>NC_134093.1:9927413-10605427 GCF_000715075.1 Nicotiana tabacum
TTCTCCTATTTCCAAGAATGAATAAAGGTTACAACTAGGATTGCCTTAAGCCACTTGATCTTCTAAGCTACTTGTTATATGATACTATTTTTTTTAGGTCCATTCCCCCCACCCCCACTCCCCAGAAAAAAAGATTTTGACAACTTTCTATATTTGGAAAAAATTGTTCAACTTTATAATTTTTCATTGCAACCCATCAACACATATACATCATAAAGGGATAGAAAGTCATACAATCTTACAATTCACATATAAAAATCCACCAAAACTTCACTTCAACTACATAACATATGTTGAATACATTAAAGAACAAGACATTATACTGAAATTCAAGTTCTCCAAAATTAATGACCACCAAATAGAACTTCCATACCAACACAAATACATCACAAAGTGCTATAATCGAAACAAACATCTAATTCATATATAAAAACCCAACAAACAAGAAATTAATACAAGAAAGAAAAGAATGTTGAACAAAATCGCTAATTCTGTGGAAACCCATCAACACATATAAACCATTTGTCTAAAATTTATACTATGTATGTAGAAAAGTATACCGCATATATAGGTCAATAATTTTGAACATCCTTAATTAAATTCCTAACTTTGCCACTGAACGCACTCATTTCCTTACGAGCACATTAAAGAATATATGGAACCTGGGAGTAGTGGTAATCAGCAGCAGGATACTGACGAACATACATCCTGTGAACATCAGTAGGAGGAAGAAGTAAAAAATGCTTCTCCCCAGAAACAACAGCATATATGTTCTCATAATGATCCTTATGAAATGAAGTTTCAGACAAATCATTACCAATCCAAAGGTTCACAGCTTCAGGCAAACACCCAAGAGCCTCAGAAGCCCAAGTAAAATCCGGATCACAATCGTGACTCAAAGACCCATACTCACTACGAAAACAATCATTCTGCTACTGCAGATAACCCACACAATTCGGGTCCGATTCTAAGACCTGCGTCAAATCATCAGGAAAAGGGATACGTTGAACTTCAGCAGAGGCGAAGCAAGTAGTGGAAGTAGTAGGGTGTGGGGTAAGTGCATCAGCTTTGCCTGTAGGGGTGAGATGAAGGGAAACGGAGGAGGAAGAGAGAGTATTGAGGAGATAAGGGATGGAATGCCAGAGAGTGGTGGCTGGCCAGTGATTTATGGCGTTGGAAATGAGGCAGGGTTTGTTGGAGGAGACGTAGTCGCGGAGGAATTGGAGAGGGGTGGGTGCGGAAGAAAGGTGGTCGATATGGGCGCTGGAGCCCAGGCTTAGATCTCGAACTTCTTGCCAGAGGTTTTCGATGGGTTCTTCCATGGCTGTGCTTAAAGCCTTAAACCCTCACCAATGGGAAATGTCTGCTATATTGCTATTTTCAATTTTTTTTATAGTCTAGTTTTTGAGGCTATTTGATAAAGAATATAAAAATATTAACAGAATCAAGATACTTATTAAGTAATGACATGCAATTTTATTTATAAGCGTTACTAATAGCTATCTCGCGAAAATGATACTATAAGATTAAAATTCACATAGTTTCAACCAAAAAAAAAGAAAAAAAAATGACACCGTCAAATTTATATAACTTAAACCCTTTGGTAAATAAAAATTTTAGATTTTTCTTCACTATATCGTCCAGAAATCTTTAAAAACTTGTGCTTTTGAAAAGAAAAAAATAACATTTTTACAAGTTATAACTTAAGGACCAGAATAAGTTAAGTGAAAACAAAGAATCATTCTCTAAATTTTAGGCAAAAAGAGACCTAAAACAGGTGACCCCAATTCATTTCAGCTCATGCTCATGTTATATAAAGGTAATAGTGAGAAGATATATTGCATATTCTCTAGTTGTTTATCATTCATCAATTGAAAGCACATTTGGTATCAGAGCACATGAGCTCCTACTTCCTCCTCTCTCGTTTGAGTTTTCTCGCTTCTTCGTCTTTCATCTTGCCCTATTTCGATCGATTCATGCGGTGGTGATTCTCCGCTTCCATCACAATATCAGAGTTCGACTCTTCTTTTTCTTCATGCAATTAATTGTTTCTCCTCATCAATTTTATTTTTTTGTTCTTTTCATGGCTGTTGTTGATCAACTGGATGCGATCGTTGTTGATACAAGTGTCGTCGCTGCCAGTAACGGAGTTGATCCGAGCAATCCTCTCTATTTGCATTCGTCTGATAATCTAGTTGTTATACTTTTTCTACTGCCTTTCACTGGCATTGGCTATCGATCTTGAAGACCAAGTGTATTGCGAGCTCTATCCGTAACGAAAAAATTAAATTTCATCAATGGCGATTGTAAACGTCCATATCCTCAGTCTCCTTAGCTTTTACATTGGGAACTATGTAATGATATGGCAACTTCATGAATTTTAAATTCCTTTTTCAAAGATATTGCGAACTGTATAGAGTTCTCAATGATTCTGTCGAGTCGTGAATAGAATTGGAGGATCGTTATAAACAAACTAATGGTATTAGGTTGTATCAAATTCAGAATGAAATAACTGATTTGTCTCAGGAAATCCTTGACATCAACAGCTATGACACTAAATTGAAGAAGCTTCGTGAAGAATTGAGCACTTTAAGTAAGAAAATACAATACAATTGTCATTGTACATGTGGCCCAAGGAGAAAAGGCACAAAGCCGAACAGGATAGGCGGCTTATTCAATTTTTCATGGGCCTAAATGAGGTTTATATAGTAGTGTGTGGGAGAACTCTTATGATGAATCACTTACCGTCAATAGCACATGCTTTCTCTTTGTTGATACAAGATGAGAAACAATAGGAAATAAGGCATTTTAACCAACTAGAATTCACTTCCCTTCATGTTAATACCATATGAAATGCCAATTTCTACACTAATTATTCTCCCAACAACAATGGTCCTAACACCAATAAGTACCGACCTTTTGTGACTATTGTAAACGAATGGGCCACGCTAAGGATATGTTACGATCCAAACCCTATCAATGACTGTGATGGCATCTAACACACCGGCTAGGCGAACCAACAATCTCATACATTAATCAAAGTCATTAGCATAGTTATAATAAGTCTAAACAAGTTCAGCAATATCATAGATAAGGCTAAGTACTATAACCAAGCACAATACAACACCACATTTCCAGATCTAGTGTCACTAATTACATGAACTTCTAAGAGTAATAAAATACAACGGTCTAGAATAAATTTACAATATTGTCTGAATATATGAACAGTAATACTCAAATAGAGGAAGGCAGCTCCAAGGGTCTGTGAACGGATATGTAGCACTACCTTGAGTTTCCAAATTAACAACTAAACACTTTCCTGAACTCCACTGGGACCAACACCTAAATATGTACAAGAAGCGCAGAAGTGTAGTATGATTACAAATGACCTAATGTACTCAGTAAGTTCAAGTCTAACCTCGAAGAAGTAGTGATAAGGCTTTGACCAACAATATACTTACCTCCGTAATCAAATAACCAGTAAGTGCAAATAAAGAGAAGGAACAGATTCGAAACAGTGAGTATTAGTAATATGAATTACAATCAAAGAAGATAATAAGCATGCTTCTCATATATAATGATCAAAGCAAAATTCTTTCACCGAGTCCACATAATATAACAATGTGCATAAAATAGCATGTAAAGGAATGTTCCTACATGGTTGCACGATATATATACATGCTCAAAACTCAATCTTTTCATAGATTCAGTACAAATCCACACACACTCAGTATACCTCGTTTGTCTGGCACAATTGCCCCTCACAATCATACACACTCAGTAGTGTATGGGTGCCTGGCATAAATGCCCCTCACTAAGAACAACTCTATGTGCTTGCGCTCATAAGGCCCAATATAACATGGGTGATCACTTGACTCCGGAGGGACGAATCCATATCCAAAAGCTACCATTGTGGCGTGCAATTCGATCCAACATAATGCTCAATAGCTTAAAAATTAGTCATCAATCTGCTCATATGTCTTAATGTGCTATATAATTGTATTCATATGCAGAGATATATGCATATGCGTGTGAGATAATATATGTATGGTGCACAAGGACATATAAATAAAAATCTAGATGTATGTTCATGACAATGAAGTATGACAACGACTAAAGCAAATTTGCTCAATATATTAAGAATGTGTCTTCATGTCCAAATTAGGAACCATAAGTTTAGACATGATCTATAACATCATTATAAAGCCCACATAGTCACACAATCAAGTAAAGCATGTGACATGAAGGGTACATAATAAAAAAAAGGTAAAGAAGCCTAAAACTATCCCAATCATGATATAAACTTGGTCCGTGTATATACGCTCGTCACCTCGCATATACACTACCTCCAACTCAAGTAACACATAGCAATACAGTCCATTTTAGATGAATTGCCTCTTAACAAGGGTAGCCAAGAGACTTACATCTTCGGCGGATCCCTTCAACCTTCTGCAACCGCTTTTTCTTTAGAAATCTCTTTCAAATGGCTCAAATCTAGCCAAATAATACTCAAATAAGGTCAAATAAAATCATATGAATTACTTCCAAACAATTAAACTTCAATCTTTAATCAAATCTCAAAAGGTGAATAAAAGTTAAGTCGGGCCCACATGGACAAAGCCAGAGTCTAGGACTAGATCCAGTTGACCCATAACCCCATAAGTACAAATATGTTATTAGCTCCCAAATCTATGTCTAAATTTATATCCACAACCTCAAATTATACTCTCTTAAGTTATAAAAAATAATCTCAAATTTCATTCTTAAATTCCATGTTTTAGGTGTAGAAATCCATAGGAAATCAATATATATGATCATATTCAAGTAAATATTACTTATCATCATTATTATGGTGAAATACCTCTTCAAGATCTCCTCCTCTAGTTCTCCAAAACTAAAAAATGATAAAAATAAGTTAAATCCCGAAATTTGAACTTAAAATACCCCTGCCAACTAAGCATGTCCAATGGGACGGGACGACCAGGCACATCCCGGTCCTGGCCCGCAAAGTTTAAGTGGGATGGGATATGAGGTTAAAGGGACACGGGATGGGAAGGGTCACCCATTTTGTCCCGGTGGGCCAGCCCGATCCCGGCCCGGCAGCCCACGAATTTTCTTTTTTAAAAAAATAAAAGATTTGTTGACCAAAGGCTGTATTTTCAAAAATAGCCGTTGGGCAACGACTAAAAATAGCCAAAAATGGTCCCTACCCCTCAACTTTTAATTTAACCCCAAAAATTATTAAATTATACTTTGGCCCATATATATATATATATATATGTGTGTGTGTGTGTGTGTGTGTGTGTGTGTCCAGGTCGTCCAACCTTTGCACTAGGCTGGTTTTTAGATCAGGCAACGTATCCACGATGGGCAGTAATGCGTCAACCGTCTCTTCTAGGGTCGTGATGCGATCCCCGTAATTCACCATGGTCAGAAATGGTGATGATGATGCCAATGAGTTCCCTCGTCCGATGTCGAGCCTAGGCTCTGATACCAACTGTTACGCGGCGCCTTCCTGAAGTTCCTTGGAAGGGCGACGTAAGGCTAAGCAACCGATGTCAGTGCGGTTGCTATGCGCCAACTGAGGTCCTCGTCGTACGCTAGACTAGATTGTCAGTGCCGTACGGAAAAACCAATGTCGTGAGCAATTGAGCAGCGGAAAATGAGCAACTGATGATGAAAGCTGATGATTGTATTGATGATGATGATGAAAGCTATTACAAGATGCAATACGGTGTCGGGGGGAGAGACACCAGTACAGAGAATTGTTTGAATGCTTGAATGTTTGAATGCTTTGGTCCCCCTTAATAATGCTTAAAAAAAATAAACCAAAGTTACATGAGTTGACCTAAGAAAGCTGTAGAAGCACACTGAAAATGAATGAAGTAAAACTACTCTATAATTACAATGAAAAGGACTTAGTCTTCTATGGAAGCAAGTCCGATGGCAGCAACTTTATCTTGAGCAGCAGGGTCTGCGCACGCGTTGCTGTGGGCGCGCACGGCACTGTTTGGATCTACCAGTGACTGGGCGCTGGTGCTTGGCATTGGGTCTGCGCGCGGGGCACTGTCTGGGTGTGCGGCGCTGATGGCAACATGATGCTTTGTGCGCGCGGCATTGTCGGTACGCGCGGCACTGATGGCATTGGCCAGCCGCTGGGCACTGGAATTGATTATCGATGGGGCGACAGAGGCGCATGCTCGCTTGTCACTTGGCGCTGCCGAGACCACGGGGCCGACTGTGGCGCTAGGCGTTGGGAGGCTTTCCGGGACACCACGGGGCGCGTCCAAGGGGTCATGGGTCGATGATGGAAAGCAGCCCATGACATTCTCCCCCACTTGAGTTGGCGACGTCCTCGGAGCCTTACCTGCAGGATGATGATGATTGGTCAGGCTCTTGATGGCTGGGAGGTTTGTTCCCCTCGGTGCTGTGAGATGTCTTTATGAATGATCTTCCATGCATTTCTGAAATGGCCTGAGGCGGCTGACATGGAAGACTGGATGGATTTTCCACCAGGCTGGTGTGTTCAGTTGGTATGTGGATTTCTCGATGCGCCTTTTAATGGAAAAAGGCCCGATGTAGCTTGGCAATAGGCGAGGATCTTGGGTCCTCTTTGCAAACAAGTTTCGCCTCGGGGTTCTTACCATCACTTTGTCCCCTGCTTGATGTTGCGCAAAGCGACGGTTTTGTTCGGCATGCCTCGTTGCCCTGTCTTGGGCATTGACAAGATAGCTCCGCACTATCTTCAAAGTTTGTTCCCATTTTGTAGAGAAATTGGCAGCTCGATGAGATGATGGTATGTTTGGTGCATTCACATTTTGTGGGAGTAGCGGTTGTTGTCCGGTAACAATTTCAAAAGCACTTTTGTTTGTATGGGCACACTTTTGTGAATTGAAACACAGCTGAGCAGCATCCAGAAGCTTCACCCAATGTATTTGTGACCCGGTTGCAAATTGGCGGAGATATTCTTCCAGCATGTCATTGAACTGGTCTGTTTGATCATGTGTTTGCTGATGATGATGGCTTGAGTTGTAACTCAATTTGGATCCGAGGCAACTGAAGAGTTGGGTCCAAAACTTGCTAGTGAAGCGTGGGTCGCAGTCACTGATGATGTTGCTGGGCATACCCCAATGTTTGACAACATGAGAGAAGAAGAGTCGAGCTGTATCTTCTGCTGATATGTTCTGTGGAGCTGCGATGAAGGTAGCATACTTGGAAAATTGGTCTACTACCACCATGATGGTTGCATGATTTCCGACCTTGGGTAATCCTGTGATGAAATTCAGGAAAATGCTTTCCCAAGGTCTCTGTGGGACAGGTAGCGGCTCCAAGAGTCCCGCTTGTGCTGAGTGATCCGACTTGTCTTTTTGGACTGCTTGACAAGTCTTCACACAATGAGGGGCGCCATGAACTGTTGGACCCCGATGATGTGATGCATGTTTGATGATGTTGAGGGCAGCCGGAACCGTGGGTTCAGGTCTGTTGGCTCCCTCCTTAAACTGCATGGCCGTGATGTTTCCAGCGGCCATCTTCTTGGATATACATGGTATGGTGTGGGGTTTGGCCCCGTTGTCTCCCATCATTAGGAGCATGTTGGCATATGGTACCGGGATGGTGTTGGTCTGCCTGAGGAATTCCAATCCCACTATCAGTTCGAAGTCATCGATGATAGCTATGCGTAGGTCGAATATTCCTTTGTATGGGCCAAGCTGGATTGGCGCTTTCTTATCTATTCCACTCACTTGCTGAGATGGAGAGTTGATAGCCTTGACACGACCCTTGCATTTTTGCACTGCTAGACCGAGGCGTTGCACCTGAGTTGAGGCCAGGTAGTTGTGGCTAGCACCCGTGTCTATCAATGCCCGAATAGGTCTGTCGTTTACTTTCATGTCAACGAACATTAAGGTCCTCTTTTGTGATGTGGGAGGCCTCTCGTCCGCCTTTCCTTTCCCTTTCTTGTCGATTGGGAATGCCTTCTTCTTGGGGTTGCCAGTACTGGTTCCCGCCAAGGTATCATGAATGGAGCCGACAAATGCGTTGAAGGCACCTACTTGATCGGCGTCGTCTAAGTCGTCGGTATCTGACTCGTCATCGTCAACAGTTTGTTGAGCATTGACTTGTGTATTGGGGCATTGATTGTTCCAATTTTCCCCACCGCAATGACGACATTCTGATGAGGGCTTTCTCCCCTGATGGTTGTTGACTGATGCAGTAGTGTTACTGCTTGAGGAAGGAGTCTTGGATTTGGATGTACCTCGATCTCCTCCGTTTCTGTTGGGGCCACCGTTGCTAGGTTGGCTCCCGTTGTATCCCCCTCGGACAGGTGGCTGGGGCCTATCCTTCTGAGTTTCCAACTGATAATCCCCAAGGCACTCTGCAGCTTGAATGGCCTTGGGCAGGGTATCTACCCGTTGTCTTTGCAGTTCCATACGAGCATGAGGTTTCAAACCTTCTATGAATGCGAACAGTTTGTCTTTGTCCCCCATATCCCGTATGTTTAGCATGAGTGCGGAGAATTCACGCACGTAGTCCTGCACCGACCTAGTGTGGCGGAGTTCACACAACTTTCTTCGTGCATTGTATTCCACATTTTCGGGGAAGAACTGTAGGCGTATGGCGGCCTTCAGTTCTGCCCATGTCTGGAGAGTATCTTCACCGGCCCTGATGGCTTCGTATTTGACTCGCCACCAGAGTTTTGCATCGCCTTGAAGATACATGGCAGCAGTTGCTACCTTTTTGGATTCTTCCAAATGTCCAACGGCATTGAATTATTGTTCGATGTTGAAGATGAAGTTTTTTACTTCTTTAGCATCCCGGGCTCCGTTGTATGGCTTGGGCTCCGAAATTTTCAGCTTTTGTGGCATGGGGGCAATGTTCATGGCACCCCTGATATGGTTTTCGCCTCCTTTGAGCAGTCTTTGAAGGGAAACATTGACAACAATATATTCTCTTACATTCTATTTATATTCTTCTCTCAATTTTCTCATAATCAACTATGTTTCAAGTATTTGGGCAAATTTTTGGAGCAAGTTTCAAGTTTCAAGTTTCAAATTAATTTGTCAAGTATTTGGAGTAATATTTTAGACAATTTCTTCAAGTTTCAATGTTTAATTACGGTGCACTCGTTCCGTCTCTTAATTTTTATATTTAATTTTTGTGTATCATTTTAGTATTTTATTTTTGTGTTTACTTTTCGTGTTTTATTTTTGTTTAATTTTTGTGTTTAATTTTTATGTTTACTTTTGATATTTATTTTTTGTATTTAAATTATGGCTCCTAAAAAAGTATTTGGCATAACCAACTAATTTTAGAAAAAAAGAGTAAAGGTTCTAGTTCTAGTAGTAGTCTTAATCCTCCTCCTAGAGTTAGAAAACATATAGAGGATATGACTCATGTTAATAAAATTACCTTTACCCAACCCCACCCCCTCCCAATTTTATGATATTAATCCAGAAGAACCACTAGATCATGAAACTTTACAAAGTCAATTTGACAATGATATTAATTTTAATGAAGAAGAAGAAGAAGAAAACAGGGAAGAAGAAAATGAGGAAGATGAATTAGATGAAACACTCACTAGTCAAGCAACACAAGTTCCACTCAAAGTCAATCTCGATTTAGAGCTTTACCTCCCCTTGTACCTCCTGTAAGTGGTAAGGCCAAGGCAGAACGTACAAGAACATTACTTGTATGGAATTTTTTTTTTTATTTAGATAAAGTCACTTCAGTTGCTACCTGTATAAAATATTAAGCACAATTTGAATATGGTGCAGGTGGAAAATCACGTGGGACATAGGTTTAACTAGGCACTTGAATCGTCAACACAAAACTTTATGAATAAAAGCTCAAATAGATGCTGAAAAATACCGAATCCTAGCAGTGGTTGTGACGCTCCTACTGGATCTGGCAGGGGTTCTAACTATGTCCAATAATAGTTTTATCCTAATACTTGTACTATAATACGTCCCTATAACAAAGATAGAGATCGTGAAAATTTAGCAAAAATGGTCGCTCTCTGTGGCTTACTTTTTACTTTTTCTTCTCACTCTGCTTTTGTGCATTATATATAAGAAACTTATAATCATGCTTTTCAAGGTTTTCCTAAGACCGCAGCTAGAAATGATATTTTTAAATTTTAAAGTGACTATCTTCAGTATATATGTTGTATATTTTATCACTAGATTATAAAGTGTCTATCACATCTGATATAGGTCTCCTCCTAATGGCAATGTTTATTTAGCTATTATATGTCATTTGGTTGATCATCACTGGAACACACAAAAATGTATTATTGGTTATAAATTTGTTGATTCAAAACACGTTGGAGCATATATTACAACTACAGTTCTAGAAATACTTTAACTTTATGGTCTTATTGATAAAGTTTTAACTATCACATTAGATAATGCTTCTGCTAATACTGCTGCAGTAAATAGCTTAAAAACTAGAATTTGCCCAATTAATGAAGAATTTTTCCATGTTAGATGTGCAAGCCATATTTTTAATTTAGTTGTAAAAGATAGTATTAATTATTTTCTGGTTCTTGTGCTAAAATACAATATGCTTGCGGCTATATTTTTCATGCTAATAAAGCAAAAAAAAATTGTGAATTTAAAGATTGATGTGCATATGCTAGCCTTCCATACAAAAATAAATTTCAAAAGATATTTGTAGTAGGTGGAATTCTACTTATGGAATGCTAAAAGTTTTTTATGTATATCAATTACCTATACAAATGGTATTTAATGCACATAATGCTAACTCTGTTGATCAAATTGTTGAGTCTGATTGGGATGACATCCGTGAGTTTACTAAATTTTTATTTTTTTTAATTATGCTACAAAATAATTTTTTGGTATATATTATCCTACTATTACACAAATATTATGGTATATTTATGGAATTTATGTTGTATTTGCTAAGTATAAAAAAAAGACTATGCACCAGCCGTTAATGAAATGATTTCAGAATTTAAAAAGTATTTTTTTCCTACTTTCCAAGTTTATTTAAATTTTTACTATACTTAACCCATATTTAAAATTAAGAGGTGCAAAGGGACTTGTTCGTATTTATGAGAATTTAGAAATTAAAGAAAATGAAACGCCAAGTTTTGAAGATTTCCAAGTTAGCATATATGTTTATGCTAAAATGATGTTTGATAAGTATAAAATTATGGTAACTTCATATAGTGTAAATGCTCCTACTACTTCTAAGGCTAGATATGTGTGGGAAGGTATAGAAGATTTAATAGGTCTTGATTCCACTATTAATGATAAAGTTGATGCTTATTTCCATCGGGGATTGGAATCTATTAAAGACGAAGAAGGCAACCAACAACTTTTAGCATGGTAGAGGGGACGTGGCAAGGCATTTCCAATACTTTAAAGAATGGCCCGAGATATACTGGCTATTCAAGCATTATCAATAGCTTTAGAGAGTGGTTTTAGCGCGACAAGATTTTAAATCGGATATCTTAGATATTCATTAGCGGAGGATAGCCTAGAGATTTCCGTCTTATTGTAACGACCCAATAGGTCATTTTGAGTACTACATTTCTTTTCTGCATTTTGAAACCCCTCATAGATTTATTTAATAATTTATGGCTTACATGTGTAGTCTGTGTCAATTTTTGGAAAGTCCAGATGTGAAAATTTAAAGAAAAATGTGATTTTTGACTTTAAATGTGGCAAGAGTTGACCACGGTCAACGTTCTTGGTAAATAACCTCATATCAGTATTTTGACAATTCCGATAAATTCGTATGACGGTTTTGGACTTGTATGCATGTTTGGTTGGTGTTCCAGGTGACCCGAGACCGTTTAAGCGCATTATGTGAAAAGTTGGAAAAATAAGTTTTGAAGTTGAAAATCTTGAGTTTTAATGATCGATTCTTGATACTTGATATTATTTGATGATTTGAGTTAGCGAGCGATTTTGTATGATGTTATTATACTTGTGTGAATGTTCGGATTGCAGCCCAAGGGGCTAAGGTGAGTTTCGGATAGGTTGTGCATGGTTTCTGAACTACTGATGAACATCTGATGTGTTGCACATGTAGGTCTCGCATTTGCGAAGACTTGTTCACAATTGCGAGCCTCGAATTTGTGATGCAAGGCTCACATTTGCGATATAGGACCGGGGGACTGTGACCTTCGCTTTTGCTAAGCAACAGTCGCATTTGTGACACTGGGAGCTTAAGGGCAGCTTCACAATTGCAAAGCTTGGACTGCATTCGTGAACTGGAGAGCCTTCACAATTGCGAAGGAAGAGTCGCATTTGCGACAACTGAAGGCTGAGACACTTATAGAATTTGCGACTTCGTGGTAAAATATGGGAATTTCAGGACTTAGCTCATTTTACACCATTTTTGAACCCTAAACTCCATAGAGGTGATTTTTAGAGAGAAATTCCTTTCCAAATTCATAGGTTAGTAACTTTAACTTGTTTGAAATCAATTTCAATTACTTTTTCATGAATTTTATCACCAAATCTATGAATATCAAAGTAGAAATTGTGGTTTTTCGGTAGAATTTAGGAAATTTATAAAATTGAGATTTATACCTCAAATTAAGGTCAAATTGCGAAATAAATCACGTATCCAAGCTCGGGGGTGAATAGGTCCTAATCAAGTTTTGATCTTAATTTTGGATTTTGACCACATGAACCCGAGATTTGATGGCTTTTCTAATTATGTTAACGATTGAACCTTTTTTATTTGTGGGTAGTTTTTAAAGCTTGTTTTGACTTATTTGAAAAATATTTAACTAGATTCGATTGGTTTGGAGGCTTGTTCTAGAGGAAAAGCTGTAAATTGTTGATTGTATTCTGGAAAAAGGTAAGTATCTTGGTTAACCTTGATTTGAGTGAAATAAGGTAAAATCGAGTTCATTTTCTATATGAACTATGTGTTGGGGATGAGTATATGCAAGGTGACGAGTGTATAAGCGTTGTTCATGAGATCAGCATGCGGGTAGAACTAGCCTTACTTTTATCATTTTATTTTGTGTATTATGTCTTCCATGCTTTAGATAGATTGTTTAACTCTTTGATTACTCGTTTTCATGTTATTTCTTATGCTTAGATTATTGTGATATTGGGTGTTGAGATCGTAAAAATTGTAGATTGGTTGTTGGCATTAATTGTTGGGAGATTCTCATGTGACGACTTGTGTTGAAATATTATTGTTGATGTTGAATATGCTTCCCACCTTATTTGGAAATGTGTTGTATGTGATTTCTTGGTGAGGAAAAGTGAAATGCACGAAGGGTGTTGCCGTGCCTTTTTAACATATTGATATTATTGCTTGAGTGAATGTGAGGATAAAACACAAAGGATGATGTTGTGATGTTGCTTTTATATTATTATATGAGAGTTAAAACATGAACGATGATGTCGTGCATTTGCTTTTATAATATAACGTGAGGATGAGAGTAAAAGCATGAAGGGTGATGCCGTGCACTTGCTTTTATAATATAACATAAGGATGAGAGTAAAAGCACGAAGGGTGATGCCGTGTTATCTCGTTGATTCATTGCTCTTTACTTTGACATTGAAATGTGGTCTTGACTTTATGGCTTCATAATTTACTTATGAAAGATTTTTCGATGTTGTTGTCACTTTACTTTTTGTTTCCTCTTTAAGCCCCTTTACTTATTCACTTGTTATCCCTTTACTTGTTGTTATCCCGTCTTTATACTTGACATTTTACTTGTTATTTCATTACTTCTTGATACATAACTACACAGGTTTATCGTAGGTGTCTTGTCTTAGCCTCGTCACTACCTCATCGGGGTTAGGCCACTTACTGAGTAAATTGGGTCGGTTGAACTCATACTATACTTATGCACTTCTTGTGTAGATCCGGATATCAGTACCAGCGGAGTCCCGAGAGGTGCTTAGCAAATACCGAGTAGGTGATTCGAGGTAGAGTTGCATCCCATTCGCAGGCCTTGAGTCATCATCTTACTTCTATTGTACTGTTTCTATTTTGCTTCGGACAATGTTGTATTTCTTTCTCAACATAGTATTTAGTATACTCTAGGAGCTCATGCACTTGTGACTCCAAGTCTTGGGATGGTTAACGTCAGATGTTGGTTTTAGACTTATAATATTTATTTCGGAATTTCTTTTACACTATGCTATTATCATGTTATTACTTCTTTATTGCAAATTTTAATGTTTCCTGTAACACCCCGAAAAATTTCAAAGTACTTAAGTGTAAAGCCCGGTAAAGTTTGCAAAGGAAATAATATTTCATGGTGCCGGAATAGGCTTACGTATTTGAGAATTGTAGAGATTCTAGCTCACCGCGGCTCGGACTTTTTAGGTTAAACAATGCACCGGAAAGTAAAGGAAATATTTTGGCGGAAAAGTGCATTTCTGCGGTCCATTATGCGACCACAGAACCACTCTGCGGACCGCATAATGGTCGCAGGATGAGGCAGTTGATTGGGTCAGTTAGAAGCAACTATGCGGTCGACTATGTGACCGCATAACTGTTATGCGGTGCATTATGCGACCCCATAGTGACCGCATACATAAGAGGTTCTTTTGGCAATTTTGTAACCACATATGCGATCGATATGCAGTCCGCATATCGGTTATGCGATCGCATACCTTATTCCGGAGCTCCATTTTTGGGTTTTTAAAACCCGGCCCTATTTCGTTAAATACACTCTTTGGGCCATTTTTGAGACATAATCTGATATTTTAGAGTGACAGAGAGTGCCCTAGAGTGAGAAGGTGTTCTTCTATATTTTTTCTTCAATTCTTGCTCAAGTTTTGGAAGATTAAGAAGGGAATCTTTCTAGGTCTTCATTCTAGAGGTAAGATTCTACACTCTAAACCCTAATTTCGAAATTTTCTAAAAATGGGTAACTAGCAAGATAAATTTCTGGGCATGAGAGTTGTTTATTTTACATGCATGTGTTATCAAAGGGTGTGGGAAGATTGTTGAGCTAAAAATGGTAAAGATTGGGTTGTGGGATGATAAAGTCCTTCGTAAAAAAGGACATTGAAACCTTATGCACACCTAGTATTTGATAAAATACTCAAGTGAGCTAGAACCATGATCATCTTCCTAATTTTGATTCAATTTGTTATATTTCTAAAATAGATTGAAGTTGCAAAGAATTTCGGAACGTTTTAGAGTGTAAGGAAGTTCAAGTGAGGTATGTTAGCTAAACTCTTCTCTTAGAATTGAATCCCACGATATTCATGTAAATTATGTAATTCCCGAGTGATTCATTATGAGACTGGCCATTCCAAGTAAGATTAGGTTGAAAGATATATATTCAACAAGCATTCTAAATACTTTATTCATGTTATGTTACCAATTGAGGATGTGTTAAAATACGGGTTGTGCATTAATAATGTTTCGACTTTAAGTCAAGTTCAAACGAAGGCTATTATGCCAAATTTTGTGAAATATCTCTATGTGCCTTAGACTCTAAATTGCTCACATGTGTACTACACACCTTGATTTGAGTTTGTATTTGTTGTTGATGATGATAATGATATTTGAAATTGATTAGGTGAGCATGAAATATTGAATATGGCCAACGTGCCAAGAATGACCTTATAATTATGGCCATTAGTGCCAATAAAACGAAAAGATGTGAAAGTAATATCAAATGCGATGATTGATATAAAAAGGTTGATGTCTCAAATAAGACAGCCTAGCCGGTCGGATCGTGATCGGACATCATGCCGCACACATGGTGGTGATTGTGCTGGAAATTGTAATTAAAATTGTGATTGTGGTTGATGTCCCTCATGGATAGCCTAGCTGATCGGGTCGTGATCAGATTCCGTGTTAAAGATGGTGGTATTGATATTGAGAGAAATTGTGGTTGATGTCTCTAATGAGATAGCCTAGCCGACCGGGTCGTGATCGGACTCCGTGCTAAGAGTGCGGTGGTACTGGTTTTGTGAATAATGGTATTATGAATAGTGGTATTGGTATGGTGAATAATGGTACTGGTATTGTGGACAATGGTATGTCGATACTAAAAATATCCCAATGTGAGATATGGAAATTAATTTGAACACTGTCTTGATCCTAAATTGAGGTTTGACTTTAATTAAAGCTTTCATTGATATTATGATAATCTTATTTATATTATTTGCCATTCTATTGAGAGGGTGTTTAGTTATACATACTAGTGCTATTCAACAGTACTAACGTCCCTTTTTTCGGGGGCGCTACATCTTTCAATGGATGTAGGTAACCACAACATGAGATATTGGTTAGTGATAGTAGTGCACCTTCTTCCCAGCTAACTTGGTGAGGCCCAGTTCATTCCGGGGTCATGAATCTTTTGTACTTTGTGTATTATGTTGGAGGTATAGTCGGGGCCTTGTTACCGGCATTATCATTGTACTCTTCTTTATCTATAGAGGCTCCGTAAACATAGTGTGGGTTGTGTATTGGTGCTGGGGAAAGACAAACTATATTATGTTATGGATGCATTACTTGTCCATTTGAGACTTTAAAAATGATGAAACAATTGGAAATGAATTGGTAGTGTAGACATGAACACATTTTCGTCTAATTAATGATAATATGTATTATCTCTATTCATGGATGAGTTTGGGTAGAATGAAATCTAACATGCTTGCTCGGTCGGGTTCACTTGGTCGCGCTCCTCAATTTTGGGGCATGACAAACTTGGTATCAGAGCCTAAGGTTTTAAAGTGTCCTAGGATGTCTCGGAGCCGTGTCTAGTAGAGTCCTTATTATCGGTGTGTTGTCGACCACATCTATAATTAGGATGCTACATGGGTTATTTAGGAATAATACCCTTCTTTCATGTTCTTGATCGTGCGATAAAGCTTGTTGTAAGATTGTTCCTCCTTTAACTCCTGAGTTGCTCTAATTTTTAGTACATGGCGCCTAAGAAGAAGGCAAGAACTGGCCAAAGAGCCAATGTCACCCCAGGAGTGACAGTTGATCGTATAATTGATGATGCGGGTGAGCACCCGAGGAGTGAGAATATTCCTCCAGTTACTACACTGCCTGACTCTACTACAACTGATCAGACTGCACCTATCCCTACACCTACTGAAGGTGCTACAGTTCCTCCAACTAATATACCAGTTCCATCTCCAGTTCCAGCTTCCGATTCTGGTGTTTCTGATATTGGTCTTAGGGGAGCCATACAGATGTTGGCTCAAATAGTGGCTTCCCAAACCCAGAAGTCAAATGTTGCACCCACTTCTTCCAATCAGCCAGGGGATTCTACTGGTTCCAGGGTGAACAGATTTCTCCAGTTGGATCCTCCAGTGTTTAGGGGTACTAACCCAGAGGAAGATCCCCAGGATTTCATTAAAGAGATGCACAAAACTCTCAGAGTTATGCGTGCTACTGAAATAGAGGCAGTGAAATTGGCCTCCTACCGTCTAAAAGAGGTGGCATATTCTTGGTTTGAACTATGGGAGGAGTCCCGTGAAGAAGGGAGCCCTCCGGCGAGGTGGAGTGAGTTTGCTGATGCCTTCATTGATCATTTCTTGCATGCTGAGACTAAGGCATCCCGTGCTGTTGAGTTTGAGAACTTGAGGCAAGGTAGCCTGAGTGTGTGGGACTACCATATAAGATTAGCGTACCTGTCTAAATATGCTATTTACATGCTGCCCACTATGGAGGCTAGAGTTCGCCGATTTGTACAGGGCCTTAGTCCCTTGTTTTTAATGAGGCCGCTACAACAACCTTGAATTCTGATATGAACTATGGAAATATGGTGGCATTCGCTCAAGCCACAGAGACCCACAAATTAAGGAACAAAATGGAGCGAGAGGGTAGTAATAAGGCCCGGTCTATGGGCAACTTTGGTGGTTCTTCAGGTGGTGGCAAGTCAACATTCAGAGGAGGGTCGTCAGGGCCATCACAGTCCTTTGCTCAGTCTTCAGCTAGTGCACCGCCATCAGGGCCTAGTTAGCAGCAGCAGTGGAGCCGTTTCAGGCCAGTCAGGGCAACAGGGGATCCAATCAGCAGGGTCGTCATGGTGGTAGATTCCAGAAGCAGAGGAAGCCCTCATGACCTAGGTATGGAAAGATGCACCTAGGAATATGCTACATGGACTTACCCATATGTTCGTCCCGCCAGGGTGCGGGTAGGGGCATGGCACAGCCAACCAGTTCTGAAGCTACTACATCCGCATCACCTCCTCCAGCTCGAGGCACTCCAACACCCACAGGTCGTGGTACAGCTAGGGGTGGAGCACAGAGTTCGGGAGGATCCAGCCGTTTCTATGCTATGAGGGGTTGCCAGAATTCAGTGGCTTCTCCAGATGTTGTCACAGGTATATTGATTGTCCAATCTCATGAAGTATATGCTTTTATTGATCCCGGTTCCACTTTGTCATATGTCACACCTTATGTTGCTTTGGAATTTGGGATAGAACCAGAACAACTTTATGAGTCGTTCTCTGTATCTACTCCGGTTGGTGAGTCTATATTAGCCACACGGGTTTATAGGGATTGTGTTGTTACGTTGCATGGTCGGTACACCGTGGCCGATCTTATTGAATTGAGAATGGTCGATTTTGATGTGATAATGGGGATGGATTGGCTTTATTCTTGTTTTGCCAAGCTTGATTGCCAAACCAGAACTGTTAGGTTCGAATTTCCAAATGAGCCAGTTATTGAGTGGAAGGGTGATGATGTAGTGCCGAAGGGTAGGTTTATTTCTTACCTAAAGGCCACAAAAATGATCAACAAGGGATGTATTTACCATTTGGTCTGGGTTACGGACATCAATGCTGAGGCACCTACACTTGAGTCTGTGCCTGTTGTGAATGAATTTCCTGGAGTCTTTCCGGATGAACTCCCGGGGATCCCACCAGACAGGGAGATTGATTTTGGGATTGATGTGATGCCAGGCACGCATCCTATATCTATTCCACCGTATAGAATGGCAGTGGTAGAACTGAAGGAGCTAAAGGAACAATTGAGAGATTTGTTAGAAAATGGTTTTATCCGGCCAAGCATGTCGCCTTGGGGCGCACCGATCCTTTTTGTAAGAAGGAAAGATGGGTCACTGAAAATGTGTATTGACTATCGGCAGCTTAATAAGGTAACAGTCAAAAATAAGTACCCACTGCCAAGGATAGATGACTTGTTTGATCAATTGCAAGGTTCCAGGTACTTCTCCAAAATCGATTTACGATCCGGGTATCACCAATTGAAGATCAGGGAGTGGGATATTCCGAAAACAACTTTTAGAATCCGGTATGGGCATTTTGAGTTTCTAGTAATGTCTTTTGGGCTAACAAATGCTCCAACAACCCTCATGGATCTTATGAATCACGGTTTTAAGCCATTCCTCGACTCCTTTGTGATAGTGTTCATTGACGATATTCTTGTATATTCACGAAGTCAGGAGGACCATGCTGACCATCTCACGGTAGTTCTGCAAACCCTACATCAGCACCAGTTATATGCAAAGTTTTCAAAGTGTGAATTTTGGCTTGAATCAGTCATATTCTTGGGTCATGTAGTTTCTAGTGAGAGAAATAAGGTTGATCCTCAGAAAATTTCAGCTGTGAAGAATTGGCCGAGGCCTACAACTCCAACAGAGATTCGTAGTTTCTTAGGCTTAGCTGGATATTACAAAAGTTTGTGGAGGGGTTTTCTACTCTTGCCTCTCCATTGACTAAATTGACGCAGAAGGCAATTAAGTTCCAATGGTCAGATGCTTGTGAAAAGAGTTTCCAGAAATTGAAAGCAAGATTGACTATAACACCGGTGCTGACCCTACCATAGGGTATAGATGGATTTGTGGTATATTGTGATGCTTCAAGAATCAAGCTTGGGTGTGTATTAATGCAACATGGGAAGATGATAGCGTATGCTTCTAGGCAATTCAAGAATCATGAAAATAACTATCCAACACATGATTTAGAACTTGCAGCAGTGGTATTTATATTGAAAATTTGGCGTCATTATTTATATGGGGTCCATGTGGATATATTCACTGACCATAAGAGCCTTAAATATATTTTCAAATAGAAGGAATTGAATCTGAGGCAGAGAAGATGGCTTGAATACTCAAGGATTATGACATTGATATTTTATACCATCCAGGGAAAGCTAATGTTGTGGCAGATGCTCTTAGCCGAAAATCTATGGGTAGCTTAGCACACTTGGAGGCATATCAAAGGCCATTGGCCAAAGAAATTCACTGATTGGCTAGTTTGGGAGTTCGTCTTGCGGACTCTAGTGAAGGAGGGGTAATTGTGCAAAATAGGGCTGAATCATCGATTGTTGTGGAAGTCAAAGAGAAGAAATATAACGATCCATTGTTGGTGAAATTAAAAGAGGGGATTCATAAACATAAGACCATAGCCTTTTCTCTTAGCATGAATGATGGAACACTAAGGTACCAAGGGCGACTCTGTGTTCCAAATATGGATGGTCTCCGGGAAAGAATTATGACTGAAGCTCACACTTCTAGGTATTCCGTGCATCCAGGTTCTACAAAAATGTATCATGATCGTAAGGAAGTCTATTGGTGGAATGATATGAAGAGAAATGTGGCGGACTTTGTGGCAAGATGTCTGAATTGTCAGCAAGTGAAGGCCGAACACCAAAGGCCTGACGGGTTGGCACAAAACATAGAAATTCCAATGCGGAAGTGTGAAATGATTAATATGGACTTTGTGGTAGGATTACCGTGCACTTCGCGCAAGTTTGACTCAATTTGGGTAATTGTGGATCGGCTCACGAAGTCATCACACTTTTTGCCAGTTAAGTCTACCTACATAGCGAAACAGTATGCTCAGCTGTATATTAAAGAAATAGTCAGGTTGCATGGCACCCCAATTTCCATCAGTTCTGATCGGGGGGCACAATTCAATACTAATTTTTGGAAGAAATTTCAGCAAGGTTTGGGTACTTAGGTGAATCTTAGTACAGCCTTACACCCGCAGACTAACGGGCAGGCAGAGCGAACTATTTAGACGCTTGAGGATATGTTGCATGCTTGCATTCTAGACTTCAAAGGTAGTTGGGATAATCATTTACCACTCATAGAATTTGCCTAAAACAATAGCTATCACGCTAGCATTCAAATGTCACCGTTCTAGGCTTTATATGGTAGGAGATGTAGATCTCCCATTGGGTGGTTCGAAATTGGGGAAGCAGAGTTGATAGGGTCAGACCTCGTGCGTCAGGCCATCAAAAAAGTTAAAATCATTAAGGAGAGGTTGAAGACTGCTCAGAGTCGTCAGAAATCCTATTCGGATGTTCGTCATAGGGATTTGGAGTTCAAAGGAGATGATTGGGTATTCTTGAAAGTTTTCCCCATGAAAGGGGTAATGCGATTTGGTAAGAAAGGGAAATTGAGTCCGAGGTATGTCGGACCGTACAAAATCATTCAGAGGATCAGTGAGGTGGCGTACACGATTGAGCTACCACCTGAGATGTCATTAGTACACCCGGTGTTTCATGTGTCTATGTTGAAGAAAGTAGTTGGATATCCGACACTCATTGTTCCGGTTGAGACCATTGAGGTAAATGAGAAATTAACTTTCGAAGAGATTCCGGTTTCTATTATTGATCGGCAAGTCCGAAAATTGAGAAATAAAGAAATTACCTCCGTGAAAGTGTTATGGAGAAACCAACAGGTTGAAGAGGCTACTTGGGAGTCCGAGAAAGAAATGAAGAAAAAGTATCCTTATTTGTTTGAATGATCATGTATTTAAAATTGTGATCTAGGAAAAAATTATAAGACTTACTTTTTATGAATTTTATATCATGTGAACAATTGGCATTAAGGGTGTTCCTTTCTGGATATATATTACTTATGAGACCATATTTGGTGTTGTTTTGTATTATGTTACGTCGTTGGAATACGTATATGTTGTTAGGATGTGTTTCTGGGGCTCTCTGACAGGTGGATATGCCTAGTTACAAGGGAAACTCTGGCGAAATATTTGCAGATTTTGGGAGTTAGTCAAATTTGGGGCTGCTCGAATGTGGTATGAAACAAATTGAGTTGCATAAGATGCTAATGACGGAGTTTTACCCTCATTCGAGGACGAATGATCCTAAGCGGGGGAGAATGTAACACCCCGAAAAATTTCGAAGTACTTAAGTGTAAAGCCCGGTAAAGTTTGCAAAGGAAATAATGTTTCATGGTGCGGGAATAAGCTTACGTATTATAAAAATGATAATTTTGTATCAAATTTATTTATGTTCAGGACTATGATTTGCGATAATATAATGAATGTTATTGATAATGGTATTGTTGGGTATTTGTGATAATTTTTAGAACTTGTGGGTATAAGTCATGTTTCATGTTTTTTCAAAATAAATTTGGAAAATATTTTTTGAAAACTGATGTCCAAACACATTTTCATCTTCAAACCAAACTTCACCCAAATCAGATTTTTCAGAACAAATTTGGGAATCTATGGCCAAACGCTAGCTTAATTTCTACAATCATATTACGTTTTAAAAAGGCACATTAACTTTAGTGTCACGACCCAAATCCAATAATAGGTCGTGATGGCGCCTGACTATACTGCTAGGCAAGCCAACGCGTGAACCTCCACTTAAGTATCAATTTTAATTTTTTAAAATTAGGAACTTCATTAAATAAATATAATGAAATCTAGCACTCATAAAAACATGTGCTTTTCTTTATCAAATTTACGAATACAAATAAATCATAAATTGATGTGATTATAATAACGTGAAATAAAATAATGAAAATCCACTAGGAACCCCCAAAATCCGGTATCACAAGAGCATAAGACCACAACATCTGTCTGGAATATAAAATAGACAAGATATAATAACTGAATAAGATGGAGACTCTGTGTACTGTGAATCGTAGCGTAGAATGCAGCTCACCATAAAGTCACCTCAGCAGCTGCACCAATGCACCAAGATGACCACCTAATGTACATGCCTCACTACCTGCACATTAAGTGCAGAAGTGTAGCGTAAGTATGTAAATCAACGAGTACCCAGTAAGTATATAGTCTTAACCCCGAAGAGGTAGTGATGAGGGGTTGATATTGACACTTATAACCGGAGTTCTTCATAAAAATGGGGTAAAACCCAAAACATAAGTGCAGAAAATAGCCCGACACCGGGGGGTCACTGAATCATGAGCATCTAGATATCTAGTCTAATACAAACAGTGTTTGAGTATCAATACTGAAAAGAAAGAAAACATAGAAGAAGAGACAAGGTGTGCGGACGCCGACAGCTATCTCATAGTCTCTGGTACTCGATCGTGCACGAACTCAACGACCTCCGTGATCAAACACACCTGGATCTGCACATGAAGTGCTGGGTGTAGCATGAGTACAATCAACTCAGCAAGTAACAGAAATAAATAAAGAACTGAGAAGGTAGTGACGAGCTATACAAACACAGTTCATTTTCAATAATACCAGCAAAGAATAGACATGCTTTCAAATCTGGTAGTTCAAGTCAAATCAGTTTATACAGTTACAGTGCAAGTAATCCGGATATAGAATCTTTCATAAATTTCACAACAATGACATATAGCAACTAAGTGCATCAACCAATGGAAAACAAGTACAGCCTCTCAGGCCAACAGATACTCAACTCGTCACAACAACTCAATCACTTGGCTCTCAGCCCTCAGTACTCACACTCAATAAGTACTTGCGCTCACTGGGGGTGTGCAGACTCCGGAGGGGCTCCTTTCAGCCTAAGCGCTATATCGCTACGGACAACTCACGTGCTATAGTATTAATATGTGGAACCGCACGGAAAACTCACGTGCTGCAAGGACAACTCACGTGCTATAGTATCAATACCTAACAGAGAGGTCATCGACTTCACTTAGTCATCAACCTCTCTAGTCTCTTGAGCTCTCGGAAATCACAAAGATCGGCCCAAACAAAGATAACATATTGTATTAATAAAAATCAAGAAGAGGTTGAGATATGATACTCAAGTAAAACCATGACTGAGTACAAGAAATTAATTAGCAAGTAATTCAACAAGTGCGCGACCTATGCCGGTCCCAACGGTACCATCACATAGCCTAAGCATGATTTTTAACATGATTTGCAGTTAAATTCTATAACACAGGGAGAGCATATAGCTAGAAACAAGTTATTCAACTTTACAGTTTCACGGAATGAACCAAGTCCCAATTCCTATGGTGCGCGCCTACACGCCCGTCACCTAGCATGCGCGTCACCTCCAAAATACTCACATAATCCAATAATCCGGAGTTTCATACCTCCCAGGACTAGATTTAAAGCTGTTACTTACCTCAAACTGCGCAAAATTCTACTCTGCAATGCCTTTGCCCCTCGAATCAGTCTCCAAATGCCCCGAATCTATCTACAAGTAGAACAATACAATCAATATAGGCTAAAGGGATCAATTCCACAATAAAAGAACTAAATTACAGCCACAAATCCGAAATTGGCCCGAACCCGGAAGCCCATCCACTCACGAGTCCAACCATACCCAATTTATCCAAATCCGATGTCAGAATCCCAATCTAAACCCAAAATCTTGGTTGAAGAACTTCTTCCCATTTTCCCTCAAATTTTAACCCAAATCCGAAATTTAATGATGAAATTAATGATGGATTAGTGAGATATAACCAAAATCAAGTATAGAATCATTGTCCAATCGATGTCTCTGAAAATCCCTCGAGATCACGTCCAAATCCGAGCTCCCAAACTCAAATTTTGATAAAAATGGCCAACCCCTCGTTTTTGAATCTTTATATCTGCCTAGTTAATTCCTTCTTCGCGAACGAGGTCAAAGCCTCGCGTTCACGTTGAACAAAAACAATGTTGACCAAAATAATGAAATCTTGAGTTTGGCCAAACCCTTTCACTAGCGGACCCTATGAAAACGCAGGACCCTCTCCGCGAACGCGTAGGCTTAAATGCCTAAAGCTCCATCTGCCCGTTCCTCTCTGCGAACGCGAGGACCATGTCGCGAACGCGTAGCCTAAGGGTTCCACATCTTCGTGAATGCGGGAAAAACATCGCGAACGTGAAGAGTAACTCAGCAGGCCTTCCCAGATGCCTTACGCGAATGCGAGAATTCACTCGAGAACGCGATGAAGAAACTGTCTGCAACAAAACACCAGAAAATCTGCTATCTTCCAAAGTCCAAAAGTGATCCGTTAAGTATCCGAAATTCATCCGAGGCTCCCGGGACCTTAACAAAACATACCAACAAATCCTAAAATACCATACGAACTTAGTCGAGCCTTCGAATCACTCAAAACAACATCAAAACACCAACTATACCCGAATTCAAGCCTAAACAACTTCTAAACTTTCAAATTCCACAAATGACGCTGAAACCTACCAAACCACGTTCGATTGACCTCAAGTTTTGCACACAAGTCATATTCAACATTACGGACCTATTCCGATTTTCAAAATCGGGATCTGACCCCGATATCAAAAAGTCAACCCCCTCCCCCCGGTCAAACTTTCCAAAATTCATTTTCGCCATTTCAAACCTAAATTAGCCACAGACCTCAAATTCGCAGTTTGGACACGCTCTTAAGTCCGAAATCACTCAACGAAGCTAATGGAACCGACAGAACTCTATTCTGGAGTCGTCTTCACACACTTCCGACTACTATAAAAAATCCTGAGACTTAAGCTTCCATTTTAGGGACTAAGTGTCCCAAAACACTCCGAAATCAAAAACAGGACCTCTCGACAAGTCACATAAGAAGAAATAGATACGGGAAAAATAGTAAATAAGGAATCGGGGCTAGTACACTCAAAACGACCGGATGGGTCGTTACATCCTCCCCCTTTTAAAACAATCGTTTGTCCTCGAACGAGCATAGAGATATACCTGAATTAGTGAAAAGATGAGGATAACGGTTTGCGCATATCGCTCTCGGTCTCTAAAGTTGCCTCCTCGACCGGCTGACCCCTCTACTGAACCTTAACATAAGCAATATTCTTCGACCTCAGCTTTCGAACCTACCTATCTAAGATCGCCACCGGCTTCTCAACATAAGATAAATCCTTGTCCAACTAGACTGAGCTTAAATCCAACACGTGAGACGGATCGCCGTGATACTTCCAGAGCATAGAAACATGAAATACTAGATGAACTCCTGCTAGAGTGGGAGGCAAGGCAAGCTCATAGGCAACCTCCCCAACACGTCGCAATACCTCAAATGGACCGATAAACCTTGGGCTCAGCTTACCCTTCTTCCGGAACCTAATAACACCCTTCATGGGTGACACCCAGAGCAAAACCTGTTCTCCAATCAGGAATGCAACATTGCGAACTTTCCGAGCCGCATAACTCTTCTGTCTGGACTGAGCCGTGCAAAGTCTATCCTGAATTACTCTAACCTTCTCCAGAGCATCCTGAACCAAGTTTGTACCCAATAATCTAGCCTCGCCCGGATCGAACCAACCCACTGGAGACATACACCGCCTACCATACAGAGCCTCATACGGTGCCATCTGGATGCTTGACTGATAACTGTTGTTGTAGGCAAACTCCGCTAGTGGCAAGAACTGATCCCATGAACCCCTAAAATCAATGACACAAGCGCGCAACATGTCCTCCAATATCTGGATAGTGCGCTCGGACTGTCCGTCCGTCTGAGGGTGAAATGTTGTGCTTAACTCCACTCTAGTACCCAACTCATGTTGTACGACCCTCCAGAACTGTGATGTAAACTGCGTACCCTGGTCAGAAATGATAGATACTGGTACGCCATGAAGCCTGACGATCTCGCGGATATACACTCAAGCAAGCTGCTCGGAAGAATAGGTAGTCATCACAGGAATGAAATCAGCTGACTTGGTCAGCCGGTCCACAATCACCCAAACTGCATCAAACTTCCGCTGGTCCCGGGGAAGCCCAACAACGAAATCCATAGTGATTCGCTCCCATTTCCACTCCGAGATCTCTAACTTTTGAAGCAACCCACCCGGTCGCTAATGCTCATACTTTACCTTCTGGCAATTTAGGCACCAAGCTACATACTTCACTATGTCCTTCTTCATTCTCCACCACCAGTAATGTTTTCTCAAGTGCTGATACATCTTCGCAGCACCTAGATGAATAGAATACCATGAACTGTGAGCCTCCTCGAGAATCAACTCACGCAAACCATCCATATTGGGCACACATAGCTTGCCCTGCATCCTCAATGCACCATCATCCCCAATAGTGAACTCCTTAGCATCACTGTGTTGGACCGTGTCCTTAAAGACAACCAGATGGGGGTCCTCATACTAACGCTCCCTGATACGATTATAAAGAGAAGTCCGAGAGACCACACAAGCCAATACTCGACTCGGCTTAGAAATATCCAATCTAACAAACTGGCTGGCTATGGCCTGAACATCCAATGCCAATGGCCTCTGCTGCTGCTGGAAGATATGCTAAGCTCCCCAAACTCCCCGCCCGGTGACTCAGGGCATCAGCCACTACATTGGCCTTCCCGAAATAGTACAAAATTGTGATATCATAGTCCTTAAGAAGCTCCAACCACCTCCGCTGATGCAGGTTAAGATCCTTCTGCTTGAACAAATGCTGCAAACTTCGAAGATCAGTGTAAATCTCATAATGGACCCCGTACAAATAGTGCCGCCAAAGCTTCAAGCCGTGAATCATAGCTGTTAACTCAAGGTCATGGACATGATATTTCTTCTCATGGGTCTTCAACTGGCGCAAAGAATAAGCAATCACTCTACCCTCCTGCATCAGAACACACCCAATACCTATCCGTGAGGCATCACAATACATTGTGTAAGAACCAGAAGCTAATGGTAGAACTACGTGCCCCAAGAACGCAGAAGCTAATGGTAGAACTACGTGCCCCATGACTAAGTACAAGAAAATAATTAGCAAGTAATTCAACAAGTATGCGACCCCTGCCGGTCCCAACAGTACCATCACATAGCCTAAGCATGATTTCTAACATGATTTATAGTTAAATTTCTATAACACAGGGAGAGCATATAGCTAGCAACAAGTTATTCAACTTTACAGTTTCACGGAATGTACCAAGTCCCAATTCCTACGGTGCACACCCACACGCCTGTCACCTAGCATGTGCGTCACCTCCAAAATACTCACATAATCCAATAATCTGGGGTTTCATATCCTCACGACCAGATTTAAAACTGTTACTTACCTCAAACCGCGCAAAATTCTACTCCGCAATGCCTTTGCCCCTCGAATCAGTCTCCAAATTTCCCAAGTTTTAACCCAAATCCGACATTTTATGATGAAATTAATGATAGATTAGTGGGATATAATGTGTAGAATCATTACCCAAACGATGTCTCTGAAAATCCCTAGAAATCTCATCCAAATCCGAGCTCCCAAACTCAAGTTTTGATAAAAATGGCCAAACCCTCGTTTTTGAATCTTTATATCTGCCCAGTTAATTCCTTCTTCACAAACGCAGTCAAAGCCTCGCGTTCGCATTGAAAAAAAAATAATGTTGACCAGAATTCCTCTTTCGCAAACGCGAGTGGCCTCTCGCGAACGCGTACCTTTCACTGGCATACCCTACGAAAACGCAGGACCCTCTTCGCGAACGCGTAGGCTTAAATGCTTGAAGCTCCATCTGCCCGTTCCTCTCCACGAACGCGAGGACCATGTCGCCAACGCGTAGCCTTAGGGTTCCACATCTTCGCGAATGTGAGGAGTAACTCAACTGGACTTCCCAGATGCCTTACGCGAACGCGAGAACTCCCTCACGAACGCGGTACAGAAAATGTCTGCAACAAAATATCAGAAAATCTGCTATCTTCCAAAGTCCAAAAATGATATGTTAAGCATTCGAAACTCACCTGAGGCCCCCGGGATCTTAACCAAACATACCAACCAATCCTAAAACACCATACGAACTTAGTCGAGTCTTCGAATCACTCAAAAAAAATCAAAACACCAATTACACCCAGATTCAAGCCTAAAGAACTTCTAAACTTTCAAATTTCACAAACGACATTGAAACCTACCAAACCACGTCTGATTGACCTTAAATTTTGTACACAAGTCATATTCAATATTACAGACCTATTCCAACTTCTAGAATCGGAATCCGACCCCGATATCAAAAAGTCAACCCCCGGTTAAACTTTCCAAAATTCGACTTTCGCCATTTCAATCCTAAATTAGCTACAAATCTCAAATTCGCAATCAGAATACGTTCCTAAGTCCGAATCACCCAGCGGAGCTAACGAAACCGATGGAACTCCATTCCAGAGTCGTCTTCACACACTTCCGACTACGTTCAAAAATCATGAGACTTAAGCTTCTATTTTAGGGACTAAGTATCCCAAAATACTCTGAAATCAAAAAATAAAACCTCCCGGCAAGTCACATAAGCAGAAACAGATACGGAAAAAAACAGTAAATAGGGAATCAGGGCTAGTACACTCAAAACGACCGGCCGCGTTATTACACCAATAAATCAGATATAATAAAGTAGACAAGTATGAAATATAGTAAGTAAACAGTGAGAAAAGATATAGGCAAATAATACGGTCTACAATTGAACAGTGAACACAAAGTCCTCAATTGTCGGATGCCTCCTCAAAAGGAATACTTAATGGTCAACACCAAATCAACCGTCACATCTTAAGTTAGGAAACTCATGAGTACGCGGATTCCTTATCAAGTATTTCGCACGATTCTACCGAGGCGAGCGGCCCGATCCCATAAGAGTTGTTTCATAGAACTGCTGAGGTGAAAGGTCTGATCCCATAAGAGTGTATTACATAATTCTACCGAGGTGAATGGCTCTATCCCATAGGAATATGATATATGATACTGCCAAGGTGAACGGCCCGACCCCATAAGAATATATTACTCTGCCGAGGAGAATGGCCCAGTCCCATAGGAGTATTGCTAAGGTCTTAAGCCCGATCCCATTAGAATATGAAACTTTGATGGGTCATTGACCCCACTCATGAATATACGTGTGAGTTATAAAAAAATTTTAAAAAATTATTGGACGAATACGCCCAACGCAAAAGAAATCCGTAAAGGAAAGTACAATTTACACAGCTAATCAGGTAGATCATCAAGTATCTAAAATAGTAAGTCTAATACTCTACGCGAGTCTAGTCTCAGGCAAGATATAAATTAAAGAATTTAAACCGACATGAATAACTCAAATAGTATAATTAAAGAATGGCGTGAGTTTAAGTCTACCGTGACATCAGGAATTCTAGCATAAGTACGGACGCTCGTCATCTCACACGTGCCTGGCTCCCACAATATGTAGCACATAACAAAAATAACACCTACGGGGTAAATTCTCCCTCACAAGGTTAGACAAGAGACTTACCTCATTTCGAAATTCGATAACTGGCTCCAACGCCTCTCTAACACCTCAGACCAATGTCTATCAATTCGAAACTAGCCAAATAACGTGCAAAACAATCAAAATATACTCCAATAGTCGTAATTTAATAATTAGAAACAAGCTCCCAACTCCTCACGAAAAGTCAACAAAATCAACTCACGGGGCCACGCGTCCGTATTCAGAAAATTATCGAAAATAAATATTAACGATAACTTATATAGTATATATCCATAAAATTATCCAATTTCGTCCATGAATTGACCCTCAAATCAAGGATTTATTATTTCATAACTTTGGGGCTCAAATCCCCAATTTCTACAATTCAAACACGGATAAAAATGATAAACAATAAAAATAATAATAATGGGAAAATATCTAAATAAAGGTTAGATATTTACCCCCTTGTTGAGACGAGAACAACTCCGCAAACATCACCTGAAACGGGGCTCTAGAACTCAAGATATGCTCAAAATATTAAAATGCTTGGTCTACACATTTAATACACTTTCCAGGTGATTTTTGTTCTTCGCCACCTTCGCGTCCGCAAAGAGCAATTTTACGCGTTGACCGATCAACCCAAAAATCCTTCTTCGTGTCCGCGTAACCTCTCTCGTGTTCGCGAAGAACAAAGGTACGCACCAAAAACCAGCAATCTTTTCCGAAACGGAAATGGGCATAACTCTCTCATATGATCTCGGAATTCGACTATTCTTGTTGCTATGGCTCCGTAATTACGATACGGATTTAATGGTCAATAAAATCACAAACTAAAGGTCTCTTTCTCAACATGATACCTTTATGCCCAAAGAAACGACGCTAAAACATCAAATAAGAGCGCGACATAATCCAAACCCATTCGAAACACATCCGACAATATCAAAAACATAATACGAACCTACTCGAGGCTTCAAATCACACCAAACAATATCAAAATCATGAATTGCACATCAATTCAAGCCTAATAAACTAATGAACTTTTAAACTTCTAAAACTCATGTCGAACCATAACAATTCAACCCGGAATGATTTCAAATTTTGCATGCAAGTCCCAAATGATACAACGGACCTATACCAATTCCCAGAACTATAATCCGGATTCGATATCAACAAAGTCAAATTTCGGTCAAACCTATCAACCTTCCAAACCTTCAATCTTCCAACTTTCGTCAATAAGCATCAAATCAACCTACGGACCTCCAAATCCAAATTTGGGCATACGCCTAAGTCAAAAATTACCATCCGGACCTAACAAAATAATCAAAACTCCGATCTGAGGTCGTTTACTCACAAGTCAAGCCTTGGTCAACTCTTCTAACTTAAAGCTTCCGAATTGATAATTATTCTTCCTAACAAACTCTAATCTTCCCGAAAATCAAATCCGGCAAGTCATAATACATGAAGTGAAGCTACTCAAGGTCTCAAACCGCCGAACGATATGCTAGAGCTCAAAATGACCACTCGGGTCATTACATTTAACATCAAGTATTACTGTAACTCAATGGAGACTTTTGACACGCTTCTTTCATAATTTTATTACATTAGCATTAAAAAGAATGAATAATCATCGCATCAAGTCTTTTTTTCTGAAATTATTTTTTTGACCACAAAGAATTCTTGCAAATTATGTTGATGATGGTTTAGTTGCACAAGAGTTTTCCGTTGTACAAATTAAAGATGCGCAAACCCTTGCTTTGCAAAGTGCAGCAATAATCTTAAATATTTAAGTTGTATGTACAAGGGTATTATAATGAACTTTTACACTAACAGTATAATTAAATCGGGTACATCAAGTTTTTGTGTGTGAGCTAATTGGTTGTTCATTTGGCAACAACAAGATGACATGCAACGGAAGACTTGTTTTTGCTATTGTTTCAATAAGTGTTTGTAATTTGAAATTGTTCAAGATCTTTTAGTAATAACACTGCAGATGAATATAATATGATATAGATCTACTACAATTACACGGTGATTAGGTATTATTCATGCCATTATCCTTGAGAAGAGCTGTTTTACAAGAAAACAGGCACATAGCATGCAATTCTTTAATAGTTTTTACCAATATTCTTATCCATATATTGAACCATTTCAAAGTCATTATAAACTTCTTATATGATTCTGGCTAATAAGTCCAAGATGTCTTTGTTAGAATTTTCCCTACTGCCTAGTCATCTTCGTATATACTTTGCTCATTTTCTATATGTATGTTGCTTTCTAATAGGTTAAATTCCACTTAATCTTTTAATTTTAATTTAGGAATGAATGCGCTCTCTTTACCTTTTAATGGAACTGAGAAGGCCTCTAAATAATAATTAAAAAAAAAGAGATAAACCATTGATAAAATTGAAATACTCTCCAGAGTGTGACGATCACTCGTACTATCAATTTTTGATGGTTCAAGATTGTAAATGTCCTAACCCTCACTCTAAATAAGGAAATATTTTTAAATACTCAGTGAGAGAGATGGCCGGACAGAATCTCCTATTTCTTGTAGAAAAATATATTGAAGAATCTTTTCAGTTTCTCAGTCATTTTGGACTTGTTGTCCCCTAAATTAGCCATAATATAGTAATACAGAGTTTGACAAAACTCAAAGAAATAACCACTCTGTAAAATATTTTCATGGAAAATGTTTTCTAGAAAATGTTTTCATAGAAAATAAATAGTTTTATCACTTAATTTCCGTTGTTTGGTTGGTGGGTGAAAAACTTTTTCCGAAAAATATTTTTTAGTGTTTGGTTAAAGAAAGAAAATATTTTCACTACAACAAATTTGGCCTATGACTACACTTATTTTAAACTACGCCTGAAAAGAGTTGCTAGAGGTATTTGTAGGCACGCTTTTATTTGTGTGGCCTTTATTACGAGCTTTTGGCAACGGAATAACCGAAGCATACAAATCAAGCGTTGAAGTCTTGTTGTTCAGTAAGTTGAAGTGATGGTGAATTCTACTTATCCGTGTTTTGCTTTGCTACAGATGAGTTATTTGAGTTTTTCTGTCATTTTTTAACTTTTTGGGGTCTTTAATCTTACGTAAGTATTCAATCACTCTCTAGTCTTTTGGTCTCTGCTCAGGTACAATAGGTTCCTCAACATTCAGGTCAGTCTTTTTCTATTTATGTATTTGTATATGATATAAGCTATGCCAACAGTGTTCAAAATCAAAGAATGAAAAAAAAGGCTTGTTTCTTGACAGAAAGAGTGTTATTTTATAAAATTTGGAACTTTTTTAATGAAATTATGGATCTATGAAAAATGAAGGTCTGGTAGTTAATTCCATTATGCAATTTGAAATTTTAGTCAAAGATCTGTAGTATTTTATCATGTTTAACTAGCTCCACTTTGTTTCAACGGTGGATAGACTCTAAAATTTCTCTCTAATTAGAAGTAGAAAATTGTGGAAAATATCATCTATAATGACTCTGTTGATTAGAGTCGTGCAATCAATCTTTGAGGCTTTAGATATGTATCATGTTCAATTAATCAATGAATTAATGACATTTTTATTGGTGTTAATATTATGCTACGGAAAATCTCAGAAAATGTGAAAACGAGTAAGAGAAATGGTATTTTAGTGCTGAGGCTTAAGTTTCCATTGGTTTACTGAATTCCTATTGGTAACCTACTTGTGGTTTAAATAGATAATTTCTCTCTAAGATGAGCACAAAACTATCTTGGTTTAGATAATTTGTTAACTGAATTCTTATTGACAAGGATTTAAAAGGAACTCCTATAGCATCCACGGATTGAGTGTGAGGCAAGATAATGTCATTGCACATGAAGCCAATAGTTGCTGCATCATTAATTGTTCTAAAGCTTTCATTAGTCTAGATTGCATTTTAAAATTTCTATTGCTAAGGTTCCAATTTTGAAAAGCAATTGTCTTTATGTAGCTGGTTCAGATTTGGGATTATCTGCTTTAGTGACAATAATGCCAATTTGTTTTGCTCATAATTTGCAGCCTCTTGTGAGTTCGAGTCAGGGTTGCTCTGATGGTAAGCGCCCTCCACTTCCAACCAAGAGGGTGTGAGTTCGAGTCACCCCAAGAGCAAGGTGGGAGTTTTTTGACGGAAGGATGCCGAGTTTCTATTGGAAACAGCCTCTCTACCCTAGGGTAGGGGTAAGGTCTGCGTACACACTACCCTCCCCAGACCCCACTAATGAGATTATACTGGGTTGTTGTTGTTGTTGCAGCCTCTTGTAATTATTGTTAGAGAATCAAGCTGTCTTAATGCCCGCCAGATGCACTTGGTATATTTTAAAGTACCTTTCTGGTAATAGAAACATCATGTGCGTCATATACATGTTTAGAACATCTAGGGGGTTGTGTTCTTATTTTATAACTCTAGATTCGTTAAGATATCACAATCATTTTAATAATTTTGGACATCATTCTGGATAAAAAGTAATCTTTCTTTGTAATTTATTCATCTTTCTTTGTTTCTTTCAGTCTTGTGTACCTAATGTCTTAAGAAGAGAGCTCTCTATCTCTAGAATCGATGCGTCTTAAAAAATATACAGAGGTGGCTACATTTTGTGTATTGATGTAGTTCTTTGTAGTTAATTTTTTTTTTGATAATCTCATAGCAAAGTTGCATGAGATGCGGATAGCTCCTATTATTTATATTGGTTCTGAACCATCTTGCGCACTGAATCCAGATTGTTAAGACAGTACACAGACTATCTTTGGATAGTTTATAATATCATGTCTCTTCTTACTAGATCTAGATGTCTTATTGGGAGAAACTTCAAAAAACATTATGATATAATCTTGATGATATGTATTCTTCCTTTTGTCTACAGGGGAGGAGTGAGATTGACACATGTACTCAGACAAATCTGATACTTTTTCAGTCGCTTAAATGAGCAGGTTGTTGCTGCTTAGTACCATGTCTTTAAAAGAACTAGGATGCCTTATTTTCATGTTGGATTAGGTTACCTTCATGACTCAGTGGGTTAAACCACTAATTTGACATGCTATTTTTTCCTTCTGGTTGCAAGCAAGTTGAAGATTGAAGACTTTCTTTTCTATATTTCATATAGTTGATTAATACAAAAGAAAAGGGTACTGATTCACGCATTGCAGGTAGATTCCTCTTACCTAAGAAATGAAAGGGGGCACTTCACCGAATGATAGGTAAAATATGGGACGTTCAGTAAACAATCCCTTAGCCCAAGTCCTCGGAGATACCCAAGGCAGCTCCCCGTGTCCTTTATACCGATGATTTTCATTATCATTCAATTTTGTATGAAAACAATATAGGTGAGATTTCATCAATTGAGCTTGCACTTGCATGCTATTGATTTCTATCTAATATTTAGGTTCATTTTGAATATGTAGGAAACTAGTAATTTTTTACGCGCTTCGCGCGATCATAAAGAAAAATAAAATATGACTAAACAATTAATGTCATATAAAAGAAACTCAATCTCTACTAATCAAACATATCTTCATGATTTTATCATGAACTATTATATTGATTACAACTTGTGAAATAAATAAAAAGAAAAAATGACACTGTATAATCGCTCTCAAAAATTTTAGCCGAAAAATGTATATTTTTTGTATATATATATATATACACATTCCGTATGTTATATAAAAAAAAATTATACAAAATTTATATACTTTTTCGACTATAAAAAATAAATAGTTTCTCGCGGGCTAAAAGAGGAAAAAAACCCAAATAAAAAGGTTAAGTATGCATTTGGACATTTTTTGGTTGAAGTTTGAAAAACAAAAGTATTTGATCTCTAAATCTTGTTTCAAATAGCACTTAATAATATTTATAGCCAAGCCAAAATATTTTTCGTGAATGTTAGATATTCTTGTTTTGAGAATTTTCCTGCATGTGATAATGCTCCACCAATCCAAATTTAGCGGTTAGCAACAATTCAATGAGTGAGATTAGAATTCTATTAACATCATTCTTATACGCTATAATAATTTTTAGTTTTCTTGTTTTACTTTCTATTTTTGGTTCTAACAGAAGCAGCTACTACAATGACCAAAACTTAGTTTTAATTAGACTACTCTTATAGCTCTGTAATCACAGTTTTCAATATTAAATAAACAAATTCTCAAGAGTATGCCAAGGTAAAATGATAAATAAGGATGATACCCAGTTTATACTTGAGCAAATCCAAGCAACTCTTTCTTTGTAAATAATCAAAGTAATAAAATCTAAAAAGATATGAAGAAATGATTGACTGCCAAGGGCGGATCTATGTAGGGGATTGGGGGTGGTACGCCACCCGATCACTCTCGAGTAAAATCATATATATGTGATGGTATTTTTCTTAAAATATTGAACATATATAACGGGTGACATCCCAAAATCACAAAATGACAGTAGGTGCCACGATTAAAGCATTGTAACTCCACATAAAATGCATCTCTATTGTGGTCCTAGTTGTTTTGTTTCGTCCTAGTTGTTTTGTTGTCATCTGTATTCCCATCCCTTTCTTTTCTGTGTGCTCCTTCTTTTAAATTGTTTTAATTTCTTCACCTTTGTTATTCACTCTATTTTGTACAATCTCATTTTTATTATTTATTTAAATTGTATATCTTCCTTTTTCTTTTTCTAGATCTTCAAATTTATTTGAATGTGATTTTAATCATTTTCTCTTTTTATCCATCTAATGTTATTTTATTAATTTTAGAAATTAAAATGATGCATCAAAGATATAATATTAATCGAGCTATATGTAGATTGAAGTGGTGTATTTTCTAATTTAAAATTTTATTTTTACTTTATATTTTTTAATCATATTAATCGAATTTGAATCTAGAGAATTTGACCGAATTAGACAGAACTTATTCAATTTTGTGATATATTCATTTATGCATATAACGATCTTTTAAATTGAATTGAATTAATTCAAAATGGACCGAACCGAACCGAATTAAATAAAAATGGATCAAACAGACTAAATATACACCCAAATTTAATCTCTTCACTATGGTTGGTTTGCATTAAAAGCAATGGCACCAGGGGCGTACGCAAAAATTTTTATAAGCGGTATTGAAATTTATAGAAGAACGTTAATTAATAACTTTAGTTATCATACTTAGAGACAAGAAATAACTTTAGTCTATTGGTTTTGTTGAGTCTAAACTTAGAAAAAGTCATGAATTAAATTCTATTTCATCACAATTTTTAACCACATACATTCTCTCAAATATTTGCAAAAATGATGTGCTAGTTGATGTTTGAACCTCTGACCTCTTAGAGCAAAATCAAGCACATAATCAATGCGCCAAAAGACTATTTATGTCAATATTGGTGTCATTTTTTCCAACTTATGCGCTTCCTCACAGTATTAATACATATATTTTGTAAACAATTACGACGGTGTCGCATGACACCGCTTCGATAAATGTGCATCCTCCCATGAGTGGTACCCATAGCCACCAAATCTTGGATCAGCCTCCGCGGACTGCTTAATAAAAGAAAGGAATAAAAATCTTGCGTAAAAATAAAAATTTTGATCACATAAATGTAAATCAAATAAAATAAAAATGAAAATTTCGGAATCCAACGTAAAGTAAAACAAACCAAGCGAATGATGTTAACAAAAGTGAAGTGTTAGTAATGCTGCGATCTGCTTCTTCTTTATGTTTTCTGAAATACTAATTCAACTTTTCCTTCTTTGTCTGAATATTTTGCCTTTGGGTCTCTCAGTTTGTTTTCTTGGCATTCGTTCACTTTCCCCTCCTTTGTACTCGTACCATTTTACAAATATAAGAATATCCAAAATTCAAAATATATAGTGCTACAATGCAGGTAATAAAAGTGGTATAATCTTATCTTTCCTCGTTAAGACCACCAGCCAGCCACAATATGATGTCTTAACTCTTATCAGCAACTCATGCGATAAACTGCTCAAATAACTCTAACCTGCCAATACGATAAAGAAGAAAGATGTTATGCTCACGTTTTCTCGGCATAGTTTATAGAAGAACTTGCTCTCACTGATTAATGCAAATGCCTTAGAAAGACCTGATAATACCACCATGGATGAATTGACACTTTTTTCCTGAATTCTAGAGTTGATCCAGTCATCACTCTTCCTGTTTTCAGAAATGCCTCTAATATGATCATGTCGACGATAGAGGAAAATTTTCATTTTTAGGGGAGGGATGATTACATATAAAAACAATAGGTTACAACCAGTGTTTTTGAAGGAAATTACAGTCATTCATATCCAACTCAAAACACATGAGAATAGAGAATTTATAGAAAGTTACCATAAACTTGTGAAGATTCAAGGTACCAAAGTTCAAGGTTTACCGGTGATGACAAACTTGTGAAGATTCATCTGAATGCCTATGAGATTTCCTTGAATGAAATCGTAATGGTGGCAAAGAGATGTGGCGCCAAAGAGATGTGGCTTCGCGCACACTCTTGAAATGGAAAAGCCTAAGTTTTCGCTTGTCGATTGTGAATCGGGTGCTTTATTCCTCTTTCATAGGTCTTAACGGAAGTATAAGTAACTGAAACGGTGCCATTGTTATTTAATAATTGATTATTATGTTGAAATAAGAGGGATAAATATAAAAAAAATGAGATAATAGATAAATACATTTCCTGATTTATTAGAGGTGCCAAGTCACCTTGGTTAGGCCCTCAATTATATATATATATATATATAGATGTTTGGCGATGCTCTGGATGGTGGCCGGAAGTCAATTTCATATGTTTGAAGTTACTGATCAAGGCAATTGGACAATTATGATGTTTATTAGCCATGGCACTATATGAACAGTTTTGTGAAGAGCGTGAAGCGAGAAAAAGCGACAACCCCCATTTCGCTTAAAGCGAGAAGCGAGAAGCGAAGCGCTCGCTTTTTTAAAGTGAAGCGGAATTTTAAAAAAAAATTAAAATAAATACTGCATAGACAACACATGTAATTGTAAGCAAATATTCAATACTTCAATGTAAAAACTAAATAGTAGCATCAATTAAAGCACAAAATGAGCATCCTATTCTTCTACAAGATTGTCAAATTCTTTTATTCCACTATCATTATTATATTGCTCGTCATCTTCTTAAACTTCTTCTTCTTCATCAACTAGGGACAAAGTAGCTGCCATTTTTACCTTCCTCTGTGAACTTGAAGTTGAGGTACTCCCCCTCAAACCATAAATCCTCTCCCCAATTACACGCGCCTCCGCAACATCACCCCAAGTAAAATCGGAAGTTTCTTCAAATATTTCTTCATCCGCATGATCTTCCGGGACTCCAGTTAGCCATTCATTAGCATCATCGATGTTGTCCAAACCAATTGGATCAACTACATTGCGAGCGTTGTAACGACGCCTCAATGTTCTATTATACTTAATGAATACTAGATCATTGAGACTCTTCAAGGTTAGTTTGTTCCTCTTTTTGGTATGAATCTGCAAATAATAAGTAATTAATAAGATTAGGACAATTGAGATATAATTTAATTATCTCTATATACTAAATCTTTCTTCTTAGTTCTTACATGTTCAAACACGCTCCAATTCCTTTCACACTCGGATGAGCTACATGTTAGACTTAGAACCTTGATGGCAAACTTTTGTAAATCTGGAGTGGAATGGCCATATTGCTTCCACCATTCAACTGTAGAAGTAGAACAAATTTTTAAAATATAATATTGATAAAGAAATAACTTATTAACTATAAAACAACATATAAGCACTCGCTCACCTGGTGACTCCGTCTTTCTTTGTCTAATCGCCATGTTTTTTCCAAAAAGTTGCTCAGCATTCCTATAAATACTAAATTGCTATGTTATTTTATCTTGCACGGATTCTTCAGGTATCAACTTCTCAATACATTCATAGTATCCATTCCACAAAGGTTCATCTCCTAGAATCCTCTCTTCATTGTCATAAAACAGTTCCGGGTTCAAAACAAGTTCAGCTGCATGCAAAGGGCTATGAAGCTTACTATCCCACCTTTTATCTATGATCTCAAAGACTCTTTTGTATATTCTTTGATCACTAAAAGAGGCTTGAATAGCCTCCTTTGCCCTATCCATTGCTTCGTACAGGTAGCCCATGTGTGGCCTTTGCTCCCCATCCACCAAACGAAGCACTTTAACTAAAGGACCACCAATCTTCAATGCATGAACCACATTGTTCCAGAATGAAGGAGAAAGTATAATATCTGCAGATTCTCTCCCTCGAGCTTCCCTTCCATAGGCACTGTTAGTGTACTCATCTGAAACAAACAACTTCTTCAAATTGCTTTTTTGCTCATACATCCTATGCAAAGTCAAGAAAGCAGTAGCAAATCTTGTCTTTGCGGGTTTCACCAAGCTTCTTTGTTTAGTGAATCTCTTCATCATATTCAATAACAAAGGCCTTTGAACAATATAGGAATGCACTCTAATTGCCTGATTAAAGATTGAACTGAAGGTTCTTTCCTTGAAAATATCACCGGAGATCAAATTAATGGAATGTGCTGCACACGGAGTCCAATTAATATGCGGGTACCCAGCAGACATCAAATCACATTTTCACTGGCGTTGTCCGTGACAACTTGAACAACATTTTTTGCTCCAATAGAGTCTATTGTACTCTTGAACAAGGAGTATATTTTGGTTGAATCAGTCGAAGAGTTTCTTGCATCAACAGACTCAAGAAACAGGCTTCCCTTAGGAGAATTTACCAAGATATTGATGATCTTTTTTCATTTCTCGTTGTCCACTTATCCATCATAATGGAACTACCAAACTTGTTCCATTCTACTTTGTGCTCCTCCACGATTTTGTTCTCCTCTTCCACCTCTTTTTTTTAGATATGGCCCTCTAACTTCATGATAAGTTGGAGGCTTCATTCCTGGACCATATTGGCCTATAGCCTGAATAAAAGCAGAAAAAGTGTCAGTATAATTAACACAATTAAAAGGAAGACTTGCATCATACATCCACCGTGCAAACATTGTAACTACACGATCCCTCAAAATCGCTTTGGCATCAATTTGAGGATTACCACTTTTTCCTTCCTTATCTCCAGATTTTTGCGAGAAGTAACAATCCATAGGACCTTTGGTCTTGCCAGTAGATCCACAACTAGAAGACATTGGTTGCATCCTTCCCCGCTTTTGTGATTTTGGTGGAAGCGACGAAGCATCGTCACCTTCTTCTGTTTCATCATCGTCATCAAGATTATACAGTTCTTGTTCATGAATCAGTTGAGTCTTTAACTCTCTCTTTTTATGAAGGAATGCTTTCAAATCTTCCTTCACATGCGACGGAACTTTAGGACAAGATGCGACATTTGGATCACCGCCGATTAGATGCGCTTTTTGACGATAGATTCCTCCATTTGAAATCTTGTCACAAAAAAGACATCTAATTGCCATCTTGTTGGTCTCGCAAACTCTTTCAGAGTAAGCCCAAGCCGGATCTTTCCTATTTTCTTTTGGCGCCATTAAAAGAGCAACTACATAACACATAAGAATGTCACGCCCCAAAATCGAGGAGCTAGACCGGCGCTCAACTGAGTGAACCCGACCGAGCAAGCCTGTTAGATTCATTCTACCCAAACTCATTCATGAAATAGGAGAATATATGTTTTCCTTAATTAAACAATAAAGTGGTCGAGTTCAACCGAGTAAACCCGACCGAGCAAGCCTGTTAGATTCATTCTATCCAAACTCATTCATGAAATAGGAGAATATATGTTTTCCTTAATTAAACAATAAAGTGGTCATGTCTGCAATTACCAATTTCTTACCATAAGTTTCATCATTTTTAAAGTCTCAAATGGACAAGTAATATAACCATAACATAGCATAATTTGTCTTTTCCAGCACCAATACACAACACACACTATGTCTACGGAGCCTCTATAGATAAAGAAGAGTACAATGATAATGCCGGCAACAAGGCCCCGACTATACCTCAAACTGAATACACAAAGTACAAAAGATACATGACTCCGGAATGAAGTGGGGCTCACCAAGTCAACTGGGAAGAACATGTGCTGCTATCACTGATCAATATCTCCTACTGTGGAACCACCTGCATCCATTTAAAGATGCAGCGCCCCCGGCAAAAGGGACGTTAGTACTGGCGAATAACACTAGTATGTATAACTAAACACCCTCTCAATAGAATGAGAAATAATACAAACAAGATTATCATAACATCAATGAAAGCCTTAATTAACATCAAACCTTAATTTAGGATCAAGATAGTGTTCAAATTAATTTTCATATCTCACATTGAGAGATTTTTAGTATCGATATACAATTGTCCACAATATCATTATTCACAATACCATTATTCACAAAACTAGTACCACCGTACTCTTAGCACGGAGTCCGATCACGACCCGATCGGCTAGGCTATCTCATTTGAGACATCAACCAGAATCACTCGGGACTTACATCATTTACATGAATATCGTGGGATTCAATTCTAAGAGAAGAGTTTAGCCAACATACCTCAATTGAGCTTTCTTAAACTCTAAAATATTCCGGAATTCTTAGCAACTTCAATCTATTGTAGAAATATAACAAATTGAATCAAAATTAGGAAGATGATCATGGTTCTAGATCGCTTGAGCATTTTATCAAACACTATGTGTGCATAAGGTTTCAATGTCCTTTTTATGAAGGATTCCATCATCCCACAACCCAATATTTACCATTTTTAGCTCAACAATCTTCCTACACCCCTTGATATCACATGCATGTAAAATAAACAACTCTCATGCCCAAATATTATCTTGCTAGTTACCCATTTTCAGAAAATTTCGAAATTAGGGTTTAGGGTGTAGAATCTTACCTCTAGGATGAAGACCTAGTGAGCTTCCCTTCTTAATCTTCCAAAACTTGAGCAAGAATTGAAGAAAAATTATTGAAGAACACCTTCTCACTCTAGGGCACTCTCTCTCACTCTAAAATATCAAATTATGTCTCAAAAATGGCCCAAAGAGTGTATTTAACGAAATAGGATCGGGTTTTAAAAACTCAAAAATGGAGCTCCGGAACAAGGTATGCGATTGCATAACCGATATGCGGATCGCATAATTGGTTACAAAATAGCCAAAAGAACTGTCGGTGTATGCGGTCGACTATGCGACCACATAACTGTTATGCAGTCGCATAGTCGACCGCATAATTGCTTCCAACTGGCCCAATTAACTGCTTCACTCTGCGGCCATTATGCTGTCCGCAGAGTGATTATGCGGTCGCATAATGGACCGCAGAAATGCACTCTTCTACCGAAAATCTTCCTTTACTTTCCCTTGCATTGTTCAACCCAAAAGGTCCGAGCCGCGGCGAGCTTGTTCTACAATCCTCAAACACGTAAGCCTAGTCCCGCACCATGAAACATTATTTTCTTTGCAAATTTTACCGGACTTTACACTTAAGTACTTTGAATTTTTTTCCGGGGGTTACATTCTCCCCCGCTTAGGATCATTCATCCTTGAATGAGGATAAAAATCCGTCATTAGCATCTTATGCAACTCAGTTTGTTTCATACCACCTTCGAGTAGCCCCAAATTTGACTCCCCCAAAATTTCCAAAAGTTTTGCCAGAGTTTCCCTTGTAACTAGGCCTATCCACCTGTCAGAAAGCCCCAAAAACACATCCTAACAACATATTCATAATCCAACGACGTAACATAATACAAAACAACACCAACTATGGCCTCATAAGCAATATATTCCCAAAACGGAACACCCTCAACATCAAATGTACAAATCATACATAATTCATAGAAAGTATGTCTTATAATTTTCCTAGATAACAACTTTATAAATACATGGTCATTCAAACAAATAAGGTTACTTTTTCTTCATTTCTTCCTCGGCCTCCCAAGTAGCCTCTTCAACCTGTTGGTTTCGCCATAATATTTTCACGGAGGTAATTTCTTTATTTCTCAATTTCCGAACTTGGCGATCAATAATAGAAACCGAAATCTCTTCGTAAGTCAATTTCTCATTTACCTCAATAGTCTCAACCGGAACAATGAGTGTCGGATCTCCAACTATTTTCTTGAATATAGACACATGAAACACCGGCTGTACTAATGACATCTCGGGTGGTAGCTCAAGCTTGTATGCTACCTCACCGATCCTCTGAATGATTTTGTACGATCCGACATACCTCAGACTCAATTTTCCTTTCTTACCAAATCGCATTACACCCTTCATGGGGGAAACTTTCAAGAATACCCAATCATCTTCTTTGAACTCCAAATCCCTACGACGAACATCCGAATAAGATTTCTGATGACTCTGAGCAGTCTTCAACCGCTCCTTAATAATTTTAACTTTTTCCATAGCCTGATGCATGAGGTCTAGCCCTACTAACTATGCTTCCCCAATTTCGAACCACCCAATGGGAGATCTACATCTCCTACTATATAAAGCCTTGAACAATTCCATTTGAATGCTAGCATGATAGCTATTGTTATATGCAAGTTCTATGAGTGGTAAATGATCATCCCAGCTACCTTTAAAGTCTAGAACACAAGCGCGCAACATATCTTCAAGCGCCTGAATAGTCCGCTCTGCCTGCCTATCAGTCTGCGGGTGAAAAGTTGTACTAAGATTCACCTGAATACCCAAACCTTGCTGAAATGTTTTCCAAAAATTAGCAGTGAATTGTGCTCCCCGATCAGAAATGATGGAAACTGGGGTGCCACGCAACCTGACTATTTCTTGGATATACAACTGAGCATACAGCTCCGCTGTGTTGGTAGACTTAACCAGCAAAAAAGTGTGCTGACTTCGTGAGTCAATCCACAATCACCCAAATTGAGTCAAACTTGCGTAGAGTGCGCGGTAATCCTACCACAAAGTCCATATTAATCATTTCCCATTTCCATATTGGAATTTCGATGTTCTGTTCCAACCCACCGGCCCTTTGGTGTTCAGCCTTCACTTGCTGACAATTCGGACATCTTGCCACAAAGTCTGCCATATTCTTCTTTATGTCATTCCACCAATAGACTTCCTTAAGATCATGATACATTTTTGTAGAACCTGGGTGCACGGAATACCTAGATGTGTAAGCTTCAGTCATAATTCTTTCCCGGAGACCATCCACATTTGGAACACATAGTCGCCCTTGGTACCTTAGTGTACCGTCATCCATGCCAAGAGAAAAGTCAATGATCTTATGTTTATGAATCCCCTATTTCAATTGCACCAACAATGGATCGTTATATTGCTTTTCTTTGACTTTCACAACAAACGATGATTAAGCCCTATTTTGCACAATTACCCCTCCTTCATTAGAGTCCGTAAGACGAACTCCCAAACTAGCCAATCGGTGAACTTCTTTGGCCAATGGCCTTTGATATGCCTCCAAGTGTGCTAAGCTACCCTATATATTTTTGGCTAAGAGCATCCTCCACAACATTAGCCTTCCGCAGATGGTATAAAATATCAATGTCATAATCCTTGAGTAATTCAAGCCATCTTCTCTACCTCAGATTCAATTCCTTCTATTTGAAAATATATTGAAGGCTCTTATGGTCCGTGAATATATCCACATGGACCCCATATAATAATGACGCCAAATTTTCAATGCAAATACCACTGCTGCAAGTTCTAAATCATGTGTTGGATAGTTCTTTTCATGATTCTTGAGTTGCCTAGAAGCATAAGCTATCACCTTCTCCTGTTGCATTAATACACACCCCAAGCCCGATTCTTGAAGCATCACAATATACCACAAAACCATCTATACCCTCTGGTAGAGTCAACACTGGTGTCGTAGTCAATCTTGCTTTTAAATTCCTGGAAACTTTTTTCACAAGCATCTAACCATTGGAACTTAATTTCCTTCTACGTCAATCTATTCAATGGAGTGGCAAGAGTAGAAAACCCCTCCACAAACTTTCTGTAATACCCAGCTAAGCCTAAGAAACTGCGAATCTCTATTGGAGTTGTAGGCCTCAGCCAATTCTTCACCGCTGAAATTTTCAAAGGACCAACCTTAATTCCCTCACTAGAAACTATATGACCCAAGAATATGACTAATTCAAACCAAAATTCACACTTTGAAAACTTTGCATATAACTGGTGCTGATGCAGGGTTTACAGAACTACCCTGAGATGATCGACATGGTCTTCTCGACTTCATGAATATACAAGAATATTGTCAATGAACATTATCACAAATGAGTCAAGAAAAGGCTTGAAGACTCGATTCATAAGATCCATAAAAGCTGCTGGGGCATTTGTTAGCCCAAAAGACATCACCAGAAATTCAAAGTGCCCATATCAGGTTCTAAAAGTTGTTTTTGGAATATCCTTCTCCCCGATCTTCATTTGGTGATACCCGGATCATAAATCAATTTTGGAGAAATACCTCGCACCTTGCAATTGATCAAACAAGTCACATATCCTTGGCAGTGGATACTTATTATTGATTGTTACCTTATTAAGCTGCCGATAGTCAATACACATTCTCAGTGACCCATCTTTCTTTACAAAAAGGATAGGTGCGCCCCAAGGCGACACACTTGGCCGGATAAAACCTTTTTCTAATAAATCTCTCAATTGTTCCTTTAGCTCATTCAATTCTACCGGTGCCATTCTGTAGGGTGGAATACATATAGGATGCGTGTCTGGCATCACATCAATCCCAAAACCAATCTCCCTGTCTGGTGGGATCCCAGGGAGTTCATCCGGAAAGACTCCCGGAAATTCATTCACAACAGGAACAGACTCAAGTGTAGGTGCCTCAACATCGGTGTCCGTAACCCGGACCAAATGGTAAATACATCCCTTGTTAATCATTTTTGTGGCTTTAAGGTAAAAAATAAACCTACCATTTGGCACTACATCATCACCCTTCCACTCAATAATTGTCTCATTTGGACATTCGAACCTAACAATTCTAGTTCGACAATCGAGCTTGGGAAAACATGAATAAAGCCAATCCATCCCCATTATCACATCAAAATTGATCATTCTCAATTCAATAAGATCAGCCACGGTGTCCCGACCACGCAACGTGACAACACAATACCTATAAACCCGCACGGCCAAAATAGACTCACCAACCAGAGTAGATATCGAGAATGGCTCATAAAGCTGTTCTAGTTCTATCCCAAATTCCATAGCAACATAAGGTGTGACATATGACAAAGTGGAACCAGGATCAATAAGAGCATATACATCATGAGTTTGGACAGTCAATATACCTATGACAACATCTGGAGAAGCCTATGCATTCTGGAGACCGCTCATAGAATAGAAATGGTTGGGTCCTCTTGAACTCTGCGCACCATCCCCTAGTGCACCACGCCCGATGGGTGTTGGAGTGCCTCGAGTTGGAGGAGGTGCTACAGATGTAGTAGCTACAGAACTGGCTGGTTGTGCCATGCACCTGCCCATACCCAGGCGGGACAAATGACAATCCCTCTGAATGTGACCCCTCAATACGCATCCGTAGCATATGGGTAAGTCCATGCAGCATATTCCTAGGTGCATATTTCCACACCTAGGGCATGGGGGTCTCCTCTTCTGCTGGAATCTACCACAATGACGATCCTGCTAATATGAGCCCATGTTGCCCTGATTGGGCCTGAAATGACTCCATTGTTGCTGCTGACTAGGCCTTGATGGCGGTGCACTAGCCGAAGACTTATCAAAGGATTGTGATGGCCCTGACGACCCTCCTCTGAATGTTGACTTGCCACCACCTGAAGAACTACCAAAGTTGCCCGTAGACCGGGCCTTATTACTACCCTCTCGCTACATTATGTTCCTTAATTTGCGGGTCTATGTGGCTTGAGTGAATGCCACCATATTTTCATAGTTCATATCAGAATTCAAGGCTGTTGTAGTGGCTTCATTAATTACCAAGGGACTAAGGCCCTATACAAATCGGCGAACTCTAGCCTTCATAGTCCGCATGTAAATAGAATATTTAGACAGGTACGCGAATCTCATATGGTAATCCCACACACTTAGGCTACCTTGCCTCAAGTTTTCAAACTTAGCAGCATGGGCTGCCTTAGTCTCGGCAGGCAAGAAGTGATTAATGAAGGCATCAGCAAACTCACCCCACCTCGCCGGAGAGCTCCCTTATTCACGGGACTCCTCCCATAGTTCAAACTAAGAATATGCCACCTCTTTCAGGCGGTAGTAGGACAATTCCACTGCCTTTGTTTCAGTAGAACGCATAACTCTGAGAGTCTTGTGCATATCATCAATGAAATCCTGGGGATCTTCCTCTGGGTTAGTACCCCGTGAACACTGGAGGATCCAATTGGAGAAACCTGTTCACCCTGGAACCAGTAGAATCCCCTAGCTGATTGGAAGAAGTGGGTGCTATATTTGACCTCTAGTCCTGGGAAGACACTATCTGAGCCAACATCTGCATGGCTCCTCTAAGATCAACATCAGAAACACTTGAATCAGAAGCTGGTAATGGAGTTGGAACTGGTATATCAGTTAGAGGGACTATTGCACCTTTTGTAGGTGTAGGGACAGGTGCGGTCTGATCAGTTGTAGTAGTGTCAGGCAGTGTAGTAACTGGAGGAATATTCTCACTCCTCGGGTGCTCACCCGCATCATCAAGTATAGGATCAACTGTCACTCATTGGGTGACATTGGCTCTTTGGCCAGTTCTTGCCTTATTCTTAGGTGCCATGTACTAAAAAATAGAGCAACGCAGGAGTTAATGGAGGAACAATCTTGCAACCAACTTTATCGCACGATCAAGAACATGAAAGAAGGGTATTTTTCCTAAATGTCCATGTAGCATCCTAATTATAGATATGGTCGACAACACACCAATAATAAGGACTCTACTATACATGGCTCCGAGACATCCTAGGACACTTTAAAACCTTAGGCTCTGATACCAAGTTTGTCACGCCCCAAAACTGAGGAGCGCGATCGGCGCTCAACCGAGTGAACCCGACCGAGCAAGCCTGTTAGATTCCTTCTACCCAAACTCATTCATGAAATAGGAGAATATATGTTTTCCTTAATTAAACAATAAAGTGGTCATGTCTGCAATTACCAATTTCTTACCATAAGTTTCATCATTTTTAAAGTCTCAAATGGACAAGTAATACAACCATAACATAGCATAATTTGTCTTTCCCAGCACCAATACAAAACCCACACTATTTCTTCGGAGCCTCTATAGATAAAGAAGAGTACAATGATAATGCCGGCAAAAAGGCCCCGGCTATACCTCAAACCGAATACACAAAGTACAAAAGATACATGACCCAGGAATGAAGTGGGGCTTACCAAATGAGCTGAGAAGAAGGTGTTCTGCTATCACTAATCAATATCTCATGCTATGGAACCACCTGCATCCATTTAAAGATGCAGCGCCCCCGGCAAAAGGGATGTTAGTACTATCGAATAGCACTAGTATGTATAACTAAACACCCTCTCAATAGAATGACAAATAATACAAACAAGATTATTATAATATCAATGAAAGCCTTAATTAACATCAAACCTCAATTTAAGATCAAGACAGTGTTCAAATTAATTTCCATATCTCACATTGGGAGATTCTTAGTAACGATATACCATTGCCCACAATACTAGTACCACCAAACTAGTACCACCGTACCTTAGCACGGAGTCCGATCACAACCCGATCGGCTAGGCTATCTCATTTGAGACATCAACCACAATTACTCTCAATATCAATACCATCGTCTTTAACACGGAGTCCGATCACGACCCGATCAGCTCGGCTATCCATTAGGGACATCAACCATAATTACCATTTCAATTACAATTTCCTACACAATCACCACCATGTGTGCGGCATGGTGTCCGATCACGACCCGACCAGCTAGGCTGTCTTATTCGAGACATCAACCTTTTTATATCAATCATCGCATTTCATATCACTTTCACATCTTTTCATTTCATTGGCACTAATGGCCATAATTATAAGTTCATTCTTGTCACGTTGGCCATATTTAGTATTTCATGCTCACCTTATCAATTTCACATATCATTATCATCATCAACAACAAATACAATTCAAATCAAAGTGTGTAGTGCACATGTGAGCAATTTAGAGTCTAAAGAACATAGAGATATTTCATAAAATTTGGCATAATGACCTTCATTTGAACTTGACTTAAAGTCGAAACATTATTAATGCACAACCCATATTTTAACACATCCTCAATTGGTAACATAACATGAATAAACATTTGGGATGCTTGTTGAACATATATCTTTCAACCCAATCTTACTCGGAATAGCCAATTTCATAATGAATCACTCGGGACTTACATAATCTACATGAATATTGTGGGAATATAACAAATTGCACCAAAATTAGGTTTCAGAATTTTTAGCAACTTCAATCTATTGTAGAAATATAACAAATTACACCAAAATTAGGAAGATGATCATGGTTCTAGCTCACTTGAGCATTTTATCAAACACTAGGTGTGCAAAAGGTTTCAATGTCATTTTTATGAAGGATTCCATCATCCCACAACCCAATCTTTACAATTTTTAGCTCAAAAATCTTCCTACACATGCATGTAAAATAAACAACTCTCATTCCCAAAATATTATCTTGCTACTTACCCATTTTTAGAAAATTTTGAAATTAGGGTTTAGGGTGTAAAATCTTACCTCTAGGATGAAGACCTAGTGAGCTTCCCTTCTTAATATTCCAAAACTTGAGCAAGAATTGAAGAAAAATTATTGAAGAACACCTTCTCACTCTAGGGCACTCTCTCTCACTCTAAAATATCAGATTATGTCTCAAAAATGGCCCAAAGAGTGTATTTAACGAAATAAGGTCGGGTTTTAAAAACCCAAAAATGGAGCTCCGGAACAAGGTATGCGATCGCATAACCGATAAGCGGACCGCATATCGGTCGCATAATTGGTTACAAAATAGCCAAAAGAACTGTCTGTGTATGTGGTTGACTATGGGATCGCATAACTGTTATGCAATCGCATAATGTACCGCATAACAGTTATGCGGTCGCATAGTCGACCGCATAATTGCTTCCAATTGGCCCAATTAACTTCCTCACTCTGCGGCCATTATGCGGTTTGCAAGGTGATTCTGCGGTCGCATAATGGACTACAGAAATGCACTCTTCTGCCGAAACTCTTCCTTTACTTTCCCGTGCATTGTTCAACCCAAAAGGTCAGAGCCGCGGCGATCTTGTTGTACTATCCTCAATATATTGTTCTACAATCTCCGGATTTCCGAGAAACTTCAATCTATTGTAGAAATATAACAAATTGCACCAAACTTAGGAAGATGATCATGGTTCTAGCTCACTTGAGCATTTTATCAAACACTAGGTGTGCATAAGGTTTCATTGTCCTTTTTATGAAGGATTTTATCATCCCACAACCCAATTTTTACCATTTTTAGCTCAACAGCCTTCATACACTCTTTGATAACACATGCATGTAAAATAAACAACTCTCATGTCCAAACAATTATCTTGATAGTTACCCATTTTCAGAAAAATTTCAAAATTAGGGTTTAGAGTGTAGAATCTTACCTCTAGGATGAAGACCTAGTGAGCTTCCCTTCTTAATATTCCAAAACTTGAGTAAGAATTTAACAAAAATTATTGAAGAACACCTTCTTACTCTAGGGCACTCTCTCTCACTCTAAAATATCAGATTATGTCTCAAAAATGGCCCAAAGAGTGTATTTAACGAAATAAGGTCGGGTTTTAAAAATCAAAAAATGGAGCTCCGGAACAATGTATGCGATCGCATAACCGATATGCGGACCGCATATCGGTCGTATAATTGGTTACAAAATAGCCAAAAGAACTGTCTGTGTATGCGGTCGACTATGCGACCGCATAACAGTTATGCGGTCGCATAATCGACCGCATAATTGGTTCCAACTTGCCCAATTAACTGCCTCACTTTGCGGCCATTATGCGGTCCGCGGAGTAATTCTGCAGTCGCATAATGGACCCAGAAATGCACTCTTCCGTCGAAATTTTTTCTTTTCTTTCTCGTGCATTGTTCAACCTAAAACACGTAAGCCTAGTCCGGTACCATGAAATATTATTTTCTTTGTAAATTTTTTCCGGCTTTACACTTAAGTACTTCGAATATTTTTTCGGGGTGTTACAAAGAAAGGCAATAAGAACTAAGAATAAAGGATATAAAAAATTAGAGAAATTCTCTATTAAAAACTAAAAAATTGAGCAGTAATTTTCTGGAACAAATTCGCTAGCATTTCGCCGCTTTTTGAACATTTAGAAAGAAGAAGAAGAAGAAGAAGAAGAAGAAGAAGAAGAAGAAGAAGAAGAAGAAGAAGAAGAAGAAGAAGAAGAAGAATATGAATAAGAAGAAGAAGAAGAAGAAGAAGAAGAAGAATGAAAATCAAAAGTTCAGAACATACCTGTTGAAGTCTTGAAGTTGAAGAAGAACAACCCTAGTTGATGCTTTGAGATTCTTTTAGAAATCAGAAGTAGATAAAGAAGAGGTCGTTGTTGTTGGAAGTTGAAGAACCCTAGCCGCTGCTGTTGAAGAAGTCCAGACCAGTGTTTAATCCAAAATACTTATTTTTAATAAAACAGGGTTGGGTATTTTAAAACAGAGAAGCGGACGCTTTAAAACAAAGAAAACACTCATTTGTTGAAATAAAAAATAAAATCTATCTATAACATGAAAAGAATGTACTATTAATAATACTTTTATTTAGGGTAAGGGTAAGGGTGTGTTACACCCTATATTTTCGTACGTAAATATGCGTCGTAAGAAAACTAACGTAGGACCAAAAATGAGATAATATTTAAAAGTATATAAAGTAAGTTAATCATGTTACCTCTGAGGTTACAAATATTGAAGATCATGAACAACAAGTACAAAGACGGTTGGACAGTTCAGAAGCTAAAGCAATTGAATAAAACAATGTTTCATCGAAAGTCGACAAGTTGGGAATGTTATAACATGTACCTTTGGGGTGAGACTAGGGTGATTAACATGATAAGGAGATTATGTTATGATTTATATTAGTCGTATGACATCCGTTTGTTATGTTTTGAAGTCAAGAGAGTTGTGGAACAAAAGTCGATGAAAGTCATCACAAGTTACATTCATAAGTTTTACTGAAACTTTGGGTCAAATGTAACTGCGATTTTATCCCAGTATACTTAGAGTTATGGGGTGTTACACCCATCAAATTAAAGATCTATTAGTCTATTTTCCAACTCATTAAACCGTTTGTCAATACGACATCGGAGTAGAGAGATATGGGCATGTTTGCAACACTGCGCAAGCTGCTAGGTGACAAGTAGGTGTGTCACCTACTTGCTTAAATGAAAGCCCAAAAATGGGCCATTTCGGGTCGTCCAAAGAGGACTTTTAAGGGCCTATTTTCTTCATATATTAGAATTAAAATAGATCATAATAACCAAACATAAGCTCTGCAAAGAATCCTCCCAAAACTTTCCCACAAACCCTAATTGATTTTCTCTCCTTTTCAAGTTCTAATTGGAGGTAAAACCTAGAGTTTGAAGAACCAAGATAAGAGCTGAGTTATCCAACAAATAAGGTGAGTTTACTGCTCTCTTTCATCCATTTTTTCTGCTATAAATTCATGGTAAGTCGTTCTATACTTGTAAGAACTCACGGGACGGTGATCGGAAGCCGTGAGTTCGAGTTATTCACTTGTAGCGGACTGTTTTGTGTTGCTGTTGGGATGCGTGTTTTACTACTATTTTGTGGAGTTTTGGAGGAGGAAGGGGGTTTATAAACACCATATAAATGTATGGTGGTTGGCTGGTCGTTCATCATAACATTTTCGGGTCGTTTGACACTACTACGGTGGTCGTTTTGTGTACGAAGAGATTGGGGTGTGTTGGGCTGTTTTGTAGTATTTGATGGTGTATATAGGGCTGGAAAATGATGTATATATGTTGTTATTATTCTGTTCTTGTATTGTTGGTGTTATCTTGAATTTGGAGGAAGTAAGGATTATAGGGGAGATGCTGCCCGTTTTAATACAAAATAGGTTTGTCGTTCGTTGTGCGATAGTTGTACCTTTCGTAACTTAACGATAGTATTATTATCATTCTTGTAGATTAAGGTGTGAAGAGGTGAGTTCAACTTGGTGATTGGAAAGATTGTGATAAGGTATGTTAAGGTTAAGCCTTCCTTCATTTTGGCATGATCTCGTAGCTACATGTGTTAATAATGAGACATAAAGAGAAGTTCGTATTCATGAATTTATTCACATTATTCTAGTCTCATAAGTTACAATATTATTCCTTATCGAGACTTCATATTCAGTTTAGTTTTGTCTTTATTCAGTCAAGAGAGCAGAGAGTCTATATATATATATACAGTATTACACTATTTTCACCACCATCGAGCTATAATCGGTGGGCAGGCCCCTATTGGGCAACCTCTGATCAGATGGAAAGTTATATACCGAGCCTACTGTGGCCGAGCGCCTATGAGCGAGCCCAGCATGGTCGAGATACATAGCCTAGTATGGCCGAGCGCCTATGAGCGAGCCTACTATGGCAGAGCAGTTATATATACCGAGCCTTATAAGGTCGTACAATTATTTTACTTACTATATTGAAGGAGTTGAGTCAGTATCAGCAGGTAAGTATATCTCCAGATCATCTTTGACTCCCAGTTACTTCCAGTTATTATATTATCAGTTCAGTTTCGATTTTCAGTTATGTTATTGTCTTACATACTCGGTACATTATTTTGAACTGACGTCCCTTTTTCCGGGGATGCTGCATTTCATGCATGCAGGTTCAGATAGACAGACGAGTAGATCTCCTCAGTAGGTGTTTCCCGAGTTCAGCCTGATCGGTAAGCTCCACGTCGTTCGGAGTTACCAGGTCTAGAGTGTTGTGTAAATCTTATGTATATCTGTATATATGTTATGGGTAGGTCGGGGCCCTGTTCCGATCTTAGTACATCTATCAGTAGAGGCTTGTAGACATATCCTGTTGGTTAGTGCAGTATGTTGGGTTTGTAGGCCTGGTATGTATATTTGATGGTTTGTCAACTGTAATAGCTATGACGGCCTTGTCGGCCTAGCTTTATATTGATGTTTAGTTAGCGCTAATTTCCATTCAGTTTTATATTTTGCTTCGCAAATTGTCTTGCAAGGTGGACCCATGGCCAAAGTATGACATTATATGTTCATAGTCCTTTAGTCACAATTTGGTACGCCAGGTTAGGTGAGGCACCGAATGCTGGTCTCGCTCCTAGGTTCGGGGCGTGACAAACTTGGTATCAGAGCAGTTCTGTCCTAGGGAGTCTACAAGCCGTGTCTAGTAGGGTCTTTTTTATAGATGTGTTGTACACCACATTATATAAGCAGGGCACTACAGGGCTTTTAAGAGTTGGTTACCCTTCTTTGAAATCTAAATCGTGCTACAGAACTAAGTTATAGGAAATTTGAATTAAACTTATGTGTTGGTGTTTGCATGCACAGATGACGGTGACTAGGAAGACTACGGCTAGCCAAAGGAGAGATACAGCAGTAGGTGAGGGGACCAGCAGTGTACCCCCAGTAGATGGGGCCCAGTCCGAGGCTCAAGGTGAGACCCCTACTCAGCCATTACCGGCTCCTCCACCAACTACGGAGATTCCTAGGGAAAACGCACATCCAGTTCCCCCTCCACTTCCATCAGATCAAGACTTAAGGAGTGCGGTGCATTTATTGACACAGTTGGTAGCTACCCAGCAACAGGCTAGGGCATTAGCTAGTGCAGGAACTTCTGAGGGGTCTGGGAGTTCAAGGGTCCGAGAGTTTATTTCTTTTAGTCCCCCAGAGTTCACGGGGACAGATCAGAGGGAGGACCCGCAGGATTTCATAGATCAGCTTCACAGGATCTTTCGTGTTATGCATGCCACGGAGAAAGAGGCAGTTGAGCTAGCACCTTTTCGACTCCGAGATATAGCCATCCTTTGGTACGAGGGATGGGAGAGGTCCAGGGGACGTGATGCACCTCCAGCTATTTGGGAGAATTTTTCAGATGCCTTCCTTGACCAGTACTTACCACGGGAGATCCGACAGGCTCGAGTCGATCAGTTTCTAGCCCTTAAGCAGGGTAATATGAGTGTTCGAGAGTATAGTCTCCGTTTTGACTCATTGGCCAGATATGCACCATCCATAGTTGCTACTATGCGGGATAGGATTCACAGGTTTATAGCAGGGTTAGCCCCAGAGTTAACCGAGGCATGTGCCACCGCTGCATTGCAGGATAGTATGGATATCTCCCGGATTCAGGCATTCGCCCAGAATATAGAAAGGGGTAGGCGTCGGCAGCAGGGTACAGAGAGGGCTGAGCAAGGGCAACGTAAGAGGATGAGATTTCCTAGGTCTCAGGAGCAATCTCAGGGTAGTTATAGGACCCAGTACTTCGGACGGCCACCTAGGCCTCCGCCACCTCGGTTACAGGGTTACAGGTATGACCGCTATACTCAGTCAGGACCAGGTGAGAGCTCACGGGCATCGGGTTTGCAGCGACAGCGAGGATCTGCGCAGACATGGTCATTTCCTCCACGGTGTGACATCTGTGGTAGAGGACACTTGGGCCAATGCCGAGCAGGTTCTGATGCTTGTTATATATGTGGGCGTCCGGGGCATATGATGCGAGATTGCCCAAATAGAGATTCGGGGGGAATGGCACAACCAGCGAGTTCAGCAACAGGATCATCTATGTCCGTGCATCCTTCAGGGCGCGAGTCTCAATCTTCGGCTGGTAGAGGTTGGGGCAGAGGTAGAGATTCCAGTTCAAGTGGTAATCAGAACCGTATCTATGCTTTAGCGGGTCGACAGGACCAGGAGTCTTCACCAGACGTTGTGACAGGTATATTAACCATTTGCTCTCACCATGCTTATGCTTTGATAGACCCAGGATCTACTTTATCGTATATTACCCCATTTGTCGCGAGGAAGTTTGGTATAGTGCCTGAAATACTAAGTGATCCTTTTGCTGTATCTACACCGGTCGGAGAATCGATTATTGCTAGACGGGTTTACCGAGGTTGTACGGTGACAATTTGTAGTCGTCAGACCTCAGCTGACCTAGTTGAGCTAGAGATAATGGATTTTGATGCTATCATGGGCATGGACTGGTTGGCAGCTTGCTATGCCACAGTTGATTGCCGAGCAAAGGCAGCCAGATTTCATTTTCCGGGTGAGCCAGTCCTTGAATGGGTAGGTAATACACCAACACCCAGAGGTAGGTTTATTTCCTATCTGAAGGCGAGGAAAATGATCGCAAAAGGGTGCATTTATCATATTGTGCGAGTTAGAGATGCAGATGCTGAGATACCTACACTTCAGTCTATTCCCGTAGTCAAAGAGTATGCAGATGTGTTTCCAGATGAGCTTCCAGGTATTCCTCCAGAGCGAGAGATTGATTTTAGCATCGATTTGCTTCCAGGAACTCAACCAATATCCGTCCCTCCGTATAGAATGGCACCTGGCGAATTGAAGGAGTTGAAGGAGCAGTTAAAAGATTTGTTGCAGAAAGGTTACATCAGGCCCAGTACCTCACCTTGGGGTGCACCGATACTATTTGTGCGAAAGAAAGACGGCTCGTTGAGGATGTGTATCGATTATAGGTAGCTGAATAAGGTAACTATTAAGAATTAGTATCCACTTCCAAGGATCGATGACTTGTTTGATCAGTTGCAGGGGGATAGATGCTTTTCAAAGATAGATTTGAGGTCGGGGTACCACCAAGTCAGAGTTCGGGAAAAAGATATTTCAAAGACAGCCTTCAGGACCCGATATGGCCACTTCGAGTTCCTTGTCATGTCCTTCGGGTTGACTAATGCACCCGCTGTATTTATGGACTTGATGAATATCCTATTCCGACCATTTTTAGATCTGTTCGTGATAGTATTTATTGATGATATTCTAGTTTATTCCCGTTCAAAGGATGAGCATGCGGACCACCTGCAAGCGGTACTCCAAACCCTCCGTGATCATAAGTTGTATGCTAAGTTTTCCAAATGTGAGTTCTGGTTGAAGTCTGTAGCATTCTTGGGGCATATTGTATCAGATGAAGGGATAAAGGTAGACACTCAGAAGATTGAGGCCGTGAAATCTTGGCCTAGACCTACCACTCCGACAGAGGTTCGTAGCTTTCTAGGCTTAGCAAGATACTATCGGAGGTTCGTAGAGGGTTTTTCTTCACTTTCGGCACCATTGACGAAGTTGACACAGAAAGAAACTAAGTTTCAATGGACAGAGGCTTGTGAGCGGAGTTTCCAAGAGCTTAAGAACAGGTTGACCTCAGCTCCAGCTCTAACACTTCCAGAGGGTCTAGAGGGTTATGCCGTCTATTGTGATGCATCAAGCGTCGGGTTAGGATGTGTCCTGATGCAATATGGGAAGGTAATTGTGTATTCTTCAAGGCAGTTGAGGAAGCACGAGAGGAATTATCCAACCCACGACCTCGAGTTAGCTGCGGTTGTCCATGCACTTAAGATATGGTGCCATTATTTATATGGTGTTCATGTTGATGTATTTACTGATCATAAAAGCCTACAATATATTTTCAAGCAGAAAGAGTTGAATTTGCGACTGAGGCGATGGCTTGAGTTATTGAAAGATTACGATGTTAACATTCTCTACCATCCAGGGAAAGCTAATGTTGTAGCAGATGCATTAAGTCGCCGATCTATGGGTAGCTTAGCACATGTAGATCCCGAGAAAAGACAATTAGCTAGAGAGATTCATCAATTGTCTTCGTTGGGGGTTCGGTTAGTAGATTCTGAGGATGGTGGAGTTGTACTCCAAAACACTACAAAATCATCCCTCATAGCGAAAGTCAAGGAAAGGCAGTACGAGGACCCAGAGTTGGTCGAGCTGAGAGAGCGAGTTCCGCAGCAGAAGAAGCCACTGTTAGAGCTAAAGGGATATGGGGTTCTCAAATATAGGGGTCGTTTGTGTGTTCCAGATGTAGCAGGGCTACGAGACAGGATTATGTCAGAGGCACATTATTCATGGTATTCCATCCATCCTGGGTCGACGAAGATGTATCATGACATTAAGGATGTGTACTGGTGGAATGATATGAAGAAGAACATTGCTGAGTTTGTCGCCCAATGTACTAGTTGCCAGCAAGTGAAGATAGAGCACCAGAAGCCTGGAGGGCTAATGCAGACTATAGAGATCCCGACATGGAAATGGGAGGCGATAAACATGGACTTTATCACGGGTTTACCTCGTTCTAATCGTAAGTTCGATTCCATATGGGTGATAGTCGATAGGCTCACGAAATCAGCTCACTTCCTACCGGTCAGATCTACATATACAGCAGAAGATTATGCAAAGTTATATATTAAGGGAGATAGTGCGACTACACGGAGTACCAGTTTCTATTATATCTGACCGTGGGGCTCAGTTTACAGCACATTTTTGGAGGTCATTTCAGAGAGGTCTAGGGACTCAGGTGAATCTCAGCACAACTTTTCATCCACAGACTGATGGACAAGCCGAGCGCACAATTCAGACGCTCGAGGATATGTTACGAGTATGTGTGTTGGATTTTAAAAGAAGTTGGGATGAACATCTACCTCTTATCGAGTTTGCATATAATAACAGTTACCACTCCAGTATCCAGATGGCTCCGTACGAGGCTTTGTATGGGCGTAAGTGCAGATCTCCTATAGGGTGGTTTGATATTGGAGAATCTGGGTTACATGGGCCAGACCTGGTTCAGCAGGCCATAGAGAAAGTAAAGGTTATCCGGGAGCGACTGTTAACAGCTCAGAGTCGTCAGAAGTCATATTCTGACGTGCGGCGACGAGACTTAGAGTTCAGGATTAATGACTGGGTATTCTTAAAGGTATCACCTATGAAGGGCGTGATGAGGTTTGGCAAGAAAGGCAAGCTTAGCCCACGGTATATTGGGCCTTATAGGATCATTCGGAGAGTGGGCCAAGTAGCTTATGAGTTAGAGTTGCCCTCAGAATTAGAGTCTGTCCATCCGGTTTTTCACGTATCTATGCTACGGAAGTGCATTGGCGATCCTACCCGAGTGGTGCCCATGGATGATGTACAGATTACAGAGGACTTATCATACGAGGAAATTCCAGTTTCCATCCTAGACCGACAAATCCGCAATCTATGAAATAAGGAGGTAGCTTTCGTAAAGGTTTTATGGAGGAGCAAGAATGTAGAAGAGATGACGTGGGAATCAGAGGAAGAAATAAAGTCTAAATACCCCCACCTATTTCAAACTGAAGATATGGTTCGAGATGAGACGCTACAACATAGCTCTATGTAGGCTAGCAGGTCATCAGGTATGCTTTTATTTTTCACTTTCAATATTTATGATTTACGGTCGGTGAGGCAAATTGCTGCTATTTATAAAGATTGGCCATGTGTGGCATGCATAGTATGTTTCTGGCTACGTGCAGGTTGGTTTTAATGTAGTGTACGAAGGATACTTTGGCAAAATTCTCCAAAGTCTATAAGAGTAAACATTCGAGGACGAATGTTCCCAAGGGGGGAGTGATGTTACCCCTTATATTTTCGTACGTAAAATGCGTCGTAAGCAAACTAATGTAGGACCAAAAATGAGATAATATTTAAAAGTATATAAAGTAAGTTAATCATGTTACCTCTGAGGTTACAAATATTGAAGATCATGAACAACAAGTACAAAGAGGGTTGGACAGTTTAGAAGCTAAAGCAATTGAATAAAACAATGTTTCGTCGAAAGTCGACAAGTTGGGAATGTTATAACATGTACCTTTGGGGTGAGACTAGGGTGATTAACATGATAAGGAGATTATGTTATGATTTATATTAGTCGTATGACATCCGTTTGTTATGTTTTGAAGTCAAGAGAGTTGTGGAACAAAAGTCGATGAAAGTCATCACAAGTTACATTCATAAGTTTTACTGAAACTTTGGGTCAAATGTAACTGCAATTTTCTCCAAATATACTTAGCGTTATGGGGTGTTCCACCCATCAAATTAAAGATCTATTAGTCTATTTTCCAAAGCATTAAACCGTTTGTCAATACGACATCGGAGTAGAGAGATATGGGCATGTTTGAAACACTGCGCAAGCTGCTAGGTGACAAGTAGGTGTGTCACCTACTTGCTTAAATGAAAGCCCAAAAATGGGCCATTTCGGGTCGTCCAAATAGGCCTTTTAAGGGCCTATTTTCTTCATATATTAGACTTAAAATAGATCATAATAACCAGACATAAGCTCTGCAAAGAATCCTCCCAAAAATTTCCCAAAAACCCTAATTGATTTTCTCTCCTTTTCAAGTTCTAATTGGAGGTAAAACCTAGAGTTAGAAGAACCAAAATAAGAGCTGAGTTATCCAACAAATAAGGTGAGTTTACTGCTCTCTTTCATCCATTTTTTCTGCTGTAAATTCATGGTAAGTCGTTCTATACTTGTAAGAACTCACGGGACGGTGATCGGAAGCCGTGAGTTCGAGTTATTCACTTGTAGCGGACTGTTTTGTAGACTGTTTTGTGTTGCTGTTGGGCTGCGTGTTTTACTACTATTTTGTGGAGTTTTGGAGGAGGAAGGGGGTTTATAAACACCATATAAATGTATGGTGGTTGGCTGGTCATTCGTCATAACATTTTCGGGTCGTTTGACACTACTACGGTGGTCGTTTTGTGTACGAAGAGATTGGGGTGTGTTGGGCTGTTTTGTAGTATTTGATGGTGTATATAGGGCTGGAAAATAATGTATATATGTTGTTATTGTTCTTTTCTTGTATTGTTGGTGTTATCTTGAATTTGGAGGAAGTAAGGATTATAGGTGAGATGCTGCCCGTTTTAATACAAAATAGGTTTGTCGTTCGTTGTGCGATAGTTGTACCTTTCGTAACTTAACGATAGTATTATTATCATTCTTGTAGATTAAGGTGTGAAGAGGTGAGTTCAACTTGGTGATTGGAAAAATTGTGATAAGGTATGTTAAGGTTAAGCCTTCCTTCATTTTGGCATGATCTCGTAGCTACATGTGTTAATAATGAGACATAAAGAGAAGTTCGTATTCATGAATTTATTCACATTATTCTAGTCTCATAAGTTACAATATTATTCCTTATCGAGACTTCATATTCAGTTTAGTTTTGTCTTTATTCAGTCAAGAGAGCAGAGGGTCTATATATATATACAGTATTACACTATTTTCACCACCATCGAGCTATAATCGGTGGGCAGGCCCCTATTACACTATTTTCACCACCATCGAGCTATAATCGGTGGGCAGGCCCTTATTGGGCAACCTCTTATCAGATGGAAAGTTATATACCGAGCCTACTGTGGCCGAGCGCCTATGAGCGAGCCCAGCATGGTCGAGATACATAGCCTAGTATGGCCGAGTGCCTATGAGCGAGCCTACTATGGCAGAGTAGTTATATATACCGAGCCTTATAAGGCCGTACAATTATTTTACTTACTATATTGAAGGAGTTGAGTCAGTATCAGCAGGTAAGTATATCTCCAGATCATCTTTGACTCCCAGTTACTTCCAGTTATTATATTATCAGTTCAATTTCGATTTTCAGTTATGTTATTGGCTTACATACTCGGTACATTATTTCGTACTGACGTCCCTTTTCCGGGGACGCTGCATTTCATGCATGCAGGTTCAGATAGACAGACGAGTAGATCTCCTCAGTAGGTGTTTCCCGAGTTCAGCCTGATCGGTAAGCTCTATGTCGTTCGGAGTTACCAGGTCTAGAGTGTTGTGTACATCTTATGTATATCTGTTTCCGATCACAATATATCTATCAGTAGAGGCTTGTAGACATATCCTGTTGGTTAGTGCAGTATGTTGGGTTTGTAGGCCTGGTATGTATATTTGATGGTTTGTCAGCTATAGTAGCTATGACGGCCTTGTCGGCCTAGCTTTATATTGATGTTTAGTTAGCGCTAGTTTCCATTCAGTTTTATATTTTGCTTCGCAAATTGTCTTGCAAGGTGGCCCCATGGCCAAAGTATGACATTATATGTTCAGAGTCCCTTAGTCGCAATTTGGTACGCCAGGTTAGGTGAGGCACCGAATGCTGGTCTCGCTCCTAGATTCGGGGCGTGACAGAGTGGGGCAGGGGAATGGGGAGGGGGTGGGGTAGGGCGTAGGATGGGTTGGTGGGGATGGGGAATATGATGGGGAAGGTTTAAAAAGAGTTTTGGAAAATATTTTCCCTTCTTTTGATAGGGAAAATATTTTCCTCCAATTGGAGAAAAATGAGTTGATGAGGAAAATGTTTTCCAAAACATTAAGCCAATCAAAAATGAGAAAATTGAAAAATATTTTTCGGAAAATGTTTTCCTTCGTACCAACCACACCCTCAGTCTTGGTTGTAACTGAAAATAGACGCGCCAAACGTGTGAACTAATAAACCAGCTCAAGCTATAGATATTTTGTCGCTACATCTTTTCAACAGCCAAATGGGCAACAATATAATGAGCTTATTATATACTACTGCCTCCTCTGTTTACTTCGTTTGTTATAGATTGACTTGACATAAAATTTAATAAAAAGAAAAACTTTTGAAATTTGGGGCATTAAATATTCCATAAAGTTTTTGCCACTATAAAACTTTTAGAACTTGTTATCACGACCCCAAAATCCAACTTTTAGGATCGTGATGGAACCTAGTCTCTAAGACTAAGTAAGCCTAGCACATATTCAGAATTTAATAGAAATAAACGATTAAGCTATTAATTTAAACTGAAAAATGACATAATAAAACCATAACGAAAGAACAGTCATACAATCCCAAAATCGACGGTACAGAGTAATAAGCTCTACTGAAATGCACTAGGAATCTCTATTACAATATTGTTCGGAAACAAAAGAAACAGTAGCATATGATCACTAGAAGGTCTCTGAGGCCTTCGAGCGTCAAGGAGGTATACCTTGAAGTCTCTGCGAAGTCTGAAGCAACTCACTAGCATCCGACACGGGCAGAGGTACCTGGATCTGCAGAAAAATCTGTAAAAACTTAGTATAAATACACCACAACGGTACCTAGTAAGTATCAAGACTAACCTCAGTGGAGTAGTGACAAGGTTAGGTCAAGACACTTACTAGACATAGAAACCTATGCATACTATTAATATAATCTAACAACGGGAAGTAAAAGCAATAAATGAAAACAAACAGAATATTAATATACGGCTAACAACAGAAGTAAAAGCAATAAATGACAACAAAGAGTGAACATATGATAAAGCAACAAATGATCAAATACAGTCAAAACACCATTGAAATGAATTAAGAAAAATCAATAATCCTTCAAATCAACAAGCCATTCCAACATAGAATGTACAACAAGAATCACCCCGAGGTACCACGCCTCATATTCAGATTTCACAAGTCACAATCACAATCTTCATTATATCTCCGTGTGAGCATTGCATTTATTTTTAAAATATTTTTTCCGAAATAGATTCACACGCTTTAGACCCCTTATCTCGCCACATATGCTTCAAATGAAGTAATGTTCCTTACTAGCAAAATGCGCATAAATCCCCTTATCTCGCCGCATGCGTATCAATACCACCACCCTTATACCGCCGCATGCGCATCTCATCACAACACAATAATCAAATAGCACCACACGTTCCTATAAGACATAACATTGCCACAACAACAATATCAATATCGCCACAACATATAGCACACGTCTCAACCACAATAAGTACAAGAATCTCAACAACGACAAAATAAAATGGGAACTAACTCAATAATGAAAGATATTCCATGAAAACAACAACTTCGATTAAAAGAATGTTAATGTCTCTTCAATAATTACAACTTCAATTAAATGTTGTAGAATAAACTCAACAATGAATTTAATAACAACCCCAATAAAATGCATATAAGAGTAAAATCGGCAAAGAAAGATAAAACATGTAATAACCACTTCAATTAAATCATATAAGAGTAAACTTGACAATGAGAGATAGAACATGTAATATTAACTCCAATTAAATTCATATTAGAATAAACTTGACAAGAAAGATGTAACATGAAATAACAACTTCAATTAAATGCGTACAAGAAATCTATTAGTCTAAACCGGTCAATTTTCACATATTGGTTTGTGTACACAACCGTCACCAAATGTACACGTCCTTCACAAAATTTAAATAGTGTAATTAAACCAAATCATACGGGGTAGTTTCTCCCACACGAAGTTAGGCAAGATACTCGCCTCAACTAGGCGAAATCAACACTTAAAATGGTTTTTTCCTTAAAATTTGCCTTTGCACGGTACAAATCTAATAAAAACGACCTAACATCGTCAAACAATGCAAGAGAAACCAATTTCGATTAATAAAGCTAAGATCTTTACATAATTCACCAAAAGTCAACAAAAGTCAGCCATGTGCTCGCCCAATCAAAACCCGAGTCCAAGGGTAGATCTCGACTACCCATAACCCTACGAGTCCATATATGTGTTTTGTTTTAAATCCGAGTCCAATTCGACTCTCAAATTTTTATTTTTCAAAACATAAACAAAATTTTCCAAAACTTCTCTTCAAATTCCATGGATTAGAGGTTAAATCTCATAAATAATCATGTAATATAATTTAAAATTGATCAAAAATACTTACCCAATAGTTATATTTGAAAACCTCTCCTCAAAATCACCTTCTCGTGGGTCTAGGGTTCTAAAATATAATAAAATGAAGCTAAGTCCCGTTTTCCAGCCCTTTTGTTGAGATGTAGAAGTCGCAAAAGTGACCAGGCTCCGCAATTGTGAACCCTCGCAAATGTAGACATTCGATCGCAAATGCAACACCTAACAAGTCAAGGGAAAGAAGCAAATACGACAGTGACTTTGCATTTGCAAAGTCAGTCCGTTTCGCAAATGCGGCCAGCTGGTCGCATATGTGAGCTACTCGGCCAAAGGCCACCTTTCACAATTACAATCAAGGTGTCGCAAATGCAATACTTGAGACCCACTGCCAACTTCGTAATTGTGATGTTGGTCCTCAAAATTGCGATAACTGAAGCACCAGCAACCTGGAATTAGTTCAAACCAATCTAACACACGTCTGAAACTCACCTGAGCCCTAGGGGCTCCATACCAAACTTCCACACAAGTCTAAACATATCATACGAACTCGCTCATATGATCAAAATACCAAAATTATATCCAGAACCACGATTCATACATCAAAACACATGAAATTGCACAATGAACTCAAGAATCAACTAGATTCACAACAAAGCGTCTTATTCCTATCAAACCAACACTGAATGATACCAAATTTTGCATACAAGTTCTAAATAGCAAAATGGACCAATTTCAAGTCCCAAAACTAAAATCCGAACCTGATAGCCATAAAGTCAACCTACGGTCAAACCTAAAAAATTTCTAAACATTCAAATTGCCAACTTTTGGCAAAATAAGTCAAATCAACCAAGGGACCTCCAAATTTAATTTCGGACATACGCCCAAGTGTATAATCACAATACGAACCTATCGAAGCCATCAAAATAATGTTCCGGGATCGTTTTTACAAAAGTCAAACCGCGGTCAATATTTTCCAACTTAAGCTTCTAAACCATGAATTAAGGGATCCAAATCATTCTGAAAACTTCTCCAAAATAAAATTAACCATCCCCGCAAGTCATAAAATTACAAATACACATACGAAAAACTTCAAAGGGGAAAAAGAGCTCAAATGCACAAAATAACAGATCAAATCATTACATTCTCCCCCTTTTAAAATAAATGTTTGTCCTCGAACGTGCATAGAGACATACTTGAAGTGCCAAAAAGGTGAGGATAACGACTCTGCATGTCATGCTCGGTCTCCAAGGTCGCCTCCTTGACAGGTTGACCCCTCCATTGAACCTTTTTTGATACCCAATTTTGCCCTCATATTTTTTCAAATAGTATATATACTTTCAAATTATCATTTTGCATCATAACTTTAACTTACAAGATTTATGCAAGTATTTTCTACGATTTATATAATTTTAAAGTTTTAAAATTAATTTTCTTGCATTTAAATTACTTGAATATTTATTAACTATCCCTTTAAATTATTTTGTAATTATTTAATCACCCAAATTTATTATTTACGGCCATATATATGATCTAAAATATTTAATTCCCTTTAATATAATTTTATTTTGCATTTTTAACTATTTTACACATTTTTTGCAGTAATAACCTATACTTTACCATTAATTGCGTTTATTATTTTATTAGGGTCAAAATAACTTTTTATATGTTTACGACTTTCAACTATTATTTTAAAATGCTAATTTGTTTAAACAATAGTTTTTACACTTATTTAGATATTTTATTAATTTTATTTCTTTTAAGTTCTTTATTTTTTAAGTTGGTCCAAACCAGACCATTTTTCGGACCAATTTGACAGCCCAGGTACCCCACCTTAGCCCAATAAACGCCCCAGTCCAAACCAGATCCCCTCTAATTTTCTAACCCAGTCGGCACCCCTTTAAATAACCCGCCCCGTTTCCCTTTTAATCCTGGTCGTTGATCTCAAATGATCAACGACCCATAATAAACATACAAGTCTCTTTATATCTCCCTTCCCCAAAAACCCTAGCCCATTTCAACCAGTCTGTCACCCTTAAAATCCCTAGAACCTTTACCTTTTCTAACCCTAATCCCTCTTATAATCCCGTTAACAATGGGATTCAGCCATTATTTGCTTACCATATTTGTGTTCCTTCACTACTGGTTGCTTCTTAATGGTATCACATAAGTACTTGCTGGATTTTGAAAAGTATTCTCTACAAAACGATTTAGGCAGACTCGATTCTAGGAATTTGGACGATGTCTCGTCTATATTCATGGTACAAGGAAGGATCCTTGATTATTGGTGTGATTCTCATACGACTGGACCCATCTAGGGTTTGAGATTTTCCTTTCCCTTTGCGGATTTTCATTGCATGTGATATCTTCTTTCCTTATTTATGTTTAATCGATTATTTTCCTTGCTTGTTCGTTCAATTTCAACACTATATAAACCCCTCCCCTAATTCCCCTAAGGAGAGACTTTTGGACTGAAATTTACTACTTTCACTTTCTTATTCTTTCATTCTCACTATAACCTAAAATCTGAGACTTTTGGCCGGCTGAAAGTCAAGGCCATTCGAATCCGAATGTGTTCTTTCTCAGTACGAGCATTGCCCGGGGTTCATTCGAGACCCTTGGAAACTTTGACGCACTGGATTTTGGGGTTTTCTTGCTCTTTGCTACTGTTATTCGAATTACCTCTGGAATTTGCTCTTCTTATTTGCTTTCTTGTTAACTTGTGACTGGTAAGTATCTCTGGCTCTCTCAATTTCATTTTTTTTGCTTATATTCATACTCTATATATCTATGTTGCTTAGGATTTAATGAACCAATATGATACCATGTTTATAGTCCTCCTTGCTTTGAAGTTTAACCTATAGCCTTATAATCCTAGCATTAGAACTTGCCTAAACTTTAAGTGTGAGATGTATTTATCGCATGTACTTGCATAGTTGATTCTCCAAAACTCGTTTAGGTTTGTTGTGTTATGTTGATACTTGAGTCTAATGCTAAGTTGCCTCTCTGTCTTGTTATGGATTATTGTGGTAGCCTGGGAAGTATTCTGATAAGTCACGTATGCCTAACATATAGCCTTTTGGGGTTCTACTGCCCATTATGACATGTTCTCATGCAATTTGTGTTTTCCTCGATATTCACTTGATCAAATTTGTATCCTTTAGTACTATTAAACCTTTAGCATAAGCTTTACAACTAGTCTTTTCCCTATATGTGGTCAACTATTGCTAGATTTGGTGCATGTTTGCCTCACTTCTGAAATTGAATTGTGACTAAACCTTAGCATGTTTCCCCTGTTAAGTATTTACTTGACCATGAACTCTAGTATTGTTTTAAGCCATCGTATTATGACCAGTACTCAATGTGTTAAGCCCCATGTTCAACTATGTGATAAGTGCATACTAGCTTATTGTTATGTTGTTTGTGGCCACATTCTTATTAAGTTCTCATGTTAAAAGTTGTCATTCTCTTGTGAATTGTCTGAAGTCTTTTAGGCTAATTCTGCGCTATTCCTTGAACTCTATTTGAAGTAGTTTGTTATGTTGTTCGATCCTATCATTTTGAAATTACTTCTAAAATGTAGTATGAACCATATTATGTATGCCTTGTACTCTCGCCAATATTTCATGTGATACAACCTATATGCCTGGTTAGGTTTGTTGTTAATTACAGCTTTAAGAATTAAGTGTGTGGATTTTAGAGTAGTTCGTCATTTGTTTGGTTAAGTTTTGCAACGACTTGGTAAGTGAGTCCTCCATTTGGGCCTAGTATGGGTCCATGTATAAGCATGAACCTTTTAATTGACATACTCTGCTGCTTGGGGTATACCTGGATCTACGTCTGCTCTTTGAATGAAGAGCGAGCCTACTGAAGGCCCAAGCAGTCCTAGGTTATCTCTTCTTGGGCCTACTATACTTGTGGGGCCTGTAGTTATTTCAATACTGTAATATTGAGGCTTATTTTCATTTCTTCTTGGGATTGTAATAATTTGTAACAAACAATTGGGGATTTAGTGAAATTGGGATAGAAAAGGTACTATAGTACTTGCATGAAAGGGTAGAGAATATGTCTATAAGATCTATGTGCTCTATTTGTTGTTTTGTTTAGCATGCTTTATTTATGTACAGCGATAGTCATCATGCCTATAGGAGTCACGCACACACCACACTTAATTTGTCAAGACATGTTAGTCCCAGTATTTGCTATACCTGTTTCCATGTCTACTATGCAACACTCTTAGATAACATGTCTTAGGGCGCAGCAATGCAATGTTTTCACTTATCTAGATATCATGCCTATAGGACTTCAAATAATAAGTCTATCAATTGCTTCAATTAATTTTAGTGTATTGCCTATCTAGATATCATGTCCATAGGATTTTCAACATTCAATTTGTCTATGCGTTAACCCAGAAATTGCTGCACTACCCATGTATTTTTGGAGTCCAGAATTGCTTAGAAATCATGCCTATAGGATTCACCTTAACGTTGCTTATGCATAATGCTGGAAATCAGAATCACTTAGAAACCATGTTCATATGATTTATAACGATCTAATTTGCACGTGTGTTAGCCTAAAAATGCAGCATTGCCTGTTTGATACTGGAATCGCTTAGAAATCATACCTATAGGACCAAAGGACTTTAAGTCTTAAGTTCAAAATGTTCCACTACTTAATCTGAAAATCAGTCTACGTGCTTCTTTGTTTATGTGTGGAGGCTAACATGAGCCACTATTTGCTATTATGTGCAGTCATGTTTGTTTTGTATGTGCGATTGGTTTTTATCATTTTGAGCAACCTAGGTAAGTCTAGAACCATCCAACAAGAGGTCCAAAGCCCCATGAATCATAGGCATGGGACAGGTAGTGCACGCATAGGACACGACTTAGAATTGAATTAGAGCGCTTTAGGTAAACAACTTCAACATTGTAATCGGGTAGCAGGAGATGATAGTATGTGCTTGCTGAATAATATGAGCAATTATTATCTAAAAGAAGTTGCGAAGTATTATTTATGTAGCACGGGGTGATCTTTTAGGCTAAAATACTTAGTACCCCCCTCCTTTATATATTTGCTACTCACACTTAATCGTTTAATATAGAACATTGTAGTTGTATCATTGTAGTCCTTAAAGATTTGTACCAATTTGTGATATAATGAAACTCTTCGACTTTTATATTTCTTTGTTTATCTGATCACCTAGCCTAATCCACATAGTTTTAATTTCGACTGGGACCCATAGTTGTGGACCTCTAAGAGTGCCTAACACCTTCTCTCCGAGGTAATTTGAGCCTTTACCCGATCTTTGGTGGCGTTGACTAGTCAAACAGAGTTATTTGCATTATAGGTGCTCTAACGCACCTTAAAACCGCTAGGTGACATCTCTTCTCTTTTAACACTCTTCATTTAAAAGAGTTGTCACATGTCAAAACTTGATTTCACGAGAAAAAAGGGCGCGATAGCATGGCGACTCTGCTAGGGGTTTACACTTAAGCTCTTACCATAATGAACTTGGCTTATGTGGATTATTATTTTTGTTACATGCATATCCCTTCCCCTATTCACCTTTACTTTCTATGACCGCTCTTTTATCTTGTCAAAATTGCTATATCATGCCTACTTCCTAACTTGCTTTATTGCATATATTTTACGAACTAACCTAACTTCTTCCTTTTGTCTTTCTTTCCTACGTTTTTCGTGTTTACTTTGCTATTGTATTTACTGCTTTCACATATTTTATCATGCAAATACTTAGCAACGTGTTATTATCTCTACATAAAGCATGCTCTACATCATACTTCACTCGTGCCAATTATCAATATAGAGGCGCTTGATGAGTATCCGCGCTCTTCCAAAATTACTCTTTTTAAAATTGGAAAGGCTTATTTGCGGTAGACTAGTCGATCAGCGGTGCAATCGACGGTTCTGTACCTTTCCTTCTCAAGTTGTCCACTTGGGAGTACCAGTTTAGACCATTCTAGAAACCCTACTCCAACTTGAAATGTACATGCATCATGCTAAACCTAGTACGGGTTGGAACGTTATTAACGTAACAACCCGCTAAGATGAACCTCGTCCAAAGTCCGAAGGAATTTCCACAATCCCAATGGACGTTATCATACTATGTGCATTACTTGGAGAAAATATGCCAACGTGTTGATCATTATTGCTTAAACATTTATGGCACTAATGAAATGAGGCAAATGTTGACATTAATTTTCTCTAAGTCTACGTTTCGCTTAGGCCTACCTCGGGCACAATGAGGTCCTCAAATTAGGACGTGAATTATTGCATGACTTTGTGAAACATGTTTTAATATCGCTAACACTCTTTTAATATTCCTTACTAACTTGGTTACCTTTTGCTTTTTCTTTATTTTGATTATTCTCATTCCTAACGGGTTGGTTCGTGCATACTGGCAACTTCTCAAGAACTGGACCGCTACACCATCCCGGGCCCGTCGAGTTCCTGGGTAACATGGAAAATTAGCATGAATTACTTTTAAAAAAATAGTTTTGAGCACTTGAGGCATTTTTTAGTATTCTGTTTTGAAATAATTGCTCGAGCCATCGAGCCACACTTGTTGACATTTTTAATATTCTATTAATGCATTACAGTTTTTCGTATTTATTATTATTTTTACATTTTTTCTTTTCAGCGTTATTATTACCTATCCCGATGAACTTACGACTGTGACATGTAATGAGATAACGCAACATGAGGATACTGATTCAGCCAATCATTACTAACAATGCCGCCAATCTCAAAAACGATTTGATGAAAGCCATGTATGAAATATTCAAGATCAAGTATATGAACTCCACAGCATACAGGCCGCAAATGAACGGAGCCGTAGAAGCCGCCAACAAGAACATCAAGAAGATATTGAGGAAAATGGTGAACAATTACGAACAATGGCACGAGAAGCTGACATTTGCTTTACTTGGATATCGTACCACAATTCGCATATCAACTAGGGCAACTCCCTACCTACTGGTTTATGGTACTGAAGTTGTTATTCCCGCCAAAGTGGAAATTCCTTCCTTAAGAATCATACAAGAAGTTGAGCTTAGCGATGCAAATTGGGTACGAAGCCGGTATGAACAACTAGCTCTCATTGATGGAAAAAGAATGAATGTGGATGCCACGATCAACTCTACTAGAACAGAATGGCAAGAGCTTTCAACAATAGGGTCAGGCCAAGGAAATTCACACTGGGCAATTGGTGCTAAAGCAAATCTTCCCGCATCAGGATGAAGCCAAGGGGAAGTTCTCACCCAACTGGCAAGGTCCCTACATGGTTCATCGGGTACTAAGAGGAGGAGCACTTATACTTGCAGAAATGGGTGGAGAGATTTGGTCGAAACCTATCAATTCAGACGCAGTCAATAGATACTATGTTTAAGATTGTTTGCATTTTTTCCATTTGATATAACTGAACTACGCTTAACCTGATTCCCATTTAAGAAGGGATACGTAGGCATCCCTGTGGGTTCTGTCACATCCTAATAAAATATTCATTTTCCCATGATCAGAAACTAGGGCAAGATATTGAGTTTGTCCGATTTCATCACGTGTGTAACAGCCTAGGAATGTATTGTCAGGAATATGCATTTAAACTGGGGCAGAAATTTGAGGAGGACCCTCAAAATTCTAAAGCAAAGAGGTTGCAATGTCTCTAAATGTGTCACAGTCACTGGTTCATCTGAATTATTTGATCTCACGCATAATCATATATTACAAACAACTACACTTTTTGCAAATAATTTTATCAAATGCATACATGCTTTTCGAAAACATTGTTTCTACGGTAGCCAAATGTTACCCATGGTGACTCAAGCAGGACCCCAAGTCAGGAATGAAGGCGAAGCAGGGAATCAAGAGCACGAACCAACTGTCCCCCGCAAAAACTCACAATTTTTCTTTGAATGCAGGCACAATGAACACAACAGTAATATTCGCAAATATATACGCACAGCGAAATCACTACCTCTATGGCGATAGGTTGCTAAACGCAAACACATCAAGCTAAGAAATACTTTACTCTCTTGCAGCTGATCATTGCGTTTCTTGCATAAGGCTAAAACACTGCCTCTCTTTGCATGAGACTAAGCACTGTCTTCATTTCTTGCATGAGGCTAAGCATTGCCTCCATAATTGCATAAGGCTAAGCATTGCCTTTCCTTGCATGAGACTAAGCGTTGTCTCCATTTCTTGCATGAGGCTAAGCATTGCCTCCATAATTGCATAAGGCTAAGCACTGCCTTTCCTTGCATGAGACTAAGTATTGTCTCCATTTCTTGCAAGAGGCTAAGTATTGCCTCCGTAATTGCATAAGGCTAAGCACTACCTTTCCTTGCATGAGACTAAGCATTGTCTCCATTTCTTACATAAGGCTAAGCATTGCCTCCGTAATTGCATAAGGCTAAGCACTGACTTTCTTTGCATGAGACTAAGAATTGTCTCCATTCCTTGTACAAGGCTAAGCATTGCCTTTCTTTGCATAGATCTAAACACTGCCCTCACCATCGCATGAGGCTAAGCATTGCCTCTCCTTGTAAGAGACTAAGCAGTCTCATTTCCTTATATGAGACTAAACACTGTCTCCACTACACTACACACCGACATCACCCTGCATAAGGTTAAACACTGCATTTCTTTGAGACTAAGAACTGTCCCCATTCCTTGCATGAGACTAAACACTGTCTCTGCTACAATGCATAAGGCGAAGCGCTATCCCATTTCTTTTCATAAGGTCTAAGCGTTGCCCTCATATCATATAAGACTAATCCTTGTCTTGTTTCGTCCTCGCATACAACTAAGCATCATATCTTTGCATTTCATAGGCTGAAACATCACCATTTTGTTTGAAGGCATCATAGTCCGAAGGCACCATTTTCATAGCCGGAAGACACCATTCCATGACCTGAGGATCTCTCGAAACTGCGCATCATTATTCAAAGGCGTCATAATCCAGAGGAATCATCCTTATAGTCCGAGGACACCATTTCATGGCCTGTGAATCCCTTATCATACACTTCATGGTCCAAAGGAAATTTGCATCATGTTTACATTTTTGCAATAACCCGTATATATTCGCATGCACTGTGTTTTAAGTTTTGCAGGTAATTTAGGAGGTAACCGTTCTACAAACGGGATAAATCTTCACTCCAGTTTCCGTTCACAACGTTCACATCCTTTGACTACCTCAAACGTAACTGGTTATGAATAATTGACTGCCTTTTCTATTACCGTTCAAACATCTGCCTCATACACCTGTAACGTCCAAAATTCGCATTCATGAATCCACCTAAATTGTACGTTAATCACAACATTACCCTACCCAAAGAACCTCTTCGAAACATACGACCATTCTTATAGAAACTCTATCGGTTTTGTTCACCGTTGGATCTAGAACTACACACGGCCTGATTCCTGTAGCACCAGAGATATATTGGAAACTCAGAAACTAGGGTTCGGCCCCCATTTTTCCAATCCCATCATTCCCCACTCAATTCGGACAAAATTGGTCATCATTTTCTTTACCCGACAACTCTTTCATCATTCTCGGTTAAAGAAGGGCAGTTGTTGATACCCAATTTTGCCCTCATATTTTTTCAAATAGTATATATACTTTCAAAATATCATTTTGCATCATTACTTTAACTTACAAGATTTATTCAAGTATTTTCTATGATACTTATAATTTTTAAAGTTTTAAAATTAATTTTCTTGCATTTAAATTACTTGAATATTTATTAATTATCCCTTTAAATTATTATGTAATGATTTAATCGCCTAAATTTATTATTTACGATCACATATATGATCTAAAATATTTAATTTCCTTTAATATAATTTTATTTTTCATTTTTAACTATTTTACACATTATTTGCAGTAATAGCCTATACTTTACCATTTATTGCGCTTATTATTTTATTAGGGTCAAAATAACTTTTTATGTGTTTACGACTTTCAGCTATTATTTTTAAAATGCTAATTTGTTTAAATAATATTTTTTTTACACTTATTTAGATATTTTATTAATTTTATTTCTTGTAAATTCTTTATTTTTTAAGCTGGCCCAAACCAGACCATTTTGCGGACCAATTTGGCAGCCCAGGTACCCTACCTTAGCCCAATAAATGCCCCGGCCCAAACCAGATCCTCTCTAATTTTCTAACCCAGTCGGCACCCCTTCAAATAACCCGCCCCGCTTCCCCTTTGATCCTGACCGTAGATCTCAAATGATCAACGACCCATAATAAACATACCCGTCTCTTTATATCTCCCTTACCCAAAAATCCTGGCCCATTTCTACCAGTCCGCCGCCCCTAAAAAACCTAGAACCTTCCCCTTTTCTCTGAAGAACCCTAATCGTCGCCCTTTCCAATCCCTCTCCTAATCCCGTTAAGAGTAGGATTCACCTATTATTTGCTTACCATATTTGTGTTCCTTTGCTACTGGTTGCTTCTTTATGGTATCACCTAAGTACTTGATGGATTTTGGAAAGTATTCTCTCCAAAACGGGTTAGGCAGACTCGATTCTCGGAATTTGGACGATGTCTCATCTATATTCATAGTACAAGGAAGGATCCTTGATTCTTGGTCCGATTCTCATACGACTGGACCTATCTAGGGTTTGAGATTTTCCTTTCCCTTTGCGGATTTTCATTGCATGTGATATCTTCTTTCCTTATTTATGTTTAATCAATTCTTTTCCTTGCTTGTTTGTTCAATTTCAACATTATATAAACCCCTCCCCTAATTCCCCTAAGAAGAGACTTTTGGACTGAAATTTACTACTGTCACTTTCTTATTCTTTCATTCTCACTATACCCTAAAATCCGAGACTTTGGTCGGCGAAAAGCCAAGACCATTCGAATCCGACTGTGTTCGTTCTCAGTATGTTCATTTCCCGGAGTTCATTCGAGACCCTTGGGAACTGTGACGCACTGGGATTTTGTGGTTCTGCTGACCTTTGGTACTATTAGTCGAATTACTTCTGGAATTTGCTCTTCTCATTTGCTTGCTTGTTAACTTGTGACTAGTAATTATCTCTGGCTCTCGCAATTTCATTTATTTGTTTTTGCTTATATTCATACTCTGTATATCCATGTTGCTTTGGCTTTAATAAACCAATATGATACCATGTTTATAGTCCTACTTGCTTTGAATTTTAACCTATAGCCTTATATTCCTAGCACCAGAACTTGCCTAAACTTTAAGTGTGAGATGTATTTATCACATGTGCTTGCATAGATGATTCTCCTAAACTCGTTTAGGTTTGTTGTGTTATGTTGATACTTGAGTCTAATGCTAAGTTGCCTCTCTGTCTTGTTATGGATTATTGTGGTAGCCTGGGAAGTATTCTGATAAGTCACGTATGCCTAACATATTGCCTTTTGGGGTTCTACTGCCCATTATGACCTGTTCTCATGCAATTTGTGTTTCCCTTGATATTCACTTGATCAAATTTGTATCCTTTAGTACTAGTAAACCTTTAGCATAAGCTTTACAACTAGTCTTTTCCCTATATGTGGTCAACTATTGCTAGATTTGGTGCATGTTTGCCTCACTTCTGAAATTGAATTGTGACTAAACCTTAGCATGTTTCCCTTGTTAAGTATTTACTTGACCATGAAACTCTAGTATCGTTTTAAGCCATCGTGTTATGACCAGTACTCAATGTGTTAAGTCCCATGTTCAACTATATGATAAGTGCATACTAGCCTATTGTTATGTTGTTTGTGGCCACATTCTTATTAAGTTCTCATGTTAAAAGTTGTCATTCTCTTGTGAATTTTCTGAAGTCTTTTAGGCTAATTCTGTGCTATTCCTTGAACTCTATTTGAAGTAGTTTGTTATGTTGTTCGATCCTATAATTTTGAAATTACTTCTAAAACATAGTATGAACCATCTTATGTATGCCTTGTACTCTCGCCAATATTACATGTGATACAGCCTATATGCCTGGTTAGGTTTGTTGTTAATTACAACTTTAAAAATTAAGTGTGTGGATTTTAGAGTAGTTCGTCATTTGTTTGGTTAAGTTTTGCAACGACTGTGTAAGTGAGTCCTCCATTTGGTCCTAGTATGGGTCCATGTATGAGCTTGAACATTTAAATTGACATACTCTAATGCTAGGGGTATACCTGGATCTGCGTCTATTGTTTGAATGAAGAGCGAGCATGTTGAAAGCCCAGGCAGTCCTGGGTTATATCTTCTTAGGCTTGATATACTTGTGGGGCATGTAGTTATTTCAATACTGTAATACTGAGGCTTATTTTCATTTCTTCTTTGACTTGTAATAATTTGTAACAAACAATTGGGGATTTAGTAAAATTGGGATAGAAAGGGTATTCTAGTACTTGCATGAAAGGTAGAGAACATGTTTATAGGATCTATGTGCTCTATTTGTTGTTTTGTTTATCATGCTTTATTTCTGTACACTGATAGACATCATGCATCTAGGAGTCCCGCACACACCTCACTTAATTTGTCAAGACATGTTAGTCCCAGTATTTGCTATACATGTTTCCATGTCTACTATGCAACACTCTTAGATAGCATGTCTTAGGGCGCAACAATGCAATGTTTTCACTTATCTATATATCATGCCTATAGGACTTCAAATAATCAGTCTATCAATTGCTTCAATTACTTTTAGTGTACTGCCTATCTAGATATCATGTCCATAGGATTTGCAACATTCAATTTGTCTGTTAACCCAGAAATTGATACACTGCCCATGTATTATTGGAGTCCAGAATAGCTTAGAAATCATGCATATAGGATTCACCTTAACGTTGCTTATACATAATGTTGGAAATCAGAATCACTTAGAAACCATGTTCATTGGATTTATAACGATCTAATTTGCCCGTGCGTTAGCCTAAATAATGTAGCATTACTTGTTTGATACTGGAATCGCTTAGAAATCATACCTATAGGACCAAAGGACTTTAAGTCTTAAGTTCAAAATGTTTCACTGCTTAATCTAAAAATAAGTGTGCATGCTTTTTTGTTTATGTTTGGAGGCTAACATGAGCCAGTCTTTGCTATTATGTGCAGTCATGTTTGTTTTGTATGCACGATTGGTTTTTATCATTTTGAGCAACCTAAGTAAGTCTAGCACCACCCAACTAGAGGTCCAAAGCTTCCTGGACCATAGGCATGGGACGAGTAGTACACATATAGGACATGTCTTAGAATTGAATTAGAGCGCTTTAGGTAAACGACTTCAACAAAGTAATCGGGTAGCAGGAGATGATAGTCTGTGCTCGCTGAATAATATGTGCAACTCACATCTAAAAGGAGTTGCGAAGTATTATTTATGTTGCACGGGGTGATCCTTTAGGCTGAAAACCTTAGGACCCCCCTCCCTTTATATACTTGCTACTCACACTTAGTCGTTTAATATAGAACATTGTAGTTGTATCCTTGTAGTCCTTTAAGATTTGTACCAATTTGTGATATAATGAAACTCTTCGACTTTTATATTTATTTGTTTATCTGATCACCTAGCCTAATCCACATAGTTTTAAGTTCGACCGGGTCCCACAGTTGTGGACCTCGAAGAGTGCCTAACACCTTCTCTCCGAGGTAATTTGAGCTCTTTACCCAATCGTTGGTGGCGTTGACTAGTCAAACAGAGTTATTTACATAATAGGTGTCCTAACGCACCTTAAAACTGTTAGGTGGCGACTCTTATCTTTTAACACCTTTCATTTAAAAGAGTTGTCACATGTCGAAACCGATTTCTCCAGAAAAAGGGGCGCAACAACCTTCATTGAAGCAATGTTCTTTGACCTCAACTTCCGGACTTTCCTATCCAAAATAGCCACCGACTCCTCAAGATAAGTCAAATCCTTATCTAATTGGACTGAGCTTAAATCTAATACATATGATGGATCACCAAAATACTTCTGGAGCATGGAAACATGGAACATCGGGTGAACTCCTGATAAGGTGCATGGCAATGTAAGTCTATATTCCACCTTACTTACTCTCTCAAGGATCTCAAAAGGACCAATATACCTAGGGCTCAACTTGTGCTTCTTCCCAAACCTCATCACACCCTTCATGGGTAAAACTCTGAGCAGAACCCTCTCTCCCACCATGAATGCAACATCACGGGCCCTCCGATCAGCATAACTCTTCTGCCTGGACTGCGTTGTGCGAAGCCGATCCTAAGTCAACTTCACTTTCTCCAAGGCATCCTGAACCAAATCAGTTCCCAATAACCTTGCCTCCCCCGGCTCAAACCAACCAACTGGAGAACGAAACTGCCTCCCATATAAGGCCTCATAAGGAGCCATCTGAATACTCGATTGGCAGTTGTTGCTGCAGGCGAACTCTGCGAGTGGTAGAAACTTCTCCCATGAACTCCAGAAATTAATAACACTGTTACGGAGCATGTCTTCCAATATCTGAATAGTGCACTCGGACTACCCGTCTGTCTGGGTATGGAATGTCGTGCTCAGTTCGACCTGTGTGCCTAACCCACGTTGCACAGCTCTCCAGAAATGCTATGTGAACTGCGTGCCTCTATCGTAGATGATAGACACCGACACACCATGAACACTAACAATCTCACGAATATAAAACTCCACCAGCTGCTCTGAAGAGTAGGTAGTCACGACTAGAATGAAATGTGCAGACTTGATCAGTCTATCCACAATGACTCATATTGCATCGAATTTCCTCAAGGTCTGTGGACGTCCAACTACAAAATCCATAGTGATACGCTCTCACTTCCATTCCAGAATATTAAGCCTCTGAAGCAAACCACCCAGTCTTTGATGCTCGTATTTCACCTACTGACAGTTCAAACACCAGGCTACATACTCCACAATATTTCTTCATTCTTCTCCACCAATAGTACTGCCTCAAATCCTGGTATATATTCGCGGCACCCGGATGAATGGAATACCGCAAACTGTGGGCCTCCTCAAGAATCAACTCAAGCAACCCATCCACATTGGGCAAACAAATATGGCCCTACATCCGCAACACCCTATCATATCCAACAGTAACCTCCTCGACATCACTGTGCTGCACTGTGTCCTTAAGGATAAGGAAATAAGGGTCATCATACCGACGCGCCTTGATGCGCTCAAACAAAGAATACCGTGAAACCATGCAATCAAGATCCTGGCTAGGCTCCGAAACATCCAACCTCACGAATCGATTAGACAAAGCCTGAACATCCAATGCTAACGACCTTTCTCCAACTAGAATATAAGCAAGACTACCCATGCTCTCAGCCTTCCTACTCAAGGCATCGTCCACCACATTAGCCTTCCTGGGATGATAAAGAATGGTGATATCATAGTCCTTTAATAGCTCTAACCACCTATGTTACCTTTTGCTTAAACAAGTGTTATAGACTAATGTGATTTATGAACACCTCACAAGATATGTCGTAGAGATAGTGCCTCCAAATCTTCAATGCGTGAACAATGGCGGTCAACTCTAAATCATGTACTGGGCAGTTCTTCTCATGGGACTTCAACTGACACGAAGCATAAGCAATCACTCTACCCTCATGTATCAACATGTACCCAATGACAATCCACAAAGCATAACAATAAACTGTATAAGAACCCAACGTTAAAGGCAAAACCAGAAGTGGAGCTATAGTCAAGGCAGTCTTGAGATTTTGAAAGCTCTCCTCACACTTGTCGGACCATCTATACGGGGCAACCTTCTGAGTCAATCTGGTCAAAGGAGTTACGATGGATAAAAAACCCTCCACGAAACAGCGATAATAACCAGCCAAGCCTAGAAAACTCTAGATCTCAGTAGAAGAAGACAGTCTAGGTCAACTATGAGTTGCCTCTACTTTTTTCGAATCCACCTTAATCCCTTTACTATACACCACATGGCCCAAAAATGCCACTGAATCAATCCAAAACTCACATTTGAAGAACTTAGCATATAGCTTCTTCTCACTCAAGGTCTGGAGCACGATCCTCAAGTGCTTCTCATGATCCTCTCGGCTATGAGAATACACCAATATGTCACCAATGAACACGATGACGAAAGAATCAAGATATGGTTGGAACATTATGTTCATCAAGTGCATAAAGGATGCTAGGGCATTGGCCAATCCAAATGACATCATCAAAAACTCATAGTGATCATAGCGAGTACTGAAGGTCGTCTTCGGAATGTCTGAATCCTAGATCTTTAGTTGATGATACCCTTACCTCAAGTCAATATTCGAGAATACCTGAGCACCCTAAAGTTGGTCAAACAAATTATCAATACGCGGTAGTAGGTACTTGTTCTTGACTGTAATTTTGTGTAACTGCCTCTAATCAATACACATCCTCATAGGACCGTCCTTCTTATTCACAAATAGCACTGGAGCACCCCCAAGGTGAAACATTCGGTCGGATGAAACCCTTATCAAGCAAATCCTGAAGTTTTTCCTTTAATTCCTTCAATTCCACTGGTGCCATACGATATGGTAAAATAGAAATGGGTTGAGTGCCCAGCACCAGGTCAATACTAATATCGATATCCCTATGATGAAACATGCTCATTAGGTCTGCTGGAAACACATCTAGAAAATCTCTAATTACCAAAACTGACTCGATGGTAAAAGTATCAGCACTGACATCCCTCACAAAGGCTAGATATACTAAGCATCCCTTCTCTATCATCTGTTGTACCTGCAGGAAAGACACCACCCTACTAGGAACATAATCCAATGTACCTCTCCACTACAACCATGGCATAGCCAATATCACGGTCTTGGGCATGACAATCCAGAGTGGAATGATAGGACGACAACCAATCCATGCACAATATCATGTCAAAGTCTACCATACAGAGCAACAATAGGTCAACTCTAGTCTTATAACCCCCGATAGTGACCAAACACGCTCGATAAACACGGTCTACCATAATAGAATCTCCCACAAGCGTAGACACATATATAGGGCACTCAAGAATCACGAGATATACCCAAATATGGAGTAAAGTAAGATGACACATGAATAAGTGGAACCAAATCAAATAAAATCGATGCATCCCTATGACAGACTGGAACAATTCTTGTAATGATAACATCTGATGCAACAGCCTCGGTCCTACCCGAAAAAGCATAGCAACGGGCTTGGCCTCCCCCTCTAAGATGACCTCTACCCGCCTAACCTCCACCCCTAGTTGGCGGTGCAGGTGGAGTGGCAACTGGAGCAGCAACCACAACCTGGGAACCTTGTGGACCCTGTGGAACCTGTGGAGCTTGTGTAAGTGCAACCCTACTAAGTCTAGGACAGTCCCTCACCATATGCCTAGTATCACCACACTTGAAACAACCTCTCTGTGGGCGTGGCTACTGAAACTGAGTCTGACCTGGTCCGCTAGACTAATCGCTAAAGGCACTCCGTACGGGAGACGTACTGGAAAGTGGATGTGCCCAATAGGCGACATGAGACCTCGAAATAGCTGGAGAATTGTGAGTAGAATGAAGTGCTGAATGAACTAGTAGCCATATACCCTCTGCCATGACGAGCTAAAACTGCAATGCGGGAACCACTAAATCCTCTAGAATCTCGAGGGCTCTTGGCCTTCCTATCCTTCCTCTCCTGTCCACGAATACGCTTTGTCGTTCGAGTGATCTCCACAACCTGCTGAAAGAGAGTATCTGTCTCCAACTCCCGAACCATACTGAATATAAGACCATAACTAAACCCCTCGATAAATTTACGGACTCACTTTGACTGTAGAAACCAAAGCAGGCGCATGACAGGAGAACTCACTGAACCCGATGGCATACTCCGACGCCGTCAAATCCCCCAGACATAGCTTCTCAAACTCTGTACGCCACGCATCCCGGATGGTCTAGGGGAGAAACTACCTCAAAAACAGATCTGGAAACTAAGCCCAAGTGAGTGGCGCTGCACCAACTGGCCTACCCTCCTCATAGGTCTGTCACCACTTACATGTTGCCCCTGTCAGCTAAAATATAGTAAAGACGACTCTGATTACCTCCACAATGCCCATGGTGCAGAGAATATGGTGGAACTAGTCTAGAAACCCTTGTACATCCTCGATAACTATGCCACTGAAAGTAGGAGGATCATACGTCTTGAACCTCTCAAGCCTCTGTTGCTCCTGCTCTGATGCCTCAACCTGACCTCTGGCTGAACTGGGATAACGGGATGTGCTGGCATAACTCCCAGAACCTGATCCATATGGACCCGCTACTCTGGAGTGGCCACAGGAGTCTGAGCTCCTCCCCAACCTGAGATGTAGCTGTTGCAACTGGGATTAATCTTGCCTGAGCTAAATGCCGAACATGCTCAGGAAATGTGTTAAGGTTTTCTGGAGTTTAGGGGTAGCAACAATCGCCTCAGGTGACCCTCATCGCAGCTACTAGTGGCTCCTTAGTCGTTGCTCTGGTAGGTGCTCTAGTTGTAGCATGTGACCCTCCTCAGCCTCTATCCCGGCCCCAGCCTCTCGCGAATCTAGCAGGGGATGCGGGTGTCTGCTCAGCTGATCTGATAGTATGTGTCCTCACCATCTGTGAGAGAATATAAAGACAAAGGCTCAGATTTCGAAATCAACATATTCGCACGATAAGGAATGAAATAAGTGGAATTTCCTAATAGTTCTATAGCCTCTCAAAGATAAGTACATACGTCTCTGTACTCATCCGCAAGACTCTACTAAAGTTGATTATGACTCGTAGAACCTATGAACCTAGAGCTCTGATACCAACTAGTCACGATCCCAAATTTCACCTTTAGGATCGTGATGGCACTTAGTCTCTAAGACTAGGTAAGCCTAGCATATGTTGAGAATGTAATAGATATAAATGATAAAGCTATTAATTTAAACTGATAAATGACATAATAAAATCATAACGGAATAACAGTCATACAAACTCAAAACCAGCGGTACAGAGACATAAGCTCTACTAAAATGGACTAGAAATCTCTATTCAATATTGTTCGGAAACAAAAGAAACAATAGCGTATGATCACGAGAAGGTGACTCCGAGGCCTGCGAGTGTCAAGCAGGTATACCTTAAAATCTCCGTGAAGTCTGAAGTAACTCACTAGCTTCCGGCACGGGCAAAGGTACCTGGATCTGCACAAAAATGTGCAAAAGTATAGTATGAGTACACCACAATGGTACCCAGTAAGTATCAAGACTAACATCGGTGGAGTGGTTATGAGGTACAAGTCTAGACACTCACTTGATAAAAACATGTGCAAAATATTAATATAATCTAACAAGGAGAAGTAAAAATAATAAATGACAACAAGCAGAATGTTAACATAAGGCTAACAACGAAAGTAAAAGCAATAAATGACAACAAAGAGTGAACATATGATAAAAATAACAAATGATCAAATACAGTCAAAATACAAGTGAAATGAATTACGGAAAAATAATAACCATTCAAATCAACAAGTTGTTCCAACATAGAATGTACAACAAGAAACACCTCGAGGTATCACACCTCATATTCACATTTCACAAGTCACAATCACAATCTTCCTTATATCTCCGCGTGAGCCTTGTATTTATTTTTAAAATATTTTTTCCGAAATAGCTTCACGCGCTTTAGCCCCCTTATCTCGCCGTGTGTGCTTCAAATGAAAAAATTTCCCTTACTAGCAACACACACATAAATGTCCTTATCTCGCCGCATGCGCATCTCATCATAACACAATTATCTAGTCGCACCACATGTGTCCATATGCCACAACATTGCCACAACAACAACAACAATATCACCACAATACATAGCACACGGCTCAATCAAAATTTGTACAAGAATCTCAATAACAATAAAAGGAAACGGGAAATAATTCAACAATGAAAGATATTCTATAAAAATAACAACTTCGATTAAATAACATGTTAATAGCTCTCAATAACTATAACTTCAATTAAATGCATAAGAATAAACTCAACAATGAAGGATATGACATGTAATAACAACCTCAATTAAATGCATATAAGAGTAAACTCAACTAAGAAAGATAGAACATGTAATAACCACTTCAATTAAATGCATATAAGAATAAACTTGACAAGAAATATGGAACATGAGATAACAACTTCAATTAAATGCATATAAGAAACCTAAGAGTTTAAACCGATCAATGTTCACATATAAGTCTGTGTACACACTCGTCACCTTATGTACACGTCTTTCACAGAATTCAAATAGTGCAATTAAATCAAATTCTATGGGGTAGTTTTCCCCACACGAAGTTAGACAAGATACTTACCTCAACTACGCCAAATCAGCACTCAAAAATGGCTTTTCCCTTAACATTTGCCTCCGCGCGGCTCAAATCTAACCAAAAATGACTTAATATCATCAAACAATGCAACAGAAACCAATTTCGATTAATAAAGCTAAGATCTTTACACAATTCCCCAAAAGTGAACAAAAGTCAACCTCTGGCTCCCCCGGTCAAAATCCGAGTCCAAGGGTAGATCTCGACTACCCATAACCCTATGAGCACATATATGTGTTTTGTTTTCAAAACATATACAAAATTTCCCAAAAATTCTCTTCAAATTCCATGGATTAGAGGTTAAATCTCATAAATAATCATGTAATAAAATTAAAAATTGATCAAAATCACTTACTCAATAGTTGTATGTGAAACTTTCTCCTCAAAATCACCTCCTACTGAGTCTAGGGTTCTAAAATATGATAATATGAAACTAAGTCCCATTTTTCAGCCCTTTTGTTCAGGTGCAGAAGCCGCAAAAGCGATTGTTCCCTCGCAAATGCGAACATTCCACCGCAATACGGCACCTGACAAGCCCAGAGAAAGTCGCGAATGCGACACTGACCCTTTCGCAAGTGCGGCTAGATGGTCACAAATGCGAGCTACCCGGCCAAAGGCCACCCTTCGCAATAGCGATCAAGGTGTTGCAAATGCGATACCTGAGACCCCCTGCCAACTTCGTAATTGCGATGCTGGTGCTCGCAATTGTGATAACTGAAGCATGAGCACACCAGCAACCTGTATTTAGTTCAAACCAATCCGAAACACGTCTGAAACTCACCCGACCCCTCGAGGTTCCACACCAAACATTCACACAAGTCTAAAAATATCATACAAACTCGCTCGCGAGATCAAAACATCAAAATAACATCCGAAGCCACGAATCGGACATCAAAACGCATGAAATTTTACAATGAACTCAAGAATCACTAGAATCACAACCAAGCGTCTGATTCCTATCAAACCAACTTAGAATGTCACCAAAATTTGCAGACAAGTTCCAAAGAGCAAAACGAACCTATTCCAAGTGCAAAAACCAAAATCCGAACCTGATAGCCATAAAGTCAACCTACGGTCAAACCTAAAGAATTTCTGAACATTTAAAATGCCAATTTTCGGCAAAACAAGTCAAATCAACCTAGGAATCTCCAAATTCAATTCCAAGCATACACCTAAGTCCAAAATCACAATATGAACCTATCGGAGCCATCAAAATACCATTCCGGGGTCGTTTTCACAAAAGTCTAACCTTGTCAACATTTTTCAACTTAAGCTTCTAAACCAAGAACTAAGGGATCCAAATCATTCCAGAACTTCCCCGAAACGAAACTAACCATCCCCGCAAGTCATAAAACAACAAATACACATATAGGACGTTTCAAAAGGGAAAACGGGGCTCAAATAAATAAAACGACCAGTCGGATCGTTACACTTGTTAGTCTCAAACGTTATAACATTTATGTGGCCAAAAAAGTTTCTCATTAAGAAATATAGAAATGTGTCATTCTTTTTTTACTAAGCTAATAAGAAAATAGTGTCAAATAAGGTGGAATGGGTGGAGTATAAGATTTGAATCTAACTTGTTTGAGATTGATATGTAATTATTGTTGTTAGGTGGAGTATATATAAGATTTGAGGACACAAAAGCCTGATATTTAAGTTGAGCATAGAGGCATCACACTTTTCCGGAGTTTCAGACCTGTGAACCAACTGGAGTCGGGCCAGAAGTCCACAGCAAATTTTTTCGATATTTAGAAAAGAAAAAAAGAAGAGAGCGGGTTTTAGATCACTGCCTGAAGCTGTTCTAGTTCTGTTATTTATTTCATTATAGAAACTAGAAAGGATACAACTTTAGGTTGTCCAAGGAATATATTTACAGAAGTCAAAAAAAGAGATTACAGCCAAAGTAGTACTCGCTGTGCTCTTAATGCAGAAACAGCTACAGCTTTTCTACAAACAATTCAAGAAACTGTTAAATGGCCTTTCTTTCCAAGATGATTCAACCCGCAACAAGTGTAATTTCTCAACAAAAGGTTCCAGAACTTCGGCCGCTTCTTCTGGGGCAAAGGCCATGCAAATGCTAAGCTCCTGAACTGCCTCTTCATATTCCCTGATGTATGCGTTTATTTGTCAAAATAGTTTGTTGAATGAAGGCTTGTCAAAAATGAGAAAGCAAAGAAAATTTAAGAAACACATACCTACTATAATACAACATCATGCCATGGTCTCTCCTCAGAGCCCAATTGTGTGGCTGCAGAATGAGCAATCTTTCTGAAGCCATAATGGCCAGCCTAGAAAGTATTGTACCATTCCAGAGAGAGACACAATGTCATTATAAGTGAACAGATCATATTACACACAAATTTAATCCCTTAGGGAAAGGTCAGACATCTGTGCATGATAACCTGAAAACCTTAATTTAAACATAGCCCTTATTTATGTGCAAATAAATATCTTGGCTCTTTGAGAACAGTAAGATAGAAAATGATTCATCATTAATCCTACTAGCATGGTTTTGCATGTCAAACAAAACTTAATGCTCAACAGATCATCATCAAAAATGCCAACTAGTGTTTGATTTGTTAAAAACTCTTCCTGTCCAATGTGTGTGGTGCATAGTATACTGCAGTCTAGTAAATGCCTCAATTCTTACTTCCTTGTTACTTGATATACATACATGTTTTTAACGAAGAAATAACAGGTACCAATTATAACCACCTTAGTAGAATGTATAACGGAAGAAAACAACAGGAAGATAATGAGTTCTGAATGGATATCAGAAACAGAAACAGAGATGCTCCCCTAAAAGAGAATGTAGATGAAGACCTTCATATATTTCAGTGACAATGAATGATATGTTTTATGATGTAATAGACCAGAAGAATGCTGCTAGACACATGCAACACAGCATCAAGCAAGTGATCTCTCATAATTATCGCTACTTCTGTGCTCCCTCCCCCCCCCCCCCGGGCCGGGTACCTTCCTTGTCCAAGTACATATGCCTGTTTAAAAACAGTTGATTTGGTTAGATGAATAACTTGATTTTGTAAGAAGAATCAGTGGATTCAGTGAAAAGAAAAAACCTAAAGAAAGCAACAGCTCCTAAAGACCAGAAAGAGAGAAAGACAAGGTTGGCTTTCTTGGATTTCTATAAGGAATGTGGGAGAGATGAAAAGAAATAACAATAAGGGAGTAAAAGGAAGGATAGGCTAAAAGTATGTAAAAAGGAAAGTCAATCTGTGCGATGCAGTATTTATGACTATTTTCAATTTGCTCAGTATATATATAGAAATAGAAAGGACTTATATAACCAAAATAGAGCTATAGCAGTGAGGGATCAGGAACCCCATTATGTTTTCTTATAAACTTAAATGGAGGAATAAGCACCGACTATATTTCAACACAATGGGTTAAATGGTTATTTTAGTGGAATGTTAGAATTTTAGTAGAATGTTAGAATCAAATAGAATAAAAATATGCGTCCAAAATTCTCAAGTCTCCCTTTCTCATGCCAAGGTTGCAATTTAGCATCTTGAACCTGTAGGGACAACACAAAGTGGCGCCTGCTTAATCAGGAACGAGACCCAAAAGTAGTAAAAGTGAAACAATAGAGGATAAGACCGTTACCTCAAATCTTGAGGCCGCAACAATGGGACATTCAGACAATTAGACTTATCATCTGCATGATCAACAGATCTAAGGGGAGAAGTCAGCATCAAACCATGATTTGCTCTTGAAGCACGTTTCCAGTGAAGCCTCTGGAAAAAAAAAGTTTTGATTATTGATCAATCATTCCACCAAAATCACAACCACGGCATCGACACGGTGATGTTGATGAATGTGATGCGCTACAGACTTCACTTTGCAGGAGAATAAATCTTACCATCAAATTAGCCAAAGCTATTCCGATAATATCTCGTTTTGTTGCTAACTCAAGCCCCGGCAACGAATTACTATTGATGTCAGAAGCCCTTGATCTAGGGTCGTCGACACACTTGCCATTAACAATACCAAACAAGCTGTGACCAGAAATAACCTTGAATAGCTCCTATAAGAGTAAGCAAAACAGTTCAAACCCAATGAGATTATTGGACAGTAATACCATGCTTTACAAACTACATGATGGATGAACTAAGACAAATGTTGACATCATCAATGAACTCAGAATAACAAACCTCAGGGTTTCCAGTTTGGGGCCATATTAAAAAATCTTCCCCAACTCGGGATCCCACAATGGTCAGATTAAGTTTTCGACAGACTTCAATATAAACGACGCTAAGCAAAATTGCTGTACAAAAGGTAAGCACTACATCAGATAGCATTATCGGTGCGCAACAAGTATTTTGAGGTTGCAGGATTTCGGACATAGGCAAAATAACGCTGATAGTGAGTGGGGAGGAAAGGAAGAAATACCACTACAATATCCAGAGCTTAACACTGAATGCAGGTATGCACACTTTGAATCCACAAGTACAGATGACCTTTTGAATCCCCTTGACTTAAAAAGAACCATGTTCACTGCATCCAAAACTTCAGCCAAATCGCATCCTATTTCTCTCGAAACTAGTTCTGCCTCCACTTCTCTAGCAATGACATCCAACTCAAGCATCCACTCATTCATATTCTTTCCAGCAAGAGGCATGGCCTCCACGCATGTCCATTCCGTGGCATCAGAAGGCAATGAAGCAGATCTCCTCTCACTTTGGAGCGAATATGCATCCATCTCCCGGTTGAAAGCCATAAATGCCTCGTCTTCGGAGGCCACATAAAGCAAAGCCTACTCGGACAATAGAAAACAACCAACACACATGAGACACGATCAATACAGATAAAAGTGAAGGAGAAGCCAATTTACAAAGGCAAAAAAGCTGATTTTACATTCATGACAACTGGCAATATTCATAAACAGACGTACCATTCCTCAATGCCAGCAACTATTTATGAACAAATAGCTGTTTACAAAGTGAACTTAGCTTTGGTTTTTGTTGCTTGAAATTGATATTGTTCATTATTCAGTTCAATAGATCAACTGCTTTCAACAAAAAGAGCTGAGCAAGACTCATAAATATTTACCTTTGCCAGAGAAATATCTCTGTCCTTGGATTGGAAAGATATCTCCTGGGTAAATTTTTCCCTGGCATCGTTAAGAACCTGCCAAATTGCGAAATCCTCAATCAATGCACCAATTTTCTACCACCATATGTTTTTTTTTTTAAAATCCCAGACCCCACGGTGTGGGATAATACTGGGTAATGTTGTTGTTGTTGTTGTTGTATATTTAAAAAAAATCTTAAAGTGGAATGAACTGATTAAAGGCAGAAATTGAATTCACAATACAAATCACACCACTTAACAACATGAATAAAGATGGGATATCACAAGAAATAATAGCCCCAACCTCCTGATAAAATTTGGCTCTAGAAGTACATCGGGATTCAGCTAGAGCAGAGGAAGCCATAGGAGAAATGTTGAACCTCCTCTTCATTGGTGCCTTTGTAGTTGCAGCAGCCAATTTGTTCCACTTTCCTTTCCCATTCCCAATCCAACATCCAATACTACCATCAAAACCACACCTGATGATCGTAAAGAATAAAGGCTCTGGGAATTGCCTAGTAAATACTAGTAGCACACAAATGCTTCTTTACCAATAAACAACTAATAGTAATGAAAATTCAACAAACCAAAAAAAGAAAAAAACACTTTTTCTTGAAAAATCAAAATTCAACAAAACCCAATTCAATTCTTGACCAGAAAAGGACAAAATTTTACCTGCTGTAAATATCCAAAGGAGCCATAGCTGCTGAAGATGCTTTCACAGCACCACCGTCTAACCCTGGCAATGATGCACACAGCATTTCTCTAGGATTTATAGAGTCGCAAAAGGTCTTTTATAAGAGACAAAAAAGGCTGATGACACACAATCAAGAAAACAAAGAAACAAACAAATAAAAGAAAAGAAAACAGTTGAAGAGGGGAGTGGTGATCAAATTTAAGTCTTCTACTTCAAGAATAAGAAAAAGAAGAAGACTTGAGAATTAAATCATCAGCATAACAAGGTTTACTGGAAGAGGAATTATTTAAGGCCATTTTAGGTACTGCAATTGAACTCCCAAAAGACAAAAACATGGCAGCTGAATGGAAGTAACTGAAATCAATACTTAAACAAGTATGGAAGCTGACACTGCTACTATTATTCCAAGAATTCCCAAGATCCATGTTATTATTTGAGGTACTCAATTTCAGCATCAGCTCATAAAATTTACCCACCTCTTTTTTTTTAAAATTTACTCCTATTAACTGTATTATAACTATTAACTGTATTATAATAACCCACTTCTTCTTTCTTACAAAGAAAAAGTAAGAAAAGGGATGACAAGAAACTGTTGCTATATTAGTTTGGTCTGTGTGTAATAATGGAAGAGCTCATCTTCTTGGTCTTGCTTTATAGTGGTGATGACGATCATCTTATTGTCAAAAAAGTAACTAAGTGGGGTCCATCAATTTATTTTTCCAGATTTTCAGAAGGACCTTCTTTTAAAGTTATTATTATTATTATTATTATTATTATTATTACTCCTATTAATGTTTGCTGTAAAGGCAGAGATAATGCCAGCCAATCTAGCTATATTTCCTGATTTTCAGAATGAGTTTCTTCAAAAGTTATTACTCCTAATAAATTGCTATGCAGATTACACCTCTACAAGGTCAATTGATTTTTGTGGCCTATTAAAAAAAATTAGTTTTATGTCAGTATTCTTTACAAAAATTATTTTTTGTGCGAGATTTGAAAATAAAACAAATTTTTTTTTAATAAAAGCATCTGCTTCAATTCAATTTGTAAAGCATTATATTAAACCATTTCCTCTACAAAATAGTGCCAGCCAATCCCGCTAGTTACTTATTCTTCTTTTTCTTTTTTTTTTTGGTTTTTCGATTATCTACTATGTATTCGGTATAAGACTTATTAAAGGAGAAGCGCTTTCCAATTTATTTTTTTTGGTTTTTCGGGGCTCAATCACGAAATCTTCGAGGTTCCTATTCATATCACAACAACTCTCGATAGCATTTGGTATTCACTTGCATCTAATATTACCTACTTGACAGATGCAAGAGTTTAAAATGTTAATTGATTTATAATTTATGTATTACTATATTTGTAATAGCATTACAAAATATTAAAACAGTAATCAAGAAGTTTGTTTAAGAAAGCACTACATAAAAAGTTAAATTTATTATTAAATATCTTTAATGTTCAAAATATCTGGAAATTGTGTAAGAATATTATTAGCAAAATTTTGTCAACCTTTTTAAAATCCAAAATAGAATGATTGCTACAGAAATTAGAAAAGAAAATATCTCTCTATATATATATATATATTTTATTTTTTTTCTTAAAGCTGGGAATAGAAAAGGTGATGTGGCACCTTCCTTGTTGCACCCCATGTTTTCGTACATAAGAGTACGTCATAAGTCAATTGATTTAAGCTAAGAAATGAGAACATCTTTGAAAGTATATAAAATAAGTTAATCATTTTACCATGGAGGTTACAAATATTGAGGATCATGAACAAGTACAAAAAAGTTTGGAAGGTTCAAAAGGTAAGGAACCGAAGAAAATATATTTTGTCGAAAGTCGACAAGTTGAGAATGTTATAACATATACTTTTGGGGTGAGACTAGGGTTCTCAAAATGATAAGGAGGTTATGTTAAGAGTTATTTTTATCTTATGATAGTCGTGTGTTATGTTTTGAAGTCAAGCGAGTTGTGGAACAAAAGTTGGCAAAGATCATCACAAGTTACATTCATAAGTTTTACTGAAATTTAGGTCAAATGTAACTGCGATTTTCTCCCAATATACTTAGATTTATGGAGTTTTCCACCCATCAAATTGAAGATCTATGAGTCTATTTTCTAACACATTAAATTGTTTGTCAATACAACATCGGAGTAGAGATATATATGTGTTTTTGCAAGACTGCACAAGCTGCTAGGTGGCAAGTAGGTCTGTCACCTACTTGCTTAAATGACAGTCCGAAAATGGGCCATTTCAGGCCGTCCAAAGAGACCTTTTAAAGGCCTATTTTGTTCATATAATACACTGATAATAGGGCACAATAACCAGACCTAAACCCCTACAAACATCCTCCTAAAAATTACACACAAACTCTAATTGAATTTCTCTCCCTTTCAAGTTCTAGTTGGAGGAAAAACCTTGAGTTTGAAGAACCAAGATAGGAGCCGAGTTATTCAAAAAATAAGGTAAGTTTACTGCTCTCTTTCATCTATTTTTTTCTGCTGAAGATGTATGAAAAGTCGTTTTATAATTGTAAGAACTCACGAGACGGTGATAGGAAGCCGTGAGTTCGAGTTATTCACTTGTAGCGGACTATTTTGTGGACTGTTTTGTGTTGATGTTGGATTGCGTGTTTTACTACTATTTTATGGGGTTTTGTAGGAGGAAGGGTATGGATAAACACCATATAAATGCAGGGTGGTGGTCTGGTCGTTCGTCGTAATAATTCCGGGTTGTTTGACACTACTACGGTGGTCGTTTTGTGTATGAAGAGATTGGGGTGTGTTGGGCTGTTTTGTAATATTTTGTGATGTATATAAGGTTGAAAAATAATGTATACATGTTGATATTGTTGTGTTCTTGTATTGGTGTTATCTTGAATTTGGAGGAAATAAGGATTATAGGGGAGATGCTGCCCGTTTTAATACAAAATAAGCTTGTCGTTCATTGTGCGATATATAGTTGTACCTTTCGTAACTTAATGATAGTATTATTATTGTTGTTATAGATTAAGGTGCGAAGAGGCGAGTTCAACTTGGTGATTGGAAAGATTGTGATAAGGTATGTTAAGGATAAACCTTTTTTCATTTTGACATGATCCCATAACTCCATGAGTTTGATAACGAGGCATAAAGAGAAGTTCGTATTCCTGAACTTATGTACATTATCCTAGTCTCATAAGTTACAGTATTCTCCCTTATTGGGACTTTCTATTCAGTTAAGTATTGTCTTCTTTCAGCCAAGAGAGCAGAGAGTCTATATATATACAGTATTACAGTATTTTAACCACCACCAAGCTATAATCGGTGGGCAGGCCCCTATTGGGCAACCTCTGATCAGATGGTAAGTTATATACCGAATCTACTGTGGCCGAGCGCCTATGAGCGAGCCCAAAATGGTCGAGATATAAAGCCCAGTGTGGTCGAGCGCCTATGAGCGAGTCTACTACAGTAGAGCAGTTACACATACTGAGCCTTATAGGGCGGGACAACTATTGTACTTACTATATTGAGAGAGATGAGTCAGTATCAGCAGGTAAGCATATCTTCAATATTATATTTGACTCCCAAGTACTTTTAATTATTATATTATCAGTTATGTTTCAGATTTCAGTTATCTTGTTGCCTTACATACTCGGTACATTATTTCGTATTGACGTCCCTTTTGCTGGGAACGTTGTATTTCATGCCTGCAGATCCTGATAGACAGTTGGATAGACCTTCCCAGTAGACAAAGTCAAACATTATCTTGGTTGGTAAGCTCCACTTCCTCGGAGTTACCATGTCTATACCTTGGAGTCCATTTTATATATACATGTTTGATGGGTAGGTCGAGGTCCTGTCCCGACCATGGTACAATTCAGTTATTCCTAGAGACTTGTAGGCGAGTCATGTACATTTTTTATATCAGTATTGTTGTTTTACCAGCCCTATATAGATGTTTAATTTGGTATTGTTGGTTGCAAACGTTATTTTAAGATAATTTAAATATGGCCTCATCTGTCTAAGTTGAGGGTTACTCCTCGAAAGTTCACAGTTAGAGAGTGGTATGCTAGGGCCGAATATGTCACCGGGTGCCGGCCACGCCTCTTCAGGTTTTGGGCGTGACATTCCAATGCCCAGCATTTGCATTTATCATTTCTCTCCTTTTTGTTTGACAATTTTTCATATTTTCCCTATTTCTATTTATTAATTAAAAAAAAACTCAACAGACGCTTTCTTCTAACCATAACTGACCCCTTTCTTCTTCCTTTCTCTCGCTTACCACGATTATAACGCGAAACGTCATTAATCCTCATAATTGGAGTACGATTTAGGGCTTCTTTTCTTCCACTTTTTCCTTTCAGGGTAAATCTCCAACGCCTTGCTTTTCCTCTTCTCCCTTCCCACCACAAAGGCAAAATACTTCTTTTCCTCTTCAGTATTTTTTAATTTGATTTCTGCCCCGTTTCTTTCTCCTACTCGTCAGAGGTAACCCACTTTCTGATTTTATTAATTTTTTATCTCTCATATTTTGTTTTCTTACTGTATCTCTGTATTGAATTACTGATTATTACTTGACGTTAGTCTTTAAGGTCGACTTCCTCTTCTTTCTCCTCTTTCTGGTTTTGGAAATTGTGGTTTTTCATGTTTGGTTGGTATTCAATTATCTCTATTCTTGATTTATGTCTGATTTTTAGTCGTTGTAGTACTTAACTTTGCATCTTTTGGTGCAACGATCATTTATTTGCAAATTGAAGCCTCTATATATGTGCAAATTGTTGCCAATTTCTTAAGTCTGTCTATGAAGACTGTTATTGCAAATTAGCGACGTAGATGTATCTGCGCATTCTCTGAATAGGAATCTTAGGAATGATAAAGGAAATTACGCACCAGCTTCATCCATTGGGAAAGCTAATAGGAAAAGGAATTACGTAGCATTTATGCATACGTAGCACGCAAAAGAATACTCTATTGCCGGGTACGAACTCTTCTATAATTCCAATCATGGAGGAGTCGGCAAGAAATATCATATACTTTTTATTATATTTATAACTGATAATGGTGGAATTTTAGAATACTTTATGTTAAAAAATAAATTAATAAAATTTCTCTCCTTTATCTATCGCTTTTCCTTTGTGAAGTCAGATATAGTGTAAAAGAATGGGAAGTTGAACAATTACGTGTATATAATATATTTTTGTTATTTTTATTATTTAAATATTAAAAAAATTATTTTATAAATATAAAAAGGTCTTTTTTATGCACGACAAATTCACTAGTTTATAGATAAAAGCAAGTTCAGAATTGGTTAAGAGAATTACATTCACTACACCGAGGGAAAAAAGACTACGTTCATTAACATTGTGCACATCATGTCAGGATCTAAAGTGAAAGAAATTGATAAATTCATGTAATAAATTTCCTCTTAATAATAATTAAGGTGTTTGATAAATTTGGAGATAGTGAATCCGCCAATATTGATAAATTTTCATAAAAAGAAGACACGTATTAGGTTCTTTTATTAGTAAAAAAGACACCACAATTACATCAATAGTGTTATAAATATAATTGTATTTAAGATAAATGTCTATATTTTAGAGAGATTTTAGGGTTTGTTACTTGGTGGCTAAATCACTTTTCCCCTATAAATAGAGAGGTTCTATTCCATTGTAATTTATCCCAAATCAATAAGAATTCTGTCTCTCTACTTTTCTCTGCAATACTCTTCTTCTTCTCTTATTATTTTATAATACGTTATCAGCACGAGACTCTAACTAATTGAGTAGAAGCTTTGGGATTGAGTATAATGATGGTGAATTGTTCCATGAACTTCCTTCATGATTAAATTCTGGATTTAAGGTAAGTATTTTATTTTATTTTTCTTTTTTAAATTCTTGAAATTCTATAATTTGATTTTAAATACCAGTAAAGACAATAAACTTTGATTATAACTCTAATAGAGTTGTAAGAAAATATAATCACGTGAAGTGGTAAAATTTCTCTATCTTGCCATGATCAAATTCATGTATTATTGTGAGCACAAAAAGTGAAAATCCGTCCCATTGAATTTGATTCATTCTCGTTCCCTTAAGAGAATGTGATAGCAATATGTGATAAGTCTGAAATAAGATAAAATTATTACCGTGAAAGTATCAATGGATATGGACGTGGTAATAGACGAAATCATAATCGTCATCAATGTGGTAATGAGAACATTAAGGATTCTAAAAATAAGCCTTCACTCTATAAAATTAATATTTGTCATCGATTTGATATGAGATTTTGTAAAGCACATATATATGATTATGGTCAATTCATAATGTGAATGTGACAACATATGATTTATGAATAGATATTCATTCTTCGAAGAATATGAACGTGCTTGTGGTAGTGAACATACCAAACTCACCTCTAGAAGGAGGTTTGAGATGAAATAAGAAAATAATTTCATTATTATGGCATGAATGATCATTAATCACGTAACTATTGTGAATATGCCAAAATATTATGGCAATGTGATTATTACAGGGGAAAAGTAATATAAGAAACACATCTTGCCTATAATAATTTTGACCATAACCATAATGGGATAACTTTTTTCCTAGAAACACTACTAGAAATTCAGCAAAAACCGACCAAGGTCGACCGACCAACTTTGATCGGTCAAAAAATCGACCAAAGTTGGTCGGTTTTTAAAAAAAAAAAAAAAATCTGAAACCGACCAACTTTGGTCGGTTTTCTTTGGCGCAAAAATGAGGGAAACTATTTTTGTGTCCCGCGAAATTTATGTTTCAAGAAACCGACCAACTTTGGTCGGTTATTTTCGTGCGAAAATACAATTAAAGAGTATAAATCAAATAAAAGGCAGTTTTAAAATAAAATATATCAATGGTCTAGTGGTAGAATAGTATCATGCCACAGTACAGACCCCGGTTCGATTCCCAGATGGTGAATCTTTTTATTACATAATTAAAATACCGACCAACTTTGGTCGGTTTGTTTTTGCAATATATTTTTTTTAATTTAATTGACCGACCAAAGTTGGTTAGTAATTTCCGACCAACTTTGGTTGGTATGCCTTTCCGACCACAAAAATACCGTCCACACGTAAATGGTCGCGTTTTGGTCGGTTTTTGGCCATTACCGACCAACGTTGGTCGGTTTTTTTGGTCGGTTTTTACCGGATTTCTAGTAGTGAAAGAGATATTCACCATATAGATGTTGATGAATATGTGGTAATACAAAATTAATTGAGAGCTCTGGAAGAGCCAATTATCACTATTTTTGAGAAATAAAATTGATTATCAATAAGTTATTATGTCGTAGAAAATCTCAAAGAAACTTATTTAGTTTTTAAAGTATTCGCGAAAGCGGTTGGTTATATTGAGATTATAAATAAAGGAAAGATTTAATATCTTCTATTACTATAATTTGTAGCAGGGTAATATATATGTGAAAAGCTACCTGCTTTATTTTCCAGTTTGTACTACATAAATAAAAGAATGTCATAATAAAGTAGAAGTTTATTGACATAAAACCCATATCATAATAAACTTGGAGTTTATTGATATCCAGTTGGCATAATTGGTTCGGTCATGTTAAATTAAGTATAATGTGCAAAAATAAAAGAGAATTCACATGAGTAAATATTAAAGAACTAGAAATTTCTTTACGAATTCTCTTATATTGCTTGTTCTCATTATTCAATAGACCAACTAAAATTGGGATTGAATCCCATGAATGCTGGAAATATTAAAGGTGAATATGAGACCATTCACCTGCTTTGTATACCACATAAGATGCATCTATGAGATGGTATACGTGTGCGATTATTGTAACCCACAACCTGGTGTTTGCGATGTAACTTGCTCAATAATTTAATTTAGAGCATAATTTTTAGATTTTCTATTCAAGATAGTTCATCTTGATTAGTTAGTTTACACCACAATTGGTTTAGCAAAATAATTTATCAAGTGTCTCCACTTAATAGTTAAACTATTGCTTATGAGAACAAAATTATCTATATCAGTTTGATATACGTTATATACGAAAGTATATTACATTCTCCCTTCACGGGTGGTTCATGGCCAGGAATCAAATAATTCTATCTTATTAATATTGATATGCGGTGTATATTTTGATTAACACCATAATGCACAAAGGTGAGTTTCCAAAAGTTGAGGAAGCAAGTTAGTTTTTCTAACATGGGGGGGGGGGGGGAGAAATGATAAACAATTGAGAAAACGTTACGTGGAATGAATTACCATTTCTACATCTAGATCCCCGAATAAGATAATATGAACTTGAAGTTCATAAAATAATAATTCATCTGCAATATATTGTAAAGCATGCCAGACGCATTTGCGGACCCAAAGAAAGTAACTATATTCTCATTGTAAATGCTCCTATTAGAATAAGTCCTAAAAGGACAAAGTATATGGTACGCTTAAAGCGTATAGACAAATCGGTTTCAAATAAAATTCTTTATAAAGAAGATGAGCAAATGATCAAAATGATCATAATAAGTAGGCTCTAAAATATCACATGACATAACACTTCATAAAATCTCAGGAGAGGTTTAGGTACCTGAAAATATGAATGAAAAGATCTCTATGTTATGTCTTTATGAAAAAAATATTGGAACCGATATATAATGTTCGTCGATGACATCTATCATAACGCTAAATATAGATGAGGATCTTAAGTATGTCGAATACAGACACAAAATATTGGCCAAATGGAAGAGACACAATTCGAATATAATTGGTTTCATATGAAAGACATGTAGTTTTGGACATGTAGTTCAAACACTTGAAAGTATAAAGTCAAAGGTGTGTGTAATCACTTTTATCTATCATGTCTAGCATGGCATGAAAACTTGATATGCATCTAAAGTCGATTTATATGGCTTATTTGACTATACTTATATGACAATCCATGAACGATTTCAAATGCTGATAGCATATACAATTCTTGGAGAATTTCTTGGTCCTCAATTACCACATCCTAAGTGCAATTTGTGTACATATGTATCTTGCTATAACTATAAGCATAATAATGTGATAGCGAGAATACATCTATGGAGATATTGAAAAGTCATTCCACGATATTATATGAAGACATTATATATCTATCAAGAATGATGATTTCAAGGTGCAACATATTCATTCAAGTTAATATGGTTGATTTGCTTATCAAATCTATATCAACGATCTTTTGAAGATGGTGCACAAGATTGGAATGTGAAGGTTTAAAGATGTGAATTGATGCTCTCATCAAACGGAGTTAATATGCGTTGTACTCTTTTCCCTTATAAGGTTTTGTCCCAATGAATTTTCCTTGCAAGGTTTTTAACGAGGCAACCAAAAGGCGTATTGTTAGATATGTGTACTCTTTTTTCTTCACTAGAATGTTTTCCACTGAGTTTTATTTTAGTTAAGATTTTAATGAGACACATTATCCGTTGAATAGACATTCAAGGGTGAGTGTTATAAATAAAATTGTTTAAGGTGAAATGTCTATATGTTAGAGAGATTTTAGGGTTTGTTACTTGGTGGCTAAGTCACTTTTCTCCTATAAATAGAGGGGTTCTATTCCATTGTAAATAATATCAAATCAATGAAAACTTTGTCTCTCTATTTTTCTCTTCAATACTCCTCTTCTTCTCTTATTATTTTATAATAAATAGAATATTTTTATGGGTATTATTGTTTGCATAATCCGAAAAATTAAACGGATTAGTTAAAATTTACTTATGTAATAAATTTCCTCTTAATAATACGCACCCAAATCATGGTTTAAAAATTTGGGTGCACAAAAAAAATTTCATGTGTGAAGTGCTCGTAAGATACTTCTTGTAAGGTAGTCATTAGTGCATTACTCTGTCCGATTCACTTTAATTGATTTTTTGACATTTTTTTTGTGATTCATAATATTTGACTTTTTTAGATATTAAGAAGGAATTAATTTTTTTTTTCTTCCAAAGTTGACTTGGTATAAAGAACTTATGAGTAGTTACATTTTCAATAAGCAAATTAAGGTTAATATGATTAATTTTATTGTTAATTAATGTTAAAATATAAATTTTTTAATATGCGAAAAGAGCTAAAAAATTACTTAAAGTAAACTGAAGGGAGTAAGGGACAAAATAAAAGAAGAAACGTATTTGTTATACTTTCATTTCTCGAAAATATATATACATCTACAAGTAGTTTTAATGTGAGCATGCGCACCTAATTATTAGTATGTGGCCAAGGACAAAAGATAAGGTTACAAATATTCAGATAAAAAGAGCAGGTAAAGTCTTACCTATAACAAAAGCAATTGCGCTTCCACCAAGAAAGGAAGAATAGAAAAGGCTATTTCATTCATGAGTTTAAGTGGCCGTTTGAACGTAAGAATTGTGAAATTTCAAAAAGAATTAAAAATGGATGAAAATAATATTTGAAAATTAGGTTTGTGTTTAGTCATTAATATTTTATATTTAGTTATTAATATAATTTGGAATTTTTTTTAAGTGATTTAAAGTGATTTTTTTTTTTTTTTGAGTTTTTCAAATTTTCGAAATATTTCAAAATTGAAATTTAAAAATTTCTTACGATAAATATAACTTAAAAAACACATTTTTCATTTTCTTTCTCTCCCTAAGGTCATATTATCCAAATGAGGATATTCTCATAAGTCGTAATCAAACATGTAGTAGAATAATCCATGATTGAATCGACTTTATCGAGGCTTTGCATTATGGGCAACACCCCACTCCCCTGCCCCACCTCTTACCCAAAAGCCAAGACAATATTCAATTAGATTCTTTACACCCATATGCAGCAGCATGTCAAAATATCTATTCTTAGCCGTTAAAATAGAAAAATATCGGCGGACCTGTAAAATATGGTCGATAAGCGATTGCCTTAGTGGGCGACCCATGGCTATATAAAGACGCAACGTGTGATATATACGAATTAGACATACATTATAAGTTTGAATTCTTTTCTACTTAAATTTGAATACATGAATAGATCATACTTTTCGAGATTTTAAACTTATACGCCAATCGGAGTCGGGCCAAAAGTCCGTAGACAAAAAAAAAATGATTGCCTTCATAGGCCTCATACGTATCGAAAAAGTTACTCTGCACCCTCTCTAGAGTTTTTGCGTTCAAGTTAGCATGATCTTGAAGAGTTGGGTTCTAATTCCTACGATACGTACATGATCCAAAATCATTTCGAATTAAAACACCAAAATATGAGTCTGGAAACAAACCATACTCCTATTTGTTTTTGAAAAAGTAAACACCTATGTCTGAATAACAAAATACAATTACTTTCTCAGCACGCATAGCCTTTTTATAACAAAACTTTTAATTTTCGATATGAAGCACTTTACTTTTTTTTTTGTGAGCTTTTCATCTAGGTTAAAATATTGGGCGCTTAAAGTAAAGAGAAAAGACTTTTCAAAAACATTCATTTTATTCCTCCTAAAACTTTAAATTGATCATAAAGATTTGAGTAGTTGAGTGATGCATATAAACTACATGATACTTCACAACAAAAAGGTGTGACTTGTGAGGAATCATAATGGTACGATACACACCACTATATTCAGAAACAAAGTTAGGATTTGAATCTTATGAGTTCATGATTCTAGTTTTTTTAAGTTACTGAGTTTATAATAATAATTTATACATATTTCATAAATTTTTCAAGACAAATACACAATCTGCACAAACACTATTGAGTTCGACCAAATCCGTAAACGGAAGGTTAGCTCCGCCGCTTACTATATTGCCACTAAAAACCCAAGCCAATGACCGGAATATGATATTAGAGTGTGAGGAGCTCTAGGTACCCACATGGCGAAAGCATATCAACATGTGTACGTGTACATGCGCTATAACGTATCGACACTAACTCGTACTTATTAGCTAATTGTTTTATTCCATTATCAATTATTACCATAAAATATGTTTTACTTGACTCAGCATCCACATATTAAGTGTCTAAATACATCCATAAAACAATTTATTTAGCTAATAAGTAGGAGGTAATGTTGACTAAGAGATCTTTTTCTTTCCACTTTTTTTTATGGCAAGCTGATCAAGATTTTCTCTTTGCTTCTTTACTCTTGTTTATTTAGTTATATCTAAGTATTTGTTTATTTCTTTTTTCCTTTTGGGTACGGCAGATTTAGCGTAAGCATGCCTATTGATGTTTCCGAAAAGTGACAACTATTCAGGAGTGGAGTTAAGGACGTCCATCCAAACCTCCTTCCTCGAATTGTTATACTATCCGTATAAGATCAAAATTATTTTTTTATGTATATGGAGTAAATGTTGAATCTCCTTAATACAACTCAGAACTATTCGTGTTTTACTTTTATTTATTATTTTAATCCCTTTAGTGAAAATCCATTCACTATTACAGGTATTTATTACTCCATATTAGCCTCTCTTTTAATTTAACTAAGCCAAACAACGTTTTCTATATATAATAAGACCACATTATTGAACAAATATGCTTTCTTTTGGATTTCGATTTAAGATCAGTTTGTAGGTGGGGAAATATTTTCAAAAATGATGTTTTCCAGAAAACAAGTATTTTTTTGGTGTTTGGCTGCGAGAAAATATTTTTGACAAGAACATATTTTCATCAAAAGAGTGGAAATGGCTTTCCCCAGTTACGGGAAAAATTATTTCCTTCATAACTCTTTCTAACTCTTAACTTTATGTCATTGTACCATATTACTATCAATCTTCCATGCTAAATTATAATATAAGACCATAGTGAATAATTAATTAAGTAATTAAGGCTGAAAAAAAAGTAATTAATCAATGCATAAAGCCCAATTCCTTTTCTTTTTAAAGCATATATAATTTCGTCAAGTTATTTTGAGTTAAGTATATTGTAAGCAAGGCTTCATTAGTAAGTTCCTAGAAGGTATTTAATGTAATTATTCAAACTTGGCAGGGTGTCAATGTATTTATAAGAAGCCTTAGGAAGTTAAATCAAACGTCTAAAATAATGGCAAAACTATTTTTTTTTTTTAATTTTTCCCTTTAAAAGCTTGGATCATGGGGGCAAGTTGGAACTTTTATGAATCAAGTGTCCTTTTGTGGGAAACTTCATGGATCCATATTGAATATGCGGATCCTCTTTGTTTGTTCCTCATGTACTTACGTGGATCCAATTCTGCTGTGTCCTAAAACAGATCCCATTTCTTTGTAATTTTCCTTATATATGTTAAATTAATAATCTGCCTGCAGTTTATCGTAGCAACTTTACCCTTATATACTTATTTAGTTGCTCCAAAATACTAGCTAAAATATGCTAAGAGAGGAAAAAAGCAAGAAAAAGAAGGTAATTGATCGCTAAACGAAATGCTTAGCCAGTACTCATTTTCAACATTTAGCGAGTAGTTTGGACCAAAATAAAAGCATTTAGAGAGTGGCTACAAACTTTGATCTCATTAGTCATTAGTAACAAAGTTAGAGATTATTGGTTTAACGTATAAATGAAAAAAGGGATTGGACATAGATCCACCTAAGTGCATAGGTACTAAACAAAGAGGATCCGCATATTCTAAAATGAGTAAAATGGATACTGACTTTCTATTAGTTAAATAATTATTCTAACATTATCTTTTTACGCTTTGTTTACTGTTTTTAAAAATAAAAAAAATTATTTGGGCCGGATTTCCGTCGTTAGGTGATCTTGATGATCCACTATGTATATACCCCATTAGTTTATACAAAAGTTATTCCAACTTAAAATGATTCCTCTAATTAAGTGAAATACTTCTAAATCATGCATGAATGGAATTTGTTTCTTATACGGTAGCTTTCTTATCAAGTTGTTGGACCTATGTAAAGTATTATCAAACATGTATTGTTAGAAAATTTACAACTTCTAAGGACATAAAATAAGCCAAATGGGAGAGTCTCTATCAATTAAGGGGTTAACAACTGGATATCATGCATTATCAATACATGCCAAAGCACCCACTTGGGTTCTAGTAAATTCATAAAATTGAAAAGATTGAAGAAATCTATGTGCTGATTGCTGTGTCGTTCAGTGCTCATGACACCGTTGAAATCTGAGTTGCAACTTCTTGGAAACTACTTGTTAGAAACCAACGAAGGATCTGAGCTAAATTCAATAATAAGAGGAAATTGCAAACAAGTGAAACAATTTTCTGGATTTTTTATAAATGGAAATGGATGTCAAATTACAAAACTAAGAAAGTAAAATTAAGCTAAGCTAACTAAATAGAAACTCGACTCCATTAGCTGGAAGATCTGTGGAAATTTAGAGAAGAAGAAGAAGTTAGAATCTGAAAGAGAAAGAAGAAGAAGAGTGAGAGAATAGAGTAGAAAAGAGAATGAAACCTATAATCCATTATGCTCTTCTCTCTTTCTTCGTCTGGTATATAACAACCTATTGACATGGCTTAATCTCGTCCCTTGCTGCTCAATAATGGAAAGTCAATTGCGGCCGTTATTTTTAAAAAAATTAGTTATTCCTTCTTGTGGCATCAACTCGTGTTCGAACCCAGCTAACAACACCCAATCACTCCTATTCTGCTACAGCTTAGATTATTATATACCCTCTCCCTTCAAATCATCCTTGACCTCAAGGATGAGGATCAAAGTCAGGAAATTTTGCCTTGATAAAGTGATAGTTCTCCCATGTTGCATGTTCCGGTGACAAATTGGACCATTGACTAATACTTTGACAACTGCTGCATTGTTCTTCTTCACCATCTGTCTTTGTAGGATTGCAACTGGTTTTACTAAAAATTGTCCATCCTCACTAGTGCTAGGTAGTACAGTTTGCAAGACTACCATGTTGCCAACCTTCTTTTTGAGTAGGGATACATGGAATACAGGGTGTACCTTAGAATCTGGAGGCAGTTCCAATTTGTAAGCTACCTGACCAATTCGAGCAAGTATCTGGTAAGGCCCATAATATTTAGAGCTGAGCTTCAGATTCTTCCTTAATGCAATAGAAGTCTGCCTATATGGCTGGAGTTTTAAGTAAACCATGTTACCAACTTGGAATTCTCTTCCAGTCCTTTTCTTGTCAGCATAATATTTCATCCTTTCCTGTGCCTTACTCAAGGTGTCTTTAAGCAATTGCTGCATTTGTTGTCTTCTCATGACGACATCTTCAACAACTGAAACTATTGTTTCTAGGAGTGGGCCAATGAATAAGTGATGGAGAATAGCCATATAAAGCTTCAAAGGGAGTGCATCTCAAGCTGGTGTGGAAGTTGGTATTGTACCACTATTCTACAACACTTGGCCACTGTTTTCAATTAGTAGGTCTGCTAGCAGTCATGCATCTGAGGTAGTTTTCCAAATATTTGTTCACCCTCTCAGTTTGGACATCACTTTGGGGATGATATGCTGTAGTAAAATGCAACTGAGTGCCTAGTAATTTGAACAATGCTTGCCAAAAGTTACTTAAGAAGACCTTGTCTCTATCAGTAACAATGGACTCAGGTGTGCCATGAAGGCTATGCACTTTCTTCCAGAACAAGTCAGCTACTATTGCAGCAGTATAGGGGTGAGATAGAGCCATGAAGTGGGCATACTTTGTCATTCTGTCCACCACTACTAGTGTCACATCCTTGTCTCTCGACTTAGGCAACCCTTCAATGAAATCCATACTAATATGACTCCATGCTTGGTTAGGAATAGGAAGGGGTTGCAACAGACCTGGATATGCCACATTGTCATCCTTACACCTGGCACACACATCATAACTAGCCACAAAGCTGATAATCATTTGCTTCATCCCAGCCCTATAGAATACTTGTGATAGACTCTTGAGTGTTCCCAATTTCTTAGAGTGACCATCCATGGGTGAGTCATGAAAGGTAGCAATCAGTTGTTGTCTTAGGTTTCCATTAATTCCAATGCAAATCTTCCCTTTTTTCCTGAGCACATCAGAGGAATAATGCCATAGACTGGGATCTTGCAAGTCAACTGTCAACTGAGTAATTAGATCCATAGACTGAGGATCACCTTCATAACTTGAAGCTATTTCCTGCATCCATGAGGGAACTGAAGTGTTGGTAGCCATTAGTTGTGCGGTCACCTGAGGTAGATTGGTGCCTCCATTTCAAGCAGTCTAGATAGAGCATCTGCCACTCTATTTTCAGCCCTTTTTTATATTGTATCTCATAGTCCAGCCCAATAATTTTGTCAATCCTTTCTGTTGGACAGCAGTGGTGACCATTTGCTCCAATAAGTATTTCAGGCTATGATGGTTAGTTCTGATCACAAGGTGTTTGAACTGCAGGTAGTGTCTCCATTTATCAACTGCATTCAGTAGAGCCATGTACTCTTTCTCATAAATAGATTTGTCCCTGTGCCTTGGGGCTAAGACCTTGCTGAAATAGGCCACTGGCCTACCCTCCTACATTAGTACAACCCCAATTCCACTATGGCTAGCATCTGTTTCCACTGTGAACTCCATAGAGTAATCAGGTAATATCAGCACTGGGGTGGAAGTCATAGCAGACTTGAGTGCGGAGAAAGCTAGTTCAGCCTCATCACTCTATTTGAATGAATCCTTCTTGAGAAGATCAGTAAGTGGTCTGTATATGGCACCATAACCAACAACATATTTTTTGTAGTAACCTGTTAGACCCAAAAAGCCTCTGAGTTACTTAACTGAACTAGGCCTGGGCCATTCAACCATGGCCTGTATCTTGGCTGGATCAGTGGAAACACCTTCCTTAGTGATCACATGGCCTAAGTATTCAACTTGAGCCTGCCCAAATGAACACTTGGATTTTTTTGGCAAATAGAGAATGGTCTCTCAGCAAGGCAAACACAATAGCTAAATGTTCAATATGCCTTTCCAGTGATTCACTATAGATAAGTATGTCATCAAAAAAGACTAAGACAAATCTTCTTAAGTATGGTGGAAAAACCTGATTCATCAGTGCTTGGAAGGTTACAAGAGCATTTGTCAATCCAAACGGCATAACTCTGAACTCATATTGGCCCATATGGGTTCTGAAAGCAGTTTTAAATACATCTTCTTTTGTGTAGCTTCTATTGCCATCTCCTGTAGCCTAGCCTGTTCAATAGCAAACTTCAGTGTAGTAGGCTTGAAAAACTTCACTCCAAATCGAATTTCTTCCTTCAGAGCTCCTACGAAGCTAGATATAAAATGAGATTCATTAAGATGAGGATTCCTGATTAACATCTGAGCCTTCATATCCTCAAACTTGCCCATAAACTCATCTACTGTACCAATCTGATTTAGCTTATTGAATTCCTCCACTATGTCGTCCATCACTGCATCCCCAAACCTACAGATTAATTTTTTTCTTAAACTCAGCCCAACTGATCTCTCCTTCACTCAATGTGAGAGATTGATACCACATTTCAGCCAACCCATTCAAATAAAGTGCAGCTGCCTCTACTTTGTGATTGTCTGGAGTTCGATATAAATTGAAATATCTTTCATATTTTTGAATCCATACCTTGGGTTCATGTCCTTCGAAGCTGGGTAATTCCCATTTAGGAGGGGGAGCTGGGACAATCTGATTTCTGTTTGGCCTCATCTCCTACACTGGCAGAGGTAACAACCCATCACCTTGACGATTATCACCCCGAGCTCTATTGGGAAGCCTCTCTAGAGTGGCCAACCTTTCGAGAATCAGTTTCAGGGTTCCTTGAATCCCTGTTTGTGTGTCTCAAAACTCCTGCTGACTGGTGAGCACCTGCTCCAATATTTCATCATGTCTCACGAGTTTTTCATCCATGAGTTTGAGGTGAGTTCCTTCAGCCATTCTCACCACAGAGTCAAAGAAACTTGGCTCTGATACCAAATGTGAGGATCCAACGAAGGATCCGAGCTAAATTCAATAATAAGAGGAAATTGCAAACAAGTGGGACAATTTTCTGGATTTTTTATAAATGGAAATGGATGTCAAATTACAAAGCTAAGAAAGCAAAATTAAGCTAAGTTAACTAAATGAAAACTCGACTCCATAGCTGGAATATAACAACCTATATATGACCAACGAGTGTGGTGCGATTATTAGAATTCATCTTCTTTAATTTTAATAAGAGTTTTTATGTTCGAACCTGAATAAAGGGACTATTTGGGTGAAAAGCATTTTACCTTCTAGTGACTCTATCTCACATGATTCGGCGTTGATCAGTAATTTTTTGATACTGAATAGTTAAATAGAAACGAAAGTTGATTCTGTAAGAAAACTTTTTCTCCAGTATCTTCGTGGAACTATTACAAGGTTACAGTGTTCAATTAATCTATCATGAGTTATACTTGTAAAACAAGAACATCTGATTAGCTAAACGAATCAATTTTGATGATTCTCAAAAATATTACTTGTGTATTAGCATTGTCTTAATCCTTTAACAATAATTTGTTATATTTGATTTGAATGCGTATGGTATAAAGTGTTATATACAACAATGAATTTGGCAACAAAACTTTTGCATATTTTACTAACATCATTGACATCCAGCGGCCCAACCACCTGACGTTGACCGTATGGTAGATATTAGATATTTATCCAAATTAGAGTCGACATATAAGTTTTTGCTAATTAAAGGTGAGTCAAAGAAAATTCATCCTAGATACTTTCTTGGGGCCATTTTGGGCTTGGACTTCGATTTGAAATGGGCATATGATCTAACTCGGGTTGAAATGAATCCATGTCAGTGAACATTCATATTTCCAGCTAGGACTGTCTATGAGAAAAAAAAACTGAAATAGCCTAATTTATAACTGATAATTAAAAAATAGTCACAGTTTCAAAAGTAATCAAAATTTAGCAACTTTTTCATGTAAATATAATATTTAACAAAAATACCCTTAAAATCCGGAAAAATTCAAGCATAATATGTTGGAATTTGATTTTTTTTTATATATGAGATGTTAGAGCTCAGTTTCAATGATGAAAAATAATTTATTCCTATTGCATGTACCTAAAGTCAAGGCGGAAAGAAATGAAAAGAAGATTGCCGCTAAGCAATGAAGGTTGTGAACCAAGAGGGATAAGGAAGGAAGATCAAATCAACTGAAGATCAGAAGGATGCTTAAAGAAGGAAGGTTCAATCAACAAAAGATCTAATTTAGGCGAAAAATCTACTTGGATCACCAATCAAGCTCGCAAAGGAAATCCATATCAAGTACAAGATCCGCCCAACCAGTCTTTCACATCATTTAAGAAAAGCCAAATATTATATCGAGAATCAAAGAATAGATGTCAAAAAGCTGCATCCTTATTCTCGGAAGGAATCGTCAATCAAGATTCATTACAAAGGTCAACTCCTTTGGGTTCCCTATCTCTCAAGATATGTATCAATCATGACTCAAAACAGATCATCCCTCAAGATGTATATATAGTCGGAAGCAAAGAAGAGGAAGGATATACTTTCGTCTGACCAACTTCAAGCTCATTGATCTACTCAACACAAGTATTATAATCTATATTAGATTTACTATGTAACTAGTGGATAGATGAAATAGAGAAAAATAGTGAGACATTGTATCAAAATAATTTAGAGTTTACTTGTTTTAGAAAGCAGTTGGTGTGTTTCAACTCAACAACACAAGTGTAAGAAGAATTTCAAGGAACTTAGAAGAGATAACCCTCTTGCAATCCAATGGGACTCGACTAGGATTCACATTGAATCCGTACTAGTATAAACATTTCCGATGCCATTTAATTTTCAGCACTTTTACATTATGTAGTTACTATTTACTTTTGCTCGAACCTTTAGTCGACTAACTGATAAACTAGTCAATTATCAGTGCAAAAAGGCAATAATTCACCCTTCCCCTTTTGTACTTTCAATTGGTGTCGGAGTAGGTCTCACATTTTTATTTTGCTTAACAGCCTGTGAGAAAAGATCATGTCAAATTAATTAATTATTGGAGCTCTATTCCAAGAAGGGACGTCATAGGCAAGGTCTCCGTATTTTAGTGGACAACACTTCTCACATTTGAAAGTTCGCATGAAAATATATGCAAAATCTTATGATGTCAAAGTATGGCTATAATCAAGAAAGGAGATTATCCAATTTCAGCGCCAAAGTCTGACAAGAAAATGGATGGACAGACATCTACAAATCCCGTAGGCATAGATGATTACTCTAATGAGGAAATGGCAATGATACAGGTAAATGTCAAGGCAAGAAATCTTTTGTACAATACTATAAATGATGAAGAATATGATAAGATTTTAAACTGTGATATAGTCAAAGAAATGTGGGATAAGCTGGAAGTCACGTATGAAGGAACAAGCAAAGTCAAAAAAATAAGAATACATCTGTTTATCCATGACTATGAACTTTTTCAAATAAAAAAAGATGAATCCATTGAAGAAGTGTTTGCTCGGTTCAACAAAATTATTGGAGATCTGAAGGCTTTTGGAAAATCCTATTCAAGTGGTAAAAATGTTTGAAAAATTCTAAGGAGTTTGCCTACTGTCTGGCAAACAAAAGTCGTCTCACTTGAGTCTCAAGATCTAGACAAATTATCTTATGATGAATTACATTGAGATCTCATTGCATTCGGGAAAACTCACCTCAACAAATGAGGATAGGAGGCAAAGAAGAAAACAATGGCGTTCAAAGCTCCATTAAAGGATCTGAAGACGATGAGGACAATGAAGCAAATTCTCTAGAAGAAGAGATAGCTATGGTAGCCAAAACTATTAATGGACTAATGAGAAGATATAGGAACACCAAAAGGGGAAAAATGTATTGCAGGAGAACTAGACAGTACAACGCGCAAGATAAGTACGATGGAAAATATTTTGAATATAGAAATTATGAACATGTACAGGCTGAATGTCCAAATCTCAAAAGGAACGCCTCTCGAGGATTTCATAGGAACAAATCATTTAGAAGTTGGAGTGATGAAGATAGCTCAGAACATGAAAAAATTGAAAATCTTTGCTTCATGACTATACTAGAAAATGATATAAACAAGTTCTCAGGTTGCTAGACTGATGAAGACATATCAGATGATGATAGCAAGGAAATAATTGATAACTGCTTCATGGCCCGCGGTGAATCTAGTGAGGTAAGACTCCATAACTGTGATAGATATAATAAATTACACGATATTCTTGATCTAACTCTAAAAGAGTCTCAATTTTTTTAAAATGAATTAAGTAGACTAAACATGGAGAAAAAAATTCTAGGAACTTAAACATGAAATCTGTGAACTCGAACGAGATGACTTTTAGGAGAAAGTTCGAGAATTGCACTTGCAACTCAACGACATGCGCAAATATACCAGTCACAGTTTTATTGGTCAAACCAGTCAACTCAGAAGTCAATTGGAAAAAAACCTATTAGTAACGAATCTACGAATAATAGCACCACTAGTAGATCTATTACTAATGAATGATCCACTCCCTCATGTCACTACTATTGTAGAACTGGCCATAAGTATTCATCCTATAGATTTCGTCATGCTTATATCAAGGGATGGATCTGAAAACCTAAAAATAGTCCGGTTTTCACTAGAACTAACCAAAAATAACCCAAGCAAGCTTAGGTACCTAAAAGAAGGCAATAGTCTTGTTTTGCAGGAACATCACAGGAAAAGTCAAAAAGAAAAGTGGTATCTCGACAATGCGTGTTCCATTTACATAACGAGCGACAAAAGACTATTCAAGGAAGTTGCAAAAATAAATTAAGGAAATGTCAGATTTGGTGATGATTCAACATGGAAGATCGTTGGTACCAGAACAGTTCCATTTAACAAGAATTGTGATATCACAGACATATATCTTGTGAATGGATTTAACTATAATTTGCTAAGTATAAGTCAACTATGTGACTCTGGGTACGAAGTGAAATTCAAGAAAATAGGTTGCGCTATAGAAGATAAATCAGGTAAAATCACTCTTTCAGTAAAAAGGTATGGCAACGTTTATATTCTGGATTGCATTGAAAATTTAGATAGTCATATTTGTCTAGCATATATTTCTCATGACCCCTGGCTTTGGCATAAGAAACTTGGTCATGTCGATATGCACTTGATAGAAAAATATCTTGACATGACTTGGTTATTGGTCTTCCAAAACCCAATTTCTCTAGGAATCATATGTGCGATGCATGTCAACTAGGTAAGCAAACTAGAACCTATTTTAAATCCAAAGACATTTTCTCTACTTCCAAGCCTTTACAGTTGTTGCATATGGATCTATTTGGTCCTACTAGAACTACTAGCAACGGAGAAAAATAATATGTATTTATTATTTGTCACGACCTAAAATCCTAACCTATCGTGATGGCGCCTATCTCAATACTAGGTAAGCCAACAACCTCAATAAACCACAATTTATTTTAAAAACTAAAAACATAATAATTAAGTTTAAGAGTAAATTCCACAAATACTGAATATAAAACACTCCCAAAACCCGGTGTCACTAAGTACATGAGCATCTATACATTACAAGTCTGAAAAATCCGGTCTATAATAATCTGAGACCAAATACAATAAACAAAAGGATAGGGAAGGAGAGACAAGGTCTGCGAAATATAGCAGCTACCTCTGAATCCCCGAAAAATTAATTGTGTGAAAGAATCAACATCCACTGTGTCCGGGATCACCTAGATCTGCACACGAAGTGCAGGGTGTAGTATAAGTGCAACCAACTCAGTAAGTAATAATAATAAATAAGGAGCTGAAAGTAGTGACGAGCTTCTCAGCTAAGTCCAAATACAGTGCTTTCCAACATAAAAGGGCAGGCATGCTCTCAAGTTCAACATTTAAAATTTCAAAGTAATTTCATATCAAATTTGAATGAAACAGAAAATAATATTTTTTCGAATTTTCCAAAATAGTGATATACGACAACTGAAATGCAGCAAATAATGAAATCAATGCATCCTCTCAGAGTAACAGTCACTTAGTCCTCCTCCCATTCACTCCAACCTCACAGTCACTCTTTCCTCACAGTCACTCATTCCTCACAGTCACTCAGCATTTGGCACTTGGCACTCACACTCGGCACTCTCACTCAGTAGGTATCTGCGCTCAGTGGGGGTGTGTACAAACTCCGGATGGGCTCCTTCAGCCCAAACGCTATATCAAGCCAATCATGGCATATAACAATGAAACATGCTGCGGCGCGCAGCTCGATCCCACAAATATCCTCACAATTAGGCCCTTAGCCTCACTCAGTCATCAACCTCCCTCTCCAGTCTCTCGGGCTTAAGATGTCATGAAAATCAGCCCAAAAATGATAATATGATGTGTCAATAAATAGCAACAGAGACTGAGACATTATATAAAATGAATGAACATGACTGAGTGTGAAATTACAGTTTGAACATATAATTCAACCACATAAATGACCCAAGTGGGTACCAACAATAACAACATATGTCTAAGCATGATTTTAATATGAGTCTCAGCTCAATTTTCTCTAATACGTAGAGAATGCACGGATATCAATAGTTTATTCAACTATACAGTTCCATGGAATTTGACCATGTCACAATTCCTACGGTGCACGCCCATACGCCCGTCACCTAGCATGTGCGTCAGCTCAAAATCAATCACATAACACATAATCCGGGGTTTCATACTCTTAGGATCAAATTTAGAACTGTTACTTACCTCAAACAGTGTAATTCTTTATTCTGCTATGCTTTTGCCTCATGAATTGGCCTCCAATCGCCTTGAATCTATCCACAAATAATTCGATTTAGTCAATAAAATTTATTGGAATTAATTCCATAAGAAAATACTAATTTCTCAATAAAATCTGAATTTTAGCTCAAAAATAGCCCGCGTGGCACATGTCTCGGAACCCGACAAAAGTTACAAAATCCGTAAGTCCATTCAACCACGAGTCTAACCATGCTAATTTTACCAAAATCCGACCTCAACTCGACCTCCAAATTTTCAAATCTTATTTTCAAATTTCTAAGTTCAAAACTCCGATTTACACCTCAAAAACATGTAATCTAGTCAGATTATTCGATGATAATTCAATATTATGGAGTAGAAATGATCACAAGTGTTTTACCTCAAGATTTCCCATGATTTGTCGCTCAATGCCTCACCCGCTTTTGGAAATGTCAAAAATAACAAAATTTCTCGGACCTTTTTGTTTTGTACACTAACCAGTGCTTTCGCACCTGCGGCTCATTAAGCCGCTTCTGCGGTTCCCGCTTCCGTGACCAAGCTGCCTCTTCTGCAGCTAATTGTGCTTCTGCAGAGCTTTGTCCGCATCTGCGAGGAGCTGCCCGCTTCTGCGAAGCTGCCTCACCAAGCGCCCTTGCACTTCTGCGATCAAATGCCCGCAGGTGCGGGGCCGCTTCTGCGGCTACCTACCACTTTTGCGATCGAAGCCCAACCCACGCCTGGAAACATCTGCGATGGAAGGCTCTCTTCTGCGAGCTCGCACATGCGATGGAATTTCCGCAGGTGCGATTACATCAGATGGCAGAAACTTTTAGATTCTCTTCTAAGTCCAAATTCGATCCGTTAACCATCGAAACTCACCCGAGGCCCTAGGGAACTCAACCAAATATACCAACAAATCCTAAAACACCATACGAACTTAGCTAAGCTTTCAAATCACATCAAACAACGCTAAAACCTTGAATCTTACCCCAATTCAAGCCTAATGAACTTTGAACTTCCAGTTTTTACAAACGACGCCGGAACCTATCAAATCACGTCCGATTGACCTCAATTTTTGCACAAAAGTCATAAATGACATAACAGACCTATTCAAATTTCCAAAATCGGATTTCGACCTCGATATCAAAAAGTCAACCCCTGGTCAAACTTCCCAAAAATTCGACTTTTGCCATTTGAGGCCTAATTCCACTATGGACTTCCAAATAATTTTCCGGACATGCTCCTAAGCCCAAAATCGCAATACGGAGCTATTGGAATCATCAGAATTCAAATCCGAGGTCGTTTACGCATAAGTCAATATCTGATAAGCTTTTCCAACTTAAGTTATTAATTATGAGACTAAGTGTCTCATTTCACTCCGAAATACTTCTGGACCCGAATCAACTAACCGGTAAGTCATAAATCAACTGTAAAGCATAACTTTAGCAGTAAATGGGGGGAACAAGATTATAATACTCAAAACGACCGGTCAGGTCGTTACATTCTCCCCCTCTTAAACAACCGTTTATCCTCGAACGTGTTTAGAATCATACCTGGAGTCTCAAATAGGTGTGGATATTTTATCCGTATCTCCTGCTCAATATCCCAAGTAGCTTCTCTGATTGGTTGGCCTCTCCACTGTATCTTCGTTGATGTTATATTCTTTAACCTCAACTTTCAAACCTGCCGGTCTAAAATAGCCACCGGCTACACATCATAAGTGAAATTACCGTCCAGCTGCATTGTACTGAAATCCAAAATATGAGACGGATCCCCGACATACTTTCGGAGCATGGACACATGGAACACTGGATGAACACCTAATAGACTAGGTGTAGAGAAAGTTCATAAGCCACTTGTCCAATCTTCTTAAGTATCTCAAAAGGCCCAATATATCGAGGGCTCAACTTTCCCTTCTTCCCGAACCTCAACACACCCTTCATGAGTGAAATATTGAGCAGAACCTTCTCCCCAACCATGTAAGCAACATCACGGACCTTCCGGTCAGTATAACTCTTCTATCTAGACTGCGCCGTGCAAAGCCGCTCCTGAATCAATTTAACCTTCTCCAAAGCATCCTGAACCAAATCAGTACCTAATAGTCTAGTCTCACCCACTCAAACCAACCCACCGGAGACCGACACCATTTCCTATATAAAGCCTCATACGGAGCCATCTGAATGCTCGATTGGTAGCTGTTATTGTAAGCAAACTCTTCTAGTGGCAGTAACTGATCCCAAGAACCCCCAAAATCAATGACACAAGCGCGTAATATATCCTCCAATATTTGAATAGTGCGCTCGGACTATCCGTCTGTCTGAGGGTAAAATGCTGTACTTAACTGAACCTGTGTGCCCAATTCTCGCTGCACTGCTCTCCAAAACTGTGATGTAAACTGCGTGCTCCGATCTGAAATGATAGACACTGGCACACTGTGTAGGCAAAAAATCTCGCGGATATAAATCTCAGCCAACCGCTCTAAAGAATAGTTAGTACTAACTGTAATAAAATACGCAGATTTGGTCAACCGATCCACAAGCACCCAAACAACATCAAACTTTGTCAAGGTTCGTGGAAGCCCAACTACGAAATCCATGGTAATATACCCCTATTTCCACTTCGGAATTTCAAGTCTCTGAAGCAATCCTCCCGGCCTCTGATGTTCATACTTCACCTGTTGACAATTTAAACAACGAGCTACAAAGCCAATTATATCTTTCTTCATTCGCCTTCACTAATAGTGCTGCCTCAAATCTTGATACATCTTCACGACACCTGGATGAATGGAGTACCGCGAACTGTGAGCTTCCTGGAGAATCAACTCACGCAAACCATCTACATTAGGCATACATAGCCTGTCTTGCATCCGTAATACACCGTCATCTCCAGTAGTGACTTCCATGGCATCACCGTGTTGAACCGTGTCCTTAAGGACAAGCAGATGGGGATCATCATACTGGCGCTCTCTGATGTAATCTTATAAAGAAGACCGAGAAACCACACAAGCCAAAACTCGATTCGGCTCGGAAATATCCAATCTAACAAATTGGTTGGCCAAGGCCTGAACATCCAAGGCTAAAGGCCTCTCTACTACCGGTAAATATGCTAAGCTACCCAAACTCTCCACCTTACGACTCAAGGCATCGGCCACCACATTGGCCTTTCCGGGATAATAGAGAATAGTTATATCATAATCTTTAAGAAACTCCAACCACCTTCGCTGCCGTAAATTAAGATCCTTCTATTTAAATAGATGTTGTAGACTCCGGTGATCGGTATAAACCTCACAATGGATACCGTACAAATAATGTCGCCAAATCTTCAAGGCATGAACAATAGCTGCTAACTCAAGGTCGTGGACCGGATAATTCTTCTCATGTACCTTTAACTATCGGGATGCATTGGCAATCACCCTACCATCTTGCATCAGCACTACACCGAGACCAATACGTGACACATCATAATACACAATATAAGACTCTGAACCTGTAGGCAACACCAATACTGGAGCTGTAGTCAAAGCTGTCTTGAGCTTCTGAAAGCTCTCTTTACACTCATCCGACCACCTGAATAAAGCACCTTTCTGGGTCAATTTAGTCATAGGCGATGCAATAGACGAGAAACCCTTCACGAAGCGACGATAATAATTGGCAAAGCAGAGAAAACCCCAAACCTCAGTAACTGAAGATGGCCTGGGCCAAATCTGAACTGCCTCTATGTTCTTCGGATCTACATTAATCCCTTTATTGGACACTATGTGTCCCAAGAATACCACTGAACAAAGCCAGAATTCATATTTAGAGAATTTGGCATATAGTTTCTCCTCTCTCAGCCTCTGCAATACAATACCGAAGTGATGCGCATGCTCCTCCTGGCTATGTGAGTATATCGGTATATCATCAATAAATACCACCACAAATGAGTCAAGATACGGCTAGAATATGCTATTCATCAGGTGCATAAATGTTGCTGGGGCATTGGTTAGCCCAAATGACATTACAAGAAATTCATAGTGACCAAACGAGTCCTGAATGCCGTCTTTATAATATCTGAATCCCGAATTTTCAACTGGTAATACCTAGATCTCAAATCAATTTTGGAGAATATATTCGCTCCCTGAAGTTGGTCAAATAAGTCATCAATAAGCGACAAAGGATACTTATTCTTGATTGTAACTTTGTTCAACTGCCTGTAATCGATACACATCCGCATAGTACCATCTTTATATTTCACAAACAGAACCGGTGCACCCAAGGCGACACACTAGGCCTAATAAACCCCTTATCAAGAAGTTCCTGAATTTGCTCTTTCAATTCTTTTAACTCAACTGGTGTCATACGATACAGAGGAATAGAAATGGGCTGAGTGCCCTATACCAAGTCAATACCGAAATCAATGTCCTTTTCGGGCGACATACCCGACAGGTCTATAGGAAATACATTCGAAAAGTCTCTCATTATCGGTAATGAATCAATAGTAGGAGTATTTACATCAATATCTCTCACAAAAGCCAAATATGACAAATACCCCTTCCCAACCATACATTGGGCTTTCAAATAAAAAATTACCCTGCTGGGAACATGATCTAGAGAACCTCTCCATTCGACCTTCAGCAACACTAGTATTGCTAACATCATGGGTTTTGTATGACATTCCAGAATAGCATGACACAGAGACAACCAATCCATACCTAGGATTACATTGAAATCAACCATACTGAGCAATAAGAGATCAACTCTAGTCTCCAGTCCCCCAATGGTTACCACACAAGATCGATATACATGGTCCACAATAATAGTATCGCCCACCGGTGTAGGTACACGAACATGTGAAACTAAGGACTCACGGGGCATATCCAGATAATGAGTAAAGTACGATGATACATACAAATAAGTAGAACCAGGGTCAAATAATATAGAAGCTTCCCTGTGGTACACTGAGAAAATACCTGTGATCACTGCATCTGAGGTAACGACATCTGGCCTGGCAGGAAAAACATAGAATCGGGCCTGACCGCCACCTGATCGGCCTCCCCCTCTTGGCGACCCCTAGCTGACTGACCCCTACCCCGAGTTGGCTGGGCGGGTGGCAAAGTAACTGGTGCTGAAGTCATAGTCTGACTCCTCTGCTGCACTGGACCTCCCGAGCGACGAGGACACTATCTCCACATATGCCCAAATTCTCCGCACTCAAAGTAGTTCCCCGGTACTAGTGGTGGTGCGGACTGAATCGGGCCCCGAGAACCAGAATCACTACTAGATGCACCTAGTGCAAATGAACCCTGAACTGAAGGGGCACAGGAGGAACTCTGGGCTGGGAGAGCACTGAGAGATGACTGGCACTGATGAGAACTATATGAACCATGGCCGGATGACGCACCACGGTGAACTGGATGACTCGTCTGAGCGTGTATGTAAAAACGACCCCTACCGTGGTAAAACTAATCCCCTGAAGGAACACCGTTGAAATCACCTGGACCACGAGGCCTCTTGGCCTCCCTCTCTCCTCGTTCCTAACTATGGACCATCTCTATTTGCCGAGCAATGTCAACTACCTTATCAAAAGTAGCACCAGAAACTCTCTCCCGAGTCATAAGTTAATCGTAGCTGATATGCGAGGCCATCAATGAACCTCCTAATCCTCTCCCTATCAGTGGGAACCAACCAAACTGTGTGATGATCCAACTCAGAAAATTGCCTCTCATACTCCATCACAAACATGCCATCCTGATGTAACTGCTCAAAAGAATGGAGAACTCCTTCCATGTAAGAGGTATTGCACCAACTGGCCTCCGCCTCTCATAAGTCTCCCACCATCTGAAGGCAGCTCCAGAAAACTAAAAAGTAGTGAACGAGACCCCACTGGTCTCCAAAATACCCGATGTCCGAAGCATCTGCTGGCACTTATGCAGAAAACCTTGAGTATCCTCTGATTCAGCACCGCTAAATGATGGAGGTCAAAGCCTCCCAAATCTCTCAAGTCTCCTCTGCTCATCATCTGCCATAACAGGGACTACCGGGGCCTGAACAGCTACAGCCGGCTGGGCTGGTAGTGCCCCCGATCTCTCAAGTCCCTGTACTACCTGATTTGGATTACGGGCTACAAGGGCATGAGTATCTCCTCCGGTCTGAGAAGTGTCAGGTGCGGCCTGAGCCAAAACCACCTGAGCAAGACTAGTGCAAACTGTCAATATCTGGGCCAAAGTCTTCTGAAGGCCTTGAATCTCAATGGGCACAACTGGTGCTTGGTCTGGTCCTGTCGGCTCAGTTATATCTCGAATCTGCTCCTAAACTAGAGCAACTAGTGGTACTACAGGTGCTGGTCCAACTTTGGTACGGGATACACCTCGAACTCTACCTCGGCCTCGGCCTCTACCACAGCCCCAGCCTCTCGCGGCCCTAACTGGTGGCACTGGTGGCTGACCGTCCAATCCGGTAGTATGTGTTCTTATCATCTGTGAGAGAATAGAATAAGATAATTTTAGTTTTTCCGGAATCAACAAGTTCGCACGATAGAATACAAGAAAACAAATTTTCCTAAGGGTTCGGTAACCTCTCGAAGATAGGTACAGAAGTCTCCGTACCGATGCGCAAGACTCTACTAAACCTGCTCATGACTCGTGAGACCTATGTAACCTAAGCATTGATACCAACTTGTCACGACCCAAAATCCTAAGCTGTCGTGATGGCTCCTATCTCAATACTAGGTAATCCAACAACCTCAATAAACCACAATTTATTTTAAAAACTAAAAATATAATAATTAAATTTAAGAGTAAATTCAACAAATAATACATATATAAACACTCCCAAAACTCGATGTCACTGAGTACATGAGCATTTATACATTACAAGTCTAGGAAACCCCGTCTATAATAATCTGAGACCAAATACAATAAACAAAAGGATAGAGAAGGAGAGACAAGGTCTGCGAAACATAGAAGCTACCTCTGAATCCTCGAAAAATCAATTGTGTGAAAGAATCAACACCCACTGTGTTTGGGATCACCTGGATCTGCACACGAAGTGCAGGGTGTTGTATGAATACAACCAACTCAGTAAGTAACAATAATAAATAAGGAACTGAAAGTATTGACGAGCTTCTCAGCTAAGTCCAAATACAATGCTTTTCGAAATAAAAGGGACAATGCTTTCCAAATAAAGTCCAAATAAAAGGGACAATGCTTACCATGTGTTTAAGTTGACTAAAGCTCTTTATGGACTCAAGCAAGCACTTGGAGCTTGGTATGAAAGGTTGAACTCATTTCTTATTAATCATGGATTCTCAAGAGGTAAAATTGATACCACACTGTTCATAAAGAGATCATCAGCAGGTAATCTTATTATTCAAGTCTTATTGACGATATTATATTTAGAAGTACTAACCCTGATCTGTGCAAGGAATTCTAAAATATTATGCAAAGTGAGTTCGAAATACGCATGATGAGACAACTTAAATTTTTCCTTGGATTACAAATTCATCAATCAGAAAAGGGTACTTTCATGCCAAACCAAATACACCAAAGAGTTGATTCAAAATTTGGTATGAGCAATGAAAAGGCAATTGGAACTCCTATAAGACCCTCAAGAAATCTTGATAAAGACGAAGGAGGAAAACTAGTCGATGAGTCTAAGTACCATGGAATGATCGGATCCCTACTATACTTAACTACTAGTCGAACATATATTATGTTTAGTGTTTGTAAATGTGCCAGGTTTCAGTCATCTCATAAAGAATATCATTTGACTGTTGTAAATCAAATAATTCTCTATCTCATTGGAACCACCTCACATGGATTATGGTATCCTCACTCTAACAAAATTATACTTGAAGGGGTTTCATATGCTCATCTTCCAGGTGACAAGGATGACAGGAAGAGCACCATCAATTACTAAGAAAATAATTATTTTTTTGGAACAGTAAGAAACAAGGGTATGTGGCTTTATCTACAACTAAGGCTGAATACATAGCCATTAGATAGTGTTGTGCACAGTTACTTTGGATGTCTCATCAACTGGGTGACTATGATTTATTCTTTAAACATATTTAAATTTTTTATGATAATTCTAGTGTTATATATATATATATATATATATATATATATATATATATATATATATATATATATATATATATATATATATATATATATATATCTAAAAATTATGTGCATCATTCTAGGGCTAAGAATATAGAAATCAAGCATCATTTTATTAGAGATCATGTGCTCAAAGGTGATATAGAAATTTTGTTTGTCAGAACTAACGACCAATTAGCGTGCATTTTACCAAACTCTTGCTTGAAGACATATTTTTCTCCTTACGAGACTATCTTAGTATTATTTTGTTTAACCCCCAAAGTTAGGATTTTATAAAATTATATGAAGATTTTTACTCTGCCGAATATTTGTCTATTTTCATGAATATCGTCAGATTCATTAATTAGACGCCTCCATTTAGAGCCTTTTCACACTCTTTGGCGATTCTCTAGGAAAGAAATCAATCATCACATCCCTTCCTTGATGGCTCTTTTCATACTCAGTACTCAACCGTCACTTCTCTTTAATTTCCCTACTATAAGAAATCCTATCAAAATCCTTTTATGCACATTATTTTTCTTTCACCCTCAAAACCCTTCAACTCAACTCCTCTCTCGATAATGGTAAAAATCCCAAAAGCCCAACCTCCTCCACTTGCAAAATCACTCGCTCTAAGGGAAAACCCTCTTCTCAACAATTAAAACAGGTCAATGTTGGATCTGATCATTCTGAAGAATTTGCGTCTTCAAAAATAGAACTTTTTGTTGATTCTCGAAGCCTGAATGACAAAGCTCTGGGAAAATACCTTATGGAGGAAGATTTCGACTCGCTCATACTGAAAAAGATAAGAATGGACCTAACTAGTTCTTTTGAGTCCGACATCAATTTCTAAGACACCCCAAACAAGGATGCCTTCATTACCTTTAAGGACAAATCAATCGATAATGGCATGATTATTGATCTAGATGAGATGGAGAGTCTGAACTGTAGGGTAAAAGAGCTTTTCAAATTTCAAGGTTGGAAAACTTTCTCTTTATGGCCCCTCCGAAAGTTTTTGGAGACCTCATTTGTATGTTTTATGTAAATCATCGCTCCCCTAAATCCAATAAAATCGAATCTTTAGTTTTTGGTCAGAGTATTGTTCTTGACGGCACTACCTTCGATTCCATCTTCAAATGTCAGTGTTCTGGCTATTCTGTGTTGTTCAGAAGTTCGTGGCCAGAGGATTTTGAAATCTACTTTGACCAAGCAAAAAGATGCATAGTCGAGCCATCCTCTGATTCTCTTTCAAACCAACTAGGAACCAGTGATGTGAACTTTGAAACCCGAGTTCTTGCCCACATTGTTGTCACCACCATTCTACCCCAAACATGATCCTTCTCCACAATTTCTCAAAGGGACACTTTTGTAGTCTACTATCTACTGACCAAGCAAAGAGTCAAATTGTCTTCTTGGGCCATTAACTTCATGATTGAGAGTTATGATAATCCCACCAATTTAACCTATGACATGGTAATTAACCAACTACTTGAAACCCACAACATCTCTTGTTAATTGTTTGTTTCCCTACTTTTTGATTGATTCCAAAGGGGGAGAAGAGTAACTAACATGCGCAGGATAAGCTGACTATTATGCAAGCAAGTTGACTACGGTACAAGGGGAGAACCTCTGCAGGGGAAATTAACCAATTGAGGGTGAGTCGACTACAACTAATCGTTTGAGCCAGGGAGAGTTGCCCTGCTGCAGAGAAGTCAACTACTCAAATGGATAGGGGAGTAAAATAAGTTACTTTTATCATCATCAAAAAGGGAAAGATTATTAGATCTCAATTTCAATGATGAAAAATAACTTATTCCTATTGAAGGTACCCAAAATCAACGCGGTATGAAAGGAAAAGAGGATCATCGCTAAGCAAAGAAGATTGTGAACCAGAATAGTTAAGGATGGAAGATCAAATCAACTGAGGATCGGGAGGATGCTTAAATAAGGAAGGATCAATCAGCAAAATATCTAACTTAGGTGGAAAATCTACTTGGCTAACCAATCAAGCTCGCAAAGGAAATTAAAATCAAGTACAAGATCCACCCAGCCAGTCTTTCACGTAAGAAAAAGAAGATCGTCACTAAGCAGTGAAGATTGTGAACTAGGAGGGTTAAGGAAGGAAGATCAAATCAACTAAAGATCATGAGGATGCTTAAAGAAGAAAGGATCACTCCGCAAAAGATCTAATTTATGTGAAAAATCTGCTTGGATCACCAATCAAGCTCGCAACGTAAATCCATATCAAGTACAAGATCCGCCCAACCAATCTTTCTCGTCTTCTAAGGAAAGACGTTTATATATACAATCAAGGAATATATTTCCTATCTCTCAAGATCAGTATCAATCAAGACTCAAAATATATCATCCTTAAAATGTATATATAGTCAGAGGCAAAAAAGAAGAAGGATATACTTTCGTCTGACCAACTTCAAGTTCTTTGTTCTACTCTAAACAAACATGGTAATCTCTAATAGATTCACTATGTAACTAGTGGAGAGAAGAAAGAGAGAAAATCATTGGTGAGGCATTGTATCAAAATAATTGAGAGTTTATTTAGTTTCAGAAAGCAGTTGGTATGTTTTCAACTCGTCAACACAAGTGTAAGAAGAATTTCAAGGAGCTTTGAAGAGAGAACCCTCTTGCAACCCAAGGGAACTAGACTAAGATTCACATTGAATCTGAACCAGTATAAAAATATCCGGTGTCATTTAATTTTCAGCACTTTTATATTATGTAATTACTATTTACTGTTGCTCGAACCTTTAGTTGACTAACTGATAAACTAGTCGACTATCAACGCAAGAAGGCGATGATTTAGCCCTCTCTTGTACTTTCATGAGATTCCAGCATAATGTGTTGGAGGTACAATATCATATGCTGGAAGTTTATACGCAGTAGCTCAATAATCCAGCATATTATGCTGGAACTTTCCGTGTTTCAGCTTAAATAGTCAATATTTTTCACTGACTTTGCAAATGCTAGCTATTTTCAATCAGTTTAAAAATTGACTAGCCCATACTATTTTCACATGTCTATCGGGGTATTGCCCGAAACCAGTTCGGTCCGTCCCGATCTGATTAAAGGTTATGGGTAGGGGTAGGGGTAGGGGTAAAGGATTGGGGCTAAGGGGAAGATGAGGGGTTAGGACAAAAAAAGGTACTCTTAGAACCGGTCTGATTGGTACCATTATCCTTAATTTTTTTATTTTTAAATTTAGCTTTTTTTGACCCTTAGCCAACGGTTATTTTCTTAAAAAATAGCAACAGCCAAAAAGGACTATTTTTTGTGTCCCTCCCCCCTAACACCCCTACCCTATAATTTATATTTTTAATCTTTAAGTTTGTTAAGTTATATTTTTTCCTTATTTTGAAACTATAAATACCTCACTTTATTGTTTTATTTTTCACACAAAACTCCCCTCTCTCCCTCTCTCTCTCTCTCTCTCATTCTAATTGCAATTAACATTCTAGCACTTAATTATTTTGCTATAGTTTTTTAAGCATCGACATCAATTATACGACGACATATTTTTTCATTGGTGCTACACTACTAGTCGAAGGAATTTTCTTCCTTCCACATCAATGATACTGTCACGCCCCGAACCTAGGAGCGAGACAAGCACCCGGTGCCTCACCTAACCTGGCGTACCAAATTGCGACTAAGGGACTCTGAACACATAATGTCATACTTTGGCCATGGGGCCACCTTGCAAGACAATTTGCGAAGCAAAATATAAAACCGAATGGAAACTAGCGCTAACTAAATATCAATATAAAGCTAGGCCGACAAGGCCGTCATAGCTACTACAGCTGACAAACCACCAATTTATACAAACCCAACATACTTCACTAACCAACAAGATATGCCTACAAGCCTCTACTGATAGATGTACTGTGATCGGAACAGGTCCCCGACCTACCCATAACATATATACAGATATACATAAGATGTACACAAAACTCTAGACCTGGCAACTCCGAAAGACGTGGAGCTTACCGATCAGGCGGAACTCGGGAAACACCTACTGAGGAGGTCTACCCGTCTGTCTGTCTGAACCTGCACGCATGAAATGCAGCGCCCCCAAAAAAGGGACGTCAGTACGAAATAATGTACCGAGTATGTAAGGCAATAAAATAACTGAAATCTAAAACTGAATTGATAATATGATAACTAAAATTAACTGGGAGTCAAAGATGATCTGGAGATATACTTACCTGCTGATACTGACTCAACTCCTTCAATATAGTAAGTAAAATAATTGTACGACCTTATAAGGCTCGGTATATATAACTGCTCTGCCATAGTAGGCTCGCTCATAGGCGCTCGGCCATACTAGGCTATGTATCTCGACCATGCTGGGCTCGCTCATAGGCGCTCGGCCACAGTAGGCTCGGTATATAACTTTCCATCTGATCAGAGGTTGCCCAATAGGGGCCTGCCCACCGATTATAGCTCGATGGTGGTGAAAATAGTGTAATACTGTATATATATATATATATATAGACCCTCTGCTCTCTTGACTGAATAAAGACAAAACTAAACTGAATATGAAGTCCCGATAAGGAATAATATTGTAACTTATGAGACTAGAATAATGTGAATAAATTCACGAATACGAACTTCTCTTTATGTCTCATTATTAACACATGTAGCTACGAGATCATGCCAAAATGAAGGAAGGCTTAGCCTTAACATACCTTATCACAATCTTTCCAATCACCAAGTTGAACTCACCTCTTCGCACCTTAATCTACAAGAATGATAATAATACTATCGTTAAGTTACGAAAGGTACAACTATCGCACAACGAACGAGAAACCTATTTTGTATTAAAACGGGCAGCATCTCCCCTATAATATGCCCTTCCTCCAAATTCAAGATAACACCAACAATACAAGAACAGAACAATAACAACATATATACATCATTTTCCAGCCCTATATACACCATCAAATACTACAAAACAGCCCAACACACCCCAATCTCTTCGTACACAAAACGACCACCGTAGTAGTGTCAAACGACCCAAAAATGTTATGACGAACGACCATCCAACCACCCTACATTTATATGGTGTTTATAAACCCCCTTCCTCCTCCAAAACTCCACAAAATAGTAGTAAAACACGCAGCCCAACAGCAATACAAAATAGTCCACAAAACAGTCCGCTACAAGTGAATAACTCGAACTCACGGCTTCCGATCACCGTCCCGTGAGTTCTTACAAGTATAGAACGACTTACCATGAATTTACAGCAGAAAAAATGGATGAAAGAGAGCAGTAAACTCACCTTATTTGTTTGATAACTCAGCTCCTATCTTGGTTCTTCAAACTCTAAGTTTTACCTCCAATTGGAACTTGAAAGGGAGAGAAAATCAATTAGGGTTTGTGGGAACTTTTTGGGAGGATTCTTTGCAGAGCTTATGTCTGGTTATTATGCTCTATTTTAAGTCTAATATATGAAGAAAATAGGCCCTTAAAAGGCCTCTTTGGACGACCCGAAATGGCCCATTTTTGGGCTTTCATTTAAGCAAGCAGGTGACACACCTACTTGTCACCTAGCAGCTTGCGCAGTATCGCAAAAATGCACATATCTCTCTACTCCGATGTCGTATTGACAAATGGTTTAATGAGTTGGAAAATAGACTCATAGATATTTAATTTTATGGGTGGAACACCCCATAACTCTAAGTATATTGGGAGAAAATCGCAGTTACATTTGACCCAAAGTTTCAGTAAAACTTATGAATGTAACTTGTGATGACTTTCATCGACTTTTGTTCCACAACTCGCTTGACATCAAAACATAACACACGGATGTCATACAAATAATATAAATCATAACATAATCTCCTTATCATGTTAATCACCCTAGTCTCACCCCAAAGGTACATGTTATAACATTTCCAACTTGTCGACTTTCGATGAAACATTGTTTTATTTAATTCCTTTAGCTTCTGAACTGTCCAACCCTCTTTGTACTTGTTGTTCATGATCTTCAATATTTGTAACCTCAGAGGTAACATGATTAACTTACTTTATATACTTTTAAATATTATCTCTTTTTTGGTCCTACATTAGTTTGCTTACGACGCATTTTTACGTACGAAAATATAGGGTGTAACATCACTCCCCCCTTGGGAACATTCGTCCTCGAATGTTTACTCTTAGAGACTTTGGAAAATTTTGCCAAAGTATCCTTCGTACACTATGTTAAAACCAACCTGCACGCAGCCAGAAAACATACTATGCATGCCACACATGGCCAATCTTTATAAATATCAGCAATTTGCCTCACCGACCGTAAATCATAAATATTGAAAGTGAAAAATAAAAGCTTACCTGATGACCTGCTAGCCTACATAGAGCTATGTTGTAGCATCCCATCTCGAACCATATCTTCAGTTTGAAATAGGTGGGGGTATTTAGACTTCATTTCTTTCTCCGATTCCCACGTCATCATAATCTTTCAATAACTCAAGCCATCGCCTCTGTCGCAAATTCAACTCTTTCTGCTTGAAAATATATTGTAGGCTTTTATGATCAGTAAATACATCAACATGAACACCATATAAATAATGCCGCCGTATCTTAAGTGCATTGACAACCGCAGCTAACTCGAGGTCGTGGGTCGGATAATTCCTCTCGTGCTTCCTCAACTGCCTTGAAGCATACGCAATTACCTTCCCATGTTGCATCAGGACACATCCTAACCCGACACATGATGCATCACAATACACGGCAAACCCTCTGGAAGTGTTAGAACTGGAGCTGAGGTCAACCTGTTCTTAAGCTCTTGGAAACTCCGCTCACAAGCCTCTGTCCATTGAAACTTAGTTTCTTTCTGTGTCAACTTCGTCAATGGTGCCGAAAGGGAAGAAAAACCCTCTACGAACCTCCGATAGTATCCTGCTAAGCCTAGAAAGCTACGAACCTCTGTCAGAGTGGTAGGTCTAGGCCAAGATTTCACGGCCTCAATCTTCTGAGTGTCTACCTTTATCCCTTCATCTGATACAATATGCCCCAAGAATGCTACAGACTTCAACCAGAACTCACATTTAGAAAACTTAGCATACAACTTACGATCACGGAGGGTTTGGAGTACCGCTCGCAGGTGGTCCGCATGCTCATCCTCTGAACGGGAATAAACCAGAATATCATCAATAAATACTATCACGAACAGATCTAAAAATGGCCGGAATAGGCTATTCATCAAGTCCATAAATATGGCGGGTGCATTAGTCAACCCGAAGGACATGACAAGGAACTCGAAGTGGCCATATCGGGTCCTGAAGGCTGTCTTCGGAATATCTTTTTCCCGAACTCTGACCTGGTGGTACCCCGACCTCAAATTTATCTTTTAAAACCATCTAGCTCCCTGCAACTGATCAAATAAGTCATCGATCCATGGACGTGGATACTTATTCTTAATAGTTACCTTGTTCAGCTGCCTATAATCGATACGCATCCTCAGCGAGCCGTCTTTCTTCCGCACAAATAGTACTGGTGCACCCCAAGGTGAGGTACTGGGCCTAATGTAACCTTTCTCTAGCAAATCTTTTAACTGCTCCTTCAACTCCTTCAATTCGGCAGGTGCCATTCTATACGGAGGGACGAATATTGGTTGAGTTCCTGGAAGCAAATCGATGCTAAAATCAATCTCTCGCTCTGGAGGAATACCTGGAAGCTCATCTGGAAACACATCTGCATACTCTTTGACTATGGGAATAGACTGAAGTGTAGTTATCTCAGCATCTGCATCTCTAACTCGCACAATATGATAAATGCACCCTTTTGCGATCATTTTCCTCGCCTTCAGATAGGAAATAAACCTACCTCTAGGTGTTGGTGTATTACCTACCCATTCAAGGAACTGGCTCACCCGGAAAATGAAATCTGGCTGCCTTTGCTCGGCAATCAACTGTGGCATAGCAAGCTGCCAACCAGTCCATGCCCATGATAGCATCAAAATCCATCATCTCTAGCTCAACTAGGTCAGCTGAGGTCTGATGACTACAAATTGTCACCGTACAACCTCGGTAAACCCGTCTAGCAATAATCGATTCTCCGACCGGTGTAGATACCGCAAAAGGATCACTTAGTATTTCAGGCACTATACCAAACTTCCTCGCGACAAATGGGGTAATATACGATAAAGTAGATCCTGGGTCTATCAAAGCATAAGCATCGCGAGAGAAAATGGTTAATATACCTGTCACAACGTCTGGTGAAGACTCCTGGTCCTGTCGACCCGCTAAAGCATAGATACGGTTCTGATTACCACTTGAACTGGAACCTCTACCTCTACCTCGACCTCTACCAGCCGAAGACTGAGACTCGTGCCTTGAAGGATGCACGGACATAGATGATTCTGTTGCTAAACTCGCTGGTTGTGCCATTCCCCCAGAATGTCTATTTGAGCAATCTCGCATCATATGCCCCGAACGCCCACATGTATAACAAGCATCAGAACCTACTCGGCATTGACCCAAGTGTCCTCTACCACAGATGTCACACCGTGGAGGAAATGACCATGTCTGCGCAGAACCTTGTTGTCGCTGCAAACCCGACGCCCGTGAGCTCTCACCTGGTCCTGACTGAGTATAGCGGTCATACCTGTAACCCTGTAACTGAGGTGGCGGAGGCCTAGGTGGCCGTCCGAAGTACTGGGTCCTATAACTACCCTGAGATTGCTCCTGAGACCTGGGAAATCTCATCCTCTTACGTTGCCCTTGCTCAGCCCTCTCTGTACCCTGCTGCCGACGCCTACCCCTTTCTATATTCTGGGCGAATGCCTGAATCCGGGAGATATCCATACTATCCTGCAATGCAGCGGTGGCACATGCCTCGGTTAACTCTGGGGCTAACCCTGCTATAAACCTGTGAATCCTGTCTCGCATAGTAGCAACAATGGATGGTGCATATCTGGCCAATGAGTCAAAATGGAGACTATACTCTCGAACACTCATATTACCCTGCTTGAGGGATAGCAACTGATCGACTCGAGCCTGTCGGATCTCCCGCGGTAAGTACTGGTCAAGGAAGGCATCTGAAAAATTCTCCCAAATAGCTGGAGGTGCATCACGTCCCCTGGAACTCTCCCATTCCTCGTACCAAAGGATGGCTATATCTCGAAGTCGAAAAGCTGCTAGCTCAACTGCCTCTTTCTCCATGGCATGCATAACACGAAGGATCCTGTGAAGTTGATCTATGAAATCCTGCGGGTCCTCCCTCTGATCTGTCCCCGTGAACTCTGGGGGACTCAAAGCAATAAACTCTCGGACCCTTGAACTCCCAGACCCCTCAGAAGTTCCTGCACTAGCTGATGCCCTAGCCTATTGCTGGGTAGCTACAAACTGTGTCAACAAATGCACCGCACTTCTCAAGTCCTGATCTAATGGAAGTGGAGGGGGAACTGGATGTGCGGTTTCCCTAGGAATCTCCGCAGTTGGTGGAGGAGCCGGTAATGGCTGTGTAGGGGTCTCCCCTTGAGCCTCAGACTGGGCCCCATCTACTGGGGGTACCCTGTTGGTCCCCTCACCTACTACTGTATCTCTCCTCTGGCTAGCCGTAGTCTTCCTAATCACCGTCATCTGTGCATGCAAACACCAACACATAAGTTTAATTCAAATTTCCTATAACTCAGTTCTATAGCACAATTTAGATTTCAAAGAAGTGTAACCAACTCCTAAATGCCCTGTAGTTCCTTGCTTATATAATGTGGTGCACAACACATCTATAAACAAGACCCTACTAGACACGGCTTGTAGACTCCCTAGCACACAACTGCTCTGATACCAAGTTTGTCACGCCCCGAACCTAGGAGCGAGACAAGCACCCGGTGCCTCACCTAACCTAGCGTACCAAATTGCGACTAAGGGACTCTGAACACATAATGTCATACTTTGGCCATGGGGCCACCTTGCAAGACAATTTGCGAAGCAAAATATAAAACTGAATGGAAACTAGCGCTAACTAAATATCAATATAAAGCTAGGCCGACAAGGCCGTTATAGCTACTACAGCTGACAAATCACCAATTTATACAAACCCAACATACTGCACTAACCAACAGGATATGCCTACAAGCCTCTACTGATAGATGTACTGTGATCGGAACAGGCCCCCGACCTACCCATAACATATATACAGATATACATAAGATGTATACAAAACTCTAGACCTGGCAACTACGAAAGACGTGGAGCTTACCGATCAGGCGGAACTCGGGAAACACCTACTGAGGAGGTCTACCCGTCTGTCTGTCTGAACCTGCACGCATGAAATGCAGCGCCCCCAAAAAAGGGACGTCAGTACGAAATAATGTACCGAGTATGTAAGGCAATAAAATAACTGAAATCTAAAACTGAATTGATAATATGATAACTAAAATTAACTGGGAGTCAAAGATGATTTGGAGATATACTTACCTGCTGATACTGACTCAACTCCTTCAATATAGTAAGTAAAATAATTGTACGGCCTTATAAGGCTCGGTATATATAACTGCTCTGCCATAGTAGGCTCGCTCATAGGCGCTCGGCCATACTAGGCTATGTATCTCGACCATGCTGGGCTCGCTCATAGGCGCTCGGCCACAGTAGGCTCGGTATATAACTTTCCATCTGATCAGAGGTTGCCCAATAGGGGCCTGCCCACCGATTATAGCTCGATGGTGGTGAAAATAGTGTAATACTGTATATATATATATATATATATATATAGACCCTCTGCTCTCTTGACTGAATAAAGACAAAACTAAACTGAATATGAAGTCCCGATAAGGAATAATATTGTAACTTATGAGACTAGAATAATGTGAATAAATTCATGAATACGAACTTCTCTTTATGTCTCATTATTAACACATGTAGCTACGAGATCATGCCAAAATGAAGGAAGGCTTAGCCTTAACATACCTTATCACAATCTTTCCAATCACCAAGTTGAACTCACCTCTTCGCACCTTAATCTACAAGAATGATAATAATACTATCGTTAAGTTACGAAAGGTACAACTATCGCACAACGAACGAGAAACCTATTTTGTATTAAAACGGGCAGCATCTCCCCTATAATCCTTACTTCCTCCAAATTCAAGATAACACCAACAATATAAGAACAGAACAATAACAACATATATACATCATTTTCCAGCCCTATATACACCATCAAATACTACAAAACAGCCCAACACACCCCAATCTCTTCGTACACAAAACGACCACCGTAGTAGTGTCAAACGACCCAAAAATGTTATGACGAACGACCAGCCAACCACCCTACATTTATATGGTGTTTATAAACCCCCTTCCTCCTCCAAAACTCCACAAAATAGTAGTAAAACACGCAGCCCAACAGCAACACAAAACAATCCACAAAACAGTCCGCTACAAGTGAATAACTCGAACTCACGGCTTCCGATCACCGTCCCGTGAGTTCTTGCAAGTATAGAACGACTTACCATGAATTTACAGCAGAAAAAATGGATGAAAGAGAGCAGTAAACTCACCTTATTTGTTGGATAACTCAGCCCCTATTTTGGTTCTTCAAACTCTAAGTTTTACCTCCAATTGGAACTTGAAAGGGAGAGAAAATCAATTAGGGTTTGTGGAAATTTTTGGGAGGATTCTTTGCAGAGCTTATGTCTGGTTATTATGCTCTATTTTAAGTCTAATATATGAAGAAAATAGGCCCTTAAAAGGCCTCTTTGGACGACCCGAAATGGCCCATTTTTGGGCTTTCATTTAAGCAAGTAGGTGACACACCTACTTGTCACCTAGCAGCTTGCGCAATATCGCATAAATGCACATATCTCTCTACTCCGATGTCGTATTGACAAATAATTTAATGAGTTGGCAAATAGACTCATAGATCTTTAATTTTATGGGTGTAAGACCCCATAACTCTAAGTATATTGGGAGAAAATAGCAGTTACATTTGACCCAAAGTTTCAGTAAAACTTATGAATGTAACTTATGATGACTTTCATCGACTTTTGTTCCACAACTCGCTTGACATCAAAACATAACACACGGATGTCATACAAATAATATAAATCATAACATAATATCCTTATCATGTTAATCACCCTAGTCTCACTCCAAAGGTACATGTTATAACATTTCCAACTTGTCGACTTTCGATGAAACATTGTTTTATTTAATTACTTTAGCTTCTGAACTGTCCAACCCTCTTTGTACTTGTTGTTCATGATCTTCAATATTTGTAACCTCAGAGGTAACATGATTAACTTACTTTATATACTTTTAAATATTATCTCATTTTTGGTCCTACATTAGTTTGCTTACGACGCATTTTTACGTACGAAAATATAGGGTGTAACAGATACTTACTGGGTACACGTTGTTTACGTACTCATATTACACTTGCTGTACTTTTTGTGCAGGAACTGAGGCAAGTACTAGTGGGGGACCTATTATTTATTATTAAAAATTAATCCTAAACTTGTAAAAAAAGTGTTTAATAGATTGACTACGGCCAATGATAGGGAGGGTATCCCCGTTTTGAAACAAATCCTAATTAGCCCGAATTTATTCGTTAAATACAAGAAACATATAATCCTATTTTTTAAGATTTTTCTAGAAGAACTGTTAAAAAAATAATTTTGCGATGATGAAGGAAATGCAGACTTGCCAAAATATTGGATTAAAGCGGAGAGAAGAAACTTTGGCCTTGCAAAAATAATTCAAGAAGATAACGATGCCTATAATAAAATTCTATCTACCAGAGACGACGGGGACGTGGAAAAACTAGTGTTACCAATTTTAAGTGAAGAACCACTAAAAGTGATCGAAAAATTATGTAAATTGTTCAAAAAAAATATGTAATTTTATTTTTACAAGTATTGAAATATAAATAAATGCTTATAACTTGTGTTAGAAATATAATATTTACATTGCATTATATAAAATAGAAGGCACTTCATAGCCTTGAATTTTTTCATCCCGTAAAGTTTGTGCTTATTTAAATATAGCAATTATTTTTAATTTGAAAATATACCTAAGTAACCTTATAGCCCCCCTTATGTAGCCTCCCCTAGGGCTGACAGTGGTACTGATATGGTACCTACAAAAATAAGCTCCGGTCCCCTTAAGGGACCCCCCTCCCCCACCCAACGGTACCGTCCACTTACTCAGTCTCCTTAAGTATTCAGAACCCTCCTGTAAGAGAGCTCTATTTCCGGCCTAACCTAAGGGCCATATGCACAGATAGCCTACTCCTTAAAAAATAATTCAAATTAAACATTAGTGCAACTTTTGCCACAGTCAAACTATAAAACACTAATCTAAAGTTTGAACTGCTACAGTTGAAATTCGGACTAGTTTGAATTGTTGTAGCTCAACTTCAGACCATCAATCTAAAGTTTGAATTTCTTTAGCTCAACTTTAGACCCTTGTGTTAATAGTCCGATAGTTAGTTTTGTATTGTCTATCATGTTCTCTTTTTGGGTTAAAAAGCGCAATATTGCAAAAATGAAAATAAATATAATTATAGAAGAACTAAAAAAGAACGTAAAACGACATCACTCACTATCGAAACACCCAGTTATGGTAAAAAGAAAATATAATTTTAATATGAGTATTCATCTCATGCCGACTATACTGTTAGATAAGTAATCATAGCAAATGTGTTTTACTACAGTAATAATCATAAATGGGATATTTTTCATCAGTTTGGAAGAGATTCTAGAATCACAGTGAAGGTGTCCTTCAATTCCAATGGAAATTCCATATTTCATAAGACGAGAGATGAAGTAGAGGAGAAATGGTGTGTGTTTGTGATGGTTAAATTTGCAATATCTTTTGTATTATGGCTAAATTGAATACATGCCACAAAATGGTTACGTGATGTAAATAATCCCCTAATCTAGTTTATTTTCAAGACATGGGAAAAAATGCAATATATTTCTAACAACATAATTAGAGAAAAGTTGTTCAGTTTCTTGCAAAAAATTAAAATACTATTACTTCACAAGTGTATTTCAATTTTAAGAATGTTTTTCAGTTTTTGCAAGCTATTAAACTTTTCTTTAATGATATTTGGTTGAAAAAAATTTCAAACATTTTTTTGAAAATTTCAAATTTGTTTTACTCTTTCTGAAAACAAAGTTAATAAAGTGCTTGGATTAGATTTTTCTGGGGCAAATACTAATTTATTCTCTTCCAACTTGTTCAGTGACATCTTTTAAGAATACATTTAAAAAAAGAAAGGAAAAATGCATAAAATTCCCCCTGAACTTATCTTGGATTTGCTACTATAGACTTATACTTTAGGGGGTTCTATTACCTACATAAATTATTTTGAAGTGTAATTAATTCCACCTTATTAGCTGACGTGACATAAATAACCGAACACGCATCTGATAATATTTTGCACGCGCATTTATTACTTTATCATTTAAAACCTTTTTTTCATTTCCTCTCAAATTTAACGGCTGACCTTTTCCATTTCCGTTCTTTATTTATGTTAGCTTTTCGATCTCAAGCCATAATTCTTTTATTTTTCTTCAATTTCAACTTCTTCTTCTATTTTTCTCTTTTTTTTCCCATATCAAAAGAGAAAACTCAATTTCATTTTCAACTGAAGAGAAAAATGTTAGAGAGCCTTTATAAGTATTGGGTCAGAGCTATAAATACATGACCCGAGTCCACTATCCATTGACCGGAAAGAATAAAAGAAATACATGAGTACATAATTTTATTTTGGGATAGCTCAATATTAATAGTGGCGGATAAAATAAATTTGTAGTCTACTAAGTAGGTTCATCAACATGGTGTTCAATTGAACTATTATTTCCAACAGCCCTCCCCCCGCCCTTAAGTTGGAGGGTAACAAAACCCCCAACTTGCGCAAGATAAGGTGATGCCCAACACCACATAAGACCTTGGTGAATACAACCGCAAGATGGGAAGAGATAGGAGTATGCATCAGGTGAATGAGACCCTCATTGAGCTTTGTCCGAACAAAATGACAATCCAACTCAATGTGCTTGATCCGTTTAAAAAAAAGACAGGAGTGTGGAGCAATATGTAAAGCAGCAAGATTGTCACAGAACAAAGTCACAGAGCAAGGAGCAGGCAGTTCAAAATCAAATAAGCATTTTGGCAACCCAAGTAACCGTAGCAACTGCCTTACTCATAGCCCTATATACATCTTCAGTTGAAGATAAGGAGACAATGCGTGTTTCTTGGATTTCCAAAGAGCCAAACTACCACATAGGACACAAAAACCAGAGACAAGCTTTTTAGTATCATGACAAGCAGCCCAGTCACTATCACAATACACAATTAAGTTGAGATCAGGAGAATTCTTCAAAGCAACTTTCATGTGTGGGAGACAGGGATTTGCATAAACTAGGAAAGGTGTTGGATAGCAAAGGAGATGTCCGTCCTGGTATGGGTCAAAAAATTCAACTTACTCACTAATAAGTATGGATTTTAACCACTTATTAGTACATTTTTGGTTTAGTTTTAGTCCGAAAGTATTAATTTTTTTTCCTAAAACTAATAAAATTGTGCAAATTACAGGAATATTAGAGAATTGGACCTTAATGAATAAATCTAACTCAAAAAGACGTGTTCAGTCTCAAAAATCAAGAAGAGGTGCAATAGGCCAAATATGCGGTCCGTAGAAGGAATTATGTGGCCGCAGAAGAAAGTGCGGACTACAGAATTACCTCTACGGTCGCAGATCTAGTCCTGAAGCTCAGAGGATGATTGGAAAAATGCGGGACCACATACAGTTTATGCAGCCACAAAACATGGCCGCACTTACAAAAATTCAAAAAGTTTAGAGAGTGTGCAAAACGACCAAGTGTGAAGCCTTGCCAAAAGTGCAGTCGTAAAAGGAAAAGTGCGGCCGCAGAAACTGAAGTGCAGCCGTAGACTGAATTGTGCAGCTGCAGAAATCCTCCACCTGCAGAGATAAGAAAAGTGCAGACATCACATGGAATTGTGCAGCCGCAGAACCTCCCGAAGGGCATTTTTGTTAGCAAATTTTGGGCTACTATAAATAGATAGGAAATACTTTTAGGGCAAGTTTTATAGTTTTTAATGTTGTAGCCGTTATACTTTACTACTTTGGGTAATTTGTGACCAATCTGGGTGAAGAAACATTAGTTTTATCAATTTAATTTTTCTTTATGGCTTTAATTAGTTCTTCTTCTTTGTTTTCTTCAATTTCTATCATGAGTAGCTAGATTTTATCTAGGGTTGTGACACAACTCTAGTATGTAAACCTTATGGGTGATTAATCTAATGCTTGTTTATGATTGAGTATTTATTATTTAGCCTTGTTCATATATTATTTTTAGAATTAATGGATGCAAATATTGATTAATGCATATTTGACTTAGTTCTTACTTGAGAAAGATGGACTTAGTCTAGGAAAATGTAGCTAACCAAAAATTAGGCTAGTTAAGGTCTTGGCTAGCCTAATTAAAGGGTTTGAACTAGAGATAGGAAAAATTCGACTTGAGCTCATATCAACTATTTGAATTGATTCCCATTTGGGCTTGAGAAAGCCAATTTGGGCAAAATTACTCTATAACCGAGAGGTATTGAGTTGGTAATTTAGAGTTGAGAGTTAAAATACACCCCGATTACTATAACAAATATTAATGTGATTTACCCATTAGGCTAACACCTAGGTCAAGGTTACATCCTTAGGCCTTTTACCTATTTGATAAAAATAACAAAAATAATTACTAGTCTTCTAGTCTCTTCCCTTTAGTTGATAACTGCTAGTGTTAATTTTAGAAGTAGAAAACAAAATCCCTTGTTTGGAAGTGCAATTAAGATCACCTGCTCTCATCAAGTGTGCACCCTTACAACCACATTAAACTCCATGTGGAAATAGACTCCGAATCTTGTTGTGTACTATTCTTCCAACGACCGTTTCCACTCACTATTTAGTGTGGATTGGGCGTGGATCAATTTTTGGCGTCGTTGCCGGGGAGTTTTAACAGTGTTAGCTATATATTTGAAAGTGTTTTTGAAATATCTTCTTTCCCTTCCATAATATTAACTTGTTGAAGTAATCATAGGTACAAACATGGCGAACAATGAGCTCAAAAATATGCCATCGGGGGACTTGGACGTCCAGGAGGAACAACTCGATGAGGTACCTCAAGTGCCACAATCGAATCGGCGAGGCTGGGTGCCACAAGACAACGTGCTCATACCACCCCCACCTCCACCACCTCAACCACAAGTGGCACAACATCGGATATTGCCCAATAAAGGTTATGCTAGTGCAATGTTCCCCCTCGTATTAGGGCGAGAAACTTACAAATTACCAATGTGATTCTTACTTTGCTAGAGCAATAAGGCTTCTTCACCGGTGTGCCAAATGAAAATGCTTATAAACATTTGAAAGGCTTTGTGGATACGTGTTGGGGGAGCAAGCAAACTAATATTTCCGAGGATGTTTTGAGGCTAAGGCTTGTTTCCTTCTCCCTATGGGGTAAAGATTTAGATTGGTTAGAACGTTTGTCGAATCATTTAATACATACTTGGGATGAGTTTGCGACGAAGTTTATTGCTAAGTTTTTCTCTCCCGGGAACATGACTACTCTTCGGGATATAATTTTGCTGTTCAAGCAAGAGCCCAACAAACCTTTTCATGAGATTTGGAAGAGATATCGGACAATGGTTAAAGAGTGCACAAATAATAAAATGACTGATAACATGATTCAACAAACTTTCTACTGTAGTATCAATACTACGAACCAATGTGTGGTCAAAATTGGTCGGTGGAAACTTTATGACAACACCTTATGCAGAGGCATGTGAAATTCTTAATGAGATGGAGGAAACGCCATCGGCTTGGAAGTCCAGAGTTGATGTTCCACAAGGTGATCCCAACATGATACATCTACACAAAGAGTTGCAAGACCATGGGCAAGCCATTGACAAATTGACAACGACCAAGACTCAACTAGCAAAGGCCCAACTTATTCAAGTGAAAGCTTCTAAGCAAGTGCATGCCATGGAGGGAGTTAATGTATTGGTGAACAAGAAGAGGACCAAGGGTCCATAAATGTAAACCAGAGTGGAGAACTATGTGCAAGATGATGGTAGTTTTGATCAAGGTGATTCTTATCATGAGAAACAAGAGGATGTTCAATATGTGAATAATTTTTAAGGGCAAAGAAACCACTTCCAAGGCTTAAATCAACAACAATGGTGACCACAAAATAACCAAGGCAATTAGAGTTCTAACAATCATGAAAATTGGCATAATAATAACAATCAAGGAAATTGGAGTGGAAACAACCATGGAAATTGCGGAGGCGACAATCAAGGTGGTTGGGAAAACAATCAATGCAACCGGGGGTCGGGATTTCAAAGGCCGCCAATGCATCAACAACCGAGCCACCCACCTCCTTATACTTCCCATGGTTCAAGTTTTTCAAACAATGAGATGGGTCGTGTTGAGATAATGTTTAAGCAAATAATGGAAAAGAAGGCCGATTTGGATGCCTAACTTGCCTCACACAAGACATCACTCCTTAATCTAGATGTTCAAATGGGGAAAATCTCTCAAGCTCTAATTTCTCTTTCTAAGGGTGCACTACCAAGTGACACAGTGGTGAACTCAAATGGTGGAAACAATATGGGGCATGCTATGGCGGTTATCACAAAAAGTGGCAGAGGCGGGAATGCAACCAACTCAAGTGAAAGGCGACTTGTAGATGATGACCAAGTTGTACAAGAGGAAGACATCACAAACAATGTTGTCCAAGAAAATGATGAGGTTCGGATTAATATTGATGATAGTGTTGAAGATACTCAAGAGGAGGTGAACCCGTCTAGGGAGTACGTCATTGACATATCGGAACTGGTAGTGCAAAAGGCTAGGGCACCATTGCCTAAGCCTCCACCTCCCTATCCTCAAAGACTTGCCAAGAAAAATAGTGAGAATCAATTCAAGAATTTCATTCAAATGATAAAGAGTATTTCGATTAATGTGCCATTGGTAGAAGCTTTGGAATAAATGCTCGGTTATGCAAAGTTTATAAAAGACCTTGTGACCAATAAGTGTTCAATAAATTTTGATACTATCAAGGTCACTCATCAAGTGAGTGCAATTGATCATTCCATGGCTCCTAAGTTGGAGGATCCCGGTGCTTTCACGATTGCTTATATAATTGGGAGTGCCGAGTTTGCTAAAGCTCTTTGTGATCTTGGGGTGAGTATCAATTTGATGCCCTATTCGATTTTCAAAACTTTGGGAATTAGGAAACCCAAACCCACTTCTATGAGGTTGCAAATGGTCGATTGTACCATGAAGAGGCCGTTGGGTGTTATTCAAGATGTTTTGGTCCGGGTTGATAAGTTCATTCTTCCAGTGAACGTTGTTATTCTAGATTGTGATGTTGAGTATGAAGTGCCTATCATTCTCGGGAGACCTTTCCTTGCTACGGGTAAAACTCTTTGTGATGTGGAATCCGGAGAACTCACTTTCCAAGTTGGCAATGAACAAATGGTATTCCATGTATGTAAGTCTATACGGAAACCAAATAGAAATGAGGGTGTGTTCTTTAGTGGATTTGGTGACCGATGTTATTGTTGATGGTACTAGTACTACAATCAACATTAGTGATATGTTGGAAGCCGTTTTTCTCAACTTTGATGATGACGAGATGGATGGTTTTATGAAATGTGTGAATTCTTTGTAAGGAATTGGGTCATACAACTATGCACCCCGAATGTTATCTTTGGATCTTGAGAATAGGAAGACTCCTCCTACAAAGGCTTCTATTAAAGATCCACCTACTTTGGATTTGCAGCCATTGCCTCCACACCTTCGGTATGAATTTCTAGGACCTTGTTCTACTTTACCGGTTATTCTTTCCTCTTATTTGACTAACATGTAGGTTGATTTCACATTAGCGGTGTTGCAAAGAGGAAGAAGCTATTGCGTGTACATTAGAGAACATTCAAGGTATAAGCCCCGCCTTTTTCATGCATAAGATCAAGTTGGAGGATGGTGATAAACCGTCCATTGAACATAAAAGAAAACTCAATGAGGCTGTGAAAGAAGTTGTCAAGAAGGATATTATCAAGTGGGTGGATACCGTAATTTTCTACCCCATCTCCGATAGTTCATGGACCTTTCCGGTGCAATGTGTCCCAAAGAAGTGGGGCATGACGGTGGTTACCAATGATAAGAATGAGTTTCTTCCTACAAGAACGGTGACCGGTTGGAGGGTTTGTATAGATTATCGTAATATCAATAAAGTTACAAGGAATGATCACTTTCCACTTCCTCTCTTAGACCAAATGCTATATAGATTATCCAGCCGAACTTTCTATTGTTTTCTTGATGGGTACTCGGGCTACAACCAAATTCTTATTGCTCCGGAAGATCAAGAAAAAATAACCTTTACCTATCTCAATGGTACTTTTGCTTTCAAGAGGATGCCATTGGTTCATGTAATGCACAAACGACTTTTCAACAGTATACGATGGCTATTTTCACGGACTTGGTGGAGGACTATCTTGAAGTTTTCATGGATGATTTTTCGGTGGTTGGGGATGTTTTTGATGATTGTCTTGCAAATTTGGACAAAGTGTTGGCTAGATGCGAAGAGACCAACTTGGTGCTCAATTGGGAGAAATTCCATTTCATGGTTGAGGAAGGCATTGTCCTTGGCCATAAAATCTCAAAGAATCGAAGTGAAGTTGACAAGGCGAAGATTTAGGTAATTTCTAAGCTTCCACCCCGAACTTCGGTGAAGGGTGTGCGGAGTTTCCTAGGCCATGCTGGTTTCTACCGGCGCTTTGTCAACAATTTCTCTAAAGTGGTGAACCCATTGTGTAAGCTCCTTGAGAAGGATGCCATAGTCCATTTCAATAATGATTGTATGAGGGATTTTGAATTATTTAAGCTCAAGTTGACCACTAATCTTACCATTACCTCTCCAAATTGGAGTTTGCCTTTTAAGCTCATGTGTGATGCAAGTGACAAAGCGGTTGGGGCTATTTTGGGGTAACGTGTTAACAAAGTTTTTATCAGGTTTACTATGCTAGTAAGACCATGAATAGTGCCCAAATCAATTACACCGTTATAGAGAAAGAACTCCTTGCTATTGTGTTTGCAATTGAGAAGTTCCGCCCGTACTTGATGGATGCAAAGGTTATTGTCCACACGGATCATGCGTCACTTGGCTATCTTATGAGAAAAAAGGATTCTAAAGTCCGGTTGATGAGATGGGTACTCTTGTTGAAAGAATCTGATATTGATATTCAATATAGGAAAGGTAGTAAAAATCAAATGACGGACCACTTGTCTGGTTTGGAGGAGGAGGAGAGGCCACATGATGGCCTTAAAATCAATGACTCCTTCCCCGATGAGCAACTTTTGGCAATTTCAATAAATGAGGTGCCATAGTTTGCGAACTTGGCAAATTTTCTTGTGAGTGAAATCATTCGAATGAGTTCTCTTTAAACCAAAGGAGGAATCTCAAGAGAGATTATCAAGATTATTATTGGGATGAACCATACCTTTTATGAATTTGTAGGGAAGTGGTGAGTAGAAGGTGTGTACCCGAAGAAGAGCAAGGCGATATTCTTGGTACTTGTCATTCTTCGCCATATGGTGTTCATCATGATGGAGCAAGAATGGTGGCCAAAGTTCTTAATTGTGGTTTCTATTGGCCTACTCTTTACAAGGATGCAAGTGACTTAGTAAAGCGATGTGATGAATGTCAACGGGCACATGGAATTTCAAAGAAAAATGAGATTCCTCTCACAACCATCTTGGAGATTAATATTTTTGATGTTTGGGGCATTGACTTTATGGGCCCTTTTGTGAGTTCTTGTGGAAACATTTACATCTTGGTAGTGGTGGATTATGTATCCAAATAGGTTGAGGCCATTGCCTTACACAACAATGAGGCTAGAAGTGTAGTGGCTTTCTTGAAGAAGAATATTTTTACAAGATTTGGTACTCCATGTACAATCATAAGCGATGGGGGTTCACACTTTTGCAACAAGGCTTTTGACACTTTACTTACTAAGTATGGTGTTACTTACAAGGTAACTCTCCCTATCATCCATAAGCTAGTGGTCAAGTGAAAGTATCCAACCGGGAGATAAACAGTATCTTGTCTAAAATGGTGAATGCTAATCGTACGGATTGGTCCAAGAAGCTTGATGATGTATTAAGGGCTTATCAGACGACTTAAAAAACACCTATCGGAAATTTCTCCATACTGTTTAGTGTTCTGGAAAGCTTGTCATCTTCCGGTGGAACTAAAGAACAAGGCAATGTGGGCTTTAAAGAAATTGAATCTTGATTGGTATGTAATCGCTAACTTGCGGGTTGCAAACTTAAATGAATTCGATGAGTTCAGAGACCATGCATATGAGAGTTCGTCCTTGTACAAAGAAAAGCTTAAATATCTTCATGACAAATACATTTGGAACAAAGAGTTCAAGGTGGGTGATCTTTTATTATTGTTTAACTCAAGGTTGGGGATGTTTCCCAGAAAGCTAAAATCCAAGTGGAGTGGTCCATTTGAAATTGTTAGTGTGACACCTTTTAGTGCATTGGATTTGAAGAACAAGAACAATGAATTATTTGAGTCAATGGTAACCGAGTGAAGCACTACTTGGGTAAAGTTGGAGAGAGCCACGTGGTGGAGGTCATTTACTTCACTTGAAGATGCTTTGACATTGCATCGTACCGCGACGTTAAATCAGGCACTTCATGGGAGGCAACCCAAGTTCTTTTCCTTTTTTTATTTTGTAGTTAGGTGTTATTTATTGTTTCTAACTTTAGTTGAAGTATGCTACATGAAAGAAGGGTGGACAAAAATAGCTAAGTGTTGAAGAAAATGTGGACTGCATATTTTAATTGTGCAGCCGTAGAATTATTTGTGCCACATCAGAAGAGCTTTTGCGGTCACATATTTCACATGCGGACCGCACTTATGGAAGCTCGACAAAATGCTAAATTGCAAACTCTCTGAAGTTTGATCCTGTCAGTGCGGGGCTATTATGAGGCCGCGAGAGGAATTGTGCAGCCGCACTCAAAATTATGCGGATTGCACAAGTTACACAGACCACTACTGCCTAGGTGAAGGAGTTCGAACCGCACTTGGAATTGTGCGGTGGCACTCAACCCTTTTATCTTTCAAAGTCTAAGTATAAATAGAAGTTATTCTTTCATTTTACAGTTTTCACCCACCATGGAATCATTGTTTCTCTACAAGCTTTACTGAGAGATTTTCACTGTCAACCACACATACCTACCTGTGCCACACATCTAGTGCGCTCATCTCATCGGGTATGCTTCACTTCATGTTTATATTTTGTGTTAGTTTAATTATTGTAATTTTTTTAGTTTCTTTTTAGGCGATCTGTTATTAGATTTCATCTATGTGTCCATGTAGGGTAGATCTATGTTGGGTAGTCATTGATACATGCTAAAATGGGTTGAGTTAACTAGATTTGATGCGTATACCATGTTTCCATATCGATTTGTACAAGTAATTAAAAATATCTAAAGTGAAAAAACATGACTGCTCATTAATTTTCAAACCTACGGTAGAACTTGAATTTGTGTGGTCTGCAGTTTGGTTGTTCTAAGCAACTGATGAAGGCAAGTGCTTTCGCGGTCATACTTTAATTGCACGGACCACAGAATTCTTAGAATGGCCGCACTTATGTCTGCACTATCTATTAGAGACTTGCCTCTTGAGAAAGAAGATGTGCGGACCTCACTTAAAATTCCAGGGACCGCAGATGAATTATGCGGCCGCACTTTGCCATCGCACTATCTTCAGAAAGGAGTCAACTGAGCCTCCGAACTTTGTTGTCAAAAGTGCGACCAAACATGAAAATGCGCGGTCTGCACTCCCATTCTGCAGCCGCACAATAGAGAAGTGCAGACCGCATATCCAATATTTTGTTGAAACCCTATTGTGTCCACACTGTTCACCCTTGCTCACACAAGTCCTGACTGTGCTGAATGATGATGTGCAACTAACAATCCTCTTTGTTTTAATACAGACAATGGTTCGATCACAAGGCCCCGACGAAACTGCCAAAGGTAGAGGAGACTATTCTAAGGGTCGAGGCAGAGGTGCCTTACCCCTCAGTGTGCCCAAGACTATTCAGAAGAAGGCCACAACAAGAAGATATAGGGGTGTAGACCCCTCCGAGTCTAGTTCTTATGCCTCGTCTAGGGAGGTTTCAGAGGGAAACTCTGTGTCTATTTCGGGGGAGCAGGTAGCTGCATAGTCCAGGACACATGGGCTATTGGAGCCTCTGGATGTGGCTTCATCATCTCACAACACTTTCAAGGATTCAAAAAGTGATAGCCAGGCTTCTGAACTAGTTGCTCCATATTCCGGTGCATAGGATATTCCAGTTTATCGAAAAGGGGATAAGGTACATCTACGGGGGTTAAGAGGACAAAGAAGAAGGAAGCATGAGAAGGCAAATTTATGAGTTTGGCTGCATTCACCGATTTTCGGATGCGGTGGCCGGTGAGATCTTTGACACATAACAGGTAGTTTCTGAGGGATCTTGATAAATACAATCTGGCAGTGTTGGAGAAATTCAAATCGAGAAAGGAATGAATGTTGTTTATTGAGAAGGTCGTAGATGTCAAGGAGCACCTTGTCAGTCAGTTCTATGTCAACATTTCACACATTTGCAAGGGGACAAAGGTGACCAAAGTACGTAACCTTAAGGTGAAGTTTGATCAGCACACGCGGAATATGTACTTGGGTTTTGAGGACGTGGAGTCAAAGGAGTACCTAGAGAAGTTGGCCTTGAAAGATAAGGCCGGCCGTGGCTTGCTGAGATCTTAGCACCACGACCACCTCCACCATGGATCACTGCTGGGGTACCCATTCAACGGAGTACATTGAGCTTTGAGGCAAAAGGTTGGCAGACCTATGTGTGTAGTAGGCTTGACCCATGCCAGAATAAAAACAACTTGCCTATTCCATAGGCAGTTCTAGTTCCTTCTATATGGTCCGGTACCCGATCAATGTGGGTGCCCTGATGTCGGCCAACATCGCTTTGGTAGCGTAGCCGACTAACATGGCTTACCCCTACCCCAACACTATTACAGAGTACCTCACTGATATAAAGGTAAAGCCAAAGCCATTTGATACGAAGGTGAAGCCAAAGAAGCCGTTTGAGTGGTACTTGCTACAGGATCCGACAAACCCAAAGAAAAGTGCTCAGCCCTCTACTACCACAAGCCAGTCTGATGAGTCGATAGTTGTAGTTTCTGACACAGATCATATTCCATCTACATCAGCTGATCCCTTTACCAGTGCAACAGCTATGCCTCCTCCCATAGCTCCTAGGGCAGTCCCTACACCGGTTTTGATGTTGGTGCCCATGCCTAAAGGCCCACTTTCTGCTTTGCGAGTCTCCCAGACATTGGCGAGTCTCCCAGACATTGGCGAGTCTCAACAACTGAATGGAGGCAGCTACTTCAAAGCTGTCTGAGATATCTAGTACTATTACAGACAGTCATCCACACAAGCACCTCGGGAGTCTACTGAGTTTGATGAGAAGCTCCACAAGATTCTGGACAACCAGAAGGTGATCATGGACACTCTAGTACATGATGGTCCCGTTATTGAGGGCTTGACCGAAGAAGTGAAGAGAATAAGAAAGTCCCAAGCCAGCAAAAAGTCAGCGGATAAGCTTAGGAAAGAGGTGACCCGACTCGCTACATCTGGGGACTTACCATTTGATATGTTGCTTGACCCACACCAGTCCACCCCGGATCCATCTGCACATGTTGCACTAGCTAGCTAGTTTGAGGAGCCATGCCTTGCTACCGACATTGCTGATGCAGTGCATGCGATGTTTTCCACTCCCGCCACTCCTCCAAATATGACGATGATGATATATAGTTGGCTGAGCCAACAAAAGTTGATGTTGCTGGGGACACTGAGATGTCCAAGGATGCTTAGGGAGTTTCTTCGCTCTCTTTCTCCTTTCACTCTTATTGCTTACTTTTATTCGGCGGTTAAAATTTATTTGATACATTTGGACTATAATAATTGGATGATTCTGTTTCTTTAAATTTTATCTATCTTTAGTTAGTTATTGCTTTCATTAGCTTCTTCAATTGTTTTCTTTGATTATTGTTTTATTAGTAGCTTATTTTTATGTTAGTAGTTTTCATGTTCTTCATAGTAGTATGGATAATAAGCCTTAGTTTTTCTTAATGCCACGGTTCTTTACAAAGGTAATCTTTTGTGTGAACCGCGTGACTCTTCCTAAGGATGGATGGTGTGACAACTTCCTTAAGGGAATGAGTCCATTATGTTTAGATAACAATAATAGTAGTAGTAATGAATAAAAACCCTAACCAAGTGATTCTCTAAAAATATTTATTCATGCTTCATTTGGCACCAACACACTTCTTATGGTTTTAAACAAGATTTGTGAAAGCAAATAGCTCTAGCTAGTGACTTTAAGACTCTTGAGTTGACTTTGATAATCATTGAGTGGTTAATTGGACCGTAGTGATCTTTAACTTTTTGTGATTGTTGTAGGCTTTAGACTCTATCCTCTTTTACGGTCTAGTTGCATGAGGGGTGAGGTGATTTGTGTTGCTAGTCCAAGTATTCGTGTGAATGGTCTACAACTTGCCGCAAATGTGCTTCAAAGCGAAATCCTAAGTTTGCTTGATTTGGAAGATGATTGTAGGATTTCTTTGGTCCGTTTGATCTTTCTATTTCCACCCAATCCTTGTTATCCCTAGTCAACCCCCTTTGAACTTTTAGCCTTTCTTAATTGGTAACCATGCTACAAGCCTTTACATGTTCTATTGTAATCCTCTCTTGGCACCCGGACCTTCCTTAACACTCTTATGAAATACGTGGATTAAAGAATAAGTTTGGGGGGGAGAGTTGAGGAATTTGAAAGAGGTATCAAGGCATCAAAAATAGAAAAAGAAATGATCTCTATTAAAAGAGAAGGCAAGAAAATAAAAGAAAATGGCAAAAAGAGAATAAAAAGAAAGGTTGATGAAATCAAAAGAAGGCAACTATATCTAGTATGAGCATCAAGGGAGAAAAATAATGAAATGAACGAGAAAGAGTGATGTCAAGTCTCTCTAGCCCCCAAGAAAAAGGAAATGCCTCTAAGAGTTGGTAAATGTGAGCCAAGAAATGAAAATGTGGAGTGCTTAAGCAAGGGTGTAATCACTTATCCCATATAGTATCCTATCCCAATCCAAAAGCCTTCATTACAACCCGAAAGAAGTCCTACTTGATTTTGAACCGAGTAGGCTTACATTAGTGGTGATCTACATGAGGGGAAAGCCTATGGTACTTGAAGCCTTACTTGTGATATTCTTTTGTGAGAGAAGATTGAACCTTTCATTGATCTAAAATTGAGTTCAAACTCTTGAAGTGAGCTTGGCAAATGAAGGGTAGAGGAGAAAAAGTTTGGATTCCACCGTGATCTACATGATAGAGAAAAAGTCCTTGGTGAGTGAAGTCAATTCTTGAATCACAAGTCACCTTAGAGATATATGTGCATAGTATGTGAATTGCCACCTTGTTGAAAATACATGAGTATTGTAGGTAATTGTTGGTCCCAATTGAGTATGAATGGCTTATATTGTAGGTAATTGTTGGTCCCAATCAAAAAAATAAAAAATTTTAGTTGGCATAATGTGCAAAGTACTTGTGATTCAGAGTTGAGGATGGGATCCTCGCGATTTAATGTGATTTGATATGTTTAACCCAGTCTACGTACCACAGTGAAAGTTATATCAGGATGAGTTCCTTGTGGTTAAATTCATGTGTTTTAAATTCTCCCTGTGTGAAATTTAATTTGTACCATAGTACTAATAGGGAGTCATGGCTGTTAGGCTTATTTGATAATTCCTTTATGTGTTTCTGTGCATATTTAGCCATATTCGGGCTATAATTATTGAGCTTTAGATTACTAGGTAAGTGCCCAACTGGCATTAAATATGACTCGTTAATTTAGGTAAATAATTATGTGGTATTCATGCCTCGCGATTTACTGTCAGTATTGTGAAAACAAAAATGAAATGAGAGTTTGATTAATATGAGGTTGATTGAGGATGCTGGAACTAATTATGAACAACTATTATGACCAGAGATGTGATTATGGAAAGACGTATGACGTGTGTTTCTATAATCGGTTGAGACTAATACCGTGTGTTGATATAAAAATCAGGTCTTTTAAAAATATTTGGAGTGTAAGAAATTGGTTTTAAAGTGTATAAATATGTATAAAAGAAATAATCTCAACTCAGATTATGTTGTCGGACCCATGTTAAATTTGCGGTGACGTAGAATCACCCGCGAGTATGTGTGTAAGAATACACTCAGTAATTTATTCACCTCAGAATAATTCTTGGCACATTCGAGGACGAACGTATGTTTAAGATGTGGTGAATATAACGACCTAACTTGTCGTTTTGAAAATTAACGTTCCGTTCAGCGATTTATGGTCCTGAGCAATTTTGTAATATGTATTATGACTTGCGTGTGTAGTTGAGTTTGGTTTTTGGAAGGTTCGGAATTTAAGTAGAAGAGCAATCCTTATTTTTGAAACTTAAATGAAAAGAGTTGACCGAAGTTTGACTTTTGAGCAAACGACACCGGAATGGATTTTTGATGGTGTCAATAGCTTCGTATGGTGATTTTGTACGTAGGCGTATGTCCGGATTTGGAAGTCCGTAGGACAATTCGACGCATTTTGGTGAAAGTTGGAAAATAGAAGATTTAAAAAAAAACTAATGTTGACCGGGAGTTGACCTTGATGTATCGGGCTTGGATTTAGATTTCGAAAATTTCAATAGCTTCGTTATGTCATTTACAACTTGTGTACAGAAATTGAGGACATTCCGAATCGATTTGTTATGTTTCGGCACAAGACCTAACTTAGGACGAGAGTATCTACATTTCTTTTCAAGTATCTCAGTGAAAACCCAAATCTTTTACCGAAAAAAAAGAAGCCAAAGTACGAGTAAGTTTGAAAATTGTGGTCTTTACCAAAACTCCTTTCAACAAATAGTAAGATGTTTCATTTTCCGATAGCATGAGGAAAGTACTTCTCTATGCCTACATGTCAAGATACAGGTAAAATCATAAATGTCCCAAAAATTAGGTAGTAGAAGGAAATGCATCTCTATGCATGTATCTGAAGTACACATGTCAAATGCAATGCATCTTAATGATGAGCTCATGTACTCACACTCTCAGAGTACTCAATCTCATTGTCTCGCATTCTCTCTCACTATGCTCAATGCTCAGCACACTCAATCACTCAGCGCTCTACAATACGTGTTGCGGCGTGCAGCCCGATCCATATATGACCATAAGGCCCGTTGCGGCATGCAACCCAATCCACATATTTATAGTCGACTGTGCTCACTGGGGGTGTGTAGACTCCGGAGGGGCTCCTTCAGCCCAAGCACTATATTACTGCGGCGTGCAGCCCGATCCAATATTGTTGCGGCATGCAACCCGATCCAATATTATTGCGATGCAATATATATATATATATATATATATATATATATATATATATATATATATATATATATATATATATATATATATATATATATATATATATATAGAGAGAGAGAGAGAGAGAGAGAGAGAGAGAACCATATAAAATATAATCAATATAATATGATGCGGCGTGCAGCCCGATCCCAAAATGTCACTCTCACTCAGGTCCTCGGCCTCACTCAGTCATCAATCTCTCCAGTCTCACTCACGGGCTCACAAGGTCATGAAACTAGCCTGACAACAATGATATGATGTATCAATAAATAATATCTGAGACTAAGATATGTATGAATGCATGGATATGACTGAGTATGAAATATCAATGAAATCAGTGAGATGACAGTAAGAGACGACCACTATGGGTCTAAACAGTATCAGCATAATACCTAAACATGATATCTAGCATGATTTACAGTTTAACTACTTTATCACATCGTGAAAACACGGATATCAACAAAGTAGGACCACTATATAGTGCCATGGGAATAATAGAGTCTCAATTCACATGGTGAACACCCACATGCCTGTCACCTAGCACGTGCGTCACCTCAATACCAATCACATAATACGTATTTCGGGGTTTCATACCCTCTAGACTTAGATTAGAAGAGTTACTTACCTCGACCAAGCCAATTCCATCACCGAGGCATCTTGCGCATTCCGTCTTCCGAACGGCTCAAAAACTAACCAAAACAACTCAAATACATCAAGCAATGCTAAAGGAACCAATCCCGATCGAAAAGATCAAATCTTGAATCACAAGCCCAAAATCGGCCAAAAGCCCAACCTGGGCCCGCACCTCGAAACCTGAAAAAATTTAAAAAAATCAATAACCCATTCAATTACGAGTCCAACCATACTAGTTTCACTCAAATCTGACCCCAATTCGATGTTCAAAACTCAAAAATTCATATTATGAAACTTTAGGCCAAAACCCCTAATTTCCTCTATAACATTCACAATCCACTTACCAAAAACGAAGGTAGATTCATGAAATATACCCAAAACCCCAATTCATATGATGAAAATTGTCTCAGGAATCGCCTCAATCCGAGCTCCATAGCTCCCAAAAATGAAGAAAGAACCAAAGCCCTTGATAATATAGCTTCTGCCCCAGTGATTCCGCATTTGCGGACAATTCGTCGCATCTGCGACCACCGCTTCTGTGGTAAAAACTTCGCTTTTGCGAAAATAGCCTTGCCCAGCAAACCCCGCACATGCGGAATAATTTTCGCTTCTGCGCACTCGCAGGTGCGACTCCTCCTCCGCATCTGCGATGACCTCCAGCCACTCGCATCTGCGCTTACTCTTCCGCAGATGAACACCATAACTAGAAATCTTTAAAAAAAACAAAATGCAATGAAATGATCCGAACCTCGTCCAAAACTCACCCGAGCCTCTCCGGACCCCGTCCGAATATACCAACAAGTCTCCTAACATAACACGGACCTACTCGAGGCCTCAAAACACACATAACAATATCGAAACGACGAATCACACCTCAATTCGAAATCAATTAACTTTGAAACTTCACGCTTCCACAATCGATGTTGAAACCTATAAAATCACATCCGATTGACCTCAAATTTTGCACACAAGTCACATTTGACATTACAGACATGTTCCAACTTCCAGAATCGGAATCCGACCCCAATATCAAAAAGTTCACTCCCAATCAAACTTTCCAAAATTTCACCTTTCGCCATTTCGATCTAAATTCAACCACGGGCCTCCACATCACAATCTGGAGGCGCTCCTAAGTCCAAAATCAGCCAACAGAGCTAACAGAACCATCAAATTTCCAATCCGAGGTCAAATGCTAAAAAGACAATCTTGGTTAACTCTTTAAATTTGAAGCTCCCTAGCTAAGAATCATTCTTCCACATCAGTCCTGAATAACCTGAAAACCAAATCCACGATTCACACTAGTCAAAATACATCATAGAGAGCTACTCACGCCCGTAAACTACCGAGCGAAGTGAAAATGATCAAAACAACCGGTCGGGTCGTTACATCCTCCCCCACTTAAACAGACGTTCGTCCTCGAAAGTGTCCAGAGTTGTTCTCAAAGCCATCAAACCGCCGCATAACCTTGCCATGCACATACCCGGGGGTGATCCCACGTCACCCTATTCCATATAGGCCCGACAACACAACATAACTGAAGATCATTACTCCAACCTTAGCCCATAAGCCTTAGAATCCAATTTCCAACATCCGAAATTTTTATAAGTAAAACATCCCGTAACCTACACACTGTATAAGTCTTAACAAGTTATACCAAAAGCCTTAACCATAACTCAAATACTCAAAAATCAAATACCACATAGCTCAAATGCTCGAAGCAATGATTTCTAATCACAGTAGCTGCTCAAAACAACCCAATGCCGATAACAAACCTCATATCAAACAAGACTCCATTCTAAAACCTTCATACTCTACCGATGATGAAAGAAACACGCAGAAACTCGTAGCCATTCATCAAATCCACCAGTCGTGGAGCTACCTCTCCTACGACAAGAACCATAGCAAATTTCTAAGCCGTCTTTCGATATTATCCTTCCAAATATACCACAATCAAATTGGATAGCACCCATCATAGATCAGACGACTTCATCTTATCAAATACCAGCTACTCTACTGACATGCCATACCAATACTATCTAAAGCCACAACCCGTGCAATCCATGCACCAATAAGCAACATTCCAGATGTACACAATCACGAAAATTAGTCAAGCAAGAGAACCGCCCCGCAAGCTCGACGCATACCACCCCAACGCAATGCTAAGAACCTATCACACACCGTATAACCAAAACACATGAATCTAACATGAAGGATCATGTCTCAACATAACTCTACCGCAATGTGCGACCCCATCCAAACACTGGCCCATATGAGACACCTCGATCCACCATGCTCAAAATCAATAGCCACGCGAAATTTGATATCAAGTACCCAAAGTGCATTACTATAACTACAGAGAAGCAGATGACACAATGCCACACAAAACCCGAAAGAACATAACCAATACGCCCTCAATCATGCAATACCCAACTACTCATCTCGCTCAAATTTCGCTATAAGACCACCATAGAACCGCACCATGTGTGCCTAAAACTAACGAATCACAACCCCTCGTAGCATAGAAAAGTAACTCACCGAATATATCGGAACACAAATAAGCTCAACAACAACCGAATGGCACTTCCCTCAACAATAGCAGTATGGAGCCAACCAATCCAACTCGGTGTAGAATACATACCCTAATTAGGCCTACCAATGGACCCCCAAATCAACTCCGGAAACCCGCACATGGATAAATAACCCTCTGAAAGCCCACAATGACTGAATCATAACACATACTGTCGTCTAGCTAGCTTCCACCATGACTTCACAGTCCACAACCATGAAACAACCTGCTCTTGAGAACTCCCAGTCTACAAATCCATAGAACACACGAATCACCATGTTTGATCCCAATTCCACCGCCAGAATGTCTAACATATCTCTCATACACGATCATCCCACAAGGAATACTTCTAAAATTCTTCTGTGCCATATAGTAAAATTTAGATATCAGCAGTCGATCAACCAGGAGAGTGTCGTAATACCAATGAAGTGCCCATAAATCAAAACACATTGCCCCTTCTGAAATGTATACTCTCACCAGGCCATACCAATTAGTAATATAATTTGCCTAGTCATCTGAATCCGTCCATGCTTCCTATGAATCTATGCCCGTCCCTACCAAACTGACATGTGACCTTGTACATGCAAATCTCAATCCTACACAACACCGTATCTACCATGCCATCCTGTGAAGAATACAAGAATCTCATAATCAACTCTGAGTCCCAAGAAGAATACATATCCGATTAGTTAGAAACCTTCCATTTGATCTCATCCCAGAGAAAATCCCAATACGCAACATATTTCTCACGTCGGTAGGAAATATACTTCTCAAATCGTGGTAAAAACCAATGAGAACTCTTTGAAATCCATTTGCACATAACCAAGCTATCAAAACCGAATCTCTCTAACTTAACCCAGTCACACAGGTCGCCAAAACCCAAGAGCATTGCCACGAAACACCTGTGGAGACTAGCCACATCGTAGGTACCTAAAGAACCGATTATATCCATTACTGTGCTGATCCAACCTACTACCAAGTTGTCCTAACTCTCTGAGTTCTTTCCGAATTACCTTCAAATTGATACTTCTCTTTGTTGGAACACCACGACCCTTAAACAAAATTCACCACACAAGAGACCCTAGTATAAAACCACAACGCCCTAAGACACATAAGCCGTCGAATTCCCTTTTAAGTACCCCAAAAGCACCGCAACCGAGACATCCACTCTGAAAGACCTTATGTGAATTTAAAATTGTTCTTCTTCCCTTTTTTTTATACTAAAATGTAGAATCCATAGTCATACAGAATTACCGCAAGTCTCGATACCATCCAATGTAACTCTCAGTTTCTAGCCACATACATATCTTGAAAATTCCAAATCGCTACATATAAATCTTGAATCTATTAGAATCATCCTCGAGAGTCATCGACTCTACTCAAACCTCAATTAAACCGACCAAACGGACTGAACGACATGTGGCTCATTAACACACCCATACCCAAGGTAGTAACTCACACTCCTAAGCAACCGAGCAAATTCCTAGTCCTTGTACACTACATCTTTCACGACTAACCACTCAATCATTCCATAATTCCCATATACCCATAGAGTGTAATACAACCCGTATCCAGAAATCCCCTTACTCGAGTCATCCTCAATCTCAACCCCTACAAGTCATAACTGATTCACAAGTATACTTCGAATCGAAACCAATACAACACATAAATGTGCAATCAACTCATCGATAAAAGGCTCCCCCACTTGGCTCAAAGCCACAGAACAAAACACTCGATAATATCACGATACCCATACTTTATTACTGCCAGAATCCAGCACTAAAATTCAACTAAATCCTGCGTAAGCTCAAGTAACACAAACCATATAATACCTCAAATCATCTGAAAATCTCGCATTCATCCTCGTGATAGCCAGGTCAACTGTTACAACCGATCCAAACTTAAATCACACAAATATACCCCAATGGTAAAATAGAACTCTCTACAAAACATAATAAGGACCACACAACCTCAAGACACCTCGCAGGAGATAACCTACCTGCTTTGCCTCAAACTGACATCTCTCTATACCCTTCCATAGTCTTGACTACTACGCAATCACTTAATCTTCATTATTCTGAACTCATCAACAGGACATGAGAATCTACTTCACTCCACAACTAAACAACATGAGAGATCCCTCAACATACTCATAACTCGAGACCATACGCCATATCAAGACAGAAATCAAACACCCAATAGTCCTTGCTACCTCTCAAGTAAACTCTTCTCGTCACATTTGAATAATCCAAACATATATCGCAGTCATATAATACTCACAACATAGCCATTTTACCGCTCATCGAGCCATAAATTTCTCTCGTAGGGACATTACCGGACATATGAGTCCAAATGTACAAGTTACCACTGAAGCTACCGAGCTCAAGCTGCGGTCTAACCATGGCCTCAAGTCCTCCAGACTGGCCTATCACCAAAACACATAATACACATCTCGAACCTCGTTCATAGAATTACAAGCCGGCAATGCATAACTGATATCGAGCGCTCATGTGCGCATACGAATGCGTGGAAGGAATTCAAAGAGTTACGCTTCAAGCTGAATAAATGCCGCATGATAAGGAAAGAAATATGGGAAGTATATCCTAAATGTCTTGTAGCCTCTCGAAGATAGGTATGAGCGTCAACATATCGATCTGCAAGACTCTACTAGACACTTGCTCATGACTTGTAGAACCTATGAACCTAGAGATCTGATACCAACTTGTCACGACCCAAAATCCAACTAGTCGTGATAGTACCTAACCCAACCCGCTAGGTAAGCCAATTATCAACTATCCAATTCCAATGAAATTAAAAAGGCAATTAATTAAAAGAAAATATATAAAACTAATACATTTCTCCAAGAACTGGTAGTACAAATCATGAGCTTCTACGAATAGAATTTACAAAGCGGAAATGAGGTAGCTACAACACGCAGGTACATCTTCAAATCCATCTCCCAACGAACACGGCAACATCAGCAGCCAACATCTGCACGCAAGGTGCAGAAGTGTAGCATGAGTACAGCCGACCCCATATACTCAATAAGTAATAAACCTAACCTTAAATTGAAAGTAGTGACGAGATAAATAAAAGGTCGGGTACAACACTAATATTCCACCACAGTTCATAATAGTATAGTACAATAAAAAAACGTATCTCGGAAATAAAAGGCTCAGTTCGTTCAAAGTTCCAAATACAATAGGCATTTCTTTTCAAGTATCTCAGTGAAAACCCAAATCTTTTACCGAACAAAAAAAAACCAAAGTACGAGTAAGTTTGAAAACTGTGGTTTTTCCCAAAACTCCTTTCAACAAATAGTAAGATGTTTCATTTTCTAATAGCATGAGGAAAGTACTTCTCTATGCCTACATGTCAAGATACATGTAAAATCATAAATGTCCCCAAAACCGGGTAGCAAAAGAAAATGCATCTCTATACATGTATCTAAAGTACGCATGTCAAATGCAATGCATCTCAATAATGAGCTCATGTACTCACACTCTCACAGTACTCAATCTCACTATCTCGCATTCTCTCTCACTGTGCTCAGCACACTCAATCACGGCGTGCAACCCGATCCATATATGACCATAAGGCCCGTTGTGGCATGCAACCCGATCCACATATATATAGTCGACTACGCTCACTGGGGGTGTGCAGACTCTGGAGGGGCTCCTTCAGCCCAAGCGCTATATTGCTGCGGCATGCAGCCCGATCCAATATTGTTGCGGCATGCAACTCGATCCAATATTATTGCGGCGTGCCACTCGATCTAATATTGTTGCGGCGTGTAGCCCGATCTAATAATATATAAATATATATATACACACATATATAGCCTGAAGGCTCGTTGCAGCATGCAACCCTATCCATATAAAATATAATCAATATAATATCCTGCGGCGTACAACCGACCCCATGTACTACATAACTAACAAACCTAACCTTAAATTAAAAGTAGTATAGAGCTAAATAAAAGGTTGGGTACAACACTAATATTCCACCACAGTTCATAACAGCATGGTACAATAACAAAAGCGTATCTCGGACATAAAAGGCTCAGTTCGTTCACAGTTCTAAAAATAATAGGCATTTCTTTTCAAGTATATCAGTAAAAACCCAAATCTTTTACCGAAACAAAAAGCCAAAGTACGAGTAAGTTGAAAATTGTGGGTTTTCCCAAAACTCCTTTCAACAAATAGTAAGATGTTTTATTTTCAGATAGCATGAGGAAAGTACTTCTCTATGCCTACATGTCAAGATACACGTAAAATCATAAATGTCCCCAAAACTGAGTAGCAGAAGGAAATGCATCTCTATGCATGTATCTCAAGTACTCATGTCAAATGTAATACATCTCAATGATGAGCGCATCTATTCACACTCTCAGAGTACTTAATCTCACTGTCTCATATTCTCTCTCACTATGCTCAGTTCTCAGCACACTTAATCACCCAGCGTTGTACAATACATGTTGCGGCATGCAACCCGATCCATATATGATCATAAGGCCCGACACACACACACACACACACACACACACACACACACACACACACACATATATATATATATATATATATATATATATATATATATATATATATATATATATATATATATATATATGCGGCGTGCAACCCAATCCATATAAAATATAATCAATATAATATGATGCGGCGTGCAGCCCGATCCCAAAATGTCACTCTCACTCAGGCCCTCGGCCTCACTCAGTCATCAATATCTCCAGTCTCACTCACGGGCTCACAATGTCATGAAACTAACCCGACAATAATGATATGATGTATCAATAAATAATATCTGAGACTGAGATATGGTATGAATGCATGGATATGACTGAGTATGAAAAATCAATGAAATCAGTGAGATGACAGTAAGAGACGACCACTATGGGTCCAAACAGTATCGGTATAATGCCTAAACATGATATCTAGCATGATTGACAGCCTAACTACTTTATCACATGGTGAAAACACGGATATCAATAAAGTAATACCACTATACAGTGCCATGGGAATAACAGAGTCTCAATTCACATGGTGAACACCCACATGCCTGTCACCTAGCACGTGCGTCACCTCAATACCAATCACATAATACGTATTTCGGGGTTTCATACCCTCAACACTAACATTTGAAGAGTTACTTACCTCGAACAAGCCAATTCTAACACCGCGCAAGCCAAGCGATGCTCCAAAATGCCATCCTGCGTGTTCCGACCTCCAAACGGCTAAAACACTAACCAAAAATAACTCAAATACATCAAACAATGCTAAGGGAACCATCCCGATCGAAAAGATCAAATCTTGAATCAAAAGCCCAAAATAGGCCAAAGGCCCAACCCGGGCCCGTACCTCGGAACCTGACAAAATTTATAAAATTCAACAACCCATTAAATTATCCTCTATAAAATTCACAATCGAATTACCAAAAATGAAGGTAGATTTATAAAATATACCCAAAACCGAGTAGAGAACACTTATCCCTATTCATATGGTGAAAATTGCCTCAAGAATCGCCTCAATCCAAGCTCCATAGCTCCCAAAAATGAAGAAAGAACCAAATACCTCGATAATATAGCTTCTTCCCCTGCACTTCCGCATTTGCGGAAAATTCATCGCATCTGCGAGCACCGCTTCTGCGGTAAAAAGTTTGCTTCTGCGAAAATAGCCTTGCCCAGCAAACACCGCACCTGCAGAACAATTTTCGCTTCTGCGCACTCGTAGGTGCAACTCCTCCCCCACATCTGCGATGCCCTCCAGACAAGCCTTCTATGCTTCTGTGGCCAATTGTCCGCATCTGCGGACTCGCATCTACGCCCACGCTTCGGCAGATGCGGAAACACCAGAACCAGAAATCTTAGCAAAAATCCAAAATGCAATGAAATGATTTGAACCCCGTCCGAAAATCACCCGAGCCTCTCGGGACCCTATCTAAATATACCAAAAAATCCCCTAACATAACACGGACCTACTCGAGGCCTCAAAACACACATAACAACATCAAAATGACGAATCACACCTAAATTCGAAATTAATGAACTTTGAAACTTCATGCTTCCACAATCAATGCCGAAACCTTATCAACTCACGTACGATTGACCTCAAATTTTGCACACAAGTCACATTTGACATTACGGACCTGTTCCAACTTCGGAATCGGAATCCAACCCCGATATCAAGAATTTCACTCCCGGTCAAACTTTCCAAAATTTCAACTTTCGCTATTTCGATCCAAATTCAACCACGGACCTCCAAATCACAATCCAGACGCGATCCTAAGTCCAAAACCGCCAAACGGGGCTAAAAGAATGATCAAACTTCCAATCCAAGGTTAAATGCTAAAAAGTCAAATTTGGTCAACTCTTTCAAAATTAAAACTCCCTAGCAGAGAATCATTCTTCCAAATTAGTTCTGAATAACCTGAAAACAAAACCGATGATTCACACAAGTAAAAATACATCATACAGAGCTACTCATGCCCGTAAACTACCAAGAAAAGTGTAAATGCTCAAAACGATATGTCGGGTCGTTACACTACATGTACTCAGTTAGAGCTCGTGACTCAGTATTACCAGTCTTGGGAGGTTGTTTGAATATTTTTGCTGTTAGTTTCGACATTTGTATTAAATTATATATGTAGAAAAAAATGGCTAAAAATATAATTATAATCGGCTTACCTAGTCTTAGAGGCTAAGTGCCATCACAACGCATGTGGTGAGATTTTAAGTCGTAACACTATATTCCTTAGAGATGGATGGAGGAGAAATTGACACCAATTGTGAAAGCATTGTTTTATCGTTTCCTAATATGTTCTTACGATTAAAAATTTGGTGTAGTGGAAAAATAAAGAAAAACAAAGAGGTTATTCCTGAGATGTATCTTGGAGAAGGGATTTACTTTAGTTGTGAAGGGAAGAAGATTGCTTCTTGGGTTTTTATTTTTTGAGTGGTTATAGTTTATAGTGCACCATTGGAGGCAGTTGAAGAGAGATTGCGGTGACGGGGTTGAGCATGTTATGATATGAAGGAATTGGTTGTGGGCGGTCATGGGTGATGGGATATGTTGCAGATTTGAAGAGAATTGTTGAAGAAGAACGTAAACAAAAGTAAAAAGAGAAAAAACTATCTATTGGACACGTGGCATTAGTCTTGTCACGCTCTAGATACATGTGCAATACACTGCTAGTGTGTCACGACCCGAAATCTCAACCTCGCGGTCATGATGGTACCTAACATTAGAGAGTTAGTTAACCATTTTAGCAGTTTTAAAGTAGATCATTAATAATACAAAATTGAAGAAATATGAATTAGTGGTGATGTGTACAACAGGCGCATTCTAACCATATGCTAGAAATCTAGAGTCACGAATACATAAGCATCTAGAGTACCACAAACAAAGTCTGAAAAAAAATAATATAACTGTTTGAAATGAGGTAAATAGTAAAGACCGAATGGAAGAGGACTTCAGGGACTGCGAACATCAGCAGTTCTACCTTAAGTCTCCTACTGAAAGTTGGTCCAAGCAACATCTCCTATATGCGCAGTTGTGACCAACACCGGTATCTACACAAGAAGTGCAGAAGTGTAGCATGAGTACAACCAAACCCATGTACTCTATAAGTGTCGATCCTAACCCGACGAAGTAGTGACGAGGCTATGGCAAGTCACTCACAAATAACGTGTACGAAATAATAACAATAGAAAAATAGGTATCGAAATAAAACAGTAAACTCATATAAACTGACCCAAAAGTTAACTACCAGAGGTCCCCAGAATAAAATAAACTCAAATCTCATATTAAAATACCGAGAACAATCTCTATAACCATAAATAATTTACAACACATCAAATCTATTGTGGCACGCAACCCGATCCCATCATATCATGATCTATTCATATCATATTCCGTCCTTATTCCTTCATATTATTTCATATCCTTTCAATACTGTTGCGGCATGCAACTCGATCCCAACTTCAAATTTATCAACATAAACCACTCAACAATAATATTTACGAAATATCAACACAAAAAAAGATGAAACGTATTGAACATTTAAAAACTACCAATATAACAGAGAATATCTAACACCTCGAAATTCCAAACCTTTCTGATTCATCAAAATAAAAATAGCTAAATGGCTCGGATAAAGGAAATAACATAATAGAGTGCATCGAGTAATATAAGGACAATAAAAATAGGTAAAACATGTGACAATGAGAATATACAACTAAGGAAAGTAGAAACAATTAACAAATAAGCAGAAATTATGTGAGAAATGAACAAATTAAAGAAAACAACAATTAAATAATAATTAACAAGTATAGCATAGATGTCAAGTATGAACATGTAATAGTTAAAGCATGTAACAAGAAATAACATGGAATAAGTGAAGACATGGAAATAAAGAGCCCAATACCGCATGATAAATCCCATGACGGCGCATATACACTTGTTACCTTGCATATACGTCGTTTTCCCACATAATTCACATAACAAATAGTTCAACAAGTCTTAATTCCCTCAAGTCAAGATTAGACACAACACTTACCTCTTTTCGCAATCAAATCAATACTCAACAACGGCCTTTTCTTTAAAACTAGCCTCCAAACCGGTCAAATATATCCAAATATAGTTTAAATAATTCAAAATAAGCTTTAGAAACTATCACGAGTGAAAAAGATTCAATAGTTAGTGAATTTGGAAAAAGTCAACTCCTTGGTCGCTTGGTCAAAACTCGAGATTCGGACCAAAATTTGATTACCCATTCACCCCCGAGTCCGATTATGTAATTTGTTTCGAAATCTGACCCCAATTTGAGGTCTAAATCTCAATTTCGTAAAATCCCTAGATTCTACCCAAAGTCGCTAATTTCTACTATTAAATTCATGGATTAAAGATTAAAATTAATGGGTGATTATAGAAATACATCAAAACTAGTCAAAAATCACTAACCAATAATGTGGGGATGGAATTACTCCTCAAAATTGCCTCTAGGCCGAGCTCTAGGCCGAGCTCTAGCCTTTAAGATAGTTAAAAATGACCAAATCCCTATTTTTAACACTTTAAATATTTGGGTGTCAGGTGTTTTTCGCGTTTGCAAAGCACCTGACATGTTCGCGATGCGCTGGCCAATTGGTATTCGCGTTCGTGAGGTCCTCTTCGCATTCGCGAAGGCTTAACTCCTTGCATGCCTTCGCGTTCGCAAAACCAAGGTCTGCGTTCACAAAGAGGGACCACCCGACCTTTCCCCAGATCCCACAAATCTTCACGTTCGTGAAGGGGAAGTCCGCATTGCTTCGCGCTCGTGACCAGCTCCTCGCGTTCGCGAAGAACAATCACTACTCTAGACCAAATTTCCCCTTCGCGATCGCGATAGAAGTTTCGTGATCATGAAGCATAATGAACAAGACACCAGAAATAGCTGAAAACCAGCAATCTACTAAGTCCAAAATGGTCTGAAGCCTATCAAAAACTCACCTGAGCCCCTCGGCTCCAAACCAAACATGTACACAAGTCTAAAAATATCATACGACCTCACAAGCGCGATCAAAACACCGAAATAACATCTAGGAACATGAATTAGACATCAAAACATATGAAATTAAATAGAAAACACAAAAACATCTAGAATCATAACAAAGCATCTGAATCCTATCAAACTAACTCTGAATTGCATCAAATTTTACAGACAAGTTTCAAATAGAAAAATGGACCTATACTGTGATGACCCAAAAGGTCATCTTATATTTTAGAACACGAATCTGCGGTCTTAAGCCTTAAAAATCTCATTTTTACCCTCCTCAATTTGCGTACGCAGTCCGGACAGGTTTCCGGAAAGATTTTATGTTGAAAACTTCGATCAACATATTTGGTAAACGGGCCTGGATCCATACTTTAACGGGACCGGATCTGTTCTTTAACGGTCCCGGTAGGTCCATATCGAATTATGGGACCTGTGCGTATGCCCGAAATCAAATTTGGAGGTCCCTAACTTGAGTTATGAATTTTTGATAAAAATTAAAAGTTTGGAAATTATTTGTTTTTAAGAATTGATTGATATTTGGCATTGTTAGTATCAGGTCCGTATTTTGGTTCCGAAACCCGGTACAGGTTTATTATGATATTTAAGACATGTCTGTGAAATTTAGTGAGAAATGGAGTTGATTTGACGTGATTCAGATGTCCAGTTGAGAAATTAGAAGTTTTAAAGTGTTATTGAGAATTTCATTTGATTTGGTGCTAAATTTAGAGTTTTAGGTGTTATTTTGGTGATTTGATCGCACGATCAAGTTCATATGATGTTTTTGGACTTGTGTGCATGTTTGGTTTGGAGCCCTGAGGGCACGGGTGAGTTTCGGATAGGCCACGGGATGTTTTGGACTTGGGAAGTATCTAGTTTCTGCAGATTCTGGTGTCTGTCATATCCTTCTTCGCATTCGCAAAGGTCCTCTCGCGAACACGAAGAGTAATCTGATGAGGCTGAGACTTCTTCTTCGCAAATGCTAAGACCTGGTCACTTACGCGAAGTGATGGGGGATTTACCCTTCGCGAACGCGACCGGCTCAACGCGAACGCGAAGCATGTGGGGACCTGGGGGAGGGGTTTTGGTCGTTCCTTCAGCGCGAACGCGAGTCATTCCTCGCGAACGTGAAGGCCAGAGGGGAGTGAAAGTGAGCTACGTCTCACGAACGCGAAGGCTTTGGTAGTCAGTACCCTTCTTGAACGCGACAGTGCTCTCGCGAACGCGATGAACACTGTCGCCCAGCACTTAACAGAACCCAAAATGGGATTTTTGCCAAAAAACTCATTTTTCTCAAAAACCAAATGGTGAGGGGCGATTTTTCAAGAGTCATTCCTTTCCCAAATTGTTGGTAAGTGATTCTAAACCATATTCTTTCAATTACCCATTACATTTCTTGAATTTTCAACCTAAAAGCTAGAGTTTTCATGGTAGAATTAGGGGTTAGGGTAGAAAATAGGGATTTCGGAAATTTGGAGATTTAGATCTCAATTTGAGGTCGGATTCCAAAACTAATTACATATTCGGGCTCGGGGTGAATGGGTAAAAGGATTTTGGTCCGAACCTCGGGTTTTGACCAAGCGAGCCCGGGGTCGATTTTTCAAATTTTTGGAGGAAAATTTGGGAAATTTAATTTATGCAATATAATTGATTCCTTTAGCAATATTTGATATTGTTGAGTCATTTTTGAATAGATACGAGTGGTTTGGAGTTGAATTCCAAAAGAAAAGGTGTGATTGAGAATTAAGTGGCATTCAGAGCGATGTAAGTGTTGTGTCTAACCCTGACTTGAGGGAATTAGGAACCTTAGATTATTTTCTAAGTCAAATTCATGTGAGCGGCGTATATGTGAGGTGACGAGTACCTATGCGCCGCCAATTTACCTGTTTTTCCATGTTTCTCTATTTTTCTAATATTGTCTCATTCCTATGCCAAATTGCTACGTGTTATACTAGTGTTGTTCAAATTATCGTTCTTATCATATTTATGGAATTTTCTGGTGATAATTGAGTTTTTATTTCAAGTTGAGATTGATATTATGGAATCAAATGTTGAAGTAAGGTTTGTACTTGTTATTCTATCTCCCTGTTGTTATTTATGCATTGCATTATGGTAAGGGAGAGTGATAATGCACGAAGGGTGATGTCATGCCATATTGTGAGTATTAATGCACGAAGGGTGATGCCATGCCATATTCTGAGTGTTAATGCACGAAGGGTGATGCCGTGCCATGATATGAGAGTAAAAGCACAAAGGGTGATACCGTGTCTTTTCTATAAATTTTATGGTGAGATTGAGAGTAAACGCACGAAGGGTGATGCCGTGCATTTTTCTTTACTGTATTCACTATTCCTGTTGATTCATGGTATATTGACTGCTCCGGTGATCATTCTGTTGTAGTTCTTTATCTTGTATTCCCCTCAGTATGTCTCCCCTCCCGACATTTTCTGTTTAGTTCTTCATTCCTGTTATTTGCGTATACACTGTTAAATTGTACAGGTTGATTGTAGGTGCCTTGCCTTAGCCTCGTCACTACTTCGTCGAGGTTAGGCTCGACACTTACCAGTACATGGGGTCGGTTGTACTGATGCTGCACTCTGCACTTTCTATGCAGATTTTGATACCGGCTCAAGTTGATCGAGATTTGCTATTGGTCCGCTGTCCGGAGACTCAAGGTAGATCTGTCGGTGTTCACAGACCTTGAAGTCCCCGTCTATCTTTTTATGTCCTACTATTTTCTTTCATTCAGAGAGTTGTATTTCTTTCAGACTATTACTTGTAGTAAATTCTAGAATGCTCGTGAATTGTGACTCCAGATCCGGGTGGTAGTAATTAATACAGTTTTATGATATTTTGCACTTATTATATTTTATTTTAGTTAATTATTATTATTTACTGAATGGAAATAAGGAATTGGTTTAATGATTTTCTAACGTTGGCTTGCCTGGCAAGCGAAATGTTAGGCGCTATAATGATCCCGTCGGTGGAAAATTTTGGGTCGTGACATATACCTAGTCTCAAAACCCAAATTCGAACCCAATAGCCATAAATTCAACCTGCGGTCAAACCTAGGAAATTTGTAAATATTCAAATTGCTAACTTCCAGCAAAACAAGTCAAATAAACCTAGGGACCTTCGAATTCAATTCTGGGCATATGCCCAAGCCCAAAATCACAATACGAAGCTACCAGAATTGTAAAAACATTATACCAAAATTGTTTACCCAAAATATTGATTGTAGTTAACTCAAGTAATTTTTTTAAAGCCAAAAATTACATTTTCTTCAAATTTTTACGTAAAAACCTTTAGAAAAAAAGAGATGGACCACACACACAAATCAAGATTTACCAAATGAAGCTAGTAGAGGTCTCAGAACATGAAAATAAGGGGTAACACTCAAAACGACCTATCGGGTCGTCACATAGTGCTACTTCAGTGATGGTAGGCTTTAATTACGTGTTTTAGCTGCTTATTGCATTCTAATTTAATGCGCTTTAATTGAGTTTGAGCTTTAATTGCTAGTGTTTTGCACTAATTATGTGTTTTATGCCTTGTAGGAGTGATTCTGAGCTATGTAGATGTTGTGGAATGAATTCGACTGATTTGGAGCTTTGAAGTATGAGTAAAAGCCCAGGGGATTAAGGCGGTATCGCGTTCGTGGGTCGAGAACCATGTAGGGATAGCTAAAAAGCAAGAAAATTCGTACTCAGAGAAAGTCCCACAGCCACGGCGTGTGGGGCACCACGACTACCCAAATTTGATGTTGCCTTTCAGAACAAGCTCTCTTAAGTTTCCCACAACCGCCCTGCATGGCGCGTCGCCCCATGCGGCACGCATATGTAATGTTTACAGAGTTATTTTTCCAGTTCGTGCAAGAAAAGGTATTTTCGTTTGGGCCTGACCCTACTTAATATAAATATATGTAAAAATATTCTTTTATGAATTTTTTGACACATCTTAGACCTAAGGAAGCCAAGGAGGAGGTGGAGAAGCAAAAGCTGAAGGATTTCATCATTCAATCCTCTCTCAAGATAAGAGTTTGGATCATTTTATATTTTCCTTTTACTTGAACATTGTTATGATGAATTACTCCATATCCATGGAGTAGTTCCCTTTAGGATTGGATGGATTTAGTGTATTGATACTTGTTTATAGATAATTAACTCTAGTTTTATGTATTGAATCGTTTTGGATGTTTTAACTGTTGCATCTATATTCACTTGTTCATGTAATTGAGAGAAACATAACTTGTGATATCTTTGCATTATATTTTGTTGGTTGTGTTCATTAATCTATACGATATTAAAAGCACGTAGACCCTTAACGAAATATCATTCGTCTTTTTACCCTTTTAAAATAATGTTCACACTAGACTAAATAGTCATTTAATTAGTTTCCTAATATTTATCATTTTGAAGTCAAATAAAACTTTATTTATTAAAGTTTTCCTTAATTGAATGACTACACAAAAAATTAATATTTAGGATATCAAAATCAATTACATTTACCATATACAATATTATAATACTAAAATATAAATGTGTACGTGTTATATTTCCTAAGAGGATGTGCATATAATTAATGGAAGGAAACGGCCAAACTTATAATAGAATAGCCCCACCATAATTTGAAAACTAACAAAGGCAGACAAATTTTTATATTAAAATAGCTAGATAATTAAGCTCTTAATTAACTGATTAAAAAAATCAATTAAATTATTTTTCAGCTTCATCATATTATTTTTCAAATTTATAAATAGCTTTTGAAAGAAAACTTGACAATTGTTCTTCAGCTTCAAATAATCTAATTTAAGAGGAGATAAAGAGATATATCAATACGATCTTATCATTTTACTTATTTATATTAAGCACATGCTAATTAATCCAAAAATTATGAAGGCAATTTGTGATGACCCAAAATGTCATCTTTAAATTTAATAAATAATTCTGTGTTCTAAGACCTCAAAAAGCACTATTTATAATTCCTCCACTTGCGCGCACAATCCGTATAATTTCCGGAAATGTTTTTGTGTGAAAATGGATTAAAATGTAAAATAGAGTTTTAAAACTCAACTGAGTTGACTTTCGTCAACATTTTGAGCAACCGGACTCGGATCAGTATTTTGATATTTTCGGTAGGTCCATATCGTAATTTGGGACGTGGGCGTATGCCCGAAATCGAATTCCGAGGTCCCTAACCCGAGATATGGAATTTTGATGAAAAATTAAAAGTTTGAAAGCTTAATGATTTTTAAGAATTTACTGATGTTGGATTTAATGACACCGAATCCGAATTTTGATTCCGGAGCCCGGTATAGGTCCACTATAATATTTATGACTTGTCTGCCAATTTCTGTGAGAATCAGAGTTGATTTGACGTGATTCAGACGTCCGGTTATAAAGATATAAGTTTTAAAGTTTTCTTGAAAATTTACTTTGATTTGGTATATGATTCGTAGTTCTAGATGTTAGTTTGGTGATTTGATCACACGAGCAAGTTTGTATGATATTTTAGGACTTGTGTGCATGTTTGGTTTGGAACCCCGAGGGCTCGGGTGAGTTTCGGATAGGCTACGGGATTATATCGGACTTAGGAAATCTGGTTTTCTGCAGACTTCAGGCTTCTGGTGTGTTCTTCGCGTTCACGAAGGTACTCTCGCTAGCGCAAAGAGCAAATTGGGGCTGGCACGTTTTATACTTCGCGTTCACGACAGAGTGAACGCGTTCGTGAAGGCTTGAGGTGCAAAGCTTTGCGTTCGCGATCGAAGCCTCACGTTCGCGAAGGGAAAGAGGCTAACCAAGAAATTGCCTTCGCGTTCGCGAGAGCATCTCGCATTCGCGAAGGCAAAGCCAGGCAAACTTTGTGTTCACGAAGTAGCCCTCACGTTCGCGAAGAGTAAAATGGGTCTGTAGAAATTTGTGCTTCGCAAACGCAAGGCACTGACCGCGTTCGCGAACGGTAAAAATCCCAGAAACAGAACTTAAGTTCTCGAAAATGGGATTCATCCCATTTTCAACTCTTTTCCATTTTTGAGCTCGGGTAAGGCGATTCTTGGGCGATTTTCACGGGAAAATATTGGAGTAAGTGTTCCTTATCCTATATTGATTATATTTCATGATTCCATAATTATTTATATCATGAATTCGTGAAAATTTGGGAGAAAAATCAGATTTTTATAAAATCTTCCAAAAACGAAATTTTAAGATTTGAAGGTCCATTTGACATCGGAATTTGATAAATTTTATATGGTTGGACTCGCCTCGGAATGTGTGTTCGAATTTCGTAAGTTTTTCCGATATTTGAGATGTGAGCCCCACTGTCGATTTTTAAAGTGAATTTCGGATTTTATCCGGAAAATTAGTAAATTTATATGTAATTAATTCCTACGATTTGCATTAAGTATATCGAATTACTTGTGAATAGATTTTAAACTTTTGGAGTCAAATTTAAAAGGAAAAGTTGTGATCGTGTAATTGATTGAAATTGCAAAGCGAGGTAAGTGTCGTGGTTAACCTTGACTTGAGGTAATAGACCCCTTAAATTATTTGTTATATGAAATGCATGTGAACGACGTATAGGCGAGGTGACGAGTGTCTATACGTCGTCAAATTAATTATTTGCATAATTATTTGAAAATACTAAACTTATTTTAATGCACGAATTAATTGTTATAATAATTATTTCTCTCCTATTATTTGTCAAATATTAATTTTTAAATTCCTGTAATAATTGTTACATGCTTATTTGAATTATGTGCATTACTTGCTACTTGACATTTAGCATATTAAATATTAAACTGCCTATTTTCTTCCTGATCTTCATAATAAATTGCTATTTGTCATTGTTTATTTCATAATTAAATCATAATTATTCTATGCTTGTTGTCTTAAAATTTTATATTAACTGTTGTATTTATTTTGGCAATTTCTTCTATGAGAATTGGTAAATGAATATATCGGAGGAGCGGGTTGCACCCCGCAACAGAATTGATTGGAATGAATATATTGGAGGATTGGGTTGCACGCGCAACAGACTTATTAAAAAGTCCATATTAGGGGATCGTGTTGCACGCCGCAACAGACTTATTAAAAAGTCTATATATATACTTGATTAAATAAATATATTGGAGAGTTGAAAATGAATATATTGTGGAAACGGGTTGCACGATACAACAGAAATTGATTGAAATAATATTTGATTATGACTACTGAGTTGGCCTCAACTATTAAAAATGAGTTACCTGATTTATTTTTATTATTGTTATTTTTACTAATATTGCGTACAGGTTAATGTAAGTGATCTGCCTTAGTCTCGTCACTACTTCGTCGATGTTAGGCACAACACTTACCAGTACATGTGGTCGGTTGTATTGATACTACACTTTGCACTTCTTGTGCAGATTTCGGAGTTCGTCCCAGTGGCGTACCATAGACTTGCTCGGATTTCAGCTACTTAGAGGAGACTTGATGTATAACTGCACAACTTTCGCAGTTCTGAAGTCCCCGTCTATTTTATTTTAGTTGTGTAATCGCTTTCAGACATCTTTATTTTATTCAGACATTTATTTGTATTATTCTAGAAGCTCGTGCACCTGTGACACCAATTCTGGGATGGTATTTAGACATCGTTAGTTTTATGGATTATTCACTACATTTCAGATCTTACTTCCGCATTTGTTTCTTGGTTATTAATAAATTTAAAAATGGCTAATATTATTCTAACGTTAGCTTGCCTAGCAAGTGAAATATTAGGCGCCATCACGGTCATGACACAAATAAATAACTTCGATAAGTGGGGGCAAAGCGAGAAATCATAATAAAACATCTGAGAATTTATGTAGGACATGATATTTTCTTTTAAGCTAGCTAAATTGGATTAACATTCATCATTTTGAGGACATTGTATTTTTTTCTATAATTGTTTTAATAACTCATACACATTGGTTAAAATGGATATGCACTATTTAAAAGTTATATATTCATTACTATAGAGTACACGCGCAAAGCGCGTACCCTGTGACTAGTTTTTCTTAGTAATCGGAAGAGGCTAGTTGAATTGTTGATTAAACCTAGTTAGGAGGATAATCGAGAGAGGTTCTCCTAAAGACCAATCCGATACGAATTCTTGCATATCTTCACATACGTAAAATTGGTTCATCGTGTGAGGTTGAGACTTAATCGAGAGAGGAGTTCCTACTAATTAATTGAACTAATAACCAAGTGAATTCGAGAGACTCACTTGAACATTAGAAGTGAATTATCTAAAGTTAAATCCCAAACATTTATCTTGCACCTATCCTATCAACCCTATCTTCTCCCAATTGATATCTTCCTTTGCTTATTACTTGAGTCGATTGTCATTAGCCAATAGTTTAGATTCTTAGTTAATTTTAGTATTAAACACAAAACTCTACATTATTGATCATCTTGGATAGGCGTTTAAACATAAAAATATGATTTTTGAAGAAAAAAAAATAGTACTTGAAGTTAAGTTAAAAAAATTAATATTTGGAATTTGGAAATATGTTTAAACATGTATTTCACTTGAAAATAATATTGTAGTTTTGTGAATGAGAAATTATATTTCAAAAAAACTTAAAAGAGTGGGAAATTACTTTCGAAAATTTAATTTATAAATTTTCATGGACAAACACGTTTTTGAAAAAAATATTCTAAAAAAGAAAAAGAAAAAAACTTAAATTTCACTTCATTGTTTTTTTTCATTCGGTATCAAGTACTTCACTTTATGTGCGAAAAGATAGGATGGACATATTACCGTCGGCTGAAAAAAGTGCCTTCACAAAGGGACAAAAACTCTCACCACGTGTCCAAAAGTGTACACTCACGGCTTTCCACCTTCTTGAACAACTAGTATTCTTATATGCGGGTGCGAAAAATATTAAATATAATTTTTCATATCAAAATATTACTTTAAAAATATAATAGACAAAATAGAGCATGTAAATACTATTATTGTATGAACATATAAATGCACTGTCGGTATACATATGGAATAGTAAATTGCATCACAGAACCTTATAGCAACAGTAGGAAGTCTCTACAATTTACTGTGTTCTCGTAGATCTCTCAAATGGTATTTGAGTATACAATAATAGACTTCTTTATTCAACTGCTCAATTGTTCTGTAAATCATCTGTAAAAGAAAGCAAGAGTATTAATGATAGTTGTTAAACTTTGTATGGAATTTAATAAATTTTGGATTATAGTTCCATTTTCTAAGTACAATTTATGAGGGAAAAAATGATTATCCTACATTCATATTCACATGCTCATAAGTAGTCCTAATAAAATTTAAAATTTTAGAAAAGTTAAGCATTGTTCTTTTAAATTGCAAAAATTTTCTAAAATCAACTTATCTCCTCTTCACTAACTGATGCAATCGGAGTATCAATATCTCTACCAAAACCCGAAATACCATAAAGTGAAACAAAAGTAGAACCAAGAAAATGCTCCTCTAAGGATTGCCCAGCGATCATAGGAAACAATTTGGAAAATAGTTGAAAAATTATAATGTTCATATATTGTTAACATTTATTAGACAAATACAGCACACATACACCACTTGCAAAGGTTCATTTTAACCATTTTTAAAATATATAATTATGTCATTTCCTATGAGAACTTTGTGAATACTTAATTTTTGCACTATTTTAACACCTCCTAAAGTCATTAGTATTTTGTTACTTTAATTATTTTTTCCAATTTTTGTGTCTTTGATTGCATATTTTCTATCATAAAAATACCAAAAAATAGTTCTTTCTTCATTTGTGCATTTTAGGAATTAAATAACTATTCAATTGGTGAATTAATCTAGTTAATTAATCATTTGAATAAGTTACTTAATTAATTTATTTGTTTGTGTAACTTTAGTTTAATAAGTATGATTAATGAAGAAATTGGGCCAAATTTGAAAGAGAAAGTGGCCAAAAGTACAAGATAAGGGGCTGCCCTTAAAAGGGCCTGAAACGACGTAGTTTTGCCTCAACACTACGTTGTTTCATTAAGTGACCCAAGATTAAATCTCACCCATTGATCACCCCTTGATATAATAGTCCATATGTGATCTCTCAAGAGGCATTTAAAGCCTCAAAAATCTGAAAATGCCCTCATTTCCCCCATAATTCTTTTCTTCTTCCTCTCTCGTCTCTCACTTTCTTCTCTTTCCCATATACGCTCCCCGCCACCGCTGCCGCCTGCCGAAAATCGCTCACCGGCGGCGGCCAACCTTCAAATGACCCCAAAATTTTACCATGTAACCTCCAACACCTCCTCTTTCCATATCTTCAAACCGAATCTTTCAAAATCCCCTCAAACTCCACGAATAGTAGATCTAATAAATCACACCCGCCACCTTTTTCTTAAAATCGTGAAGATTGAGCCACCCTTTCCACCTAATGTTTACATACATAGATAGAGCTCAACGGGGACTATATTTTCATATTGGTCTTGACCCAAAACTCCGGCGATCGAAATTTTAGCGACCACCACTGCCGTTGCTGCACCACCTGTCCTCTATTTTAGCCTAATTCCGACCCAAGAATACTCATTTCCTTTTGGTATGACACCAAGTTCATTGAATTTGGTGTCTACCGAAATAAAATAAGTGTTCCATGGTCGGGCAACCACTTCTTGGCATCTCCGACGTCTTCTCGTGGCTCGAATAACTTCAAGCACACTCGTTAGGTATAATCGTCATCTCTTTAATTAATTTTTGAATTTTTTTTAGTAGATTAGTTTCTGATTTTTTATTTTTCTATTTTTGCTTGTTTCTTGTTAATTAGAGTTTCAAGTTAGGTTTAGTTAATTATCTATCTCTATTTAGTTTAGTTGTTTATTAGATTGTTATTGAATATGCATGATCTTTAGTGTATTAGTTAAATCGTTCACTTAGTTAGTCGATTATTTAGTTGTTGTTAGTCGTTGTCCGATTGTTAACGATGCTTGTTCTGTTTTGAGCATTAATTTGTGAATTTAGTTGTTTGTTTAGTAATTAGTTTGCACAAATCGAATTCATTCCAATCAAGTTGGTTTGAATACTTAGTTCAATTGCGTTTTTAGTCTTGTTTATGTTGTGTCAGTTCATAGTTGTTCAAGTTTGATTTGTATTGAGCAAGTAGTTTGTTGTTGATGGTTAAAATCTGAAGTTTAGGTTATTTTATCACAAAATAGGGTAATAGTAGCCTACTTTTACTAGTAAGGTGGATTAAATGATATGTTTTCTCCTTGCTTCTGATAAAGCAGATTTTCACGCTGTCCTTTCACCTTTTGGATAGATTTTGAACAGTATTTAGCACACAAAGTAAGTCTTTTGGACAGATTTTTGGTGAACCAAAATCTGTCCAAAAATCTGACTTTATTTGCCTATTTAAAGGGTTGCTCTTCTCCTATAAAAGGACACTCTTACACTTAGAAGACAGATACTTACTCACTGAAAAAGGCACATACACTTGATCTTACACATTCCGGAGAATCTTTACACACACTATAAATGAGAGAGACTTTGAGCACAAAAACAAGATAGAGTTTGAGAGCTTTGTAAGTAATTCCTTTAATGTACTGATATCCTTGATCAAGAATTAATACAAATGAAGCAATTTGAGCTCTTCAGTGTATTTTGAGCTTTTGAAAACATTCTGTCCCGACTGCTTTAAATATCCCTCAAGTTGACTGGAATAAATTTTTAAATGTTCGAATCTATCAGAATGTCGGCTTACGAATTTGTTTCCTTTCATGTACCAATAATAGATATATCTTGTGATTATTTTCGGTAACTTTCTTTATCTATGTTAGATTATTGAGTTAAGGATTGTTTGTTGTTAAACTTTTGATGGCCTTTATGTTTAATAAGTAGATTGTATGTGCAAAACCTTAAAATATTCCATCTTTATGTGAGGTTTAAGTTCTGGAATTTTATTTGCCACTGTTTGGATAGGAACGTAGCCATATAGTTATTTTGAATTGCCTATTAGGTTCATCATTGAGCTTTGTCCGACTCTCATTTGAAGTATTGCTCTTGATACCTGGATTAGAAAACTTTAGTAATATTAAAGATTACATGGAGTTATTTTGTTTTCAAGCTTATTGTTTTGGAGTTTGTAAAGAGGTTTAGAGTTGGTATTGAGTTATGGAATTAGCTTGTGTTAGTAATTTTCTTACTGTCAAGAAGGTTTAAAGAATTAAAATATTGAGCCTTAGACATCATGTTTGTCATGGTATTTAAAATTGGAAATCATGGTTATTTGGTCAAGTTGAATAGAGTTTACGTGTCTAAGAGTTGATCATTTTATTCGATTCATGGGGTCGTTTATTTGGAATAAAAAGGAATATTATACATTAATTTTGTCTTACTTTATTTGTATTTTTTTTAATTGCTTGTAGTATTTTTCTCTATTCAATAAAATGCAAATGGATAAAAATAGGATCGGGCCCTCATTACAAGTGTTACTTGAACCCTAACACTTGGCATCATGTGCCCTCATTACACTTCATAACCAGACTGACAACTCACATGCCAAATAGAGCCATTCTCACATAGAAGGCAAGTAAACAAGGGTGTGCATCTATACTCAACAATATCAAGAAAACCTCTTAACCGATAAGAGTGCTCAACTACGTGTATGCTTGTGCAAGTGTCCTAACATGGTTCATGCCAGCTAGTAAGTATATGAAAAGAAATGGACGGCATGTAGAATATTTTCTCATAACTTTTCACAAGATAAAGCTCACATAGGTAAGTGTACCACTACATAAACATCAACAACAAGAATGCCCCCAGGCCATCACAAGTCATCGCAAATCAATCCCTGACATATCCCACCTTGTCTCGCCACGTGTGCAATAGTAAAGTAAATTCGCGCCTTGTCTCGCCAGACGTGCATAATAATGTTCCCTGTATCGCCACATGCGAAACGTGCCAAGAATCACCTCGAACGTGCCAAGAACGGCCTCGAAATCATCAAATCACTGAAGGCACACATCCAACATATACCCGGGGTGAGCCCATGTCACCCCAATCTACATAAGCCTGACGACACCATCTCAATTGTAATTTATCCTTTCTACCAACACCGATGAGCCTTAGAGTTAAAATTCTCACCTTCCATTCATCTCCAAAAGACCCGATTCTAAATCCATACCCAGTATCAGCCTCAACCAGCTTCGACAATACATGCCTACACCCGCAAGGTACGACCACACAATGTGACACACTACACATAGGCCCATAATAACATTTCTGATCACAATAGCTGCCCGTAATCAAAACCAGCACCGGCAATTAGCCTCATATACATTAGCAACCCATTTCAAACCTCCAAAACGCTAACAATGATGCAAGCAACACGAAGACCTCATAACTATACACCCGAATCAACAAGTCACATTTAACGCCACCGATCACACACCACGTAAACAAAACTCGAATAAGCACACGACGAAAAGGAATAAATATGAAAAGAGAAACACATAAAAAAAATATCAAACAAGCCCGACATGCACAACTCTCTATCAGAACCATGCTACTAATCAATTTAAAAAGAAAGAATCAAGCTATATGAACAAACCACAAGGATCTCATCCTAGTATAACTTCCACCGTGACACGCAGCCCGGCTTAAACATATCAAATCACATGGAATCGCGAGGGTCTCACCCTCAACTCTGAATCGCAAGCCGAATACACATCATACCAATTGAAATCTTTCACTAACTCAATTCTGCCAACCAAATTACAACACTTACTGAACTCTCACCCTGGTAGAGTATCAAATCACAAATCGTAACCAAAATACTCAGGAATCACATCAAAATCTACCGTAATGGATAACAGGAATTCACTTCTAGACTCGTAACTTTCAATAATGAATTAAAACAACGATAGACACGGCTATCACTCATAGAATCTCCCAACAGGGGCAAACAGATAAACATAATACTAAGTCATGAACTCACTCATAGGAGCAACCAAATAGGGGAACTCGCCCCGATAAGCAGAACCAAAACAAAATACGAATGGTGCCCATCTGTAATAAATAAAAACCATACTTGTATGACATCATATGGTGCAACGACCTCCAGCCTACTATATGAGGCACATTAATGGGTCGGGCCTCCCCCTCTTGGGCGCCCTCTACTCACTTGAATACCCTGTTGGGACACATCTGTCCGGAGTCTAGGATAATCTCTCACCCTGTGGCTAGTATCTCCACACTCGAAGTAACCTCTCTGCTGACATGGCTGTAGGAACTTTGAGGTACGGTTACTCTGAGACCCATGAGTACCTGAAACACCGTGCGAACCTGGAAGTGCAAACTGAACTGGCTGACCCACAAAACCTCTACCATGTCGTACCCTGCCTCCAAAATAAGGACTAGTGGATATCTCCGGTCTACGAGGACTCCTCGTCTCCTGACCTCACTTGTCCTCTCTCTCATTGCCCCGCCTGTCCTCTCTCTCCTAATCCCACATGCCCTCCAATCGCCAAGCGATCCCTACCACCTGCTGAAATAAAACATCTGACTCTAACTCCCGAGCCATGCTTAATCGAATATCATGCTTGAGCCCCTCAATGAATCTACGGACATGCTCTGACTCCACGCTCCATGCATCTCAAAGGGACTAAGGTACAAACTCTCTTAGGAACATCTCTGAAAACGGAACCTATGTAAGTGAAGATGACTCGGCTAGGCTACCAAACTCATACGTCTGTCACCACTCATAAGCCGTTCCCTTGAGCTGGAACATAACAAAAGCAACCCCGCTCGTCTCCACAATACCCATAGTACGAAGAATGCGGTGACACTCCTCCAGGAAACCCTGGGCATCGTCTATCACCAATCTACTGAAGGTAGGAGGGTAGTACTTCTTGTACCTCTCAAGTCTAAGTTGTTCTTCCTCAGATGTTGCTGCCCTAACCACGAGCTGAACTGGGACCACAGGTTGTGTCGCCATGACACCTGGAACCTGACCAACATGAACTCGCTGCTCTAGAGTGTGGGCGGCGGGAGTCTAGGTTCCTCCCCCGGTCTATGAATTAAGTGGTGCAACCAGAATCAACCCCGCCTGAGCAAATGTACCAAACATGCTTAAGAACTATGCTAAGGTCTCCTAAAGTCCGGAGGTAGCAGCAGGCGCCTGTGGTACGTGCTCCTCTTCGGCCTCTACCTCTGCCCCTAGACATATCTGCTTCGAGGGTAACGTCATCAGTAACTGCATCTCGTGTCCTCGCCATCTGTGAAAGAATTGAATGGTAAAAGTTCAAACTTCGAGATCAATGAACTCGCACGATAGGAATGAAGGAAGTGAAATTGTCCTAATAGTTCTGTAGCCTCTCAAAGAAAAGTACAGATGTCTCCGTACCAATCCGCAAGAGTTTACTAAACTCGCTTATGACTCTAGCACCTATGAACCTAGAGCTCTGATACCAACTTGTCACGACCCAATTTCCCCTCTATTGGGTATCGTGATGACACCTAGTCTTAAGGACTAGGTAAGCCTAACATTTACTAAATAACAACAATAATTAAATAACATCTAATAATTTTTGAAATGGAAATCTCTATAAAATTTACAATTTCCAAAAACCGGTAGTACAAGTCATAAGCTCTATAGAGTTTGCTACAAATTTCAAAATACAAATGTTTGGAAATAGGTAAAACAGTGTGAATACAAAATAGGAAGGTGACTCTGAAGCCAGCAAACACAACATCAGGTTTACCTTGAGTCTCCACAGCAACAATCCGCACAGCTAGCTAATGATCAACTGACTTCGAAATACTTGGATTTGTACAAAAATATGCAAAAGTGTAGTATCGCCACACGTGCATAATAATATTCCCACCTTATCTCGCCACATGCGCAACCCACATATATATATATATATATATATATATATATATATATATATATATATCCCGCCTTGTCACGCCGCATGTGCAAATATCAATAGTAACAATAGCACAGAAGTAACCTCTTGGAACCCCATAACAACAATTACATGACAAAAACCTCGTGCATTACAATAACAACAAGCGCACGACAGAAACCTCGTGCCTCACCACAAGAACTACAACAACAACAATGGAAGTAATACAAGGGTATGACAAATAAGTCAACTCAGAAATTCCAAAACTCCAAGAAATAAAGGAACTAATTCATAAGGGGTAGTCACAATAGAGAATGTTACTCATAATAAGAACACCTCAACAAGGAAGAAAATAATAGGTAACAACTGTAAAGACCCGACTTGTCATTTTAAGAATTAATGCCAGTTTAGTGGCTTAAGGTCTCGAACAGCTTCGCAATATGTATTATGACCCACGGGGTGTGGTCGAGTTTGATTTACTGAAGATTCAGAATTTAATTAAAAGAGCAATTCTTATTTAGAAGCTTAAATGAAAAGAGTTGACCGGAGAGTTGACTTTTGAGCAAACGACCCCGGAATGGAATTTCGATGATGGAAATAGCTTCATATGATTTTGGATTTAGGCATATGTTCGAATTTAGATTTGGAAGTCCGTAAGATAATTCGACGCATTTTGGCGAAAGTTGGAAAATAGAAGATTTTGGAAAGTCCAACCGAAGGGTGAATTTTTGATAACGAGGTCAGATTTCGATTTCGGAAATGGAAATATCTCTATTATGTCAATTATAACTTGTGTGCAAAATTTGAAGTCATTCCGGATTTATTTGATACGTTTCGACGCAAAATATAGAAGTTGGAAGATTTGAAAACTTTTAATTCGATTCGATACGCGATTCATAATTTCGGCATTGTTTGACGTGGTTTGAAGTCTCGACTAAGTTTGTATTATATTTTGGGACATGTTGGTATAATTAGTTAAGGTCCTGAGGGCCTCGGGTGGAGTTCGAAAGGTTAACGGGGCAATTTGGACTTGAAAGAAGATGCTGGAAATTCTGTTATTTCTGGGCAGCACCTGTTGGTATCGCACCTGCGGAATTTGGGCGTAGGTGCGACCTCGCAAAAGCGAGATGAAGCTCACAGAAGAGAAATCTAGGCAGGTTGGACGTGGGTCGTAGAAGCGAGGGTTTGGGCACACCTGCGACAGCGCAAGTGCAGAAACAAGCACGTAGAAGCGGAAGAAGGCAGCTGGGCATGTCTTCGCAAAAGCGATCGTTTTGTCGCAAAAGCGACATTGTGGATGCGCATTTTCTTCTGCAGATGCGAGCTCCTGTTGGGCAGTAGACATTGGGACTTCGTAGATGCGCATTTTGGCTAGTAAAATCGAGTCCGCAGATGCACAAATCTGTCCACAGAAGCGGAACTGGGCAGAAACATAAAGGACCAAAAATGGTCATTTCGCCATTTTCGATTGGATTTTTGGAGCTCGGTTTTGGGGCGATTTCAGAGGAGTTCTTCACGACTTCGACTTGAGTAAGTATCCTATATCCAAAAGTTATTATATTTCATAAGTCCATGGTTATAATCATCGTTTAATTCAGATTTAAATGGAGGAAATTAAGATTTTTGAAAAATCTTCCAAAAACAAAAAATTAAGATTTGGAGGTCGAGTTGTTATTGGAATTTGATAAAATTGATATGGTTGAACTCGTATTGTAATGTGTGTTCGATTTTCATAAATATTATGTCAGGTTCTGAGAGGCGGGACCCGTGTTGACTTTTGTTGACTTTTTAGACTTAAGTCGATGTATTATTATCTGAAATTATTTACGATGAATTTTAATGAAGTTATATAATTAATTTGGATAGATCTGAGTGGTCTGGAGGTCAATTCATGCAAGAAGGCAATTTTGGAATATCAGCATAACTTCAAAAAAGTAAGTGTCTTGCTTAACCTCGAGTGGGGGAATTACCCCTTAGGCATCGAGTCTTATGTGCTATTTGTGAAATGTTAAAAGCCGTGTACGTGAGGTGACGAGTACGTACTCGGGCTTATATGTGTAAATTTTATTGGATTAAAGTCTTAGGTATTGTTGTGTAGTAAATTGGAAAATTGTGGACAATTATTAAATCATCTGTTTGCCATGCCTAAATCCTTGTTGTTGAATTTGTTTTATATGACAATTTGATGTGATTGTTACTTGAAATATTTATGAAATTTCATGAGTATTGTTGGTTTAATATTTCTTGGAAATTAATTCCAATATGAATTTTCCTATGCAAATAATTAATTAAGCAAGTTTAAAAAGAAGTGTTAATATAATCATCTAAATTTGGATTAATGAAGACTTTGCTTTATGTTGAGTAATTTCTATTTCTATTGATTATTTTGGGGTGTTATATACATTGTGTAGAGCCTTCGGCTATTTGTTATGAAATTAATTGATTTGGTTGTGTCTTTGGGATCTTGGTTGTGGCCATTGGGAAAATTGTAATATGATTTGATTTTGTTATATTGCTGGGATAATTTCTCGTGTAAATTGTTGTATTGTGTGAGTTATTATTTTGAGGAGATAAGGGGGGCATTTCACCGTTGATATTATGTGGGTATAAGGGTGGCATTTCATTGTTGTTGTGTTTGTTGGAATATTGTCTGGGCGGAGTGATAAGGGCGGCTATAGGAGCAATAAGGGTGGCAATATGAGCGATAAGGGTGGCTATTAGTATTGTCTGGGCGGAGCGATAAGGGTGGTTATAGGAGCGATAAGGGTGGCTATTGTCAGGGACGATATATGATGCCGTGGAGTTGTGGTGTTGGTGATTTTTATGTGATGTTGTGATTTTTTTGTGTTTATTTGTATACCTTGTGCAATTTGTCTTGTTGTTAGTAAATTGATAACAATCTGATTTATGTTGAAATTGAGAGCATGTGGCTATTGCCAGGTATATTATAAAATGAAATGCGGGCGCAAGGTGCCGTGAGTAAATAATGGGGATATTGGCATGTGAATTATCCGTGCAGTTGTGATATGAAATGTGGGCACGAGGTGCTATAATTAATGATAATAATATGGGCACGTGAAATGTCCATGCAGCTATTATATGAAAAGGGGGAACGAGGTGCCGGGAAAATATGACGATTTAATTATGGGCACGAAGTGCCTTGGAAAAATATGAAAAATGGGCTGAGACCCATCTTTACAAAAAAATATAAAAATGGGCTGAGACCCGTATTTTTTTATGATTATGAAATGGGGTGTCACATGGTGACTTCTTAATTGAAAGAATTATTTTTAAAATATTTATTTGGAAGTATTTTTACTTAGAAAGTATTACATGAAAGAATTATATTTGAAATATATTTATTTGAGGAAATTATATTTGAAAAGATTTATTGAAAGAATTATATTTGAAAAATAGTTATTTGAGAAAATTATATTTGAAGGAGAGTTATCTGGAAGAATTATATGTGAAAGACGTTTATTTGAAGGATTTGGTTTAATTGGGTGTAATTATATTTATTAATTGTTGAGTAATATTAATGGTATTCTTGTTGTCTGCTGTGCATATCACTGGTTATTTTATCCTGCTCATATTGTTATTTTTTTGCTATTATTCTGTATATTATATTGCACAGGCTATTAGACTAGTGAGTGTCTTGACTGTACCTCGTCTCTACTCCACTGAGGTTAGTCATGATACTTACTGGGTACCAACCGTAGTGTACTCATACAACACTTCTGTATATTTTTGTACAGAGCCGGGTATTGAAGATATCGGACTTGAGCAGAGTTAAAGCGGGATCGTAAGGATTCAAGGTAGAGCTGCTTGGTCGTCGCAGTCCCTTCGAGTCTTTTCATTTCTTTGTACTGTTAATTTTTAATCAAACAATATTGTATATTTGGTCCTCGTGATCATTCCATATATTTAGTTAGAGTTCGTGACTCAGTACTACCAGTCTTGGGAGGTTGTATATTGTAATTATTTTCGCTATTAGTTTCTAAGAAAAAATGGCTTCAAAATGTAATTGAAATTGGCTTACCTAGTCTTAGAAACTAGGTGCCATCACAACGCCTTTGGTGGGATTTTGGGCCGTGATAACAACGGTCCCACAATATACAGTTCAACAACAAGGGAGCTAACAGAAGTCGAATAATTCCAAATAAGGATAAGTCAACTAAGATATAGGATATCTAAACTTCTTCTAAGGTTGGGCAATCACGAAAGAGACACAACAACTTCAATTAAGGATAAGCAGTATAAAGATAATCATAGCCTCAATTAAGGATGAACAATTACAGAAGAGATAATTATAACTTCAAATAAAGATAGGCAGTTAGGGAAAAGACAACATAGCAATAGAAGAGATAACAATTTCAGTTACGGCACATATGAATCAAATGAACAATAAGAGTGGATCATGAAGCAATTAATTCTAATTAAAGCAGGTAGAAGTGAAACTAGTAATTAAGAAACGTAATCATAACGAGAACAACTGCATATTCAGTGAATACAAGGACCTAAGAACCCTAAAAGGCCAATTTTTCACAAATAAGTCTGAGCATGTACTCGTCACCTCGCGTACACGGACTACAATTAGCATAGAAGACTCAAATCCTAAGGGGTAGTTCTCCCACACGAAGTTAGGCAAGATACTTACCTCAAAGAAGATAGACCGATACTCTAAAATGAACTTCTCGGGTGAAATAACCTCGGGACGGCTCAAATCTAACCAAAATAACCAATCGATTTGCTTGAAAAACCACCAAAGAAGCTCCCAAAACAGCGATTTAAAACTCAAAAAATGGAGAAAATGGCAAAACCTTCGAATATAAACTCTCTGCCCAAGACTTCCGCATCTGCGAACCATTAGGCGCATCTGCACTATTGCATTTGTGGGCAGACATTCGCATCTGCAAACTTAACTTACCAGGCCGAGGTCCGCATCTGCGGACAACATAGCCGCACCAACGGTGCCGCAGAAGCGATGTCAGGAGCGCAAAAGCGGACTCCTTCGCAGATGCGATCACTCAACCGCAGAAGCGGCATTCGCACCCGCGTACCACCATCCGCAGAAGCTGGCTAGCTCCCAAACCTCAACGATCGCAGAAGCGACCGGGCTCATGCAGAAGCGGAACTGCACCTGCGTTCCAAAGTGTCGCAGGTGCGAAAACACCAGAACCAGACCTGTTCAGAATTATAAAAAACATATGCAACTCGTCCGAAACTAGTCCGAAACACACCCGGGCCCCCTGGGACCCCGTCCAAGCATACCAACAAGTTTCATAACCTAACACAGACTCGCTCGAGGTCTCAAACCATATCAAACAACGTCGAGACTACAAATTGCACCATGAATCGAACTTATGAACTTTCAAATCTTTGAACTTCTAAATCTCGCGCCGAAACCTATCAAACCAACCCGGAATGACGTCAACTTTTGCAGGTAAGTCCCAAATAACATAACGGAGCTGTTCCAACTCTCAGAATCGCATTCTGACCCGATATCACCAATGTCAACTCTTGGTCAAACCTCTCAACCTTCAAAACATCAACTTTTCCAACTTTCGCCGAAATGCTCCAAATTACCCTACGGACCTCCAAATCTAAATCCGGACGCACGCCTAACTCCAAAATAATCATACGAAGTTGCTGCGATCATCCAAAACCCATTCCGGAGCCGTTTACATAAAAGTCAAATTCCGATCAACTCTTATCACTTAACTTCCAAAACTTGCATCCTTCTTTCGATTTGACTCCGAATCATCCGGTAACTGAATTCAACCACGCACGTAAGTCAATACACATAATACGAAGCTGCTCAGGGCCTTATGCCGCCGAACGGGACTTAAATTCTCAAAACGACCGGTCGGGTCGTTACAAAATTATACGTTGATAGTTAATCTTAATTTCACTAACATATTCCGTCAATTAGTTAGTAGTGTATGAACTTATAGCCACATCGTTATTTCCCCATCAACTAACAATTCCATCAATCAAGCAAGTAAAACTACAAAGTTCAGCACCAACTATTAAGTATTGCAATAATATTTTCAAAAGTTACTAAAAATAATTTTATTAAAAAATTAAATTTCCACATTGTTGCATTAAGCTTTTTATGTCAAGATCAGCAACAAAAACTTACTTCTTAAGGTCTGAAAATACGTTAAAATCTTAGTACAAAACCAACAATACCAAAATAGTTAATTTGACGTTAATAAAAATTAGTCAGATATGAACCTCATTGCGACTTGTATCGTTGATTTCTTTCATCCATGAAACCTCTGAAAATGAAAAATATTGGTATTCACAAATTACTTGACTTCATGGGATTAATCTTCACTTTGGGGCTAGCAGACTTAAATATCTCATCATGAGTAGATGATTTGAACGCAAGAACCTTCATGTTAGTGGCCTTACTGAATAAAATTTCGAGAACATTAAATGTCTCATTTGTTTATCATTCTAATTAAAAGGTGAAGCAAAGACTAAAGGGATTACCTCATTATAGAGAAGCCACCAATCGCTGGAGAATTGACTTTTAGTTGAATAACATTGGCATTGGATAATTTTTATCATCCGCAATTCCATGATATGGATATGGAATCTCCTTATATTTCAAGTGCATCATGGTAGCTTGATAGTAAACTCAAGTTGTAACTCTATAGAAGTGCAAGCGAAAAAAAAATGGAAGCGTTAAAATAAAAAATACTACGCTATCAAAAAGAGACGATGCACCAGCAATATAATTTTTACTATCAGAAGCGCAAAGTTGTTAAAAATACAATGACAGAAAATTAGTATTGCGTACAAAATAATATCTGTCCCTAAGCAACTTCTCTCGTCACTAGTCACTATAGCCTTCGGCTTCTTCCATTAAAAAAAAAGGTAATCTTTCCTTAGTAAATAGCATCTTGAAGTGAAGCGAAGGCATTATTGAAGGAAAGAAATGGCGGGTCGGTCACCCTTTGGCAGGTCAATTAGGCAAAGGATCAAATTCTCGCGATATCCGCACATAGTCCTGGTTGGAAGACAGGTGCCATCCTATGAGGCAGATTCGTTCCCCCAAAGTGGATGATTGCTCCTCTTTGGCAATCTATCCTGGCGGAGCCCTTTTCGACGGTGATGGAATTGGACCTAAAAAAGCCATTCAGGCTCGTTATCGATTAGGTATCAGTAGAAACATACTAAGCATCATTGGCTTGGTCAGCCTTTACCTGACCAACTACCTAGCCACCCCAACTCTACCGCCAAAAAGCCGTCCGTGAATTTAGAAAAAATCTTAACCTAATAATTTGTTTTGTCTATAATGTAGTTGAAGAAGTCCTCTTTCCAACGGCATATGTGGATCATGATTTCAACGTGCCTGTAGCGAGATGTTTTATTTTTTAATCAGGACAGGACGTGCAAAACTATAAAAGTATATGACAAAATTTAAAACAGAGGTCAAAAGAACATTTGCATAAATATTCAAAAAATGTGGACCTATGTGTTGTATATATTGTAGATTCAAAAGTTGTAATTCCAACGGCACAAGCAGATCATATTTTGGATGTGTCTGAAACAAAAGATGTTGGAGCATTTATCTTGATTACACAACAACGCTAAGGTGAATATACAATCTTATATTTGAGCAGAATGACTGGCTTGTATCTTGGGAGGGTGAATTATGGAATCTGGTAAGGATAAACTTGCATAGTTAGTTTACATAGTAAGGGCCCAAACATTTGCTTATTTCAGTTTAGTTTCTAGGATCATTCACTCTCTGTACCATTTAAAGCACCTCAATTAAGGCAAATGCACAAAGCTTCATTTCATCCAACCAAATATAACTTGGACTATATAGTAGTATTTACAGCAACCCCGGTCAGAGTGCCTTCAAAATACTTCTCCCACCTCATTTTATACGATTCTTAACGAAAAAACGCATTAGGAATAAAAACTTACAAAAGTTTCTCTTTAAAATTCCTTTGGCCAACCAATAGTAGCTGCACAAAATACATGCAATTAGGAGAAATGTAAGAGTCATCCAAACCTAAACTTTCTCTAGCAACAGAGTGGAGACACATTCTAAACAAAATAGTTGTTGCTAATATTCCCTAGAAATTATTAGTTTTGGTCTGTTTTTATTTTGGAAGAGTAAATACGTGATCTTTGAGCAAACTATCAAATGCATTACATTAATGTTTAAAATGAAAAAGGATTCAAGTTGTAGTAGGGCGAAGCAATGTTGGCCCATAGGTGGTCAATTGGCCACCCTTCGCCGAAAAATTATACTACGTATAAGGTAAAATATTACTTGTTATTGATTAAAAATAGACTTTGAACATCTTTACATAACCCACTGACAAAGGGTATTCAAAATTTGAACACCCTTATTGAATTTTTTGGCTTCACCACTGCCAGCAGCTGACATTAGATAAGAGTCATTCTTTGAAAGGGCTATGCAAGGAACAACCTCTTCCAAATTGACACCCGAGACATTATTAGCCAAAAGAAGACCAATGTTCGGTTGCCAATGTTGTGGAACAACATTAGTAGTGGCCTTTAAGACCCCAAGACATTTCAGAAATTTGTTTGCACATTTTGAAAATAAATATGTACCTAAGACAGCTGTCAGTTAATCTTTATTACCTTGCCACTTGGATTTTGCTCATTGCAGGCCCACTTCCACAGCTTTTGAGGACCATTTGAACCAAGTGCCAGGATACCAACACCAGAATTTGTATAAAGAAGCCGTGCAACCTAAATACAAATGCGAGTTGAAGGATTACATGTTGAATCACATTACAGAAGAAGTGCACACAAATGAGATAACGCACCTTGTTACTTGAATCTGAGCTCTCAGGCATGGTAACCATCCTGCATTGATCTAATATTCGTACCTGAGCGTTGTATTTTTTTTATCACATCAGCAGATAAGTTGCTATGCAGCTCTTTATGTATGGGAATTTACCCTATAATACATGATAAAAATTAGAAGAATGGCCTTAACTATTAATATTGAAGAGCAGTAATTTAACTAATATTAATATGTACATATTACTTTATAAACCAATAACAGAGAATCACAAACTGATTAAAACATTTATCCAAAAGTACAACATACCTATTAAATGTTTCAGGAATGAATGCAAGAGCTGCTCTTTTTCCATTTGGTTCATGAATGTTAGCAAGAAATGTAGTATATAAACCTCAAAAATAACACTGATTATCTTTTGATAGTCAGATTAAATTTTGAAAAACTTCTTTAAATACTACATTTGTAGCTTTAGTACTTATTTGTCCATCATCATCATAAACCAAAACTTTTAATCCTTTTCTAGTTGTAACCCGGGAAAGAGCAACATGTAGTTGTCCGTGTGTAAACACTGATTTCTTCAAAAATAATCTCACGTCAGATAATGACTGTCCTTGACTTTTATTGATTGTCATGGCAAAAGATATAGTGATTGAAAATTGCCTTCGCTGGAACTTAAATGGAATTCTAGCATCAGACGAAGTCAATGACATTTTAGGAATAAACACTTTCTGTCCGGCCATGTCCTGCTAGAACTTTGGCTTCAATAACTTGATTTTCAAGTTTAGTTATGATCAACCTTGTTCCATTACACAATCCTGCTGACTGATCAATATTTCTTAATAACATCACTGGTACACCAACCTTTAGAGTAAGAGCGTGATTTAGAATTCCGAAACATTTAATAGTATTCAAGAATTCTGGTGTGTGTACATGTTCTAACACTGAATAAGTCTGATCAAAGGTACAAATTATATCAGAACTCAATTATGATTTCTCAGAACTTTGATTGAGCGAAATCATATATTCATTGATTGATTCTACCATATCAAGAGTTGGAGCAAGAATGGCTCTTTGTTGGAGGTATCCAATATCATTGCAACGACGGATGAAATCATGATATGTACTTTCTACAATTGGAGATATTGGATCAACAGATTCTTTTATCAAAAGATCATCTGGTATTTGAACTTTTTCATTGCCATCAACTGAATTACCAATTATACCATCACCAATTGCCAAAATCCGATCTGAAAAATCTCTCAACTCATCCAAAGGGGGCCTATTTCATTACTTTGCAATCTCATATTCTTTGTTAGCATTAAAAGCTGACAATAAGGCCATAAATAAGAAGAATTGAGAGAAGCATTAACAATATCATGCCTAGTACCCTTTGGGATGACAGGTAATATTTGTCTGAAGTCACCACCAAGAATAACTGTTTTACCTCCAAATGGTTATTCTAAATTGGATGCATCTTTGAATCTAAGAATATCTCTTAGAGTTTTATCAAGAGCTTCAAAACAATATCTATGCATCATCGATGCCTCATCCCAAATAATCAACTTAGCCTTGACAATCAAATTTGCTAAAGGAGTACCTTGCTTGATATTACATGTTGAATCTTCAGTTAGATTGAGTGGAATTACAAATCTTGAATGAATTGTTTGACTACCTGGTAACAACAGAGATGCAATCCCGTTAGATGCAACAGTTACCACAATATCTCCTCTAGATCTTATGGCAGAAGCCAGAGTCCTCCAAATAAAAGTTTTGCCTGTTCCTCCAAAACTATATAAGAAGAAAAATTCACCTTTGTTTTCATTTACAACTGTTATTATTTTCTCATAAATTGACTTCTGCTTATCCGTCAAATTCTTTAATAATTGTTCATGTTCCTCCGCCAGTGCGCGTCTATTATAACGCAATTCATCACGAATTAATCTGTTACTATTGTCAACTTCTTCCGCACAGTAAACAGGCTTTGGCATTGTTGGATAATCCTGAAAACTTCTTCCGCATCCTTTTGAAAAGTTTTCCAGCTTTTGCAAACAACGATTTTTCAATTCATCTTCTGTGAGATCAGCTTCTGAAATAACATAAAATATATAATAATTAAATAAATTAAAGTTTAGTTGACTACATGAAATGAATAATAAGATAAACATAAAAGTAAAATGCAAAATAATGGTTTAGATAAAACTGAAGTCCATTTAATTTTATCGAATTTGAAGGAATATGATAGTCCAAACCATATGGTTCATTTTATCGACAAAACCCACAAATAAGTAAAGATGCATTTTGTTATACCTAATGTGTCAAGAAAGGCAGATTTGATTTCCAATATTAACAAATCAAAACTTTTTCAATTAAAGTGGGCAATGCATAATTACTGATTTTTAGCTGTTACAAATTGTAGTGGAATGAATTACAAAGAATTAAATGTGTATTAGTATTTATTTCTAGTAAATGCATTCATCCGTACTTATTCCTATAATATAAACGCAACACTATAGGAAAACTAAACATAACAAAACATAATTTTTAGAACCTGTAGTTTTGGGATTCATTTTGAAGGAAATGGAGGGAAAAAAGTCAAGTGATTTACTATCATATTAAATTGAATGAACTACTAAAAAATTAAATTAACTAATGTAGTTATGCAAATCATCCACGATTCATAAATACGATATGATAACTTGAAATTGGAAGCATTATTTGAGTACCTGGGTTATCCAAAATTGTTCTTTCTTCATGAAGGATATCTTCTCATAGTAAATGCCATGTTGCTTGTCAAACACTTTCTGGACGTGACATTGAATTTGATAAAAGTAGCATAGCAAATAATTGCCTAAGATATGATATCATTCCCCAATTACTTGCTTCTACTATAGCATCCATATACTCTTTATCATCATCTAATAAACCCAGAGCATAACATGCATCCCTAAAAGTCTTATGATCATGACCATTGGTTTTTTTGAGATCCTCATAGGACTTTGGACCTTTAATGACATTCAACAACAATCTAAGGTAATATTGCTCACCAGATCCAGGTGGATCAAAGAAGATTCTTGTTACACCCCATGTTTTCGTACGTGAAAGTAAGTCATAAGTAAATTCGTGAAGGTGAAAAGGTAAGCGAATCGAAAAAAGTGAGTTTCGTCAAAATTTGTCAATTTGGGATAAAATACGGTCCGAAGTATAATACTCGATATTTATGGACTAGTACCATACAAGGTAACACATGACCATGATAGTAAGGTCTATAAAGTGTGTTAAAAGTAAGTAGTATTTTAAGTAATTTGAGAAAATTCTTAATTATGTGGATAATTGGATAAATATTAATTTTAGTGGGAGATTAACTAATTAATAATCTTTGGATAAGAACATCAACGTGGCAGCCAAGAAAGCCAAAAATTTTGACTCTTAAGTACATATATAGGTGACACATTTATAGGATTATGTAGCTTAGTCATCTAAATAAGCGGGGCCCACACCCACTAAGAGCTTTCCTACATTAGTAAAATGCTTTATTTATTATTACCTAAAGATCAAGAATCAAAAAATTGAGTCACTTGTGTAAGAGAGTGGGCTGGTCGATTAAACCATGCATCTTAAGGTCCTTCAAAAAGCAAATATTTTCCATACCAAATATGGATGATGTTGTTTGTTGATTTCGTGCCAATGGGATAAATTCTGCTGTCCACATTCCATTAAAAAGCTGTTGGGGAGAATGTATGACAATGCTACAGCAGCATGAATTACAAATTTTAAGAGAGCACAGTACAATCTTTCTCAAGAATATAATATAAATTTTTTTCTACTTCGATCCGTCGTTATATATTTTTCGCAAAAGACATGTGTTAGAGGGATTGTCAAGAGAATCGGTTCAGGTATGTTAAAGTTATCCCTTCTTTCTTTTTGGCATGATCAATACGATACAAACGAAATGAGTAAATGCATAAATTTCATAAATGACTCTATTCATAGAAGTACTAGAAGTGACTATGTTCTTGATTCCGCATGTGTCCTATTATTCTATTATCTGTTCATGGGTCTCAGAAAAATACGTAGTTGATAAAGTTTATTTCATGATATTAATTAAAGGCATATTGATCTTATGACATTCGGAGAAATCTTATTAATGCATTTCTTATGCATTTCATGCATTTATATATGTACATTGACCCATGACCAGATGGCGTTATATACGCGTATACTATATGTATATGGGATATGGAAAAAGGTTACGGCGTTATATACGCACCACCACCTGATCAGCTGGCATATGTTGATGATTTTGCCCACAGTGACCGAGATTATATGATGGGATTCCCTCTGAGGTCTGATGATATTATGTACGCATATACTTATGCATGGTATGACATTTATACGCATACGCATGGCATTGTAAATATTAATGATTCACAGAGTTATTCATACTTACATGTTGAGTTTTTTACTCCATGTTTCTCTCATGTCTATTGTTTACTAATTTTCATTCCTTACATACTTGGTACATTATTTCTACTAACATCCCTTTTGCCTGGGGACGCGGCGTTTCATGCCCACAGGTCCCGATAGACAGATTGAGAGTCCTCCAAGTAGGCTATTAGCTCAGCGGAAGGTGTTGGTGCGCTCCATTTGCTCCAGAGTTGCTTATTTTGTCAGTATGATTAGGACATGTGTTGATTGGTATGGCGGGGCCCTGTCCCGACCTTTATGATATTTATATACTCTTAGAGGTTTGTAGACAGATGTCATGTATACAAATACTTGTATGGCCTTGTCGGCCTATGTTTTAAGTATATTAAGGATCATGCCGGTCTTATAGGCCCGTACGTCATATTTATAAGTCGGTCTATCAAGTTGGATCACCCTATATTGAGTATTCCCTCATGCTTTATTTTGTTCATATCATGACAGCCTTTCTAGTTCATTTACCTATGATAATATGATACGGAGGATACGTTACGTTAGTACTCGGTAAGGCATCGGGTGCCCATCGTAGCCCATTGGTTTGGGACATGACAAAAGTAGTATTAGAGCAGTTCTGTCCTTGGGAGTCTACAAGTCATGTCTAGTAGAGTCTTGTTTATAGGTGTGTTGTGCACCACACTTATAAGCAGGAGGCTACAGGGCATTTAGGATTGTCACTCTTTCTTCTTACTCTAGATCGTATGGTAGAGCTCACTTGTAAGAATTCAGACTCCTAAATTCTATTTTATTCGTAATAAGACAATACCTACATCCAAAAGACAGTTGGTAAGAGATTGACTGTGGCCGTGGAAGAGTTGGGTCAGAGGAACTCGATTTTTGCATGATGCTTATAATGAGTAAATGTAAGGTCTTCAGTAGATCATGTATGTACTAAGACGTGTAAGCTTTTTGATAAGGAGCCTTAAGGCAAGAATATCTATCCACCCATATGGTGAAAAACAATGAGAGATTCAAAAGGTAGATACAATTTTCAACAAGTAAAAGAAGCAAGGTGAAGAAAGGTACGATATGCTGGATAATAGTTTAAGAGATATACTTTAAGAGAAGGACGGCTTATGAGGATCCGGATAGGGTTGGAGTAACCCAAATGGTGGATGGATTGTTTATGTTAGTTGACATTTTCGAAGGATATTAAAAATATGGTAATGGATCTCCTTGTGAGACACCTAGATGGTGCTCTCTAAAATAGTACAGCTAGATATGAGTACTACGAAGATAGACACTGGAATTTTGAAAGGGATAAATATTACCTTAGCGTGGCTCCCATCCCTAGTAGAGAGAGAATTTTAGGCAACTCGAAGAACCAGTGGATGGAGAAAATGGGAGCTAAAAGCAAAAGGATGTCTTGTTGAAGTTTTTAGAATAAGGTGATAGACAAAAATGTTAGTGGGGAAATAAGAAGAGATAACATAAAACATTATGAGTAAGATGTGATACATGGATGACAACGGTAGATCAAAAATAAAAGATGACAGTGTTATAGAATCTATAGTCAAGGGAAGGAAAAGGCGAGAGGTGTCAGGCCTGGAGACAACAAAAGAGTATAGCCATAAAGTCATATCCTCATTTCGAAAAATAAGTTTGTGACTCTAATGTGATTACCAAAGGGAAAAGTTAGACCCCAGAGTAATAGAAATCAGTATGGACTGATGAACAAGATAAACTAAATATGAATTAGGGACTGAGTAATAGTCGGCATCATGAGAATTTTAGAAATTGCATTCCGGCGATAAAAGAATGGACGACAGAAGAATACCCTTTAAAGGTCATTCAAGAAGACACTTCCCTAAAGCAAGCAATGTGAGCAAAGTTAAGCTTAAGGGACTATGTGTGCCGATTACACTAAGTATCACCCTTGTGAGTAAGGAATTTCGTTATCCTTGGTAGAGAAGGATTACCGCATGGCGAGTAAGGGTCATTGATGATGTGAAAAGACGCTAAGGATGAAGAGGTAAAATATCTATAGGTAGATCGTCGTAGCGCTAAATCTTAGTACTCCCCTAAAGGGGGAATATGGAGTGATGTGGCATAAGTCAGAATTAAGTGGTTCTGATAACTATGAAATGATAAAGGAAGAATACGATAATAATGAGAAAGGGATAAGATTTCACTTATTCAAATCCTACATATATACTATGATTCTAGAACATTATGCAAGCACGACGTCAAGGAAATGAAGTACGGGTTCCTACCCGAGATGTTATTGATAAATAAGGAGCCAATGCGAGATATAAGTTAAGACAAAGGGAATAACCCAAGAGGGATTGCATGAAATACAGATATGAGAATGGACCAACAAGCAGTTAGTAGTTGATTCAGGAAGAGTCTAGTTATGGCTAGACAAGAGGTTACAGACAAATCAACAGATCGTGCAAGATAAACATAGTGAACCCCAACATAGGAATTCAGTCTCGCAGATACGACATCGTGACCCTTGAGAAATATTCAGATAGGAGTTGGGTTAATTAAAGGTACCGTATGAATGTTATAGAAATAAAATAGAGTCTCACTGGGAAGACAGTCAAAACTTTAGTTCATAAGCAACCCTACAAGCACACGAGCGTGGAGGTAAGTAACTATGGATAATTATATACAAGGAAGGACATCCAAAATTTCGTCGAGTATACAATGTAATATGCTCGCAACTTTACAAGAGTCAGAAAGACTAGTTGAGGAAATAAGGAAGAAGGCTTCAACCTAAGCATAGTAACTTGAAGAAGAAATGGCCATGTAAAAGCAGTCTCACTACAACATTATATGCACTCCATAGGAAAGTGGTACCTACCGTGGCTAGTGAACGGGAAGGAAAATCAAAAGTAATGTTCGAGATCATATGAGTTGTACAAAAATTTCGGCATGCATGGGAACTAAGATAAGTTAAGTATGCACGCAACAAGGAGGCAGCAAGCTTAAAAGGAACGAAAGGAATTATTCGATCAATGATCCAAAGTTAGTTACGTTATGAACACACTTAAGATTTTGGAGTATTATCCATTCAGCATATTTGTTGACAATCATACAGCCGTAGAAGACTCCGGTATAAGTTAAAAGAAATAAGTGAGTCCATGTCATAGACAAAGGATTGAATTGTTATATGATGGTATCACGGATATTCCATAGAGTCCATGAAAGGCTAAAGTAAAAACTAATACCATGAGCCGCAGATCGGAAGATAGCTTAAGCCCACATAAAGGTTGATCAGAGGGAAGAGGAAACTAAAGAGTTACATCAACTAAGCAAATCAGGAGTCTGATTATTGGACCAAGAAAATTTTAGATATCATGATTGAGAACATTGCGAAATCACTCTTAATATCAGAGGTACAAGAGAGATAGTACAACAACCATATTCTATAATGGCTCTACGATAAAGCCAGTTAGAAAGAGTACCATCCTCATAGGAAGTTAGTATGAAGCTTTCACAGGATTGTGTATGCACCAGAGGGGCAAGTATTATAATAGAGCTTCAAGTTGTGGATGTGAATTATACCTATGTGGAAAGAAGGTTATGAAAGAGATAGAAGAATAAGAGGCGATATTTTAAGGTAAGTAAGGTAAAGGTGAACAACGTATGAGATATTCAAGTGTAGAAGGTTGTGAATAGTCCATATTTTAGATAAAAGGCTAGAAGCACTGGGATTCAGTATCCAGGAATGATAGCAGCGTTATCAGCGGCATATCTTCCAGCCTATGATTTCTAAGTACTGAGAGGCCTAGTTAAGAGAGTAAAGAAGAGTTAGAGACGATGCAATGTCTCTCTTGATATTCCAGAATAACATAAGAAAATCTATGGTGCAAGCAAGTTGAAGGAAGGTTGCGAGTAGTAAAAATGGATATGTGTAGGTCGCAAGCTAAAGTATTGTAGAATGACCAGGTTTTAGGAAGACATGAGTAAGGATAAGAAAGGGCGAGTGAGAAGGTGACGATAATGGATAAGTCCTCAGGATTAAGCCCATGCAAAAAAGAGAGCTGATGGTTTCTCTAAGTTATAAAAAGCTCAGTATAGCCTGAATGAACTCAAAGGAGTCTAAGACTAGTAGCATTTAGAAGAGATGGAACACTGCCCTGGTAATAGAATGAGGGTGTAATTGTGATAGATAAAGGATGGCATTTGGGCCTTCGATTGAGTAATGATTTGAAGAAAAAAAAAGATTTCACGGACGGAACGAGATTAGAATACCCCCTAGACATAAGCCCTGGTGACAATGTATTACATAAGAGGTTTCAAGTTATCAGTGGTAGATTGTAGATCAATATTGAGGTGAATCAACAATGGATGGATAAAAGTTACAAAGTATGAGATAAGATTAGACTATCATTCTTAAGATAAACAGTAATGAGGAAGTATTAAAAGACTTAGATTTATACATATGGAATAAGCAACGAGAGTAACCTGGAGTTTGGTAGCAGAGCTCAGTAACAATAAACCGAAGTAAGAGTTATGGTATAGTATGACCTATTTAGATGTAGTAAAGCCATAGGCACCCAGAGGGTCAGCTGGTTAAAATTCTGGAGGGAAGAATCACATAGGCGTACATACAAGGATAAAGTCGTACGGACTGCATGATAGAAGGTAGCAATAGTTACGAAATTGGAAGAATTCCGACCACAAGTCATGGTGTGAGAAAGAGGCTTAAAGGGGAGAATGCACTGGACTTTGGATTTATTCACAGAACAGTTGATGAGATGGCAAGGAGAGTACTAAAGTATTTGCAAGAGATATAGGTTATGATAATGATAAGTGCATCAGTCAACATTCGAGGATGAATGTTCCAAAGGGGGGAATGATGTTACACCCCATGTTTTCGTACGTGAAAGTACGCCATAAGTAAATTCGTGAAGGTGAGAGGGCAAGCAAATCGAAGAAAGTGAGTTTCGTGGATGTTTGTCAATTTGGGATAAACTACGGTCCGATCTATAATATCCGGTATTTATGAACTAGTACCATACAAGGTACCCCATGACCATGATAGTAAGGTGTATAAAGTGTGTTAAAAGTAAGTAGTATTTTAAGTAATTTGAGATAATTCTTAATTATGTGGATAATTGGATAAATATTAATTTTAGTAGGAGATTAACTAATTAATAATGTTTGGATAAGAACATCAACGTGGCAGCCAAGAAAGCCAAAATTTTTACTCTTAAGTTCATATATAAGTGGCACATTTAGAGGATTATGTAGCTTAGTCATATAATAAGTGGGGCCCACACCCAATAAGAGCTTTCCAACACTAGTAAGATGCTTTATTTCTTAATACCTAAAGATCAAGAATCAAAGAATTGAGTCACTTGTGTAAGAGAGTGGGCTAGTCAATTTAACCATGCATCTTAAGGTCCTTCAGAAAGCAAATATTTTCCATACCAAATATGGATGACGTTGTTTGTTGATTCCATGCCAATGGGATAAATTATGTTGTCCACAATCCATTAAAAAGTTGATGGGGAGAATGTATGACAATGCTATAGCAACGTGAATTGTAAATTTTAAGAGAGCACGGTACAATCTTTCTCAAGAATGCCATACGGATGTTTCTCGACTTTGATCCGCTGTTATATATTTTTCGCAAAAGACGTGTGTTAGAGGGACTTTCAAGAAAATCGGTTCAGGTAAGTTAAGGCTATCCCTTCTTTCTTTTTGGCATGATCCATACGATACAAACGAAACGAGTAAATGACCAACTTTCATAAATGGCTCTATTCATAGAAGTACTAGAAGTGCCTATGTTCTTGATTCCCTATGTATCTATTATTCTATCATCTGTTCATGGGTCTCAGAAAAATACGTAGTTGATAAAGTTTATTTCATGATATTAATCAAAGGCATGATATTAATCAAAGGCATGATCTTATAACATTCAGAAAAATCTTATTAACGCACTTCTTATGCATTTCATGCATTTATATATGTACATTGACCCATGACCAGATGGCGTTATATACGTGTATATTATATGTATATGGGATATGGGAAAAGGTTACGGCATTATATATGCACTACCACATGATCAGCTGGTATATGTTGATGATTTTGCCCACAGTGGTCGAGATGATATAATGGGATGCCCTCTAAGGCTTGATGATGTTATGTATGCATATACCTATGCATGGTATGACATTTATACGCATATGCATGGCATTGTAAATATTAATGATTCACAGAGTTATTCAGACTTACATGTTGAGTCTTTTACTCCATGTTTTTCTCATGTCTATTGCTTTCTAATTTTCATTCCTTACATACTCGGTACATTATTTTTACTGACGTCCCTTTTGCCTAGGGACACTGCATTTCATGACCATCAGGTCCCGATAGACAGGTTGAGAGTCCTCCAAGTAGGCTATCAGCTCAGCGGAAGGTGTTAGTGCACTCCATTTACAATTGCTTATTTGGTTAGTATGATTAGGACATGTGTTGATTGGCATAGCAGGGCCCTGTTCCGACCTTTATGATATTTATGTACTCTTAGAGGCTTGTAGACAGATGTCATGTATACGGATACTTGTGTGGCCTTGTAGGCCTATGTTTTGAGTATATTAAGGATCATGCCGGTCTTATAGGCCCATACGTCATATGTATAAGTCGGTATATCAAGTTGGGTCACCCTATATTGAGTATTCCCTCATGCTTTATTTTGGTCATCTCATGACATCCTTTCTGGTTCATTTACCTATGATAATATGATACGAAAGATACATTACGTTGATACTCGGTAAGGCATCGGGTGCCCATCGCGGTCCATCGGTTTGGGACGTGACAATTCTTCTAATAGAAAATACAGATGTTCTTCTTTTTCCCATCTTTTCATTTTTTGTTTCTAAACAAACTTAAGAGGGAATTCTACATAAGTTAATTCTCTTGCTTCAGAAAATGTTTATTTGCTTCAAACTAGCTTAAAAACATAGATTCCTTTATGGTTGGTCTATTCACAACTGCATCAATTGGATCATCATCCAAAAATATGACATTTTGATTATTCGGTAGGTAAAATGATAGCCTTTCTACAGATGGTTCTCTACGGTGTATTGAGAATTTAAAAATTCTCCAAGCAGCTTCACATGGTGATATGTATCGGCAATCTTAATACATATTTATTTCATCAATAACCCTTGTGTCTTCCTTATTTACACTTTGAGAGAAAGTTACGGTGACATGATCGTTTCCTTTATTAACATACTTAAATAAGTACTTAATGGATCGTGATTGATTGCACCATTCTATATTAATATGTGCGTCATATTTCAATAATAAAAATCTATTGTGTGGCACAACATACCTATTATCAAACTCAATACCAGATCTCAATATAGTTCTACCATCCTCCCTTCTTCTATAAAAAGGATATCATCTTCATCAACTGTGGTTGATGGTACAAATGTTTTTAGAAAGTGCTTTATACATTTGTCGTTCTGCGTGCAAGGAAAAGATTTTCTAGCAGAACCACACGGGTCATGCATCATAAAATTTGTAACAGCATTATAATATTGAGGATCGACTTTTTTATCTGGTAATTCTGCTGAAATTATTCCATCAATATATGCGATATTTGGGTATTTATTACGAAGAAAAAGCAAGATGTGTGCATGAGGCAAGCCTCGCTTTTAGAATTCAACTGTATAAATTACTGCAAAAAAATTATTCATTAGATAAGTAAGTAATTGTATATGTTGTTTTTAGTATTAACTTATAATAACTTAAAATAATAATGTAACAATTGTTAAAGGAATATAAATATTATACCTGCTTTTACTTCTCTAAAAATTTTATTGTCACGCAGGTCCTTTATCATGCGATCCAATTTGATTTTGAAAATCCTTGTTAAAATGTCAGGACGGTCTTCTAGAGATATTCCCCTACTTTCCTCAAATCTAGTAATTTCAGGCCATTTTGGGTTGCAAGTAAATGTGATGAAGAGATCAGGGTACCCTGCCCATTTGCAAATTGCCATGGCATCTTGATAATTTTGTAACATGTAACGTGCACCCCCCATGAAGCTGGAAGAGAGTATAACTCTTTGTCCTTGAGAAGAAGGTTCTATGTCTCCATGCAAAACAACATCTTCTAACCCTTTATAAAAGTGTGCCCTCAATTGTTTCTGATGAAGCCTAATAAACCTCAATCGAGAAGATTCCATCATTATATATCCATCTACCATGAATTGGTGAAATAATCTTCTAGATGACATAATTGCTGGAACTTCAGACTTCCTTTCTTGAATTTTGTATGATAAGTATTCACGTGTGCTAACACATTTCCTTCCACCAATAAAATCATCACTTTCATTTAAAGGAATATCTTCTCGGTATCCGTATTTACCATATAGAAATAGTAACGGATATTGCTGACACGAACAAAATTCCCACCTTCGGGACCGTGATGGCGCCTAACATTTCACTTGCTAGGCAAGACAATATTTGAATAATATTAGCTATTTTTAAATAATTTTAAATTAATTAATTAATAACAAAAAATAAAATGCGGAAATAAGGTCTGAAATGTAGTGAATAATCCATAATAATAGCGATATCTAAATACCATCCCAGAATTGGTGTCACAAGTACACGAGCTACTAGAATAATACAAATAAAGGTCTGGATGAAAATAAAATTGTCTGAAAGAAATACACAGCTATGATAAAGTGGAAGGGGACTTCAGAACTGCGAATGCTATGCAGCTATACCTCAAGTCTCCTGCGAATAACTAAATCCGAGCAAATCTACTATACGCCGTTGGGACCAACTCCAGTATCTACACAAGAAGTGCAGAGTATAGTATGAGTACAACCGACCCCATGTACCCAGTAAGTACCGAGCCTAACCTTGACAAAGTAGTGACGAGGCTAAGGCAGGTCACATACATTAACATATACTGTCACGACCCGATTTCAATATAGGTCGTGATGGCGCCCAACACCGTTGTTAGGCAAGCCAACACTGATAGATCTAGTGGTTTCCATTTTTATTTTTTTTATGTTTGCAGCGTAAACAACTTTCCGCATTTTATACAAAACTTAGAAATTTACTGATGTCAAGTAATTAAAGAAAGCAGCTGAGAGCAAATCAAAGTCGTAATAATAAATCCAAAACTCATAAGTCTACTAGTGTGTGCCAAGACCTGGTGTTACAAGTATGTGGGCTACTAGCAGAATATACAAATGAATATTAGTCCATTGTCTCAAGGGAATAGACAGCAATACAAATCCAAAAGAGAGACTCCGGCTGCTGCTGAACGGCTCGGAAGGGAAGCTCACTGTGTAGTCTCGAGCTAGAAGTCAAGCGTGCGCACCGGCCTGGAATCCAGATGCACCTGCCTCAGGTCCTACACATCAAGTGCAGAAGTGTAGCGTGAGTACGTAAAAAATGTGTACCTAGTAAGTATCTATCCTAACCTCGAAGAAGTAATGACGAGGGGTCGATTTCGACACTTACTAAGGGCCAAAAAACATAATACTATGTAAAGCAGGTAATATACAATAATAATGGCGCTTAAAAACAATAAGTAAGTAAGTAAATCCTTCTTTCTAAATAAAAGTCAAACCATTTCTCTCATCTATTCCTTTTACCTTTCAAGTACCTGAAACATTATTAAATATAAAAATGGATTTCGGTATTGCTACGCACGAGTTATGCCGAGGACGTACGACCTGATCCAAATATACATAATAATATAGTGTGCATTGCCGGGGATCGAACGGCCTGAACTATATAATATATTAATAAATCTTGCTGAGGCAAACGGCACGCTCCCATGAGAGTAGTGGAAGTTTGCCCCGCTTGCGGAATATATTTACGAAGCGGTTGAACATATAATTTCTCAACTCATCGTAGTATTTCTCAATTCTTTTCTAAAAATAAGAAATTCAACTTGGGGCTTTAAATATTGGGACCTTCAACTTCCACTTAAATCCAATAACTAGTAAGCATAAACAAGCAACGGTATCAAGAAAGCACGGTGTAAACCTATATCTACCCGGACATAAGTATGAATAGTAGCTACACACGGACTCTCATCATATCGTGCGTACGTAGCCCCCACAAATAGAAGTACATATTGATTAAGTTCACCTATGGGGTTAAATTCTCTCTTACAAGGTTAGGAAAGATACTTACCTCATCTCGAAGCTTACTTCCTAATTCAAGAATGCGCTCAAGCCTCCAAATTTGATGCCAAACGACTCCGAACTAGCCAAACATTATACAAATCGATCAATCTATGCTTAAAAGTTCATATCTCCACTATTAAAGTGATTACCCAACCCAAATTGTACGATTCCTAAAATTCACCCCCGAGCCCACACGCCCGGATTCCGGAAATGTTTGAAGAAAGTTGTTACTCATAACCCTAGGAACATAAATAAATGATTTTCACTAAGTTTCATAATCATTTCTGTGGTAAAATCTCATTTTTATTAAACCCTAGGTTTTTTATCTAAACCCATAATTTATATCAATTTTCATATTAAAAGCTACCCATAATCTATGTATTAAACTCACATTAAGTAGAAATCAATTACCTCACAAGGCTAGGTCGAAATCCCCTCCTTAAATGCTCTCTAATCGCCCAAGAATGAAAGAAATGGCCCCAAAAATGCCTAAGTCTCGATTTTAAACTTACTGCCCAGCTGCCCTCCTTCATCGCGAATGCAGAAGGGACCTCGCATTAGCGAAGGCAAACGGTTCAAGCCCCTGAGATGACTCATCGCGAACGCGACCAAGTCAACGCGAACGCAAAGAGCAAATAGCGGCCCAAGCCCAGCCCAGGGTACTCTACGTGAACGCGAGTCGCACACGAACGTGAATGTCACAGGTCCCAGACCTTTGCGAACGCGGACTAGATATCGCGAACGCGTATCACAGAATTCCCCAGCCCCTAATTCCTTCTACGCGAACATGAGAGTCCTTCCGCGTTTGCGAAGAAGGAAACCAGAACTGGAATTTTCTGGTTTTTCACACTTAGCTCTGAGGGGTCCGAAACTCTCCCGATCCCCTCGGGACCCCATCCAAAGGCACAAACAAGTCTGAAAACATGATACGGACTTGCTCGAACTCTCAAAACACAAAAATCAACAACGAAACTAAGAATCGCACCCCAAAATCAATTGAATCAAACTTAGAACTTCAAGTTTCTTCAATTTACTTCCAATGTGCCGAAACGTACTTAATCTACTCGGAATAACACCAAATTTTGCATGCAAGTTTTAAATAACATTACGAAACTATTCCCGATCTCGGAATTCCGTTTGGACCTCGATAGCACAAAAACCCGCTCCAAACCAAATTTAAAAAATTTTTAAAACCTTCAAGAACCAACTTTCACTATTAGGCATTGAAATGCTCCCAGGTCATCCAAAACCTGATCCGAACATACACCCAAGTCCGAAATCATCATACGAACCTATTGGAACTGTCAAATCCTGATTTCGAGGTCGTTTACTCACAATATTGACCGAAGTCAAACTTGGCCTTTTAAGCCAACCTTAAGGAACCAAGTATTCCGATTTCAACCCGAACCCTTCAAAATCCCGAACTAACCATCCCCACGAGTCATAAAACAGTAAAAGCATGTACGAGAAGTCTTATTTAGGGGAACTGTGTTCTAGAAAGCAAAATGACCAGTGGGGTCGTTACATTCTCCACCTCTTAAACAAACGTTCGTCCTTGAACGGGTTTAGAATCATACCTGAAGTACTGAATAAGTGTGGCTATCTTCTCCGCATGTCCTCCTCGGACTCCCAAGTCGCCTCCTTGACTGGTTGGCCCCTCCATTGGACCATTATCGTGGAAATCCTCTTGGATCTTAACTGGTGATCCTGCCTATCAACTATGGCAACTGGCTCCTCTTCATAACCCAGACTCTCATCTAACTGAATCGTGTTGAAGTCTAACACATGTGAAAATTCGGGATGATACCTCTGGAGCATAGACACGTGGAAAACCAGGTGAACTCCCGGTAGACTGGTAGGCAAAGCGAGCTCATAAGCAACCTCCCCAACTCGCCTCAGCACCTCAAATTGATCTATAAACCTTGGGCTCAACTTGCCCTTCTTCCCAAACCTCATGATACCCTTCATCGGCGAGACCTTCAAGAGAACCTTCCCGCCTACCATAAATGACACATCATGCAGCTTCTGATCCGCATAACTCTTTTGTCTGGACTGTGCTGCGCAACGTCGCTCCTGAATCAACTTTACATTTTTCCAAGGCATACTTCACCAAATCGATATCGTATAACTTAGCCTCACCGGGCTCAAACCACCCGATAGGAGAACGACATCGCCGACCATATAAAGCCTCAAATGGAGCCATCTCAATGCTGGACTGATAGCCGTCGTTGTAAGCAAATTCAGCCAGAGGCAAGAACTGATCCCATTGTCCCCCAAAGTCAATCACACATGCTTTGAGCATATCTTCCAAGATTTGAATTGTCGGCTCTGACTGGCCGTCGGTCTGTGGATGAAACGCAGTGCTGAGCTCTACACGGGTCCCCAACTCACCTTGTACGGCTCTCCAGAAATGTGAAGTGAATTGAGGGCCTCTGTCTGATATGATAAAAACAGGCACACCGTGCAACCGAACTATCTCCCGAATATAAATCTGGGCCAATCTCTCTAAAGTATAAGTAGTTGCAACTGCAATGAAGTGTTCCGACTTGGTCAAACTGTCAACAATGACCTAAACTACATCGAACTTCCGCAAGGTCTGCGGCAACTCAACTATGAAGTCCATAGTAATGCGCTCCCATTTTCACTCAGGTATAGTCATCTGCTGGAGTAAGCCACCTGGCCTCTGGTACTCATACTTAACATGCTGGCAATTTAGGCACCTAGATACATACTCAACTATGTCATTCTTCATCTGTCGCCACCAATAATGTTGTCTCAGGTCCCGATATATCTTCGTAACACCTGGATAAATAGAGTACCGAGAACTGTGTGCCTCCTCTAGAATCCTCCCCCTCATGCCATCGACCTTAGGAACACATAGACGACCCTGGAGGTGCAGGACATCATCCTCGCCAATAGAAACCTCCTTAGCACCACCCTGTAGTACCGTCTCTCTAAGAACTGCTAAGTGCGGATCATCAAACTATCGAGCCTTGACCTGCTCCAATAGTGAAGACTGGGCAACAACACATGCAACGACTCGGCTGGGCTCTGAAATATCCAACCTCACAAGTCTGTTAGCCAAGGACTGAATGTCCAAAGATAGTAGCCTCTCCTCTGCTGAAATGAATGCCAAGCTACCCATACTCTCTACCTTCATGCTCAAGGCATCTGCAACTACATTCGCCTTGCCCGGATGATAAAGAATGGTGATGTCATAGTCATTCAGTAACTCAAGCCATATGTGCTACCTCAAATTGAGATCCCTTTGCTTGAACAAGTGCTGCAAACTGTGGTGATCAGTGTAAACCTCACAAGGCACTCCATATAGATAATGCTTCCAAATCTTAAGAGCGTGAACAATCGCGGCCAACTCCAAATCGTGCACAGGATAATTTTTCTCATGGGGCTTCAGTTGACGTGAAGCATATGCAATAACTCGCCCCTCCTATATCAATACACAACCCAAGCCAACGCGTGAAGCATCGCAATACAGAGAATACATCCCCGAACCGGAAGGCAACACTAGAATTGATGTTGTAGTCAAAGTTGTCTTGAGCTTCTGAAAGCTTACCTCACAATCATCGGTCCAACGGAACGGAGCACCTTTCTGGGTCAATCTAGTCAAAGGTGTTGCAATGGATGATAAGCCCTCCACAAATCGGCGATAATAACCTGCTAGCCCCAAGAAACTCCTGAACTTAGTCGCCGAAGTAGGACGAGGCCAACTCTGAACCGCCTCAATCTTCTTGGGATCCACCTTAATGCCTTCGCCTGATACAACATGCCCCAAGAATGCCACAGAACTTAGCCAAAACTCACATTTCGAGAACTTAGCAAATAACTTTTGTTCTCGCAAGGTCTGAAGCACCACTCTCAAATGCTGCTCATGCTCCTCCATGTTACGTGAGTAAATCAAAATGTCATCAATGAAGACAATGACAAACGAATCAATATATGGCTTGAACACCCTGTTCATCAAATCCATGAACACCGCTGGGGCATTAGTCAAACCGAAGGACATCACTAGAAACTCATAATGGCCATATCTAGTATGGAAAGCAGTCTTCAGAACATCTGAGTCCCGAAACTTCAACTGGTGGTACCCTGATCTCAAGTCGATCTTAGAAAACACCCTACTACCCTGCAACTAGTCAAACAAATCATCAATACGCGGCAACGGATACTTATTCTTAATGGTGACTTTGTTCAACTGGCGGTAATCAATGCACATCCGCATGGTCCCATCTTTCTTCTTCACGAATAATACTGGTACACCTCAAGGTGATACACTCGGCCTGACGAACCCCTTGGCTAGCAACTCCTCAAGTTGTTCCTTCAACTCCTTCAATTCTTTCGGAGCCATACGGTAGGATAGATATAGGCTGGGTACCTGGAGTCAAGTCAATACAGAAATTGATATCACGATCTGGTGGCATGCTCGAAAGATCAAAAGGAAACACATCGGAGAACTCCCGGACCACCGGTACTGAATCAATCATCGGAAACTCTGTAGTAGTATCCCAAATATATGTTAGATAACCCAAACAACCCTTCTCGACCATGTGTCGAGCCTTTATAAAAGAGATAACCTGACTAGATGTACTGACAGAAGAACCCTTCCACTCCAATCTAGGCAACTCTGACATCACTAAGGTAACAGTCTTGGCATGGCAATCGAGGATGGCGTGATATGGGGATAGCCAGTCCATGCCCAGGATGACCTCAAAGTCGGTCGTATCAAGCAACAAAAGATATGCTCTAGTCTCGTATCCACAAAATATGACCACATATGACCGATAGATCCGATCCACAACAACAGCATCGCCCACAGGAATGGACACATAAACAGGAGTACCCAAGGACTCATGAGGAATATATAGAAAATGAGTAAATAGAGATGACACATACGAATAGGTAGACCTTGGATCAAATAATACTGAAGCTTCCCTACCGTAGATAGAAATAATACATGTGATCACGACATCTGAGACCATTGCATCTGGTCTGGCCAGAAAAGTATTAAATCTGGCTGGAGAGCCACCTGGATAGCCTCCGCCTGCCTGACCTCCACCTCTAGGACAACCCCTACCCACCTGCCCCCGCCTCTGGGCGGCCGGACGGTTGGTGCGGCTACTGGAGCTATAATCATGGGTTGATGGCCCTGCTACACTGCCTTGCCTCGAAGTCTGGGTCAATGCCTATTCAAGTGACTAGGGTCCCCTCACTTAAAACAACCCCTCGGAGCGGTGGACTACTGCCCTGAAGTCTGACCCTGATTTCTTGAATACCCACCTGAAGGACCCTGGATAGCTGGCGGGAGGTAAGAACTCTCTGGCATATCACTGAAATAGGGTCGCGCCGGAACACCCCGAGGAGGTGGTGCCAGATATGGGGGCCTGCTAGGCTGACCCCTCCCAAAATGACCTCTGCCCCCAGCTGGGGCACCTCTGAACTCTCCAGAAAAATGGGACCTCTTGTCCCGCTGCATCTGCTCCCTACTCCTCTGATGGTAACCCTCAATCCTCCGAGCAATCTCCACTACTAACTGATAAAAAGTCCCCATCTCAACCTCCCGGGCCATAGTAGCCTGAATATCTGAGTGCAACCTCGTAACAAATCTTCGCACTCCTCCGCCTCAGTAGGAAGTATCATAAGTGCATCGCGGGACAACTCAAAGAATCTAGCCTCATAATCGGTCACTGATATCTGACCCTGCTCAAGCCGATCGAACTGACACCGCAACTCTTCCCTCTGGGAGGGTGGGATATACCTGTCCAAAAATAGGTGGGTGAACTGGTCCCAAGTCATGTGGGGAGAATTTGCTGGTTTTCCAAGAAAGTAAGTCTTCTGCCACCTACGTGTGCTGCCCTCCAACCGAAAGGTAGTAAAATCCACCCCGTGAGACTCCAATATGCTCATGTTGTGCAGTATGTCCCTGCACCTATCAATAAAGTCTTGAGGATCCTCATGTCGCTCACCCCTAAAGACCGAAGGGTAAAGCCTGGTCCATCTGTCCAAGAGCTTCTGCGGCTTGCCGGCCACAGCTGGTCTAGGCTCAAGTACATCTGTTGTAACTGGATGGGCCTCGCCCGCGGGTAGTGTACCCAAAGTATGATATACGGCAGCTGCATGCCCAGGTGCCTGAGCAGTAGGGGTCTGTGCTCCCCCTCCTGCCTGAGACGTGGCTGGGTCTGCTAGAAATAAACCAGCCTGGGTCATAGAATCCATGAACCGCAGCATACGGCCCAAGACCTCCTGAAAGCCCGGTGCTGTCGTGAAATCTACCGGGGCTGGCTCTATTGCTGGCATCCCGCCCTGCTCCTCAACAATGAGATCCTCCACTGGATCCGCTGGTGGTACAACTGGGGCAACTCTGGGATGTCCTTGTCCCCTACCTCGGGCTAGTGTCCTCCCCCGACCTCTACCTCGGCTTCTAGCCATAAGGGGAGCAGCCCCTCCCGGGTCTGGAACGTCTCCTGCGCGCGTTCTCACCATCCATGAGAGAATAAGAGGAAGAAACTTAGTACACCATCAACTGCACGATAGGAGATGAATAAAGAGTAGTTTCCTAATACCTTATACCCTCTCGAAGATAAGTACGGACGTCTCTGTACCGATCCGCAAGACTCTATTAGGCTTGCCCATAACTTGTGAGACCTACGTGAACCTAGTGCTCTGATACCATGTTGTCATGACCCGATTTCATCATAGGTCGTGAAGGCACCCAACACCGTTGTTAGGCAAGCCAACATTGATAGATCTAGTGGTTTCCATTTATTTTTTTTACATGTTTGCAGCGTAAATAACTTTCCGCATTTTATACAAGACTTAGAAATTTACTGATGTAGAGTAATTAAACAAAGCAGCTGAGAGCAAATCAAAGTCATAATAATAAATCCAAAAATCATAAGTCTAATAGTGTATGCCAAGACCTGGTGTCACAAGTATGTGGGCAACTAACAGAATATACAAATGAATACTAGTCCACTGTCTCAAGGGAATAGACAGCAATACAAATCCAAAAAAGAGACTTCGGCTGCTGCTGAATGGCTTGGAAGGGCAGCTCACCGTGTAGTCTCGAGCTAAAAGTCAAGCGTGCGTGTCGGACTGGAATCCAGATGCACCTGCCTCAGGTCCTGCACATCAAGTGCAAAAGTGTAGTGTGAGTATGTAAACAACGTGTACCCAATAAGTATCTAGCCTAACCTCGAAGAAGTAGTGACTAGGGGTCGACTTCGACACCTACTAAGGGCCAAAAAAAATACAATACTGTGTAAAACATGTAATATACAATAATAATGGCGCTTAAAAACAATAAGTAAGTAAGTAAATCCTTATTTCTAAGTAAAAGTCAAACCATTTCTCTTATCTATTCCTTTCACCTTTCAAGTCCATGAAACATTATTAAATATAAAAAGGAATTTTGGTATTGCTACGCACGAGTTATGCCGAGGACATACGGCCCGATCAAAATATACATAATAATATATTGTGCACTGCCGAGGGTCGAATGGCCCAAACCATATAATATATTAATAAATCTTGCTGAGGCGAACGGCACGCTCCCATGAGAGTAGTGAAAGTTTGCCCCGCTCGCGGAATATATTTGCGAAGTGATTGAACATATAATTTCTCAACTCATCGTAGTATTTCTCAATTCTTTTCTAAAAATAAGAAATTCAACTTGGGGCTTTAAATATTGGGACCTTCAACTTCCACTTAAATCCAAAAACTAGTAAGTATAAAAAAGCAATGGTATCAAGAAAGCATGGTGTAAACCTATATCTACCCGGACATAAGCATGAATAGTAGCTACACAGGGACTCTCGTCATATCGTGCGTACGTAGCCCCCACAAATAGAAGTTCATATTGATTAAGTTCACCTACGGGGTTAAATTCTCTCTTACAGGGTTAGGAAAGATACTTACCTCATCTCGAAGCTTACTTCCTAATTCAAGAATGCGCTCAAGCCTCCAAATTTGATGCCAAACGACTCCGAACTAGCCAAACATTATACAAATCGATCAATCTATGCTTAAAAGTTCATATCTCCACTATTAAAGTGATTACCCAACCCAAATTGTAAGATTCCTAAAATTCACCCCCGAGCCCACACACCCGGATTCCAGAAATATTTGAAGAAATTTGTTACCCATAACCTTAGGAACATAAATATATGATTTTCACAAAGTTTCATAATCATTTCCGTGGTAAAATCTCATTTTTATTAGACCCTAGGTTTTTTATCTAAACCCATGATTTCTACCAATTTTCATGTTAAAATCTACCCATAATCTATATATTAAACTCACATTAAGTAGAAATCACTTACCTCAAAAGGCTAGGTCGAAATCCCCTCCTTAAATACTCTCTAATCGCCCAAGAATGAAATAAATGGCCCCAAAAATGCCTAAGTCTCGATTTTAAACTTACTGCCCAGCTGCCCTCCTTCATCGCGAACGCGGAAGGGACCTCGTATTTGTGAAGGCAAACGAATCAAGCCCCTGAGATAACTCATCGCAAATGCGACTAAGTCAACGTGAATGCGAAGAGTAAATAGCGGCCCAAGCCCAGCCCAGGGTACTCTACGCGAACGCGAGTTGCCTCATGCAAACGCAAAGGTCATAGGTCCCAGACCTTTGCGACCACGGACTAGCTATCGCGAATGCGTAGCACAAAATTCCCCATCCCCCACTTCCTTCTACGCGAGCGCAAGAGTCCTTCTGCGTTCGCGAAGAAGGAAACCAGAACTGGAATTTTCTGGTTTTTCACACTTAGCTCCGAGGGGTCCGAAACTCACCCGATCCCCTCGGGACCCCATCCAAAGGTGCAAACAAGTCTGAAAACATGATACGGACTTGCTCGAACTCTCGAAACGCGAAAATAAACAACGAAACTAAGAATCGCACCTCAAAACCAATTGAATCAAACTTGGAACTTCAAGTTTCTTCAATTTATTTCCAATCCGCCGAAACATACTTAATCTACTCGGAATAACACCAAATTTTGCGTGCAAGTCTTAAATGACATTACGGAACTATTGCTAGTCTCAATTTTTTTTTTTGACCTTGATAGCACCAAAACTCGCTCCAAACCTAATTTAAAGAATGTGTAAAACCTTAAAGAACCAACTTCCACTATTAGGCGTCGAAACGCTCCCGGGTCATCCAAAACCCGATCCGAAATGCTCAAGTCTGAAATCATCATACGAACCTATTGGAACTACCAAATCTCGATTCCGAGGTTGTTTACGCACAATGTTCACCAAAGTCAAACTTGGCCTTTTACGCCAACCTTAAGGAACTAAGTGTTCCGATTTCAACCCGAACCCTTCCAAATCCCGAACTAACCATCCCCGCGAGTCATAAAATAGTAAAAGCATATACGGGAAGTCTTATTTAGGGGAACGGGGTTCTAGAAAGTAAAACGACTGGTCGGGTCATTATATGTACGCAATAACAATAATAATAACAATAATAGAAATAAAATAGGTGTCTCTTTTCAACAGTTGAAGCCCACTCGGCAGTCATAACCAATTATTATTTCAATCAGTTTTTGTTGTGGCATGCAACCCGATCCCACAATATATTCATATTCAATTTTATTGCGACGTGCAACCCGATCCTCTAATATATTCATTTCAATCAATTCTGTTGTAGTGTGCAACCCGCTCCTCCAATATATTCATTTCAATCAATTCTGTTGCGGCGTATAACCCGCTCCTCCAATATATTCATTTCAATCAATTCTGTTGCGGTGTGCAACCCGCTCCTCCAATATATTCACGTTCATTTACGTTGCGGCATGCAACCCGCTCCTCCAATAAATTCATTTACTAATTCTTATAAAAGAAATTACTCCAATAAATGCAACAATTAAGATGAAATTATAAGACAACAAGCATACAATAATTATGATTTATTAGAAATAAGTGATGACAAGTAGAAATTAATTATGGAAATTAAGGATATAATAAGCATTTTAATAATTAGTACGTTAAACGTCAAGTGGCAATTAAGTCACATAAATCAAATAAGCATGTAGAAATTATAGCATGGATTCAAGGCATGATATTGAGCAAAGAACGCGAGAGAAATAATTAAAATAATAATTAATTCATGATTTAAAATAATTTATAATTTTTCAAGTAATTATGCAAATAATTAATTTGATGACGTATAGACACTCGTCACCTCGTCTATACGTCGTTCACATGCATTTCACATAACAAATAATTTAAGGGTTCTATTCTCCCAAGTCAAGGTTAACCACGACATTTACCTCGCTTTGCAACCAAATTCAAGATTCCAATAAACATTTTCCTCGCACATTTGTGTCCGAAATCCTCAAATCTAGTCATAAACAATTCAATATACTCAATATAAATCGTAGAAATTAATTCCATATGAATTTACTAATTTTTCTGATTAAAATCCAAAATTCATCTCAAAAATCGACAGTGGCACCCACTTCTCGAATCTCGAAAAAATTTACAAACCACCAACACCCGTTCCGATACGAGTTCAACCATACAAAAATTATCGAATTCCGACATCGGATTGCCTTTCAAATCCTCAATTAAAGTCTTTGAAGATTTCTACTATTTTCAACTCAATCTTTACCCATTTGAACTCAACAATCTTCCCACAAAACTTATTGGTACAAGCATGTATAAATAATACTCTCATATCCAAGAATCATCTTACTAATTACCTATTTCTAGTTGGATTTTGAAATTGAAGGATTGGGGAAAGAAATTCTTACCTCTTTGAAGCTCTAGCAACCCTTTGATGCGATTTAATGGTTTGATTCAAGGTAGAGTCGTGAAATCCTTAGTCCTTCCTTTCCTCTCTCTAGAATCGCTCTCCCCTATCTCTAAAACACCAGAAAATACCCAAAATCTGAACCCTAAAACGAGTTAAATGAAATGGGGGTCGGGTTATAAAAACTCTCCAGATTTCTGGACCGGGCTACAGACCAGGCTAGGCACGCTCTGTAGCGAGCTACAGACCAGGATTCGCGAGCTCTATAGAGAGCTAAATATCAGGCTTCGCGAGCTCTATAGCGAGCTAAATACCAGGCTTTGTGAGGGATATAGCACGATCTAGCGCGCTATAGACCTGGCTTCGTGAGGTCGAAATGATTCAACTCCCCAACGCACTGTTCAACCCAATAAGTCCGAAAATACAATACATTAGCCTATCTTGGCACCACGAAACCTTAAATTTCTTGGCAAAAGTTTACGGGGCATTACATTCTCCCCCGCTAAGGATCATTCGTCCTCGAATGAGAATTAGAGTCCTCCCCAAACACATAACATAACTTATCTCTTCTTTCACCCATTTAAATTTCCCGAATTTTTACTAACTCCCAAAATTTTCAAATATTTCGCCAGAGTTTCCTTTGTAACTGGGTCTATCCACCTGCTAGAAAATCATAGAAACTAATCCTAACAACACATACATAATCCAATCAACGTAACACAACATGAAAATAATACTAATAGTGGCATCATAAGTAATATATTACTAGAAAAGGAACGTCATTAACATCAACTATTCAGGTGATACGTAACTCATAGCAGGTAAGCTCTCAACATCTTCATAGAACACATAAATGAACGTTTAAATTAAATATGATATTTTTGGGTCATCACATTCTCTACCTCTAAAACAAACGTTCGTCCTCGAATAGAATTAGAGAAGTACCTGAGTTGGTGAAAAGATGTGGATATTGCTCCGTATGTCTGACTTGGACTACCAGGTAGCTGCCTCAATCGGTTGAACTCTCCATTGTACCCGAACTGAAGGATAACTCTTAGATCTCAACTGACGGACCTGCCGAGCTAGAATAGCTACCGGCTCCTCCTCATAAGTTAAATCTTTGTCCAATTGAACTGAGCTAAAGTCTAACACATAGGACGGATCACCATGATATTTTTGGAGCATGGATACATAGAACACCAGATGAACTGCTGATAAACTAGGTGGTAGTGCAAGCTTGTAGGCTACTTCACCCACCCTTTCAAGAATTTCAAAGGGTCCGATACCTAGGGCTCAACTTGCCCTTCTTTCCAAATCTCATTACACCTTTCATAGGTGAAACTCAGAGCAATACTCTTTCTCCTACCATGAATGCAATGTCACAAACCTTACGGCCAGCATAAGTCTTTTACCTAGACTGAGCTATGCGAAGTCGATCCTGAATAATCTTGACCTTATCCAAGGCATCCTGTACAAAATCAGTACCCAACAATTGAGCCTCTCCCGGTTCAAACCAGCCAACTGGAGAATGACATCGCATCCCGTATAATGCTTCATACGGAGCCATCTGAATGCTCGACTGGTAGCTGTTATTATAAGCAAACTCCGTAAGTGGCAAGAACTGATCCCAAGAACCTCCTAAGTCTATAACACAAGCGCGAAGCATATCTGAATAGTGCATTCTGATTGTTCGTCTGACTGTGGATGAAATGTTGTACTCAACTCAACCCGCGTGCCTAACTCATGTTGTATAGTCCTCCAGAAGTGCGAGGTGAACTGTGTACCTCGATCAGAAATGATAGACACGGGCACACCGTGAAGGCGGACAATCTCGCGGATGTAAATGTCAGCTAACCGCTCTGAAGAATAGGTAACTGCTACTGGAATGAAATCTGCTGACTTGGTTAACCTGTCCACAATGACCCATAGTGCGTCAAACTTTCTCTGAGTTTGTGGGAGTCCAACAATAAAATCCATAGTGATACGCTCCCACTTTCACTCAGGAATTTCTAACTTCTGAAGCAAACCACTAGGTCTCTAATGCTTGTACTTAACTTGCTGATAATTAAGACACTGAGCTACATAGGCAACTATATCCTTTTTCATTCTCCTCCACCAATAATGTTGCCGCAAATCTTGATATATTTTTACGGCACCCGGATGAATAGAATACCAGGAACTGTAGGCCTCTTCAAGAATTAATTCACGAAGTCCATCCACATTAGGAACACAAATACGACCCTGCATCCACAAAACTCCATCATCTCCCACATCAACCTGCTTGGCACCACCGTGCCGCACTGTTTTCTTAATGACAAGCAGATGAGGATCATCATAATGTCGCTCTCTGATGCGCTCAAATAAAAAAAAAGACCGAGCGACTGTGCAGGCTCGATCCCAACTGGGTTCTGAAACATCTAACCTCACGAATTGATTGGCCAAAGTCTGAACATCTGCAGCTAACGACCTCTCACCAATTAGAATATACGCAAGGTTGCCCATACTCACTGCCTTTCTACTCAAAGTATCGGCCACCACATTGGCCTTTCTGGGTGATACAAAATGGTGATATCATAGTCTTTCAACACCACCAACCATCTTCTCTGCCTCAAATTGAGATCTTTTTGTTTGAACAAATACTGAAGGCTACGATGATCAGTAAATACCTCACATGAGACACCGTAAAGGTAATTCCTCCAAGTCTTCAGCGCATGAACAATGGCTGCCAATTCTAAGTCATGAACATGATAATTCTTCTCATGAACTTTCAACTGCCGTGACGCATATGCAACCACCATGCCATCTTGCATCAATACTGCACCAAGCCCAACGCGAGATGCATCACAATACACCGTATAAGATCCTGAACCTGTGGTTAATACCAACACTGGCGCTATAGTCAGAGCGGTCTTGAGCTTCTGAAAGCTCAACTCACACTCGTCTGACCATGTAAATGGGGCACACTTCTGGGTCAATCTGGTCTTAATAGTTGTTCATAATCAATTACAGAATCATCAACTAACATCATGTTAACAAAAATCTCGTTGCAAACCTTCACAATACTGATAACGAGATACAAGGCATGAAGACCTCATAATTATTTATCCGAATTAACGAGTCACATTTAACGCCACCTGGGCAATCACTTATCTCGTAGGTTAAAACTCAATAATTACAACACGAATTTGGCAAGTATGCATGGAGAATTTCATACAAGAATTTTCAAATAAGCCTAGCAGGCATGATTCCCTATTATTACTATAGTACAAATTTAATTTCACAAGGGAGAACTTAAACACAAGAATTTTCCTCACAAGGATCTCGTCCTTATATATCTTCCATCGCAGCTCGTAGACCGGTTTAAGCATATCAAATTATATTAAAATGTGAGGATCTCGTCCTCAAATCTGAATCACAAGTAATATGCACATCGTGCCAATCAAAATTTCCATTCTCTCCTTTTAAATAATTTTTGTTAAACAAAATCACAACACATAATGAACCACACCCCGGTAGGGCATATAATTCAAAATTTGTAATTAATTATCTGGAAATTACATCAAAACTTACCGAAATAAGTAACAGAAAGCCACCTTTAGCCTCGCAGCTCTTATTAGTGATAAACACGGAATGATAGGCATAGTTATCTCCATAGAATCTCCCAACATGAGTAAACACATAAGTAGATTATAGAACCACGAAGTTCACTCATAAGTGGAGCACAATAGGAGGACTCGTCTCGATACTCAGAACCGAATCAAGTTAAGGAAATTATTCCTTTATATTAAATCGAGGTCATACATGTAACTACACCATATGATGTAACAACCTCAGCCATACCATAAAAAATATCAACGGATGGACCTCCACCTCTAGGACTCCCTCTACCCGTCCGTCCTCCAACCCTAACTGGTCATGTAGGTGGTGTAGTAACTATAATGGGGCACGCAGCCTGAGTGCTTTGATGAAATATGTCTCTCCCAAGTTTAGGACAATTTTTTCAAGATGCTCCTAGTGTCACCACATTCATAACAGCTCTTTTGCGGGTTTGGCTGCTCATACTGAGTCTCTACCAGATAACTGGAATAACCATTGTAGGAAACTCATGTCAGTGGTGCATTAAAATAACTTACTGGAGCACCCTGAATAATTCGATGTGCGGACTGGGCTGGCCGACTACCCGAGCCCCCGCCATAATGATTTATACTCACAGAGTAGAATCCACTGAATTCTCCAGAACCTCGAGACGTCTTGGTCTCCTTAGTTTCCTTTTTCCTCAGCTCAAACACACTCTAATATCTTGGCAACTTCTACCACTAGCAGAAATGAAGTATCAGCTTGTAGATCCCGAGTCATACAAAATTTTACCATCATAATTGAGTCCTTTAATGAGTTTGTGGACTCGCTCTCTGGCTGTAGGAAGCAAAGTAGGAATATGACGGGCTAACTTATTGAACCTGATGGCATATTCTGACACTGTCATGGTGACCTGACACAACTATTCAAACACTATGCACCACGTATTACGGAGAGTCCGGGAAACAAACTCTTTCAAAAATGTTTCTAAGAACTGAGCCAGGTTGGCGGTGTTGCATTGACTGGTCTTCCCTTTCCATAGGCTTGCCACGAACACCGGTGGAGAATTATCTCTCCCAAGGCCAATTTCTCCTTTTGTTATGCTGACTCAACACTGCTGAGCTAACCCATTTCTTAACATACTCTTCGATTCTTCTTTGGGGTAACCCTTACCCCTATTTATACACAATGATCACAAAAGTAGAGCTCCATACAGACAAATCTTGGCATGAACCACATAGTCCAGAATCTCGTCAACCACTGTACTTCCTCCGAAGCACCCCAAAATCTGCAACCATGACGTCCACGCTGAGTAGACCTTCTGTGAATTTAAAGTTGTTTCTCTAACTCCTTTGGTACTGAAGTATAGGATTATTAAGGAGACGGACATACCGTAAATCCCAACCTTATCCTCTACAACATCTCAGGACTTAAACATGTGTAAATATTTGGGGAACCTTTCAGTACCACATATATATATTTCAGGCCAAAACTGATATAACACATGATCCCGCATTCCATCCAATAATAGTGGACTCCCCCACTCGGCGCGAAGTCATAGTTCACCACGACCGATGATCCACAATATTAACCTTTACAGCTCGTATAAATCAACCAGATGCCAAGGTCCGTTGCACCCCCCACATGATTTACTGGGTGATCCCTCAATACGTCTGCATCTTCAGTCGAAACCACATGTTGAGGCAATGTTTGAGCATCTCTGGGTCCCTCGTAGTCCATTTGTGGCATCACGAACAGTCGACGCACAATTGATACCGAGTGCGTAATGTCATACATGAGTGGATACAAAGGAATATGTGATATATGTTTCAAGCTAAATTAATGTCGCACGATAAGGAATGAAAGAAGTGGAATTATTCCTAAACTCTATAGCCTCTGGAAGATAAGTACAGACGTCTCTGTACCGATCCTTCAGACTCTACTAAGCTTGCTCGTGACTCGTGAGATCTATGTAACCTAGTGCTCTGATATCAACTGTCACAGCCCAAAATTCCCATCTTCGGGATCGTGATGGCACCTAACATTTTACTTGCTAGGCAAGTCAGCGTTAGAATAATATTAGCCATTTTTAAACAATTTTAAATTAATTAATAACAAAGAAACAAATGCGAAAGTAAGGTCTGAAATATAGTAAATAATCCATAATAATAGCGATGTCTAAATACCATCCCAGAATTTGTGTCACAAGTGCACGAGCTTCTAGAATAATACAAATAAAGGTCTGAATAAAATAAAAATGTCTGAAAGCAAACACAAAAGCTATGATAAAGTGGAAGAGGACTTCAGAACTGCGAACGTCATGCAGCTATACCTCAAGTCTCCTGCGAATAGCTGAATCCGAGCAAATCTACTATACGCCGCTGGGACCAACTCCAGTATCTGCACAAGAAGTGCAGAGTGTAGTATGAGTACAACCGACCCCATATACCCAGTAAGTGCCAAGCCTAACCTCGACGAAGTAGTGACGAGGCTAAGGCAGGTCACATACATTAACATGTACGCAATAACAATAATAACAACAATAATAGAAATAAAACATGTGTCTCTTTTCAACAGTTGAAGCCCACTCGGCAGTCATAACCAATTATTATTTCAATCAGTTTCCATTGCGGCGTGCAACCCGATCCTACAATATATTCATTTCAATCAATTCTGTTGTGGCGTGCAACCCGCTCCTCCAATATATTCATTTCAATCAATTCTGTTGCGGCGTGCAACCCGCTCCCCCAATATATTCATTTCAATCAATTCGGTTGCGGCGTGCAACCCGCTCCTCCAATATATTCACTTTCATTTCAGTTGCGGCGTGCAACCCGCTCCTCCAATATATTCATTTACCAATTCTTATAAAAGAAATTACTCCAATAAATGCAACAATTAATATAAAATTATAAGACAACAAGAATACAATAATTATGATTTATTAGAAATAAGTGATGACAAGTAGCAATTAATTATGGAAATTAAGGATGTAATAAGCATTTTAATAATTAGTACACTAAACGTCAAGTGGAAATTAAGTCACATAAATCAAATAAGCATGTAGCAATTATAGCATGGATTCAAGGCATGATATTAAGCAAAGGACACGAGAGAAACAATTAATATAATAATTAATTCATAATTTAAAATGATTTATGATTTTTCAAGTAATTATGCAAACAATTAATTTGACGACGTATAGACACTCATTACCTCGCCTATACGTCGTTCACATCCATTTCACATAACAAATAATTTAAGGGTTCTATTCCCTCAAGTCAAGGTTAACAACGATACTTACCTCGCTTTGCAACCAAATTCAAGATTCCAATAAACATTTGCCTCGTGAATTCGTGTCCAAAATCCTCAAATCTAGTCATAAATAATTCAATATACTCAATACAAATCGTAGGAATTAATTCCACATGAATTTACTAATTTTTCGGATTAAAATTCGAAATTCATCTCAAAATTCGACATTGGGATCCACGTCACGAATCCCGTAAAAAATTATGAAATCCGAACACCCGTTCCGATACGAGTTCAACCATACAAAAATTATCGAATTCCGACATCGGATTGCCTTTCAAATCCTCAATTAAAGTCTTTGAAGATTTCTACCATTTTCAACTCAATCTTTACCCATTTGAACTCAACAATCTTCCCACAAACCTTATTGGTACAAGCATGTATAACTAATACTCTCACATCCAAGAATCATCTTACTAATTATCTATTTCTAGTTGGATTTCGAAATTGAAGGATTAGAGAAAGAAATTCTTACCTATTTGAAGCTCTAGCAACCCTTTGATACGATTTTAAGGTTTGATTCAAGGTAGAGTAGTGAAATCCTTAGTCCTTCTTTTTCTCTCTCTAGAATCGCTCTCCCTCTCTCTAAAATACCAGAAAATACCCAAAATCTGAACCCTAAAACGAGTTAAATGAAATGGGGGTCGGGTTATAAAAACTCTCCAAATTTCCGGACCGGGCTACAGACCAGGATAGGCATGCTCTGTAGCGAGCTACAGACCAGGCTAGGCACACTCTATAGCGAGCTACAAACCAGGATTCGCGAGGTCTATAGCGCTCTAAATACCAGGCTTCGCAAAGGATATAGCACAGTCTAGCGCGCTACAGACCTGGCTTCACGAGATCGAAATGATTCAACTCCCCAAAACACTGTTCAACCCAATAAGTCCGAAAATACAATACATTAGCCTACCTTGGCACCACGAAATCTTAAATTTCTTGGCAAAAATTTACGGGGCATTACATTCTCTCCCGCTTAGGATCATTCGTCCTCGAATGAGAATTAGAGTCTGCCCTAAACACATAATATAACTTATCTCTTCTTTCACCCATTTCAATTTCCCGAATTTTTACTAACTCCCAAAATTTTCAAAAATTTTACGAGAGTTTCCTTTGTAACTGGGCCTATCCACCTGCCAGAGAATCCCAGAAACCAATCCTATCAATACATACATAATCCAATCAATGTAACACAACATGAAAATAATACTAACAGTGGCATCATAAGCAATATATTACTAGAAAAGGAATGCCATTAACATCAACTATTCAGGTGATACGTAACTCATAGCAGGTAAGCTCTCAACATCTTCATAGAACACATAAATGAACGTTTAAATTAAAGATGACATTTTTGGGTTATCAAATTGCAAACCTAAGTATACAGCATTTAATTTATTTATCCTTTGTAGTTGTCCTGATTGGCTTTCAACAATGATATCTGTGTAAGACCTTATTTGTTCAAAATCACCGACCACCAAAGCAGCTACCTCTGAAATTGTCGGTAAGTTGTATCTTCTTCCATTAGAGCCTCTTTTCCCTATCAAGCTTAGTATAATATTTGAGTTTCGATCTACTTGAAATCAATCTCTTACCATTCTAAATGACTTTGCAAGAACATTATGGTCATCAAGCATTTGCTTCAAATCAGTAACAATTTCAGCATGAAGCTGATTGTTACTTTCACCATAACTGTAAGAATAAAATATTCAATTTACTAAAAATATTTATCTTTTATAAAATTTATTATTAAAATATTATTATTAAGCAATTGATCAATACTAACCTGATAGCATGAATTCTATTTTCCACTTCATTTTCTGTATCATGGATATACAATTGTGTAAATTTTGGGGTAGATCCTTGTGGAGGTAATAAGCTTCCAATTTGGTGATAATTTTGCCCAGATAATCTGAATGTTTTCGGTCCCTTTGTTTGGTTGACAAAGACATCAATCTTTCCTCCCATTGATTTAAATGAGAACATAGAATTATATGTTCGTATATTCTCTCTGAAATATTTACTTTTTGCACCTTCATGAAATTAGAGTTTGTTAAAGAAGATATATGTATAAATTCTTGTGTTGGTTTATTTTATTCAAAAAAAATTTATCTATTAACCTGATCCAAACAATAATTCCTTTAAGATGGAAGGCGGCTCTTTTGGATTTGGTAGCTTGATCTTTTCACGATTGCAGCACAAATTGAATACTGAATTTCTTTTCTTATACTTCTTGTTAATTCTTTCCTCGTACCAGAAATATGCCCCACAATATTCATATTCATAAGTAGCATCTCTTATATCCCAGTAATCTAGTATAGTGAGAGTAAAATAAAGGGTTAAAGTCACAATACTTATTATACAGAAAATAGAATAATGTTGTATATGTAAATTTAATAACCATCATACTTACCTTCATTGAAAATTGTCCAGCTTTCGACTTCATCCTCTACATATAATAATATTAAAATATAAAAATTAAGAAGTCAATATAGTTTGAATTGTTAATATATTTTCATATGATCTATGATTGTTGGGTTTTTATCCACATGCCTTCAAACACATTTTCATCTTCATTTTCATCATGATCTTGTAACCTTGATTGCATATCGCCTTGATGCATAAAATTAAATATTAATAAACTTTTATGTATGACTGTTAGTTGTGGTGTTCTTCTAATAGCATACCTGGTATATCACCATCAATATTGACATCCTCAAATTCTGAAAAAAAAAAGTAATAGTTAGCATAATTTATTTGACATTCTTGCATTTAATATAGATCTTTTCCGTAATAGCCTCACAGTGCAAGGCAACAACAACTACTCAGTATAATCCTACTAGTGGGGTATGGGAAGGGTAATGTGTGCGCAGACCTTACCCCTACTCTGGGGTAGAGAGATTGTTTCCGATAGACCTCCGACTCCCTCCCTCAAAGAACTCACAGTGCAAGGCATGATTTTAATAAATAATTAAGAAATGTTTAAACTGAAGTAAGTACATTTCACTATTTCTTTCTCAGTACAGAAATTTATAACATCATTAGAAAGTACACAAATATTATGCTAAGACATATGAATATACGCATAGGAAGTAATGGCATACAAATCACATATTATACATAGCTCATAGGTACAAAGGCTATTTAAAAGGCAAACATATATAAGTTATTAAAACTGAAAAGTCATCGAAAAGGAAAACATTATTGTATTATCCTTCCAAAGGAACACTACTGACGACATCATTAACAAAAACATGATTGATGTAAGAGGTACTATATATCTGAAACATAGTTTCAAATATATTATGAAAGATCACTAAAATAATACGAATCAGGAGAGCATTACCAAAAACATGATCAATCTAAGAGAAAATATGTATTACAATAAATTATTTTTTCAAAATGAGCTTGCATCAACGCATCAAACTTAGTGAAAAATAGTCTTTCTTACAATTTATGGTTGATGACCTTTAGTCGGCACTTATTAGAATAATCAAACTCTAATATTACCCTCTAAATTACTAAATATGTAAGCATAAAAAACGTATATATCAAAATTAATTATTTAGCATGGGAGGATCAACCTCTAAATGTTCGTCTTGTTTATTCTATACGAACCTACACACGATAATGACAAGAATTTATAAATGTTTATATTTCTTAATGTTCAGTTTTTTTAGAAAAGCTCGAATGTGAATACCATTTAGATAAATATTTTTTTTGTCAAGTTAATGATATTACTTCTAAAGAGGTCCAACATAATTCAAGTTAAAATGGTCCAAATGAAATATAGTTTATCCTAATAACTTTGAAATCTAACAGGGCATATTATATTTGTTCACCTAATGAAAAATAGTAGGACATGCTGTTTTATTGATGAGTTTTTGGTGCCTTGTGAATTGGTTTTAGGATGTATAAGTATATAATTTACAATCTCATATTTTATGTGGAGAGCCGATGCACTGTCACAAAATTTTATATCCTCAAATTAATAATAAGTAATAATAAATATGTAGTTGGAATTTATGAAAGACTCATGTTTTTACATAAAGTTCACTGATATATTTACCTTGCAATAATGGTAGCGCTTTTAAATCCGGTATAAGATGATCTGTTTGTACATTTGCAGTCGACAAACCACATCGCAAATTTTGGTCTGGCATTGAATTTGGACATAGTGCTTGAGAAGTAGACGATGAAACGGGTCCACAATTCTTTATGTGTGCACTGCATAATGGAGTGGAATTTTGACGATTTGTTATGTCCATTAATGGTTGTTTTGTTTTTCCTTTTTCAAAAGCATTCTCTATGATAGTAATAGGATCAACAAAGCCAGTAAACCATAAAAATAAAAAATTAGCTAACAATTAGAAATTAACGAAGTTAGGGAAAGTATCAAACCATTAAGGGATGTCATGTCATGACGCTTTTTAATATAAATCTACTTCTATGTGTTAAGTGTAGAATTTTAATAATGATCAAATATCCATAAAGAAGTCTTGACTAATGTTATATTAATATATACAGATTCAGGTGAAGCAAGCATTGCCAAAAAGGATTGAAGATTCACTCCATGACTATGTATCTTGAACCATTGCCTTTCATGTAATTCACCTGCAAATATGAATAGCAGATTTTGTATGAAGGAAGATTCAAAATGGAAAGGGAACACAATGTAATTGGAGACAACTTGAAGTGTTATTCCTCTACCCAATAAAGCATGGAGCATGGAAAGCACTTCCTGGATAAATTAATCAAGCCCATCAATTGCTCCTTTCTTCGACAAAGCATGGAGCATGGGAGCACTCCCTCGATCTCGGCTTGGAGCACTCCCTGGATTATTAAATCCAGCCCATCCTTCTTGAAGGAATTAAAGACACGGGTCATGAATCAAATATCAATAAAATATTGTGTGCACCAATCAAAACAAATCATAACATCTCTCAAATTTAGTCTATAAGAAGACTGGCATACTTAAGGATTGGATGCGCAACTACACAAACTGATTCTAAACCTTTCTAGTTCTTAGTACAAACACTATATTCTTGAGTCTACAAGTGTCATAAAAGATAGAAAGAGATAGAACACAAAAGAGTTGTATCAACATTACAAAAGCTATTATCACTGAATGTTGTTGATGGTGAGTAAACCAAAACCATCATCATTATAACCTATTATCAAAGATCTAAGAAGTCCCTTGTGACCCAAGAAAAATTGAATGTAAGTACCTCACTGGTACTGAACCAGTATAAAAATTGTTGTGTCCTATTATCTTTCAGTTTGCTTGGTTTACTCCTCTTTAACTATTCACTGTGCTGAATCTAGTCGACTAAACTCATATTTAGTCAACTAAGTTTTAATCGACCACAATTCACCCCCCTCCCCTCCCCCCCCTCCCCCCTGTACTTTCAATTGGTATCAGAGCAAGGCTCACAAACTTTGCTTAACATCTAGTGAGAAAAAGATCATGGGATCAAACGCAGTCGTCGGTGCAATATTTCAAGAGGGAACCTCTCAGGTACGACCTCCATATTTCAACGGGCAACACTTTTCTCACTGGAAGGTTCGGATGGAAACATACACTATGTCATATGACCTCAAAGTTTGGCGTGTGATCAAAAAGAGAAATCCTCCAATTCCGCCAAAAAAGGATGAGGATGGTCAAGTCATAATATCAACTGACCCACTTGACTTAGATGATTACACTGATGAACAGGCTGTTGTCATAACTGTGAATGCCAAAGCAAAAAATCTTATGTACAATGCTATCAGTGGAGAAGAGTATGAAAAGATTTCGAGCTGTGAAACTGCTAAGGAAATGTGGGATAAATTAGAAGTAACATATGAAGGGACCAAGAAGGTAAAAGAAACAAGGATCAATCTTCTAGTTCGTCACTATGAACTATTTCAAATGAAAGATGGAGAATCAGTGGAGGAAATGTTCTCAGGGTTCAGCAAAATCCTTGGAGATCTAAAATCTCTTGGTAGACCAATCAAAAGTGGAGAACATGTCAGAAAAATTCTTAGAAGTCTACCCACAATTTGGCAGCCCAAAGTTATTGCTCTAGAATGTCAGGACCTTGACAAAATATCCTATGATGAATTTAGAGGTGATCTAATTGCCTTTGAGAAAACTCACTTGAACAGGAAAATTCAACAAGAAAAGAAAAAAACGGTTGCCTTTAAAGCAACTGTTGCTGAACCAGAAAATGAAGAAGAAGAGGAAGGAGGAGAACAGGATGAAAATATAGCCATGTTCTCCCAAGTTGTCACAAGTATGATTAGGAAAAATAGATATAGTAGGAGAGGTAGATCAAACTTCAGAAAAGGAAGGACGAATAATTAAAACGATAAAAATGATGAAAGATGCTATGAATGTGGAAAATATGGACATATTCAAGCTGATTGTCCCGAACTGAAGAAAAAGCTAAGCAGGAACTTTCAAAAGAAGAAGTCCTTTGGAGCCTGGAGCGATGAAAAAGAATCTGACCATGAAAAAATTACAAATATGTGTTTCATGGTCATAAAATAAGATAGCAATAAAGACTCAGATGATCTTGGGCTCATGGCAGACAAAGGAGTAAATGAGGAAGAAGACTCCAGCGAACTTTGTCTTATGGCAGACGGGGGAACCAGTGATGTACGTCTTCCTACATGTCCCAACTGTTATGAACTTCAAGAATTTGTTGATATTGCTCTTGCAGATATTGAAAGAGTTTTAAAAGAACTCAGAAAAATCCAAAGAGAAAAGAAAGGTTGGGCCCTGAAGCTGGAAGTTTGTGAATTTGAGCGTGACATGCTTCAAAATGAAGTTAATGAACTTAAACTTCAACTGAATGGATTACTAAAATTCACAAGTCATAATTCTGTCAAATCAAATCAGACTGTTTCTCATACATCTTTGATTAGAACTAGAAACTCTCAGGGATGCTCTTATTGTGGTAAAAATGGTCACAACACTAACCAGTGTAGGAACAGAATCAGAACAGAAAGGGACTCTAAAAATCAAAAAACATCCATTGTGTTTTTATTGTGGAAAACCTGGTCACACTTCTTACCGTTATAGGATCAAAGACAACAGGAGATGGGTCTGGCGACCTAAATCCATTAGTCAAGCTAACACTCAGAAGTCTAACCATTCAAGACCCAAGCAGGCTTGGGTACCTAAAAATAAGTAATTTTGTTTTGTAGGAACACCGCAAGAAGAATCGAAAAGGAAAATGGTATCTTGACAGCGCGTGTTCCAGAAATATGACTGGTGACAAACAATTATTCAAAATTATCATCACACTAGATAGAGGAACAGTTACATTTGGAGATAAATCAAAAGGAAATATGATTGGCATTGGAAAAGTTCCTCTCAGCTCAACATGTGATGTAGATGAAGTGTATCTGGTTGATGAACTTGGGTACAATCTTCTTTGCTTTAATCAACTATGTGACAATGACTACGAGGTTCGTTTCAAAAAATATGGTTGGTTTATTGAAGATGAATCAGGTAAAGTTATTCTCTCTGAAAATAGGGACAAAAATATTTATACTATCAGTAACTTGGAAAGTGCTGGTAATCAAATTTGTCTAGCTTCCATTATTGATAACTTGTGGGTATGGAATAAAAAACTTGGTCATGCTAGCATGCATACTATTCATAATCTTTCTAAAAACGATCTTGTCATCGGTCTTCCAAAACTAGATTTTTCGAAAGATCAAATTTGTGATGCATGTCAACTAGGAAAACATACCAGATCCTGTTTTAAAGTCAAAAACGTTGTTTTCACTACAAAACCTCTTCAACTATTACATATGGATCTTTTTGGACCTACTAGAACTGCTAGCATAGGTGGTAAAAAGTATACTTTTGTTATAGTAGATAATTTTTCTAGATTCACCTGGGTTATTTTTTAAGTATAAAGATGAAGCTCTACGAAACTTTGAAGTCTTTTGCAAGAAAGTATAGCGTGAAAAAGGTTACTACATTTCCTCCATAAAAAGTGATCATGGAGGAGAATTCGAAAGCAAAGCCTTTGAGAACATCTGCAATGATCAAGGGATCTCTCACAATTTCTCTTCCCCAAGATCGCCACAACAAAATGGAGTGGTAGAACGTAAAAATAGAACTCTACAAGATATGGCAAGAACCATGATTATGGAAAATTCTCTCCCACACAACTTCTGGGCAGAAGCCGTAAGTACAGCATGGCATATCATCAACAGATGCCTTATTCGACCAATACTCAAGAAGACTCCATATGAACTATGGAGAGAAAAAATACCCAACATCAGTTATTTTCATCCCTTCGTTTGTAAGTGTTTTATTCACAACAATGAAAAAGATAATCTTGATAAGTTCGATCCCAAAAGCGATGAAGGTATTTTTCTCGGATACTCTCCCTCCAGTAAAGCATATAAAGCTTTTAATAAGCGTACTTTATCCATTGAAGAATCTATACATGTTATTTTTGTGGATAGTAACCCTCATTTAAAGAATCTATACATGTTATTTTTGTGGATAGTAACCCTCATTTAAAGAATCTATACATGTTATTTTTGTGGATACTAACCCTCATTTAAAGAATGATCATCTTACTGAAAATAAAAAAATTTCCATAGTGCCAAAGTTTATCGATACAAGTGAAATTGCCTCTGAAGAAGTGGTTGATCAGCAAGATCAATCCGCTATGCATCTTACAAAAAATCAAGAGTCCACTTTGATCGATCCAACCAACTCTGTTGAAAAAGAGTCGGAATTAGTCATCCCAAATGAATGGAAAAGTGAACCTGGATATCCTCATAAGTATATCACTGGAGACCCGCAGGAAGGGATGAAGACTAGAAGATCTCTAAAGCAGACATCAAATATCGCTCTCATATCCCAACTTGAACCAAAAAGGGTGGACGAAGCACTTGGTGAAAAAAGCTGGATAACTACAATGAAGGAAGATCTTGATCAATTTGATAACAATAAAGTATGGAAACTCATTCCTAAGCCACCAAATGCCTCCATTGTTGGAACAAAATGGGCATTCAGAAATAAGTTGAACGAATAACAAGTCGTGCAAAATAAATCCAGACTAGTTACCCAAGGTTATTCACAACAAGAAGGGATTGATTATGAGGAGACTTTCGCCCCTGTTGCTAGGTTAGAATCCATTCGCATTCTATTAGCTTATGCTGCTCATAAGTGTTTCAGACTATTTCAGATGGATGTGAAAAGTGCCTTCTTAAATGGATTTATTTCTGAGAAAGTTTTCGTTAAGCAACCTCCAGGATTTGTAAATGAATCCTTTCCTAATCATGTCTACAAATTATCCAAAGCTTTATATGGCCTAAAGAAAGCTCCTAGATCTTGGTATGAAAAGTTAAGCTCATTTCTAATTAAACATGGATTCAACAGAGGTAATATTGATACTACTCCTTTCATCAAATGATCATCTCTAAGTAACTTAATTGTACAAATTTATGTAGATGATATTATTTTTGGTAGTACTAATACTGTTTTGTGCAAGAATTTCTCAAATATCATGAAAAGAGAATTTGAAATGAGTATGGTGGGAGAATTAACTTTCTTTCTTGGACTTCAAATCAAGCAAATACATAAAGGAATCTTCATTAGTCAAACATAATATACGAAAGAACTCATCAAAAAGTTTGGTATGTCCAATGCAAAATCCATAGGAACACCTATGAGTCCATCGACTAATTTGGATGAAGATAAAAATGGTAAGAGTATTGATGAAATAATGTATCGAGGTATGATTGGCTCATTACTCTATCTTACCGCTAGTCGATCAGATATTATGTTTAGTGTTTGCAAATGTGCTAGATATCAGTCAGCTCTTAAAGAGACTCATTTGACTGCTGTTAAATGTATTTTCAGATATTTGATAGGAATAGTCGACTATGGATTATGGTATGAAAGTTTGAAAATTTTCAATCTCAAAGGTTTTTTAGATGCAGATTTTGCAGGAGATAAATTTGATAGAAAAAGCACAAGTAGAACGTGTCAATTACTTAAAAAATCCCTTGTATCCTGGCACAGAAAGAAACAAAGCTGTGTGGACTTATCCACCACAGAAGTTGAATATTTGGCAGTAGGCAACTGTTGCACACAAGTGTTATGGATTATGCATCAACTGTTAGATTATGATTTACATCTTAATTCTGTTCCGATCATGTGTAACAATACTAGTGCAATTTATTTATCAAAAAACTATGTGCATCATTCTAGGGCTAAGCATATTGAGATCAAGCATCATTTTATACATGATCATATTGCTAAAGGAGATATTGTATTAGAATTTGTTAATACTGAAAATCAGTTGGCGGATATTTTTACAAAACCTTTGCTTGAAGAAAGATTTCGTTTTCTTCTAAATAAAATTGGCATTTGCACAATTCTCCCATAACCATGGTTAATGTATCCCATAATTACTCTTATTTAATTCCATGTATGTTGTTGTTTGTGCCAAAAAATCTCTTAGTACTTAATTAGTATTCACTTCTATTTGAACTGACGGTATAGTTTTGCAGAAGGCAACTTTTCAGTTGTCTTTCATACGTCTCTCCAGAAATCGAGGCGTCCTTGTTTTCTTTTTTTAACTCCTCTTCTCTCGAGTGTATCTCCCACTCTCTCAAAGGAACCAAATCTCTCTCTTTGTTTTCCTCTTACTCATGGCCAAAGCAAAACCCTCTCCCTCTTTTTCCTTACCCAGAAGAAGCCACCGATTCAAGAAAACCAAAAATGATCCTGTTGATATTGAATCCTCCGAAAGCACAGACAACTTACTTACTGAAGAAGAATCAAGTGGCTCTCAAGAAAAAATTCTCATATCTCAAAAGAGGGCAGGAAAACGGCCAATAGAATCTATCCCCAAACAATCCTCTCAGAAAAAGGAAAAAACTGAAAATAGTGAGTTTGGTCCTGAAGACAAGATGATTTTCTATGGCCCTGAAGAGAAGGCTAGATTTGTCTCCTTCAAAGGAAAGTCAATTGCATTTGGTCGCACTGTAAGCTTAAAGTCTATGCAAAACTCTGACTGTGATGTTCTGTCTATTTTTGAAACTCAGAAACTTGTCTCCCTATTTGCTACTGTTGGTGATACTGTCTATAAAGAGCATGTGAGCATGTTTTATGAAAACCTTTTTGTGAATGATAAAGAAGATCTAGAAACCATGGTCTTAGGAACTCATATTATCCTTGATTCTTATCAGTTTGAAAAAATCTTTGCCACAAAGTTTGTTGGATACAACTTCTTTGTGCAATATTCCCGGCCAGATAATTTTGAAGTATTTTTTGATGAGGTCAAAAGTGTTCTGTCTGAAAACCTCCCTGATATAGGTCCTAAGAACTTGAAGTTTGAACATCGTGTTCTAGCCCACATTATCGCAACCACTTTGCTATCCCGTACTGGTTCTCTGAGTACTTTGTCTCTTAGAGATGTATTTGTTCTGTATTGTTTGGTAAATGGTAAAGCTATAAACTGGTTTTTCTGGGTACGTCAATACATGCTTGAAAGTATCAGGGACGTTTCCTCTTCTGCGAGCAACCTGCCTTATGGTTTACTAATTTCTCACATCCTGAAAGTCATGAAAGTGGACCTATATATCTATGTTCTAAAGATTATCTCTAGCACCTATGACAAGACTGCCTTTTTCATGATGGGGTATACTTTAATTGAGGGAACCTGGCTTGAAAAGGACAAAGCATCAGAAGTCATCCCTACTCAGAGCAGTGGAGGACTAAAATCTAAAGCCAACAAATCCTCTTCTTCAGACCAACTGATGCTGATGCAGCACAACATTGCATATATCAAGGAATTTCCTAACCTCTATGCAGGAGCAGGTGGACAAGATCAGAGAAGTAACCAAAGAAACCGCGGCAGACGTGGCCAAACTTAGGATCACTCTTCAAACCACAAGGAGGCAAGGAATCAGGGTCATGCATGATGTTTAGGAATGCTTAAGACAATCCTTTTTGCTTTGTGTGATAGTTTAAGATTATTTTCTTTTGGTTGTGTCTGGAATGAGCATTAGTCGACTATGCTCACTATAAATGCTTAGTTGTACAAATTTTATGCATGCTTAGCTAGTACTATTACTGCAAGTAGTTTCTCATGTTTCTTTTTAATTGATATCAAAGGGGGAGAAAGAAGGAAAAAATATTGCAGGTGTATTACAGGTGAACTACAACTACATGGTTGCAGGTGTGTTAAAGCCTTACATGTGAACTACAAGCTTCTTAAGTGCAGATTCAAATCAACAACCAGCTTAAAGACAGGGGGAGCACACTTGAAAAGAAAAGTGCAGATGCAGATTCAAATCAAATCAAAAATCAGCTTAAAGACATGGGAGCACACTTGAAAAGAACAGGGAAGTATCCATAAATTAGTCAAACTCTTTTTAGCTTATTGTCATCATCAAAAAGGGGGAGATTGTTAAGTGTAGAATTTTAATAATGATCAAATATCCATAAAGAAGTCTTGATGAATGTTATATTAATATATACAGATTCAGGTGAAGCAAGCATTGCCAAAAAGGAATGAAGATCCACTCCATGATTATGTATCTTGAACCATTGCCTTACATGTAACTCACCTGCAAATACAAATAGCAGATTCTGTATGAAGGAAGATTCAAAATGGAAAGGGAACACAATGTAATTGGAGACAACTTGAAATGTTGTTCCTCTACCCAATAAATCATGGAGCATGGAAAGCACTCCCCGGATAAATTAATCCAGCCCATCAACTGCTCCTTTCTTCGACTAAGCATGGAGCATGGCAGCACTCCCTAGATCTCGGCTTGGAGCACTCCCTGGATTATTAAATCTAGCCCATCCTTCTTGAAGGAATTAAAGACACGGGTCATGAATCAAATATCAATAAAACATTGTGTGCACCAATCAAAACAAATCATAACAGCTGTCAAATCTGGTCTATAAGAAGACTGGCATACTTAAGGATTGGATACGCAACTACACAAACTGATTCTAAACCTTTCTAGTTCTTAGTACAAACACTGTATTCTTGAGTCTACAAGTGTCATAAAAGATAAGAAGAGATAGAACACAAAAGAGTTTTGTCAACATTAGAAAAGCTATTATCATTGAATGTTGTTGATGGTGAGCGAACCAAAACCATCATCATTGTAACCTATTATCAAAGATCTAAGAAGTCCCTTGTGACCCAAGGAAAACTGGATGTAAGTAACTTACTGGTACTGAACCAGTATAAAAATTGTTGTGTCCTATTATCTTTCAGTTTGCTTGGTTTACTTCTCTTTAACTATTCATTGTGCTGAATCTAGTCGACTAAACTCATATTTAATCAACTAAGTTTTAATCGACCACAATTCACCCCTCTCCCTTTTACTTTCGCTATGTTCACTTTAGAGATTAGTATAGAAGAATTGAAGAGCTGATTTGAAATGTTGATTTTCTCTACTTCCAACTGACTAAAGCATGTAAAAAGGCGAAATCTAAAGATGATACACCTATACAACTAATCATCAGAATAACTTTTAAAAAAACAAATGTTATAAGATTCAATATCAACAAATGCAGCTTTGAAATTGAAAAACAGAGAATCAAACAACTTAGTAAGACAAAAAATAAGTAAAGTATACAAGGAATGGACAAAAATATTAGGTAGTTCAATCACGAATTTATTGCTAAAAAATTTTGGGTATATTTATTCTGATCTAGTAGAAAAAATAAATCAGGTAAAAAGAAGGAAAATCTAATTTAAGCCAAATAAAAGAATAGAGGACAATCGAAAACAACAAAGAACGACTATACCAAATATTAATTTTCATTTCTCCAACAAAAAATGAGCACAAATAATATGCCACAACGTTGAATAGTTAAAAAAACTTAAGGACGTGATAAAAAGTTTATGGTAGATTAAACAGTCAGGTAGAAAGACAAATTAGAAAAATATAATTTACCGCAAAGAAAATAAAAGAGCACATACTATAATAAAGTGTTCATTAATTTAAGCGGAATAGTATATGATTTTGTATTGAAAATCAGTAAATAGTTATAAAAGTTCATACCATTGTTATCCGAGGAATATTTTGGTCGTTTCTTGTTCCGTATGCGTATTCTATTTTTTCTTGCGAGTTTCTTCAATTCTTCCATGTCAAAGTGCCGTACAAACTGATTTTGTTGTGAGAAGTTTAGATTATTTTGGAAATTTTGTGGAGTCTTTTCAAGTAACTTTGAAGCAACCACAACAGGATTGAGAACAACACTATTTCCTAAGAGAAATTAAGGTAATGTAGACAAACCTAGAATCATGAAAACCTTCGATTCATATATTGCCGTTGATATTGGTAGTTGACCGGACTTTGCTGAGAGAAACTTAATTTGGTGTGAGAAGTTGTAGAGTAGTTGAGGTTGAGCCTGTTTTTGGTTTTTATGAGGGTTTTTTTATTTTCAGTCCTTTTTAGTGAAGTAATATTTTTATTTTAATATATGTTCCACAAACATTTTTTGGTATCTATTCTGGAAAAAAGAAAATTCCCTTAAGTACACCAGGGAAGTTAATTTTTTATATTACAAATATATTTCCAATTAATTTAAGGAGTTAACCCATAACAAAACTCTACCAATAAAAAAATTCAGTAGGACATCCTTAGAAAGATAGAAAATTCAGGACAATTAGAACATATTTAAGTAGGACTCTTCTACACAATGGATTACCAGTGAAGTGAAGTGAAGGTGTATATGTTTTGTCATCAACATATACATACCAGTGACGACTATATATTTTGTCCATAAGAGTATGTTTGGGAAGTTTATGCATAAGCTTAATGTATATGCATAAATATTCTTAGGATGAAGATATGTGGATTTTATAATTGGTCATCTTCCAACAAATTCGTCATGGTTATGAAGTTTTACTAATGAGAGAGATAAACGTCGTCCCCACTGGTGCATATTTGGTTTCACCACTTGCCATAAGTTTCAATATTGCATAGCAAAGGAACTCCATGCCTCTTAGGAATTTAGAATATGGTTTATGCAGAATCCCTGCAGTTTACTACCTTTGTACCTTTTTATGATTAAAAGAACTACCTCTATCCCTTTTTGTTAAACCTATTTCCTACTTTAGTCTATTAGTACAATGTTAAGTGTTGCCCATAATTTATTGGGCACCATTTTCTTCGACAGTTTGCACCAATTCCACAATACATTGCCACTCTAGTGAAAACAATTATGTTAATGTACAAATAACTGCTCCAGCATTTGGTTAAACTATACTGCTAAGTGCTAACCATTAAATACATAGAGTTCCAATTACCATAGTTGTCCAATCAACCATGAAAACCAGAAGAAAAGCGCAGCGAAAATCTGCACAAAAAAGACAGTCCGAAAGGTCACCTACCCCTTAATATGTATACAACTAAATAATTAATAATGTCATAACACTATTAATTTTTGGATGATTACCCCAAATAGCTTCTCTCCACCCGAACTTTGTCCATCAGGAATCTCTGAATCCTGTTACAAAGAAAAATATCATAAAATAAACATTAATGTTTCAAGGTAACATACTGATAGACAACTTAATTTAGTTGTCATTAAATGCATTTGGAGTTTGGTAAGTAAGTATTTTACACTGAATGTGTCTTCGAGTGAAGAGTGGCAGTATTCCTTTAGGAGATCATAATCATCAGTTATCTTCACAACAGTGTAGACTTGGCCTTACAACAACAACAACAAATCCAGTATGTTCCCAACAGGTCGGGTCTGGGGAAGGTAGTCTGTACGCAGACCTTACCCCTACCTAATGCAGGTAGAGAGGTTGTTTCCAATAGATCATCGGCTCAGGAAGGGTAAGAAGAAGAGGAGGATCCTCAGTCACAAATTCAATCTCAATTTTCAAGACTTGGAGTTGGAGGCAAAACCTAATCAACCTAAAATTTTACCATTAACAGGGATCTCTGAGGGACCCTATATCATTTGATTGCACGAACACCAATATACGTGAATGTTACCAAAGTTAAACCTAGATTGTATCTTTGGGCGTGCTTTGATGCTCAATTAGCATTTCATCTACGTGGAAGATCAGATCTGTGAAAAGGCTACCTAGAACCATGCTTCATAGGAAACAGACAGAACAAAGACACAGCTATTTTGTTCTAGGTGAAGCATCAAGGCACATCCTCAACAGTCTTAGGGCAGATACAGTTCGTTATTCAAGATAACAACTATTATCCTACTAAGTTTTAAGAACAAAAATCACCGGGGAATGCTATTTCCAGTGTTATCAAAGGCGAAAAGTGCAAAAAAGCTCTAAGGTCTGTTGGGGCTTTTAAGCGCGAAGCGCAAATAAAGTATGGGCTTTAACGAAGAAAGGCACAAACGGAGAAAAACTACAAATATGTATGTGTAGTCCAAGACTAATATCTATAAGCATGAATACCAAATATATGGACAAAGAAATTGAAGAAAAATTACGATAAAGTGAAATATCAATTGTTTAGTGTCGCATTTTCAAGATTACGCTCGTTAGCAAGGAAAAGTATGCCTTAGAGTCTTGATGACATCACGGAAGCGCCCGTTAAGCTAGGCGTAACGCTCAACATGTTTTGAGCCTCGCTTCAGGGCTTAAGCGCGCCTTTGATAACACTGGCTATTTCGAGCAAGAAACTGAAGAGATTAATTAGCAAGCTACAATAATGAACACAAATTTGGAATAGAACTTAGCACAGAATCAGATCTGCCAATGTTTACTCAATACAAAATAACAAAAAGCTAATTCAGTGTTACCACTTTAACATTTTCCATCAAAAAGCACATTAATAGGATAACCTAATTATTCTTGGTCAACCGCATAGAGAGAGCAATAGATCAAGTTTGATGAAACAATTTAACCATCAGCACACAAAAGGTCAAAACTTGAAATTAACTAACTAGATAAATTGTAGATAGTAAATAAAAAAAATGAAAGCCCATAACAATGCTACTTTATCCCCAAACCCCAACCCCCCTCAAAAAAAAACAAGAAAGATTTGGTAGTTATACAGTCAGTAACCTCCACCTATATATATAGTGTACATTTTGCATTTTGAATTAGGGGCTTGAAACTTGATAATGAGCCATTGCGACAGCCAGAATTTATCAGGTGGATCCAAAAACTTACAGTTTTACAAGAGCAAGGTATGCAATATGCATCATGTTTTACTGGTATTTCACACTTCTACAGAATTTCAAACGCACAAATAACATTTTTCCTTGCACAAGTTACCATTTCAAGAAAGTTCAATTATTAAAGATCTCTGTTCGTCTTTTAACAGGTCAAATTTCTCTTTTCTTTGTGTACAACTGGTTACTCTCTTTTATGCCAAAATGTACCTTTAACATCTTAAGGTATGTATCATTATTAAAGGTAACTTCACTAATTCTGTTGCAAAACTTGCATTTTAATTGCAAAAGATAACCTCCATTTTTTCCCTTAATAAAAAAGCCTCCATTGTCGCTTTGCCACAGATTACCATTTTGAGAAAGTTTTATCGTAAAATTTTCTAACCCATTTCTTTTAAAAGCTAAAAGTTCTGGTTCCTTCACTTGCAATTATGTAGCTGCTTGCTTTTATGCCTGAGTATACTTTAGCATCTTGGAATACCATACGTTAATATTTAAAAAGTTACTGGAGGTCAATTGACGAGGAACTAATTGTGCCATCACCTGTTGACTCATCAATATTTTTAGAAATTCTAGCCCTGAATTAGAAGTACAGAAAGATGAATTGATACATCCAATTGCAAAAGAAAATAGCATCTTTATAACACCCTCCTCTCCCTCCCCTCTCCCCCAAAAAGCTGTTATTCCAAATATTTTTTGCTCTTTATAGTACTGATGATGATAATGCAAATAATATGTGAAGAAACAAGGCAAAAGCCCCACATATTACAGAGATAAATTAGCCAAAATAAATGAAAAATGCAAATATTGTTGGCAAAGAGTCCACTATTTTCAATGTAAGGGGGATAATTAAAAAATTCCATTCACATGAGTTGGCATGAAAAATGATACTACTCCAGCAGTAGAAGACATGCTCACCTTCCGGTAATGACATTTGAGCTTCTTCAGTTATCATTTGATTTCTTTTATCCTCGTTATTGCAATTGGCCCCAGTATGCTCACTAAACAGGGCTTTGAGTCCCCTGTTTAAGATAGAGGCTTTTGTTGTGGATGACGACCGTTCTTATCCAAGTGAGCTGGATGATATTCTTTATAAAAAATTCATGTTTAAGGTTATTATTAAGCCATCCAATGTTGGTCTTGTTTCTAACCAAATTTCATAGGTTAGAAAAGTTATAATTGACAACTAAATTAAGTTCACAACAAATAAAGAATAGCCATGTAAATAGGAAATAATCACTTGAAACTGCATAGAAGCAGTTAACAAGGCACCAAAAACTCATCTGTTAAATCCAAAAAACGTAACCTATAAATTTGTTTCTTAGCAACTGCAACACTTTTAACAGAATATGCAGCAATTTTCTAAAGTTTCACAGACAATTCCTCTTATAATTATTGTAAGAAAGCATCCATCATAGCAAACAGGGGAAGCAAAAATTTATTTTGAATTCTAGGAGTAGACAATGTAAGTTAAGCTAAAAGTGCTGATTTGAAAGAACATTATTAGTATACCTCAATTAATCCTTGCTTCAATTCTTTTGCGGACTTTCCTATAATCTGCATAGCTTCGCGATTCCAAAGCAATAAAATGACATAAAAGCAGTTCCATCAATAACACGAACTTCAAGTCGATACCTGCAAGTCCAATTTTTTTAATCTTATGCATTTCCTTTTTATATGTTTTAAAACCATATGATATGAAAATTACATGTGACCAACAGAACATTGTTCTTCATTGCATTTCTTACAAAAAAATTTGTTCCCAATTTTGTCAACCTTTTTAGTGCACTTGTTGCATGCCAAGTATGACCATCCTCGTTCAAGTTCCAAATTAACCAATTTTGCAGCAATCCAGTGGGTACATTCCTATTTAAGGAAAAAAATATTGTTCTAAATTAAACTGAGAAAGCATAAAGTAAATATAGCTTGAATACTAAATTTAACTCACTTATGTACACTGAATTAAATCGGTAATAGTTTTAAACGATACAATTCCAGAAAAGAAAACTTTGAACTATATAAAGTTGAATATGTTACCTTTGCATCCGGTAAAATCAACTCAATCGAATATGGTTTTTTAGGATTGAAACGATCCGGCATTTCCCACATTCGAACGACTCTAACTTTGAGATTCCATTGCATCGAGATGCTTGAAATTTGACTGATTTCATGAAGTGTTGTAGCCATATTGGCAGACTATTTCTAAGGTTGCCACCTGAAGAGTTCAAAGAGGAAAAGCTCAACAGAGCCAAAGCATGGATAATCAAATGGGGCATTGGTTTCACAGTCGCGATACTAGTTCTCTGGCCTATTCTTACACTTCCTGTGGGTAAGTCTGAAAAATTTAATCCTTCTGCTACTTCAGTGTTAGTGTGAATGCTCGATGATAAATTGGTTGCAAACTTGATAATGCAGGGCAATTTAGCAAGGGATACTTCACATTCTGGGCTGTAATAGCTATTGTATGGGGTACAGTGGGATCAGCAGTTATTATTGCTTTACTTAAACAAATGACAGAGTTATGGAAAAGTGGGAAGACTTAAACTCCAAGCTGAATGCATTTATTATAGCAATGCCTGAAGTAGAGGGTGTATTTACTTGAGAAAGAAAGGAAGCATCTGAATCCGATCGGATTGTTCCTTCACCAAGTCATTGAATTCCCAGAGAAAACAAGTCAATCAGTGTGTATTTGAAGTCCAAAATAAGACAGAGGTGCTTTATACATACTGTCACTTTCTGCAAACTAATGTGACTACAATGATTGTATAAAGTACTATGATTTGGCTTCATGCCCTGAAAATAGTGTGGTTTTGCTTTTGAAAGTACATCATTGTCTTGTTTGAATTTTGTTTTGGAATGTCTGTTTAAATATTGGAAGAACTCAAGAAGCCATGTGCCAATTTCTTGGCTATCTCATGTAGGTTTTTTATCTCTAGTGAAATAAATACAGATGGTAGAATGACTTGTTCACGTGACAATTAGCTGCCTAGTAACAAACTGACACATGTCAAAGGATGCCATAGTTTGTGAGAATTGTCATCGCACTTTGAGAGGCCAACAAACATTAGATGAAAGCTTTTTATTAGCAAAAGGTAACATGACCAGACAATATTTCCGATCAGCCTGAAGAGATTTCAAGCCATAAAAAAGCAGCAAATATTTCTACTGAGTTCAAACGTTCTAATAAAACTATGAGTAATCAGAAAGTTGCTTCCATCTAAACAAAAAGATTAACAGGAAATCAGATAGCAACCAATATGTGGTAATGCAGTGTACACCGGATTTACTTATCAGAAGTACATCAAAATTCAGTGTTCAACCATTTAGTGTAATAGACACATGTTTGTGGGGATATAACTCCATTAGGTGAACATTGACTAATCCTAGGGCAAGCACCACATGGAATTGAAGCCATTGGCCCTATTGTTTTCGGACCAGTCCCTAAAGCAACTCCGCTTGAAGTTCGATAACAAACTGATCCAACAGGAATAGAATGATATTCTCCCAATCCAGTGCTCTTCACCTCTATAATAGCATTGTCTAGAACCATAGAGTTCAATATTTCCGCAATTTGCTGACCCGTGCACTCAACAACTTTCCTTTTCTTCAAGAAGTTGTGGATTCCCTCCACAGTAGCAACTTTCAGCAATTCTATGACCTTGAAGCAAGTGTCTCTGAGAACAGTGATGAATTCCTTATCAAGATTTCCCTCAGAGTACCATGAACCACCAGTCAATTCCTCCGAAGGTTCAAACTCAACAGCCATGTAATGTTTCTTTCCCTTATTTTGGATATTCACAACTTGTTTTATCAACTTCTTTTTCACGAGTGCTGTCAGGGATTTATCCACAAGAGTTGGTGGAAGGTTTGCCTCCTTTTTCACCTCTGCCACCCAGATGCCCAGATTCTTTTTATTTTTGACCAGACTGAGCACTACATGTTCAGCATCTGGAAGTCCCCGAGTAGGTGAATCCAAGTCTGGTCTTTTCCGCTTCATGGCGGCCGCTTCCCTTGATCGACTCATCTCTGAGAGCATAAAAAGAGCAAATAAAGAGATGAATTTTGCCTTGGTTCTTATCACACTAAAGTGGCATGGAGAAAACAATAATTCCAGTTCAGATTCATGTAGTAACTAGGAGTGAGAGCAAAATCAATTCTCTCCAAATAGTCAGTCATGCCACCAAGATCCCAAATCAACAAATGCAGAAACACTCTATTTGAAATCTACGATATTTCTATTCCAACTATTAAAAAAACAGAGTAAGATGACTTTTTTTAATGACCGAGAAATCCGCCCGGGGCCAACTGTTATGTTGAGAATGAAGGCATCATTTAAAACAAAATGTGGTATTCCTCTCTCACTACTACTTTTAACCTTTATGAAACAAATCAACCAAAATCAATTAACATCATCTGTTAATTCAATTTAACCAAACGGACGACTTACAGCAATGATGCATCCAAAGAAAACCAATATTATAACATGAAACAAGATTAGATGACGATTAATAAAAGCAAACAAACACTTAAATTTTATATTGATTTAACAGTTAAACACATCACATAATCACACCGATAATTCAAAAATAAGAAACTTAGTCGAAATATTGATAGGAGCAGGGAAACAAGCTTAGATATGTTTTCTTCTTATATTTACCAAAGTTAACACATTAAAGCTTGCACCGAAATATGGTAGGATCATACATCGAATGATTTAGTTTAGTTTTAAGAAATATCAGTTTAAATCTTTAAATTCAATCAACTTCAGATAAAACAACAAAGTCAAACGAGTGGAAAATGGCAAACCAAGCATTACAGATTCATGACACCATTTTTATTTAAAAAAGTGATTACATCAGATCTGGGAAGAAAAAGTACCTAAATGGCAAAAATTGGAATAGCAGAATCAAATGGAGGCAACGACAACTACCATTGGAGCTCAGCCATATTAATCCAGCAGCAACAAACAGTATTTAAGCCAAAACCACGCTTAGAAGCCCCCCAAAAAAATGGAAATGAACAGCGAGCGTTGAACCATTGAGAATCTCTTTTTTTTAATTTATCTTGTTTTCTTTTGTTCTTGTTTTGAAGTTTTCGTGTGTTTCTATCTTCTTCTCTTTTTTTCGATTTCCAACTTTTAATTGTTCTCTGAGATTGTGTTCAAAATCGGACCATGAGAGCATGTGTGTGAGTGTGAGGAATGTAGGCGAACCCTAGGGAGTGAAGAAGAAGAGTGTGGCGGCTAGGGTTTGGGTGTATTTTGAGAGAGGGAGGCTGTTTGGAGATGATGGAGAAAAGAGGGGCGGCTAGGGTTTTTAGGAAGGGGGGAAGGGATCCGTCTGTTAGAGAATGAAGGGGGAATTATTTTTAGTGAGGGACGAAACGACGTAGTTTCTATGTTAAACTACGTCGTTTGGGTGGCCTGGGAGGGTTGTTGGACCGGGTCAGAGATTGGGCTTGGGCATAATTAAAGTAATTGGGCCATCCGATTTTTGCTTAGCCCAATTCAGATGTGAAAGCCTAAGAACCCCCTTTTCTTTTCCTTCTTTATATTTTGCAATGTTAGCCACTTTAGTTTAATCCAATTGGTATGGCTAAATTATTTATCTATTTTACCTAAGAATTGACTAATGACTTAATTAATTAACTAACCTAAAAATGCATTTTTTTTTTATTTTTAGTTATTTAAATGATGCACTTTACAATGTAATTAAATCCTAAAATACAATTTAAAATCTAAAAGGCTATGAAATTAAGATTTGAACATTTTTTATGATTTTTATGATTTACGATATTCCTAACATGCATAAGCAATGCGAATAAATACAAAATTAAATAAAGAAAAACTATTTAAATTCATAAAAATAATTAAAATTATTTTTTAGGAGTAATTTCCTATGTGGGGCAAAAATTAGGTGCTCACAGCTGCCCCTCTTTGCTCGGAAACATGAAGAGTTTTCGGGCAAAGATAAAGTGAGCAATCATGAACAATTTTTTCCCGTTTGATACTCTATGGGAAGCATTTTGAAAAAGTTTGACCGAACCTTGCTTTAGAGGTTGCCTACATATCCTTGGCTATAAAAGGATCAGGTCAGTGTAGTTCTGGAGGTTTTGGTAGCTGGATACCTAATAGTTGTGATTTCATTGTTGTTGTTGCTGCTACTGCTTGTTGAGCTCTTTATTACACCAAAATCAAAATAAAAAGAAACTAAACAAGCCTATCAGCTATGAGTTACAAGATTCCTACCTCTAAGTCTTCTGAAACTTGATCTTGAGTCTTGACTGGTTCATCATGTAGACTCTGATCTGAACCTTGATGCTTGCTAGCTGCAAGTGTTAGTTCATTCTTCTTCGCCTTTTTCGGATCAAGACGGGACATACAAAGCTTGTAACTTCAGTCATGTATTGAGCAGTCCACATCCTTTCATCCGCTTCTGCATTTCGATTCACTTCTTTTTCTTTTCTTTTCTTTATTTTGGATTGAGACTTCTTATTTTGGTTATCTCAAACCCCGTGCCTCGAGATAAAACTTGCTCAGACACCAGAACAAACAAACGAACAAAATTATTCTGCCCCAGGTTTTACTAGGAAAATTTTGTGAGTTATTGATAACAAAACTATATACTACTTCATTATTAAAAGCAATAAAAGGTCGGGATTGGTGTACCCTAGGAAAAAGAGACTAGGGAGTGGAGACCTTATGTTTGAAAATAAAAGCAACTAGGGAGTAAAGACCCTATGATGGAAAAACAGACTAGGGAATGGAGACCCTATGTCTAAAAACATCAACTAGGGAGTGGAGACCCTATGTTTGAAAAGCAGACTAGGGAGTGGAGACCCTATGTCTAAAAACATCAACTAGGGAGTAAAGACCCTATGTTGGAAAATGCGACTAGAGAGTGGAGACCCTATGTCTAAAATAAAATCAACTAGGGAGTGGAGACCCTATGTTGGAAAAACGACTAGGGAGTGGAGACCCTATGTCTAAAATAAAATCAACTAGGGAGTAGAGACCCTATGTTGGAAAAGCGACTAGGGAGTGTACACCCTATGTCTAAAATAAAATCAACTAGGGAGTGGAGACCCTATATTAGAAAAGCGACTAGGGAGTGGAGACCCTATGTCTAAAATAAAATCAACTAGGGAGTGGAGACCCTATGTCTAAAATAACTTTCACTAGGAATTGAAGACCCTATGTTGGAAAAAAGACTAAGGAGTGGAGACCCTATGTTGGAAAAAAGACTAGGGAGTGGAGACCTTATGTCTAAAAATAGCATCAACTAGGGAGTGGAGACCCTATGTTGGAAAATGAGACTAGAGAATGGAGACCTATGTCTCAAATAAAGCATCAACTAGGGAATGGAGACCCTATGTTGGAAAGGAGACTAGGGAGTGGAGACCCTATGTCTAAAATAAAATCAACTAGGGAGTGGAGACCCTATGTCTAAAATAAAATCAACTAGGGAGTGGAGACCCTATGTTGGAAAAGAGACTAGGGAGTGGAGACCCTATGTCTAAAATAAAATCAACTAGGGAGTAGAGACCCTATGTTGGAAAAGGTGACTAGGGGGTGGAGACCCTATGTCTAAAATAAAGTCAACAGTGATGACCCAAAATGTCATCTTTAAATTTAATAATTAATTATGTATTTTAAGACCTCGAAAAGTAATATTTATCATTCCTCGACTTGCGTGCACAGTCGGTAAAATTTTCCAGAAAGTTTTTAGGTGAAAAATGGATTAAAATGTGAATTAGAGCTTTAAAACTCAACCGAGTTGACTTTGGTCAACATTTTGAGCAAACGGACTCGGATCAGTATTTTGACAGTTTCGATAGGTCCGTATCGTAATTTAGAACTTGGGCGTATGTCCGGAATCAAATTCCGAGGTCCTTAGTTCGAGATACGGAATTTTGATAAAAAAAAAATTAAAAGTTTAAGTTCAAATAGTGATTGAATGTCGAATTATGTGCAAACGACCCCGGAATAGAATTTTGATGATTTCAATAGCTCTGTATGGTGATTTTGGACTTAGGAGCATGATCGAAATTTTGTTTGGATGTCCGTAGTGAAATTTGGCTTGAAATGGCTAAAATAGGAATTTAAGTTTGGAAGTTTGACCGGGGAGTTGACTTTTTGATATCGAGGTCAAAATCCATTTCTGAAAATTTTCACAGTTCTGTTATGTCATTTATGACTTGTGTGCAAAATTTGAGATCAATCGGACTTGATTTGATAGGTTTCGACATCGAATGTAGAAGTTGGAAATTCTTGAGTTTCATTAAGCTTGAATTGGAGTGTGATTTGTGATTTTAGCGTTGTTTGATTTGATTTGAGGTTTCAAATAAGTTCGTATGATGTTTTAGTACTTGTTGGTGTATTGGGTTGAGGTCCCGAGGGCCTCGAGTGAGTTTTGGATGGTTAACGGATCAAAAGTGGGACTTAGCTGCTGCAATTTTTCTGCTGGAAATGCTGTCAAAATCGGACTGCCAGTCAAAATCGAGTTGCCTGTCAAAATCAGACTCCTTGTCAAAATTGGACTCCCTGTCAAAATCGAGCTCCCTGACAAATCGAGCTCCCTGACAAAATCGAGCTCCCTGACAAAATCGAGCTCTCTGACAAATCGAGCTCCCTGACAAATCAAGCTCCCTGACAAAATCGAACTCCCTGACAAATCGAGCTCCCTGACAAATCGAGCTCCCTGACAAAATCAAGCTCCCTCACAAATCGAGCTCCCTGACAAATCTGTAAGTTATAAAAACAGGGGACTTCGTCCCATTTGTCATTTTTGACGAATTGGAGCTTGAGGAGAGGCGATTTTGATATATTTTCAAGGAAAAATATTGGGGTAAGTGATTCTAACTCGGATTTGGTCAATATATACAAATATATCGTTGTTTTCACCATTTAATTAGTGTTTTGAAATAGAAATTTGAGAAACTTTTAGAAATCTCATAAAAACAAATTTATGAGATTTCGGTGTCGATCCAGAGTCGGATTTGAGTGAAACTAGTATGGTTGGACTCATAATTGAATGTGTTGTCGGATTTTGTGAGTTTTGCCGGATTCCGAGACGTGGGTCCCACGGGCGATTTTTGAGCTAATTTCGGATTTTATTGAAAAATATAGTATTTTCTTATGAAATTGATTCCTATAATTTTTGTTGACTGTATCGAATTAATTATGACTAGAAACGAGTCGATCAGAGTCGGAAAATCGAGGAAAAAGCATAATACTTGGTTAAATTGGAGCAAGTCGAGGTAAGTGACTTGTCTAACCTTGTGTGGGGGAAATTTTCCCTAGGATTGATATTGATGTGATTATTGAAATATATTGAAAGTCGTGTACACGAGGTGACGAGTGTGTACACGGGCTAAATATGAAAGATTATATTTTTAAATTGTGTAGATCACTGTTGCACATTTATTAAATTATTTTATCTTGTTATATTCTTCATCATTGATCTAAGATATATACTTTAAATTTGTTTGACCTTTTTCTGCTAATTGTTTTACCTGTTTAGTTGAAACTTGGTTTCTTTTATTCTGTGCATTATTTGAAGGTTGATTTTCTTTAAATTAAATATTATTAATATGAAGTATTTGATATTTTTAAACTTGATATTGAAGCAACGATATTAAAGATTTTGAAATATTATTTTGTTGAATTATTTATTCCTGAATATTTTTGTAAGATTTTCGTACTCATTGTGATGGAGCCGTGAGCTCTTTATTGTAGAAAAATATTATTGATGATTTATTTTGGCATGAGCCGTGAGCTCTTTATTGTGAAAAAATATTATTGATGATTTATTTTGGCATGAGCCGTGAGCTCTTTATTGTGAAAAAATATTGTGGTTGAATTATTTTGGCAAGTTACATTATTTGAGCACTTGAGGTGCAAATTGTGATATTGATACGCATGCGGTGATATAAGGTCTGCGGTGAAATAAGGGTGGCTTGATACACGTGGCTGGTAGGGGGAACTACTAGAAGTCATGCGCTGTGATAAGGATGGCTAAAACGCGGGATGCTATTTCGGGAAAAATATTTTCTTTCAAATAAATTGTGAAGGCTCCCGCGGTGAGATAAGGAAATGAGATATTGTGAATTTGCTTATGATTTGGGACTACGAGGCGGTATCTCGGGAGTGCCCTTTTTGATATTGATTTATGGGCACAGTTGCCTTTGATTAAATGTGGCATACTACTTGATTCATTTCCGTTGTTATTTTATCTTATATTATTATTTAAATATTTTTTCATGCCATTATTTATTCTCCAGTAGGGCCTAACCTGACATCGTCACTACTCTACCGAGGTTAGGCTTGGCACTTACTGGGTACCACTGTGGTGTACTCATACTACGCTTCTGCACATCTTTTTTTGCAGATCCAGGTATATCTTATCAGACCAGGCATCAGTAAACTAGCTGTGCGAGGAGACTTCGAGGTATATCTGCCAGCGTCCGCAGACTCCGGAGTCCCCTTCTATCTTACTATATTGTCTTCCTTATTTGCTTTAGACTCTGATGTATAGAGACATAGAGAATAAATTCTCAAAAGCTTGTGATTTATTTCTACCGGGTTTTGGGAGTTGAAATTATTTGAATTATAGTTTAATTATTTTAGATATTTATTATTATTCTGCATTGATAGGCTTACCTAGTCTTAGAGACTAGGTGCCATCACGACATCCCACGGAGGGAATTTGGGGTCGTGATATCAACTACGGAGGAGGACCCTATGTCGGAAAATGCAGCTAAGGATTGGAGACCCTATACTACCATGATTTTGAATTTTCTTTCTTTTCTTTCTTTTCTTCTTTTTTTTTTAAGAGAATGAGTAAAAATGCGGGAAATAATTTGGAGAAGACTTTCATTTTTGGAGTTGTTGCTACTGTAGAGTTGTTTCTAGCTTTCGCGCAGTTTCTTTTGGTTGCACCTGCTTCTTGCAAGGTTGCTTTTGGATTGCACATGTTTCCTGTTTTTCAAACAAAGAACAATTTGTCAGTTTGAAACGGTGGTTGGTTTTGTGGCCTTGAACGTTTCAGTTCACTTGATCCCGGACCGGCTTCTTTGATGATGATTTCAGCTGCAACTGATTGTTTCCTGGATATCGAGTGCCTTTCTAACCCTGAAGAACCTCTGGCTTTTCCAGACTTTGCCATGATGGTTGGTCGCGTGGGACTCAACCTTTTTCGACTTTATTTTGCCTTCGTAGGCTTTTCACTTTTGACTTCTTCTTTTTTTCAATTTTTTAACTTCGGAGCATTGGGGAATCTTTGGCTCTTCAAACTTTGCCAAGACAGTTAGCCACTTGGGACTTAACCTTTTTAACTTTATTTTGCCTTTGTAGGCACTTCAATTTGATTTTATTCTTTCGAGAGTTTTTGATTTCAAAACATCAGCCGCCATGGCCAGTCGGGGTCGACTTGATCCCCCCTGTAGAGGCTGGGTGCCTTTTTGCATATTAACTTGCATCAAATGAGAGCTCTGTAAATCAGTCTTATCATCCCTTCTTTACCTTGGGTTCGGAACAAAGTTAGACCGAAAGGTATTCAAAGAAAAACAAACAATGGAATGGACAACGAATTTAGACAAAAGTTATCCCTTTCGGGGAAAGGAAAGAAGGACTTATTTGGAGTGCATGCGGACTTCAATGAACATGACATGCCTTTTGGACTGGATGCCTGATCTGTGTAAACCGTCCGACTCTTAGAAATTTGTCACAACTTTTGCCTCGCAATTGAGAAACCTTGCATAGAGTCGTGTTGATGCCATGGGCTGTGAATATCCTCTTTTCGATCAGTGGCGCCCTTTGCGGGTTTTCACCAACTGACCTCTCTCATTCCTCTTCTCACCATCGCCTTATAGTGCTCTTTGCGGGTTTTCACTAACAAGACTCTCTCATTTTCAATATCTCTGCTTACCATCGTCTTACGGTGCCCGTGAGGATTTTTACCAACAAGACGCTCTCATTCATTTCTCTCATTTTGGTCGTCTAAAATCCAAGTAATCGTACCCTCCAATTTGAACATCGTTGTCGATTAGTCGGAAGGACTTGAAAAGGATTTGGGTAAAAGAAATTGGATTGAATTACAACTTTGGAACCTTTCAGGCGAAACCATCGCCGAACCATTATAACATCTGCCCCAGTTTCAACTTCTGGGGAATGTGGATTTTTGTTTTGGTATGACTGAACCCCAGCAAGAGGCTGCTTACGTATCCTTTTGGAATCAAGTCGAACGTAGTTCAAGAACTATGTTGTTGATTTTCTTTTCTTTTCTTTTGTTTTCTTTTTCTTTTTTTTTTCATTTCATTTTCCTTTTGTCTTTTTGTTTTTTTTTTTCAAAGACACATTCAGGTTCCAAAGAGGGTAATCAAAGGAAGGTAACTGGCTCGAAGGGTTGGCAAAAAGGGTTAATGGTGTTTGGGTAGAGAGAATGAAAGCCTTATTCATCCCAACCAGAGAACATTGATCGTCTCAAGGAAGCCATCTGCAATACTCTTACCTACTTTCTTCGCTGCTGTTATGTGTTGGCTGTTTTAGACAATCCTATCTTTCTACTTATGTCTTGGATACTTTTTTCGGATGCTTGAATGTTTTGGTTGTTTTGATTATTTTGGATGACTGTAATTATTAGACTTTTTAAACTGCTAGAAATGAAACCTGCTTAGCCCTCTTTTTAGTGATGCCAAAGGGGGAGAAAGAAAAACTACTAATATGCAGGGACAATTCAAGACAACTAGCAGGAAGGATGTCAACTAGCGGAAAAGAGTCGACCAACTAAACTCACATAAAGTGATAACAAGTTGAGGGGGATTCGACTGCAAGACAAAGACCAGACAAACAAGGTGAGGGGGAGCCGACTGCAAGATAAAATAAACAGGGAAATAAAATGCATTAAATTATTTTTTGTCATCATCAAAAGGGGGAGATTGTTAGATCTATGTTTTAATGATGGAAAAATAACTTATTTCTATTGCAGAAAATCAAGGATCCAAAGAAGTAAGGCCAAGATAGAAGAAGGAAGAAATCAAGAATCCAAAGACGGAAAGATAAGAGAGAAGAAGAAAGCGAGAACCAACTAAAGATCCATAAGCTACCCACTTAAGGAAGGCTGAGATTGAAGAATCATTTCTGCTCATGATTGCGAGCAATTAAGGAGGATAAATATTCAGTCATGATTCTTTACAAAAGGTACGGGAAATCACACCAGATAATCTATACTAAAGATCTGCTAAGGATACTTAATTGCGACAATCTAGAAAGCGACATTCATCATGCCACATTTCAGGGTTCAAGTATAGGAAAGTTCCAACTTTATTCATAGAAGGAATCAATCAAGATTCATTCTAAGGATCAACTCCCTTGCGTTGCGTATCTCTTAAAGATCTGCTCATATCAAAGAAGATCCTCCCTCAAGTCATATATATGTAGTTAAAGGTCCAACAGCATAGATATACTTTAATCGAATCATTACCAATCTTTTTGTTCTACTCCAAACAAGCATCGTAGTTCACTCTAGATTTACTATGTAATAAGTGGAGAGAAGAAAGAGAGATAAAGAATCACTGGTGAGGCACTGTATCAAAACTTGAAAAAATACCTACACTATGAGAAGCTGTTGGTGTATGTTCAACAATATCAACATACTCGTACCAAAGATTTCAAGTGTGATGACCCAAAATATCATCTTTAAATTTAATAAGCAATTCTATATTCTAAGACCTTGAAAAGAACCATTTATTATTTCTCGACTTGCGTGCACAGTCCGTGAAATTTTTCCTAAAGTTTTCATGTAAAAAATGAATTAAAATGTGAAATAGAGCTTTAAAACTCAACTAAGTTGACTTTGATCAACGTTATTAGTAAATGGACTCGGATCCGTATTTTGACATTCCCAGAAGGTCCGTAGAAAAATATGGGACTTGGACGTATTCCCGGAATCGAATTCCGAGGTCCCTAGCTCGAGAAATGAATTTTTGATGGAAATTGTAAGACTAAAATTCTATGGATTTAAAGAAATTGATTAATGTTTGATCTCGTTGGTATCGGTATTGTATTTTAGTTTCGGAGCCCGGTACAAGTCTAATATAATATATAAGTCATGTCTGTGAAATTTGGTAGAAATCGGAATTGATTTGACATGATTCGGACATCCGGTTGAGAAGATAGTAGTTTTGAAATGTTCTTGAGGAATTCATGAATTTTGGTGCTAAATCCATAGTTTTAGGTGTTATTTTTGTGATTTGATCGCACGAACAAGTTCGTATGATATTTTTAGACTTGCATGCATATTTGGTTTGGAGCCCCGAAGGGCTCGGGTGAGTTTCGGATAGGCCACAGGATGTTTTGAACTTAGAAAATTTTGCTGGTATAACTGAACATGTTGCATGCCTCTGATCTCGCAATTGCGAGATCAAGCATCGCAAATGCGAATCAAGCATATATGGCAATTGCGAGGTTTTTATCGCAATTGCGAAGAAAGCCTATGCCAGCAGTTCTCGCAATTGCGAGTTTATCTTCGCAATTGCGAAGGGCCAATTGTCGCAAATGCGACATAATCTTAGCATTTGCGAAGGCAGCGGAAATGTGAAGGTTCTCGCATTTGCGATGAACCCTTCGCATTTTCGAGCTTCGCAATTGCGAAGCTCAGGTCGCAAATGCGACATCTGCAGCTGATTAAAATAACTTTTGGACGGGAATTTTCATTCATTTCCCAAATTTTCTAGACCTAAAACACAAGAGGCGATTTTCCAAAGACCATTCCTTCCCCAAATCATAGGTAAGTGATTCTAAACTAGTCTCTTTCAATCTTTTACATCTTATAACAAGATTTTAACCTAGAATCTAGAATTTTTATGATGAAATTAGAATTTTTGGGTAGAACTTAGGAATTTCGAAAATTGGGGATTTAGACCTCTAATTGAGGTCGGATTCCTAAACCAATTGTATATTCGGACTCATCTCGGAATAGGTGTTCGGATTTCGTAAGTTTTTTCGAGATTTGTGACGTGGGTCCCACTGCCGAATATTTTAATGAATTTTGGATTTTATCCGAAAAATTAGTAAATTCATATGGAATTAATTCCTATGATTCGTATTGAGTATATTGAATTGTTTGTGAATCGATTTGAAGCTTTCGGAGATAAATTTAAAAGAAAAAGCTGTGGTTGAATAATTGATTGAAATTTGCAAAGCGAGGTAAGTGTCGTGGTTAACCTTGACTTGAAGGAATAGAACCCTTAAATTATTTGTTATGTGAAATGCATGTGAACGATGTATATGCGAGGTGACGAGTGTCTATACGTCGTCAAATTAATTGTTTGCATATTTACTTGAAAAATCATAAATTATTTTAAATCATGAATTAATTATTATAATAATTGTTTCTCTCCTATTCTTTGTCAAATATTAATTCTTGAATTCATGCATTAATTGTTACATCTTATTTGAAGTATGTTTATTAATTGCTACTTGACATTTAGCATATTAAATATTAAACTGCCTATTTTCTCCCTGATTCCCATAATAAATTGCTATTTGTTATTGTTTGTTTCATAATTAAATCATAATTATTGTATGCTTGTTATCTTATAATTTTATATTAATTGTTACATTTATTGGGGAAATTTCTTCTATAAGAATTGATTGAAATGGATATATTAGAGAATCGGGTTGCACGCCGCAATAGACTTATTAAAAAGTCCATATTGGAGGATCGGATTGTACGCTGCAACAGACTTATTAAAAAGTCCATATTGGAGGATCGGGTTGCATGCCACAACAGACTTATTAAAAGTCAATATTGGAGGATCGGGTTGTGCGCCGCAACAGACTTATTAAAAGTCAATATTGGGGGATCGGATTGCACGCCGCAACAAACTAATTAAAAGTAAATATTGGGGGATCGGACTGCACGCCACAACATACTTATTAAAAAGTCTATATATACTTGATTGAAATAAATATACGACATACTTGATTAAAAGGAATATATTGGGAGAGCGGGTTGCACGCTGCAACAGAATTGAATGTGAATATATTGGGAGAGCGGGCTGCACGCTGCAACAGAATTGAATGTGAATATATTATGAGAGCAGGTTGCACGCTGCAACAGAATTGGGTAAAATAATAATGGATTATGACTGCTGAGTTGGCTTCAATTATTATAAATGAGTTACCTGATTTATTTTTATTATTTGTTGTTGTTATTAATATTGCGTACAAGTTAATGTAAGTGAATCACCTTAGCCTCATCACTACTTCGTCGAGGTTAGGCTCAGCACTTACCGGTACATGGGGTCGGTTGTACTGATATTACACTCTGCACTTCTTGTGCAGATTTCGGAGTTGGTCCCAGCGGTGTGCCATAGACTTGCTCGAATTTCAGCTACTCGGAGGAGACTTGAGGTATAACTGCATGGCGTCCACAGTTTTGAAGTCCCCATCTATTTTACTTTAGCTGTGTGTTTATTTCCAGACAGCTTTATTTTATTCAGATCTTTATTTGTATTATTCTAGAAGCTCGTGCACTTGTGACACCAATTCTGGGATGATATTTAGACACCATTATTTGTATGGTTTATTCACTATATTTCAAAATTTTCTTCCGCATTTGTTTCTTTGTTATTAATAAATTTAAAATTATTTTTAAAAAAAGATAATATTATTCTAACGTTGGCTTGCCTAGCAAGTGAAATGTTAGGCGCCATCACGGTCCGAAGATGGGAATTTCCGGTCATGACAGTTAGTATCAGAGCACTAGGTTACATAGGTCTCACGAGTCACGAGCAAGCTTAGCAGAGTTTGAAGGATCGGTACGGAGACGTCTGTACTTATCTCTTAGAGGCTATGAAGTTTAGGAACAATATCACTTCTTTCTTATTTTGTCGTGCGAATAAATTCTATCATCGATGATTAAACCATTCTACTCTTAATCTCTCGCAGATGGTGAGAACACGTAATACCTCTACCGATGGACAGGGACCAGAACCCATGGTGGCAACTATGGCCAGGGGCAGAGGTCGAGGCCGAGGTAGAGCTCAGTCCAGAGCTCGAGTAGCTGCACCTATTGTAGAACCTCAGGTTGACCTTCAGGAGGAGATTCCAGTTCAGAATGTACCAGCTGGACCAGTTCAGGTCCCAGAAGGATTCATAGCCACCCCCAGTACTTCAGGACGCTCTAGTCCGTTTGGTAAGTATTACGGAGGGCGTGGCCCAGAATAGTATATTTCCAGTGGCACCACCCGTCTCACAGGCTGGGGGAGGAGCACAAACTCCCACTACTCCCGCTCCGTAGCAGATGGCTCCCCAGAATCAGGCTCCAGCAGCCCCGACAGTTGGGGTAGTTCATCTAGTTGTTGCGGCACAGACCGGTGATAGGCCCGCCATGTCTTTTGAGGCCTTATTGAGACTGGATAAGTTAACTAAGCTCTTTCCAGTTTACTTCAGTGGTACACCTTCTGAGGACCCACAGGATTATCTTGAACACTGCCACGGGGTGCTGCGGAACATGGGTATAGTTGAGACTAATGGGGTTGATTTTGTGGTATTTCAGATGACGGGTTCCTCCAAGAGATGGTGGAGAGATTATACATTGACCAGACCAGTTGGATCGTATGCACTTACATGGGAGCAGTTCTCTTAGCTATTTCTGGAAAAGTTCCTCCCTATCACATTGAGATAGAAATTCCGCAAGCAATTTGAGCGTCTACAGCAGGGTAGTATGACTGTTACTCAGTATGAGTCCCGTTTTGTGGATTTGGCCCGTCATTCTCTCCTTTTACTACCTATGGAGGGAGAGAGAGTGAGGAGGTTTATTGAGGGACTCACTCACCCTATCAGACTTCAGATGGCCAAGGAGACCGAAAGTGAGATTTCTTTTCAGGCGGCTGCTAATGTCACAAGGAGGATCGAGATGGTTCTTGCATAGGAGAGAGGGCAGAGTTCCGATAAGAGGCCTCGATAGTTCGGTGGTTTCAGTGGTGCCTCGTCTGGAGGCAGGGGTAATTTTGGTAGGGGTCATCCTCCCAGACCGTTTCATTCATCACTTTATGCATCTCCCGGTGCTTCAGGGAGTCACGGTCCTATTATGCCTTACTCTGGGCAGCCAGTATTTAGTGCACATTCAGCTCCTATCAGTGTACCACCACTCCAGAGTTACTACAATGGTTATCCGACTCATTTGGGTCAGCTTCAGTTTCAGCAGGCACGATATCAGGATGGGTGTTATGAGTGTGGAAACATTGGTCACATCAGGAGGTATTTCCCTAGATTGGTGAGTAACAGATCTCGGCAAGATTCTCGTGCCATCATACCGGCATCGGTTGCTTCACTGCCTGCTCAGCCAGCTAGAGGTAGGGGTCAGTCAGCTAGAGGTGGAGGTCAGACTATTAGAGGTGGAGGTCAGGCCATTAGAGGTAGAGGTCAAACCATTAGAGGTGGAGGCTAGTCAGTCAGAGGTCGTCCCAGGGATGCAGTTCAGAGTGGTGAGGCCCAACCCCGATTTTATGCTTTTCCAGCTAGGCCTGAGGCCGAGTCATCTGATGTTGTGATCACATGTATTATTCCAGTTTGCCATAGAGATGTTTCAGTTCTATTTGATCCAGGATCTACTTATTCCTATGTGTCCTCTTATTTTGCTTCATATTTGGTTGTGCCTTGTGATTCTCTGAGTGCTTCTCTGTGTGTATCTACACCGGTGGGAGATTCTGTTGTAGTAGATCATGTCTATCATTCGTGTGTGGTTATTGTTGGTAATTTTGAGACTAGTGTGGATCTTCTACTTCTTGATATGGTAGATTTTGATGTCATCTTGGGTATGGATTGGCTGCCTCATTATCATGCTATATTGGATTGTCATGCTAAGACAATGACCCTAGCTATGCTGGGGTTACATCGGTTAGAGTGGAAAGGAATTTCTGGTCATTCTGCCAGCAGGGTTATTTCTTATATGAAAGCTCGGCGTATGGTAGAGAAAGGGTGTCGAGCCTATTTGGCTTATATTCGCGATCCCAGTGCGGATGTTCCTTCTATAGACTCATTACCAGTTGTTCGTGAATTTCCAGAAGTATTTCCTGCAGATTTGTCGGGGATGCCACCCGACAGAGATATTGACTTCTGTATTGATTTGGCTCTGGGCACTCAGCCCATTTCTATTCCACCATACCGTATGGCCCCACCGGAATTGAAAGAATTGAAAGAGCAGTTACAAGACTTGCTTGATCAGGGATTCATTAGACCCAATGTCTTGCCCTGGGGTGCACCAGTATTATTTGTAAAGAAGAAAGATGGCTCTATGCGGATGTGTATAAATTATCTGTAGTTGAACAAAGCCACTATCAAAAACAAATATCCACTGCCAAGAATTGATGACTTATTTGACCAGCTTCAGGGTGCCAAGGTATTTTCGAAGATCGATTTGAGGTCTGGTTACCATCAGTTAAAGATTAGGGAATCTGATGTCCCTAAAATAGCTTTTCGAACTCGGTATGGGCATTACGAATTCCTAATGATGTCATTTGGGTTGACAAATGCCCCAGCAGTATTTATGGATTTGATGAATCGGGTGTTCAAGCCTTATTTGGATTCTTTTTTGGTTGTATTCATTGATGATATCTTTATTTACTCCAGCAGTCGAGAGGAACATGAGCAGCATCTTTGAAGTGTGCTTCACACCTTGAAGAATAATCAGTTATATGCCAAGTTTTCAAAATGTGAGTTTTGGTTAGACTCAGTTGCCTTTTTGGGGCATGTTGTATCGGCAGAAGGCATAAAGGTGGATCCTAAGAAGATTGAAGCTGTTCAGAATTGTCCTAGACCTACTTCAGTTACAGAGATCCGGAGTTTTCTGGGTTTAGCAGGTTATTATCATCGGTTCGTGGAAGGGTTTTCATCTATAGCAAGCCCATTGACCATATTGAACCAGAAAGGTGTCCCATTCAGATGGTCAGACGTGTGTGAGTTGAGCTTTCAGAAGCTCAAGAACGCTTTGACTACGGCGCCAGTGTTGGTATTACCCACAGGTTCAGGATCGTATACGGTATATTATGACACATCTCACATTGGGCTTGGTGCAGTATTATTGCAAGATGGCAAGGTAATTGCATATGCGTCGCGGCAGTTGAAAGTTCACGAGAAGAATTATCTTGTTCATGACTTAAAATTGGCAGCCATTGTTCATGCGCTGAAGATTTGGAGGTATTACCTCTACGGTGTCTCGTGTGAGGTATTTACTGATCATCGTAGCCTTCAATATCTGTTCAAACAAAAAGATCTTAATTTGAGGCAGAGAAGATGGTTGGAGTTGTTTAAAGACTATGATATCACCATTTTGTATCACCCCGGAAAGGCCAATGTGGTGGCCGATACTTTGAGTAGAAAGGCTGTGAGTATAGACAGTCTTGCGTATATTCCAGTTGGTGAGAGGCCATTAGCTGTAGATGTTCAGACTTTGGCTAATCAATTCATGAGGTTAGATATTTCAGAACCTAGTCAGGTTCTAGCTTGCACAGTCGCTCGATCTTCTTTATATGAGCGCATCAGAGAGAGGCAGTATGATGATCCTCATTTACTTGTTCATAAGGACATAGTGCGGCACGATGATGCCAAACAGGTTGTTGTGGGGGAAGATGGGGTTCTGCGAATGCATGGTCGTATTTGTGTGCCTAATGTGGATGGGCTTCGTGAATTAATTCTTGAAGAAGCACACAGTTCCAAGTATTCTATTCATCCAGGTACCACCAAAATGTATCAAGATTTTCGGCAACATTATTGGTGGAGGAGAATGAAAAAGGATATAGTTGCATATGTAGCTCGATGTCTGAATTATCAGCAAGTTAAGTACGAGCATCAGAGACCTGGTGGTTTGCTTCAGAAGTTAGAAATTCCTGAGTGAAAGTGGGAGCGTATCACTATGAATTTTGTTTTTGGGCTCCCACGGACTCAGAGAAAATTTGACACAGTTTGGGTCATTGTGAACAAGTTGACCAAGTCAGCACATTTCATTCCAGTGGCAGTTACCGATTCTTCAGAGAGGTTAGCTGAAATTTACATTTGTGAGATTGTCCGCCTTCACGGTGTGCCCGTGTCTATTATTTCAGATCGAGGTACGCAGTTTACCTCACATTTCTGGAGGGCTATATAGCGTGAGTTAGGCACGCGGGTGGATTTGAGTACAACATTTCATCCACAGACAGACGGACAGTCAGAGCGCACTATTCAGATATTGGAAGATATGCTCCACACTTGTGTTATAGATTTTGGAGGTTCTTGGGATCATTTCTTGCCACTTGCAGAGTTTGCTTATAATAATAGCTACTGGTCGAGCATTCAGATGGCTCCATATGAGGCATTATACGAAAGGCGATGCCGATCACCAGTTGGTTGGTTTGAATTGGAAGAGGCTCGGTTGTTGGGTACCGATTTGGTACAGGATGCCTTAGATAAGGTCAAAATTATTCAGGATTGACTTCTCACAGCTCAGTCTAGGCAAAAGAGTTATGCCGACCGTAAGGTTCGTGATATTGCATTCATGGTTGGAGAAAGAATATTGCTCTGGGTTTCACCTATGAAAGGTGTAATGAGGTTCGGTAAGAAGGGCAAGTTGAGCCCTAGGTATATCGGACCCTTTGAAATTCTTGAAAGGGTGGGTGAAGTAGCCTACAGGCTTGCATTACCACATAGTTTATTAGCGGTTCATCTGGTGTTCTATGTGTCTATGCTCCGGAAATATCATGGTGATTCGTCCCATGTTTTAGATTTCAGCTCAGTTCAATTGGACAAAGATTTGACTTACGAGGAGGAGCCGGTGGCTATTCTAGCCCGGCAGGTCCGACAGTTGAGGTCTAAGAGTTATCCTTTAGTTCGGGTACAATGGAGAGGTCAGCCGGTAGTGGCATCTACCTGGGAGTCCGAGTCGTACATGCGGAGTAAATATCCATACCTTTTCTCCAACTCAGGTACTTTTTTTCTAACTCCATTCGAGGACGAACGTTTGTTTTAGAGGTGGAGAATGTGATGACCCAAAATGTCATCTTTAAATCTAATAAGTAATTTTGTATTCTAAGACCTCGAAAAGCACCATTTATCATTCCTCAACTTGCGTGCGCAGTCCGTAAAATTTTTCGGAAAGTTTTCATGTGAAAAATGAATTAAAATGTGAAATAGAGCTTTAAAACTCAATTGAGTTGACTTTGGTCAATATTTTGAGTAAACGAACTCGGATCTATGTTTCGACGTTCCCGAAAGGTCCGTAGAAAAATATGGGACTTGGGCGTATTCCCGGAATCGAATTCCGAGGTCCCTAGCTCGAGAAATGAATTTTTGATGGAAATTGTAAGACTAAAATTCTATTGATTTAAAGAAATTGATTAATGTTTGATCTCGTTGGTATCGGGCCCGTATTTTAGTTTTGGAGTTCGGTACATGTCTAATATAATATATATATAAGTCATGTCTGTGAAATTTGGTAGAAATCGGAGTTGATTTGACGTGATTCGGACGTCCGGTTGAAAAGATAGTAGTTTTGAAATGTTCTTGAGGAATTCATGAGTTTTGGTGCTAAATTCATAGTTTTAGGTGTTATTTTTGTGATTTGAACGCACGGACAAGTTCGTATGATATTTTTAGGCTTGCGTGCATATTTGGTTTGGAGCCCCAAGGGCTCGAGTGAGTTTCGGATAGGCCACAGAATGTTTTGAACGTAGAAAATTTTGCTGGTATAACTGAACCTGTTGCAGGCCTCTGATCAGGCATCGCAAATGCGAACCAAGCATGTATGGCAATTGCGAGGTTTTTATCGCAATTGCGAAGAAAGCCTATGCCAGCAGTTCTCGCAATTACGAAGGGCCAATTGTCGCAAATGCGACATAATCTTCGCATTTGCGAAGGCAGCGGAAATGTGAAGGTTCTCGCATTTGCGATGAACCCTTCGCATTTGCAAGCTTCGCAATTACGAAGTTCAGGTCGCAAATGCGACATCTGCAGCTGATTAAAATGACTTTTGGATGGAAATTTTCATTCATTTCCCAAATTTTCAAGACCTAAAACACAAGAGGCAATTTTTCAAAGACCATTCCTTCCCCAAATCATAGGTAAGTGATTCTAAGCTAGTCTCTTTCAATCATTTACATCTTATAACAAGATTTCAACCTAGAATCTAGAATATTTATGGTGAAATTAGAATTTTTGGGTAGAACTTAGGAATTTCGAAAATTGGGGATTTAGACCTCGAATTGAGGTCGGATTCTAAAACCAATTGTATATCCGGACTCATCTCGGAATGAGTGTTCGGATTTCGTAAGTTTTTCCGAGATTTGCGATGTGGGTCCCACTACCGAATATTTTAATGAATTTTGGATTTTATCCGAAAAATTAGTAAATTCATATGGAATTAATTCCTATGATTCGTATTGAGTATATTGAATTATTTGTGAATAGATTTGAAACTTTCAGAGATAAATTTAAAAGGAAAAGCTTTGGTTGAATAATTGATTGGAATTTTCAAAGCGAGGTAAGTGTCATGGTTAACCTTGACTTGAGGGAATAGAATCCTTAAATTATTTGTTATGTAAATGCATGTGAACGACATATAGGCAAAGTGACGAGTGTCTATACGTCGTCTAATTAATTATTTGCATATTTACTTAAAAAATCATAAATTATTTTAAATCATAAATTAATTGTTATAATAATTGTTTCTCTCTTATTCTTTGTCAAATATTAATTCTTGAATTCCTGCATTAATTGTTACATCTTATTTGAAGTATGTGTATTAATTGCTACTTGACATTTAGCATATTAAATATTAAACTGCCTATTTTCTCCCTGATTTCCATAATAAATTGCTATTTGTCATTGTTTGTTTCATAATTAAATCATAATTATTGTATGCTTGTTGTGTTATAATTTTATATTAATTGTTGTATTTATTGGGGAAATTGCTTTTATAAGAATTGATTGAAATGGATATATTGGAGGATCGGGTTGCACGCAGCAACAGACTTATTAAAAAGTCTATATTGGAGGATCGGGTTGCCCGCCGCAACAGACTTATTAAAAAGTTTATATTGGAGGATCGGGTTACGCGCCGCAACAGACTTATTAAAAGTCAATATTGGGGGATCGGATTGCACGCCGCAACAGACTTATTAAAAGTCAATATTGGGAGATTGGATTGCATGCCACAACAGACTTATTAAAAAGTCTATATATATATATATATATATATATATATATATATATATATACTTGATTGAAATAAATATACGACAGATTTGATTAAAAGGAATATACTGGGAGAGCGGGTTGCACCCTGCAACAGAATTGAATGTGAATATATTGTGAGAGCGGGTTGCACGATGTAACAGAATTGGGTGAAATAATAATGGATTATGACTGCTGAGTTGGCTTCAATTATTATAAATGAGTTACCTGATTTATTTCTATTATTATTTGTTGTTGTTAATAATATTGCGTACAGACTAATGTAAGTGAACCGCCTTAGCCTCGTCACTATTTCGTTGAGGTTAGGCTCAGCACTTACCAGTACATGGGGTCGGTTGTACTGATACTACACTCTGCACTTCTTGTGCAGATTTCGGAGTTTATCCCAGCGGCGTGCCATAGACTTGCTCGGATTTCAGCTACTCGGAGGAGACTTGAGGTATAACTGCATGGCGTCCGCAGTTCTGAAGTCCCCGTCTATTTTACTTTAGCTGTGTGTTTATTTTCAGACAGCTTTATTTTATTCAGACTTTTATTTGTATTATTCTAGAAGCTCGTGCACTTGTGACACCAATTCTGGGATGATATTTAGACACCGTTATTTTTATAGTTTATTCACTATATTTCAAACATTGCTTCCGTATTTATTTTTTTGTTATTAATAAATTTAAAATTATTTTAAAAAATAGATAATATTATTCTAACGTTGGCTTGCCTAGCAAGTGAAATGTTAGGCGCCATCACGGTCCGAAGGTGGAAATTTCGGGTCATGACATCAAGGAACTTAAAAAAGAACACCCTTACAATCCAAGGGGATTGGAGTAGGGTTCATATTGAATCTGAACCAGTATAAAATATTTGGTGTCATTTATTTTATGCAATTTACTTTCTGTATTTACTTTATATCTACTTAGTTAAAGAAAAGAACGGATAACAATTCACCCCTCTCTTATACTTTTACAAATGATGATTTAGATAATATTGAGTCATCTGATAATCTTGAAATATCATCACTTACACCTAGTACTGCTAGTCAAACTAATAGAGGTGGTCATGGTGGGTATGCATGCTCTCCATGTTAAGAGGAATCAAAGATTGAAAAGTAAGTGATGGAATTTTTTTAGTGGACTGGAAGATCAAAAGGATTGTGTAAAATGATATTTGTAATGAAGTTTATAATCATGAGAACAGGAGTAAGCAAGGGGGTACTGGTCAACTTCGTGAACACATGATGGATCACCACCCTATTGCATGCAGTGCTATGAGCAATCTAACCAACAAAAACTTAATCCAAATACTAGTAGTTTATTTGGTAAATATGATTCAATGAAAGACCTGAAAGAATTAGCTAAAATAATTGTCCTAGCTTGTTTGTCTTTTAGATTTGCTTCTTCACCATATTTTATTACTTACATTCAAAGAATTTATAATTCTTTATTTAAAGATGTTCCTAGAATTACTTGATATCTTTAGGCTTTATGGATAATATCATACATATATCCATTATTTATTTGCTAGTCTTCCTTGCAGAGTTTCTCTCGTGCTGTTAATAGAAATAATTATTTAACAGGTACATATCATTGGATAGATAATAATTTTATAATGCAAAAACGTATTATCGCTTTGGAATATGATAAAAATAAAGTCATACTGTCGTATTTATTTCTGCTACTATTGATGAAGTTGTTAAATTTTACAATCTTAATGAAAGATTTTTGTGCATGTCTTTAGATAATGATTCTAATAACAATGCTGATATTTCACTATTAAAAATGCACCTACACCCACACTTGATGTAATCTTTCATGTTAGTTCTACATGTTACGTTTATAATTTAATTGATAAAAGTGATATTGATTTATTTAAAGATGAGATTACTTTAATTAGAAGAGTTGTTGGTGCTATTCAAGGAAAACATAGGAACTAGATTAAAGGAATTTAAGGACAAATATTTGCATTATAACCTAAAACCAAAATTTATACCTGAAAAAATAGTTACTAGGTGGCATTATACTTATACATTCTTAAATATTACTTTAAATATGGATTTCCTATAACTGAAGTTGCTAACAGGCATTGTACCGATCCTAACCGTTTGTTAACTTTTTAATACTTGGAACGCCATTGAAGATATAGTAAATAATTTACAAAAATTATATGTCACTACACTTGAGTTTAGAGATGTCAATGGATATTTAAAAACTGACTAAAACCAAATGAACCATACCGTACTGTACCGATTTTTAGTTTTTTTTAAATAAAATCGTAGATTTTGATATAAATCTATAATCGTACCGATAATTAGGGTAGGTTTTAAATTTTATAAAAATAAATCGAAAAAATACCGAACCGTACCGAATAAATTTACAAGTGGATAATATATTTATATATTAAGTTTAAAAATAATAAACCATTAAGTTTTTTCTTGGGTCTTGGAATTATGAAATCGGATATAATTCAACAAGTAATTAAAACTCAAAATCCTAATTCTCAAAACTATTATGCTACTCCTATTGAAACCAAATTATTTTCAACATATTCACTAGCAAGACACAAGATATTTTAGTGATTATGAGCTGCAAACTACAAAATATCGAATATGTTTTCTTTCATATGATTTACATTTATCTTTTTGAATATTTAATCTTTTATAGACTTTATTCTTGAGTCCTAGCTTGGTTAATATTTTTTCACTCGTGTTATTTATAATTTTTTTTGTCTTTGCTTAGTTTCTTTTATACTGTTGTAGAATAGTTGATGGATCTATACTCTGGCCATATTTCATGTTTTCTTAATGTATCACCCTTGTTTTCTTAATTTATCACCCTTTAAACAGTAAAAATATCTAGAGAGTTTTGCTAATTCTTATAGAAGTACGTATGTTATTGCATTCTACTTCTACTAATAGCTTTTACATGATATTTGGTAAAAATATCGAAAATTAACCGAACCATACCGATACCGAAGAGAAACCGACATGATTGGTAAGGTTTCGAAAAGTCTAATTTAGTTATACATAATAAGATAATCAAAAATTGGCATGGTACAAATTCTATAAAATAATCGGCCGAACTGAATCGAACTATTGACACCCTACTTGAGTTTTTTGGGAGCTTATTATCCTAATATTATAAATAATTTAGTACATATAGCTATGCTGTTGAATTAATGCAAGTAAAATTCAAGAAATATTTCTATCATCATAAACATATTTACCTATTTTAAATTCTTTTATCAAGATGGCTACTTGTCGCCAATTTATTAATGCTTTGTATACCTATAAAGATATAGGACCAATTAAAACCCCTGATATTCACACTTGTATTTCTGACCTAAATGCAAATTTATAAGTTTTATATAATTATTATGCTAACATAGTTGACGCTTCTTCTGCTGTAGATGTTAAAGAAAATATTCCTTCAAGTTCGACTTCTACATCTGCATCCGCTGCTATGGAGGATGATGACGGTCCTGAAGGTTATACTATTTGGTCCACACTAAGCGAACATCAACCTAGTAGCAGGAGCATTGATGAACTATAGTTCTACTTGCAAAAGGTAATGGCACCCCGCACAAAGAAGCAACTCAATACAATTTTATGCTCTTTCGGTAATGGCTCGAAACATGCTAAACGTGCCAATTTTAACAGTTGCTTCAAAGAGCGCATTTAGCCAAGCAAGGCAGCAGCTAGGAGATACCTGTCACTCATTGGATAACAATATTTTGGAAGTTTTAGTGTATTTCAGAGATTGGATTAGATCATAGCGACGAAATCAAGGACGTGAAGAAGTAGATGCACCGGAGAACGAGGAAATTGGAGATATAATACTAAATGCTTCCGATTTAAGCACTCCAGAGGCCCAGACGCTCATGTTGATATGGAAGAACTTAACAAAAATGACACAATACATGTGAATGCACTCTTTTCTTATTTTTAATAGTTGTTGAAAAATTTTAATTTGCAAGTTTAAAAATAAAAAAATCGAAATAGAATTTACAAATTTAATTTGAAGTACTAGTCAATGAAAGCTTTTGAAGTTTTGTCCTTACATATTGATCTTATTAGAACTTAATTTAATTTAAAATTTAAAATTTAAGACTTTAAATTTATGTCTTAAAATCACTTATTTATAACATAGAGGTTTGTAAATACTCAAGTATCAATTACATTGAAATAAATATATAAAACAAAATTAAAAAGAATAAAAACCAATTCCCCTGGCTCGGTTCTAACCGGATAAGCCTGAACCCCAACGAGCCCAATAGAACTCGGAAATACCCAGCCCACTACCAACCTGCTTACCCCAGCCCATTAACTAACCCGTTACAGTAACCAAACGGGCTAGGTTTTTCCACCATCAGTCTGGTCCAGCCAGTTCTGTAACCACCTTTACCACGAATGCAACAATGATATAGTCAATATATATCATATTTATGCTCGCTCTGTTCAAATTTAAAAAAGGAGGAAAAGCATATGATTAGTGACAAGAAATTAGTAACAAGAAGTTCAAATTAAAACTTGTATCGGCAAGAGAGAAGAGTACCGTAGAAAAGGTGGGTTTAAAATAGGGAAAACTACGCGATACGTCAAATATATACACTATATTTACTATTCGTAGCTATACTATCAGCAAATTTTAGCATTTGTAGCTAAATTTGAATTTTATAGCAAATCATGAAACAAAAGATTAATTGTTTTGAACTGAAACAAGAGAGCAACAAGTTCTTGTAGCTTCGTTGGTTAGAGTGTCCGCTTAGTTAGCGGAGGTCTTGATCAGTTTGACTCTCAACAAGAGCATTTTATTTTTCTGTATTTCGCCTTGGTCGTATTCGTTACGCGAACGAATACAGTCGATACAGGATGAGCGAACGAATACTGTGTCTTTCGCCTAAGTTGTATTCGTTGCGCGAACGAATACAATTGATACAGGTTGAGCGAACGAATACAATTGACACAGAGTATAGTGCTTTATAAAAATTTCTCTTTAAAATAGTACTAAAATTTAAGAGCAAAATGAGACAGAGAAACAATGTAACAACCAACCGCATCAAAGTGGTTGATTATTACGTAAATGGAACTAACATAACATTTAAAGTAACAATACCATTAAAAAAAACACAATCTCTAAACAGCCTATTTGTTAGCCTACAATTTTCCATCTTCGTGTAGTTTCTAGATACATTGTGCAAAAATAGAGTTTGGATCTTGTTGAGCCTTACAAAGACATTATTCATGGTAATTCGGTCTTGGGGCAAGTCGACCGTACATTCAAATTCAAGAGATAATTCCAGTACTGATCTCAAACAAGTTTCTATAGCTGTCAAATGTTGATCATCTCTTGAAAATAAATTAGCATCCACAATTTCCATGACCCTATGAGGATATGATTCAGCTATCAATCTCTTCAAGTTAAGCTCTCCCACAAATTGATCATCCACTGGCTTCTTTCTTGTGAAGGTCTCCAACATCCCCCATTGTTGACACTATCCCTTCCAACCCATAATCTGAACATTTTGCTAGTTAGTCATCAAATTTAAATTCTGAATCTGTATTTAATATAAATAAAGTTACGAACATAAATATAGAGTACTGAGTCAAAGAAATTAGTAAGTAGAGAATTCACTGGTGCCATGTAGCCAATGGTGCCTAAGATTCTGGATCAGGCGCCGTCAAGAGTTTGGATATACCGAAGTCACTTACTCTGGCTACCATGTCTCCATCCAAAAGTATGTTACTTGGTTTTAAGTCGCAATGGACCACAACAAGAGAATGACCTTGGTGTAAATACTCTAAGGCAGAAGCCACATCAACCATAATTTTCAGTCTTTGGACTAAATCCAAGAAATTATTGTGAGAGTAAAGCAAATAATCAAGATCTCCATTAGGCATGTACTCTAGCACTAAAGCCTTAAAATCAAGATTCGCACAACTACTTATCACCTTAACAAGATTTCTATGGCGAATGTTACGCAAAACCTTACACTCCGAATCGAACCTCTTAAATGCATCTTCTACTTGTGCATTGAAAACCTTTACAGCAACTACAACCCCATTAGCAAATGACCCCTTATACACCATACCAAGGCTTCCCTTTCCAATCAAATTCGACTCTTCAAAGTTGTTAGTCCCTCGAGCAATTTCATAGTAAGAAAACCTCTTGTGTGATTGACCATACAAATCAGTTAAAGGAATAACTTGATCATTTCGTTTTCGATATTTCTGTTTAACCAAAGAAGTAACTTGATTTCTACTTGATTCACGATCAGTGGAGAAAGAAAATTCTGCAGGAATAATTTCGTCAACAGTTGGTTCTCGAATAGGTTCACTCGAATCCCTATTTCTGGCAGAAGATCTGTGAGTTGAAGAAGCCCTAGTTCTAGAAGAAGAAGGGTTAGCAACGTTGGTTTGAGAAGTAGAACCACGAATAGATATAGATCCTAAACTACGTAATCTATCACCTCTTCTACTCCTAACAGGAGCAGTTGAAGAGGGAAGTTCATCTATAATTGCTACTCTGCGAGGATCGGGGTTTGATGAAGATATGGTTATACAAGAAAATTATGCGCGCTGAAGAACAAGAGCGATTAAAGAAGAAGAAAACTGTAGATTGAAGGTTTTGTGAAACTAAAAGTGACTGACGCAGCCGCAAGAAAGCTTTAAAAACCGTTGAAGAGTCGCAAACCCAATTGACGAAGGCCACGTAGCACGTACATTAAATGGAAGTGACATGTGAAGCGATGGTTCTAAAGAAGACGCAATGATACATGGGAAACGGCAGCAAAAACTTCCTGCCATAAATACGTGCCACTTCCCAAATATTCAATTGCAGAATATTCGGCAAGTGGGAAGACTATCTGTATTGGTAGAAAATAGATGTTACATGTGGAATTATATGAGAATGACAGGGTAAGATATGTGGATTACTAAGAAGATGATAACTAGAGTGTCGCATTAAAAGATTCACAATTTACAACAGGTATGAACAAATCACTCACGAGACGAAAGGGTACAGTTGCTCGAGCCTAAATTACTCAGTGAAGAGACACATGCAGGATGAATCAAGACAGTAAAGAGGAAAGATTCATAAACCTCTAATTAATGTGGAAGAAGAATCAGAACTGTTACAGAATCTTCATGAATAGTTACGGTTGCAAATTATAACGTTTCATTAATGTCATTAATGCTCATAATGATTGTGTCATAAAAAGGGAAGAAACGTTATATTTGTAAATTCCTATATAAGGGAAGAGAATTTCACTTGTAAGGATACGTTCTGATGAACATTGGAATATAATTAGATTACTTTGTCATTTCTAATTCTTATTTTCTTTATTATTTTTGAGAGAATATTGAATTTCTTGACTATCAGTAACCCGAGTACTTCTAAAAATAGGCTTTGACTGAGAATCTAATTCTTTGGTTAAATAAATTGGTTCCGTTACCGGGAATCTGATAATCTTCTCTTACTTTCTAAATCACTCTCTCTCAACTGATTCTTGTCGAATGTCAATGACAATAACCAGCAGGTGGAAGGAAACCCGGTTCCGTCACCTCAAGGAAGCCCACGCAATTCAAGAGAAGTATCACCAGAAAGATCCACTACTCATAACAATGAACAACATGGAAATGAACAAACTGTCGAGCAGGATGCTGTGAAGAAGTTAATTGCTGAGTACGTGAATGATGCTCTTCAGGCTTTCGTAAGGGGATTACCAACTGTACCACCCATACCTCCACCAAACAATACTGCAACTGTGAAAATTCCACGACCAGGGTTGGCTAATTCTAGAAGCGGAGGAACTCTCAACGCGTCACGTGATGGGAGACAAGGTACGCCTAATAATTCTGATTTACAAACTTTAATACTAACCTTGCAGAAAAAAGTGAAAGAACAAAATGACCGTATTGAGCAAATACCCGGCGTACCACCTGTGATCAAAGGAGTTGATTTTGACAAATATTCACAATAACCATGGAAACCAAGCGCAACTCCATTACCAATTCCCAAAAAGTTCAAAATGCCTGACATCCCGAAATACGATGGAACGACCGATCCACGTGACCACATTACTGCATTTACCACGAGTAAAAGGCAATGATTTAACCAAGCAGAAGATTGAATATGTGTTGGTCAAAAAGTTTGTGGAAACACTTACTAAAGGAGCGTTAACATGGTACTCTCTTTTACCTGAAAATTCTATTGATTCTTTTGTTGAGCTTGCAAATCTATTTATAAAAGCACACTCGGGTGCACAAAAAGTTGAAAAGAGAATGGAGGATATATTCAAAGTATAGCAAGGAGATACAGAATTGCTTCGAGAATTCGTAGACATATTCCAATGTGAAAGAATGTTGCTTCCTAGAGTACCTAACAATTGGGCAGCCATGGCATTTGCAAGAAATTTAAACGAGAAAAGTTCAGAAGCTACGAGGAGGCTTAAAGAGAGCCTACGAAAATTCCCTGCCACGACATGGAATAATGTTTATAATAGGTACAATTCCTAAGTTACGGATCGAAGAAGATATCGTAGCTCAGTCAAGGGTTGAAGAAAAAACAGGTTCGAGGCGGTCAGAATCTAAGAAGAGGTTCGGTAAGAGTAGGTACGAGCCTTATATGGGACCTTCGGGGCGAGAAGCTCGTTCCAAATTCAAAGACGTGCGGGCAGATCACATGTTCACAAATAGAGATTCAGGTTCGTCATCGTCGAGATTCAAAAAAATCAAGGTGAACGTAATAGAGATGCTAATGCAAACGCAAGGATTGGGGACTACAATTTTAACGTGAGTACCTCCGAGTTGGTAGATATTTTAAGAAGCATGGGAGATAAGGTACGATAGCCTAAAGAGATGAGATCAAACCCAAATAGAAGAAACCCAGACTTTTGGTGCGAGTTCCATAATGATCAGCGCCATAGAACATCAGACTGCAGATTATTACAAGGTGAGGTGGAACATTTATTAAAGCAGGGCTATCTGACGGAATTGTTCAGCGAGAAAGGCAAACAAGCTTACATGAAAAATAGGCAAGAGCCCCCAAAACCTCTGTCTCCAAAGAGAACAGTAAATGTGATAAAAACAGTAAAGTCAACGGCGTAACCTATACAGTCGTGAGAAAAACAACAAAGTTCACAATAACTTACGGGAAGCGAACTCGCCAAACTCTAGAAGACGGCAACATAACCTTTGATGACGCAGATGCCGATGGGTTAATGATTCCTCACAACGATGCACTGGTAATATCTTTACTTATACATGATATTAATGTAAAACTAGTTTTTATTGACCTAGGTAGCTCTATGAATATCATTTTATTACGAGTGGTGAACGAAATACTGAGGGCGATCGTGTAGTTCCAAAAGCATGTTCCTTATCTGGGTTTGATAACTCAACCGTTATTACAAAGGGAGAGATTGAACTAAGCACATACGCAGAGGGGTCATCAAAGAAACAAAATTTCAAGTGATAGACACAGATATGGCCTATAATGTGATTCTTGGGAGGCCGTGGATTCATGATATGGATGTTGTGACATCCACATTACATCAGGTTATCAAATTTCCTTCAAAATGGAGAATTCAACAGATTCAAGGAGATCAACAAACTCCAAGAAGCATCAATTTGGTGATACATCAAAGTCAAAAATATACGAGTGCAAATCAAAAAAGATGCGGGTGCAAGTGAGAAAGATGCGGTAAATCAAATTTCAACAGAAATTGTATCAAAACAAACAGACGTGGATTCCAGACCAGATGTAATTCAAGAGCTAGAGGAGAACGAAAACATTAAAACAACAATTTGAGGAGCTTGAAGTTGTTCCACTATTCGAACAATGGCCAGATCGATGAATTCATATCGGAGCAAGGTTAAACCCAGATAGGAGAGGTAAGTTAATTGAATATTTAAAAGCTAACGCGGATTGTTTTGCATGGTCCCATTAAGATATGACAGGTATACCTCCGAAGGTGATGATTCATAAATTAAATGAAGATCCATCATTCATACATGTCAAACAAAAGAAGAGGAAGCAAGGATTATTCAAAAATCAAGTGATCGATGAAGAGGTAAAGAAACTCTTAAAGATCGATTCAATACGCGAGGTAAAATATCCTAATTAGCTAGCTAATACTGTGGTTGTTCTGAAAAAGAATAGTAAATGGAGAGTTTGTGTGGATTACACTGACTTAAATAAAGCATGCCCGAAGAATTCATTCTCTTTACCGCATATAGATCAATTGATTGATGCTACCATAGGCCACAAATTATTAAGCTTTCTAGATGCGTATTCTGGTTATAATCAAATAAAAATGGACCCCTTAGACGAAGAAAAAACTTCATTTATTACAAACAGGGGGACTTATTGTTACAAAGTCATGCCTTTTGGCTTGAAAAATGTTGGAGCCGCGTATCAAAGGTTGGTGACCAAGATGTTCCAAGAACGGAAGACGATGGAAGTGTACATTGATGACATGTTGGTCAAATATACATAAGCGGAAGGTCACTTTCAACATTTTTCAACTACCTTCAAGATCCTCCGCAGATATAATATGAAACTGAACCTAGAAAAGTGCACTTTTGGCGTAGCTTCAGGTAAGTTTCTAGGCTTTCTCGTATCTAATGGAGGAATTAAAGTAAATCCTGCACATATTAAAGCTATTGAAGAAATACCTGATATACTCACAAGCAAAAAATAAATACTAAGATTGACAGGTGGGATTGCAGCTCTGGAAAGATTCATTTCAAGATCTTCAGAGAAAAGCTTTAAATTCTTTTCAGTTTTGAAGAAGCAAAATCAGTTTGAATGGACTGAGGAATGCCGACAAGCCCTCAAAAATTTGAAGGCATACTTAACAAATCCTCCCCTATTGTCTAAACCAAGGGATGGAGAAAGACTATTTGTATATCTTGCAGTTGCAGAAGTAGCTGTAAGTGCAGTTTTAGTAAGAGAGGACAAAGGTAAACAATCTCCTATTTATTATGTTAGTAAATCTTTATTAGATGCTGAAACTAAATTTCCTCATCTAGATAAACTAGATTTAGCATTAGTCATGGCAACTAGGAAATTGAGACCATATTTTCAATGCCATCCTATCTCCGTAGTAACTGCATATCCATTAAGGAGTATTTTGCATAAACAAGAATTGTCAGGAAGACTAGCCAAATGGTCAATAGAACTAAGTGAATATGACATTATTTATCAACCTAGAACAACAATAAAATCTCAAGTTCTAGCAGATTTCGTCGCAGATTTTAATACAAAAATAATTCCTGAAGTAGAAAAGGAATTACAATTTTTTACTGGAGCTAATCCAGGTACGTGAACTTTATTTACTGATGGCTCTTCAAACGTCAAAGGAATCGGTTTAGGTATTGTCTTAATCCCACCCTCACGTGAAAGTATAAGACAAGCAATTAAATGTTATCCTATTACTAACAATGAAGCAGAGTATGAAGCTGTAATTGCAGGTTTGGAATTAGCACGAGAACTCTCCATAGAGCAAATCATGATTAAAAGTGACTCTCAACTGGTAGTCAATCAGATGCAGGGGACTTACACTGCTAGAGAACCACAAATGCAACAATACTTGGAAAAGGCACGAGAACTGGTCAGGCAATTACAATCATGGAAGATCGTGCAAATACCCAGGGAAGAAAATGCAGAAGTAGACGCGTTGGCTAACCTTGCTTCAGTTGAAAAAGTAACGAGTGAGGAAAATGCCATTGTAATCCATTTATTTTATTCAACACTTGACCGGGATAAACACGAGGTAAGCTTTAATAATTTAACCCGGGATTGAAGAAATGAGATTGTTAATTTTTTGTAGTACGAGATCGTACCTGAAGGCAAGAAAGAATCTCAAGTGCTTCGATGAAAAGCTGCTCGTTACTGCCTAATTCGAGATAATTTATATCAAAAAATGTTTGGCGGTCCATTAGCAAGGTGCCTTGGACCCAATCAAACGGAGTACGTGACGAGGGAAGTACATGAAAGGCAATGCAGAATTTACGCAGGTGGAAGATCTTTAGTTAAAACACTAATAAGGGAAGGATAGTATTGGCCTAAGTTGGAAGAAGATGCGGAAAATTTTGTAGCCAAATGTGATAAGTGTCAACGAAATGCCAACAATATGCATCGACCTGCAGAGTTATTACATGCAGTTATTTCCCCATGGCTATTTATGAAATGAGGAATGGATATAGTAGGGCATTTACCACAAGCTAAAGGAAAGGTACGGTACTTATTAGTGTTAATAGATTAATTTTCAAAATGGGTAGAGGCAGGAGCTTTCAAACAGGTACGAGAGAAGGAGGTGAAAGACTTCATTTGGCGAAACATTATATGCTGGTTTGGAGTCCCAAAAGAAATCGTACGTGATAATGGCCCACAATTTATAGGCTCGAAAATCACGGAGTTCTTTCAAAGTTGGCAAATCAAACGAATAACCTCTTCACCTTACCATCATGTGGAAAATGAACAAGTTGAGTCGACGAATAATATTATCATCAATAATTTGAAGAAGAGACTAGAAAAATTGAAAGGGAATTGGCCTGAAGAATTACCAGGAGTGTTATGGGCTTATAGAACCACAACAAAAACAGCCATGGGAGAAACTCCATTTTCGCTTGTGTATGGTTCAGAAGCTTTAATTCCAGTTGAAATAGGAGAACCAAGCACGAGATTCGCATTGGCAATGGAAGAGTCGAACGATGAGGAATTAAGAACAAACTTGGACTTACTCGAACAAAGAAGAGAAGCAGCTTTATTACGGATGGCAGCACAAAAGCAAATCATAGAAAGATACTACAAAGAAAGGCTCACCTCAGGTACTTCAAAATTGGGGACTTCGTTCTTAAAAAGGTTTTCCAATCAATGAAAATAACTAGAGCAGGAAAGTTAAATCCAAATTAGGAAGGACCCTATAAAGTTCGAGGTATCACTGGAAAAGGTGCCTATGAGTTAGAAACCATGGATGGCAAGGTTTTACACTCGAGTTGGAATGTTGTTCATTTAAAGAAATACTATTTCTAAGCAAAAGAAATACCCAGGGTCAGGTATCGTTCAATTACGATTTTTGTTTTGTACAGTTAAAATTATACTAATAATTTTAGATGATAGGCAAAAATCTAGCCCACGCCAAATGATGATATTAGACCTAAAGGGCACGCGGAAGCAACATTATTCCCGGTCTAGGGTTGCAACCTTTCTGATGGAAATATAAAGGGTTAAGCAGTCATCATCTAAATTATATATACCTACGAGTCCCGTATGTTTTTCCTTTTCAGGAAATGGACCACATGGAAGGAATAATCAAGTGCTCGAGATTTCATACTTCAAAGCTAAAACACTTGGGGGACTATATATATATATATAAGGAAGGTAAAGAAGACTGAAAAAGTCAGAATTCAAGTGAAACTTATGGTTTATCCAATAAATCAAAAGTTAAGAGCAAAGTCAAGAGCAAAAAACGCAAGCCTGATTCAAAAACCTATGAAGAATACCCTCGTGGATGTAAATTTCAAAATCTTACGAGTGTTTAGGTTAAAGGCAATATTTAGTCATGGGTTGCAAGATATACCCTTGAATTTTATAAAATCTATTATAAAGAAAATTTTTACGAAAGAGTTATAGATGATACTTGAATACATGTAAAGTATTATACAATTTGAAAGTTCGAATGATACAAAACTTCCTCAAAGTTATTCAAAGAAACGTGTGTGTTCCTATTTCTTCTTTCGTATGTTTACACCATTATGAAGTTGAAACGTCTTCTTCATTAAGTGTCGTTTATTAAAGGGCCTTTTTTTATAATTCGTGTCTGTTCAAAAAGTCACGGAGTATTGAAGCATTTTTAAATGCATAATAAAAGAGTAGAACAGAAACTCAAAATGAAATATTATAAGAGTAGAACAGAAACTCAAAATGAAATATTATATAAACCCGGTTAAAACTAAGTATAAACTTAGTTCAAACCAAAGTATTTGATATTAAACCCCAAAATGGATCAAGGGTAAAACTTGCCAACCATTTCACAAATTAAAAAAAAACATAATAAACTTTCCAAACACAAGTTCACTATGGGGAAAATTCTAAAGTAGTACTATCAACAACGGGAGAAGTCAAGATGACATCATCAGCAGCAGCAGAAGGTTCGACTTGAGCATGAGAGATTTGAACACTAATTTCACCAGGAGTAAGTTCATCACCCTCAGGAATGCCGACCTCAGGTGAGGAAAAGTTTTGACTTTGCTGAGTTTTTTTAATGGTTTCCTTAGTTTTTGCATTCTCAGCAGTCAAGTCAAAACCTTCCTGGTTAGCCTCCATCAAAGTCTCGAGGCGCGTGTTAAAGAAAGTCCAGCTTACATCAAGAGTTGATTTATCCTCAAGGGCCTCATAATCCCTCTCCCATTGCTTAATTTCGGCCTCCAACTCTGCTTTTTTAGTCAAAGCAGCATCATAAGAAGTTTGTAAAGGGGAGAGTGATCTCTCTAAGAATTGGACCTTGTTAGAAGATGCACAGAGGTCTTCTTGAGCCTGAGTGAGCGTTTGAACAAGCTCCCCGATATAGACTTCCTTCTAATTAAGCAGTTCTTTCAGAACCCTAATTTCCTCAGTAGCTTTAGAAAGCTGCTCGACAAATGAAAAGTCAAGGAGGTCTTTATCCTTGCCCACTTGAGTGGAAGAGGCTTTTTCAATCGCCAATTCTACTGCCATCACTTTCACTTGTTGTTCCAAAGCATACTTTTCCTCATCTAAAACTTCTTTTTCTAATTGAATGCCTTCAAATTGTTCTTTCCAGTTGTCCACTTCCGTATGATAGTCGTTGACTAACTGCTCAGTATGGACAATTTTCTTCATCAGCTCTGTGCCTATCAGATTGATCTACAAAAGAAAGGGAAGAAGTGATTATCAAACAAAGATAAAGAAATCACATGCAAAATTAAAAGCTAAGGCTTATACCTTTAAAGATGAATGGACAATGCCATTCATCCATGTCAAAGAGTTGTGGTTTTCCAATTTAGACTTCTCAACTGGGCCAATCAGCGATTTCATCCATACATCAGCTTGGCCAGACTTTTTCAAAAGATTACCATCCTCGGGGACTTCAATGGTAACTTTTTTCATCATCCTACTACTACTGGAAGAACCAACTTTAACATGAGAAGTGGTAGCAATAGGGATAGTTGAGAAAGTAAAAATAGCCACGGGAGGAGCAGTGGAAGCAACAACAGGCGCGGGAAACTGAGAACTAATATGAGCAGATACTGGAAAGGAGGCAAGGGGTGCTTCATCAGAAACTAAGCCAAAGTCTTCACTATCAAACCCATGGGAAAATAACTGTTATGTAGAGTCACGAGGTGCAGCAATCATCTCTTCATCAGAGCTCACCAAAGTGGAACTTTCAGGTTCATTCACGGGAACTGAATTTGGAGGAGGAGGCTTCATCATCCGAAATAACGCATCTCCTAGCCACGAGAGTAAACACCCCTGAACGAAACAACTTAGGAGAATAAAGATGAAGCAAGTGTTGAAAAGTAAAGGGTAAAGAGGCCGAATTAGTCAGGTATCTTAAACATGCAACAACTCTCCATACAATAGGACCAATCTGTCCTAAGCAAACGTTAAAGAAACGACAAAATTCTATGATGGCTGGGTCAATAGGTGGTCTAAAACCTAAAATAAAAGGATATGTGTAAACGAAAGAGTAACCGGCTTGGAATGAAGTAATCCTTTGGTTTGGACCAAGAACTAAAATTGGAAAGTCAAATTTCCAATGACATTCTCTTCGCACAAGAGAAATCAAACCCTCAGTAATCTGGGAAGGATAAACATCGGTACGATCATGGGAAGTCATAGAAGTAACTTGATTTCTAATTGATTCACGATCAGTGAAGAAAGAAAATTCTGCAGGAATAATTTCGTCAATAATTGGTTCTCGAATAGGTTCACTCGAATCCCTATTTCTGGCAGAAGATCTATGAGTTGAAGAAGCCCTAGTTCTAGAAGAATAAGGGGTAGCAACGTTGGTTTGAGAAGTAGAACCACGAATAGATACAGATCCTAAACTACGTAATCTACCACCTCTTCTACTCCTAACAGGAGCAGTTGAAGGGGGAAGTTCATCTACAATTGCTACTCTGCGAGGATCGGGGTTTGATGAAGACATAGTTATACAAGAAAATAATGCGCGCTGAAGAACAAGAGCGATTAAAGAAGAAGAACACTATAAATTGAAGGTTTTGTGAAACTAAAAGTGACTGACGCAGCCGCAAGAAAGCTTTAAAAACCGTTGAAGAGTCGCAAACCCAATTGACGAAGGCCACGTAGCACGTACATTAAATGGAAGTGACATGCGAAGCGATGGTTCTAAAGAAGACGCAATAATACATGGAAACGGCGGCAAAAACTTCCCGCCATAAATACGTGCCACTTCCCAAATATTCAATTGCAGAATATTCGGCAAGTGGGGGGACTATCTGTATTGGTAAAAAATAAATGTTACACGTGGAATTATATGAGGATGACAGGGCAAGATACGTGGATCACTAAGAAGATGATAACTAGAGTGTCTCATTTAAAGATTCGTAATTTACAACAGATACAAACAAATCACTCACGAGACAAAAGGGTACGGTTGCTCGAGCCTAAATTGCTCAGTGAAGAGACACATGCAGGATGAATCAAGACAGTAAAGAGGGAAGATTCATGAACCTCTAATTAATGTGGAAGAAGAATCAGAACCGTTACAGAATCTTCATGAACAGTTACGGTTGCCAATAATAACGTTTCATTAATGTCATTAATGCTCATAATGATTCGGTCATAAAAGGGAAGAAACGTTATATTTGTAAATTCCTATATAAGGGAAGGGAATTTCACTTGTAAGGACACGTTCTGATGAACATTAGAATATAATTACTTTCTTGTGCTTTTTATTGATTACTTTGTCATTTCTGATTCTGATTTCCTTTCTTATTTTTGAGAGAATATTGATTTTCTTGATTATCAGTAACCCGAGTACTTCTAAAAATAGGCTTTGACTGAGAATCTAATTCTTTGGTTAAACAAATTGGTTCCGTTACCGGGAATCTGATAATCTTCTCTTACTTTCCAAATCACTCTCTCTCAACTGAATCATGTCGAATGTCAATGACAATAACCAACAGGTGGAAGGAACCCCAGTTCTGTCACCTCAAGGAAGCCCATGCAATTCAAAAGAAGCATCACCATAAATATTCACTACTCATAACAATGAACAACATGGAAATGAACAAACTGTCGAGCAGAATATTGTGAAGCAATTAATTGTTGAGTACGTGAATGATGCTCTCCAGAATTTCGTGAGGGGATTACCAACTGTACCCCTCACGACCTTTGCTCACTGCTTGCATTTCTTCAGCCAAAGACTTCAATTGGATCTAATCAATTAATATGATGAAAACAAACATTTCAGTTTCACTGTTATACTTATATTACTGCAAGTGAAGACAGTCTTAAAACAAAATGCACTAATGGTCTAGTGGTAGAATAGTATCCTGCCACAGTACAGACCTCGGTTCGATTCTCAGATGGTGAATCTTTTGATTACATAATTAAAAAACTTACCAACTTTGGTCGATTTTTTTTGCAATATTTTTTGTTTTTGAATTTAATTGACCGACCAACGTTGGTCGGTAATTTTCGACCAACTTTGATCGGTATGCCTTTCCGGCCGTCAAAATACCGTCCACACATAAATGGTCGCGCTTTGGTCGGTAATTGGCCATAACCGACCAACTTTGGTCGATTTTTAGTAGATTTCTAGTAGTGTTTCATATTTTTTACGGCAATAAATTTTACTCTTCATTTGCCGCTGAAAGGGTTACTTTTTAGCGACTATTAATTGGATTTACCGGCAATAAAAAAAGAAGCTAAAGGTGCAAATTAGGTCATTTTTGGAACGAAATTAGTAGTCATTAAAATGGACGCTAAACAATTGCCATTAAAGCTATGACTTTAGCGGCAATTAAAATAGATTTCCCGGCAATATAATGGACGCTAAAGGTGAAAACTAACACATCTCCAAAATGAATTTAGGGGCCAATATAATGGCCGCTAAACAATTGTCGCACAAAATTACGACTTTTAGCGACAATTGAGACTGCCTTTACCGACATTTTTATAAATGGTCGCTAAAAGCTTTAGCGACCCCTTGTACAACGGCCAAAACTTAATAGCGGGTAAATATTTTCGTGGCAATATATATTGCCGCTAAAGTCCTTTTTTGTAGTAGTGCTTGTTTGTTTATAGATCATTCTCTACTCAATTTGCGTTCGTATTTCATTCTTTTTTTTACAATCAATATTCGATATATTTTTACCTATTTTTCCGATTTGTACCAAGTTATACCACGTATCCTTAGAACTACGTATAAATTTAACTCTATCCGCTTTTCGAGTAAACAGTAACATTTGATAAAGAAAATCATCTTGAAAAAAAAGATAACTATGTAAATCAATTTGAAGTTCAAATGTTCTACTAATTTTAGTATGCATAGCACAAGTATACTAGTTGAGAGTTAGGATAAACAAGCTCACATCCTCGTAAATTAAGAAATAATGGAACTAATTAAGCTAATTATCGGTGGCATTTGTTAAAATGAACTACATGACGAATTCAATAAATTGAAATTTGATTTTGCAAGATTTGAGTTCATGAAAACTAACTTAGCCAAAACTTATGCTCTGCTTAATTCTAATCCATGTTTTCTTTTATCCGCTATTTGAAAACCTTTGACTCCACAATTTCCAATTCGTGTTACGTGGGGTCAATAAAGGGGAAGCTCTCCCTATTAGGAGTATCTCCATTCTAAAGGCTCTAAGGATGGATCACATTCATCCCGCAGAATCCATGTTTTCTTTATTAGACCAGCATTTCAATCTTGTTACGCAACCCAATACTGAATTTCACTAGTGAGATTATTCATTTGCAAGGACAAGTACTTTATACGCCTCAGACGCCCGATTTCATATGGGATTTTGCCATGGAAACTGTTGTTTCCAATATCCAGAATCCTAAGGAAGGAGAGGTTCCCAATTTCTTTAGCAACGTAACGGAACCTCTAAATCCAAAGCTTCTGAGGACTAGTGCTGTCACTCTTTCAGGATGCCTGAATTCTACTGCAAGAAATGCCAATCCAATTGCAAATTTTAGTCCCTTTTGTCCAGTTTTTGGATAAAATTTCAAAGGGGGCAAAAGTTATTTGAGATTTGAAAGCCAAAAGAGCAGACTCATCAGTGGACGTGGCTACTAAATAACCCTGCATGCAGCATAGTAACAAAAGAAGGACGCTCATGTTCCGTTTCATTATAGTACTAAATATAATATTAGAGACCTACTGTTATAAGAAAAATCAAATTATGGTGGATGTCTACTCTTGGTGGATGTCTACTCTTCATTCGTGATCTTCTCAAATGCTTAATGACATATTCAATGACATATTTCTATGCTTAATGACATATTTTTCTTCATTTTTCATGCATATATAAAGGCCTTGTAATAGATAAGAAAATACACACAATTAAAGAAGAAAATCTCTTCCTTCTCTCTATCTCCATTTCTTGTTCATGTTTTACTAAATTGCTTTTATTTCATAATAACATGTCTTGTTCATGTTTTACTAAATTACTTTTATTTTATAATACGTTATCAACACAAATTGCTCATTTCATCTCATGATCTTCTACGTCAAGACTATGTAAATTATAAGCAGACAATGAGATCAAGTACAATGAAAAATATCTTGGATGATAATACAAAAATAAATTTTACATCTATCTAAACCCATTCATACTTTCATATCTTTGCATTAACTTTATGTGCAGTGTTTATTTAAAATATATTTTTTCAATTGTATCGAGTGAAATAAAGAACTAAAAAGGTATGTCTTTATTTGCTACATCTCTTATACGATAAAGATAATATTCCAGCGTATGTATATGTTCTGACCGTTTACATACTATGATAGATCATTATTAAGGTAATTTAATAATAATATTTTTACCATCACATGATGTATTTCATTGAAAGTAAAATTATCAAATATGTAGGTGATTTTACACTACCTTGCAAATTTGGCATTCGAATATATAATCAATATAAACTCATTATAGTTATAATTTATAATAGTCACGGTTATGCATTAAGCCTTAAATATTTTTGCTAGAAACATAAGGCTCATTCCTCCGTATTGAATTTTTTTGGTGAAATTCTTATAGTCTTTGAAATATAAGTGGTTATAGGATATCTGCACCTTTCTCCTAATTAATTTATTAAAATATAAAATTAATTGTATCATTTTAAAAAGAAAATGGCATATATCCTAACTAACATTTTTGTTGCAGAGGAACTGTTTCAAGATTGAAATAGTTATATAAGTCTTCTTGAAAGTTAATTTACCTATGCCTATAATTATGAAGTAATAATATTTTAAAGGCCCGAGTGCAAGTCCTAGTGAATTTTGGCCTATTATGCCAAAGATTGAGGGTAAGAGGATGTGTTTAAGTCCCAACGCACTATGTTGATGAAAAGACGTTGGATTCAAGTTCCAACGCATTATCGCCTAGCATGCCTTTATATGGGTAAGGCATTGGGTTTGAGTCCTAATGCACCATATTGATAATAATAATAATAATAACTAAAGAAAAATAATGTATTTTTCATGAAAAAGCATGAAGCTTGTCCCACTTGATTTGCTCCATTCTTGAAGTGAATGTGATAGCAGTGCATGATAAGTCTAAATAAAGACAAGTGGTTGACCAATGAATGTGGGCGAGCGAAAGGCCAAAATAATAATAGTTATCACTATGGTAATTATAAAAAGGGAGAAATTCTTTGAAGAGAATGTGACTTGTGATAAACATTGAGATTGCATACTCATTCCTGAGAGTGAATGTGAAAATATATACATATGTGATAAAGATTATGCATAATAATATACTTGTGCATTGTTGGATAAATACTACAACTCACCTCTAAGAGAGGTTTGAGACAAAGAAAGATAATGAATATTACTATGTAGTTACATGAACATATCATTGGTTGCATACATGTGATACGCCAAAATTATTTTGTCAAGCCTTATGAAAGTTATTAAAAGCAAAATTAAAGCAAGAAATTATTTTGCTTATGATGATTTTGAACATGACAATTATTATGATATGATTCTCTTTGTGAAGGAGACATTTATTATATGGATGGTATGACAAAAAATTTTGTAGTACAAAAGCAGTTAAGAGCTCTGAGAGAACTAATTTGTTACTACCCGGATGAATAAAATTGTTCATGACATTAATATTGTAGTAAGTCTCAAAAGAAATATTTTGATTTACAAATATATTAGCCAAAGTGATTGGCATATTGACACTATAAATAAAAACAAGATTGAATATCTTTATATTACTATAATCATACCGGGTAAATATGAAAGGTTATCTGAATTTTCTTCTATTTGTCCTATACAAGTATAAGTATGATGATGCAGTCATAAGCCACAAGTAAACTAGAGGTTTACTAAAATAAATATTAGTTGGCATGACCAGTTGACCATCTCGGTTCAATTATGATGCGAAAAAATTAATTGAGAATTATATTGGCATATATTGAAGAAATATAAGATTCTTCAAGAATTCTTTTGTGCTGCTTATTCTCATGATATACCAGTTAAAGTTAGGATTGAATCCCTTGATTTCTGGAATGAACAAAAGGTGATAAATATATGGGCTCAGTCACCTTCCATGTGGACCGTTTACTATTATATGATTTTAATAGATGCATCTATTCTATGGTCACATGTGCATTTGTTATCAACTTGCAGTTTGACTTTTGCAAGATTGATTGCTCAAATTATTAGAGCACAGTTCCAGAATAAAAATTATGATGATTTATCTTGATAATATTGATTTAAATCCAAGTTGGTTTAGCAGAAATTGTATGCCTCCAATTATATCTACACCATTGGTTATGAGAACAAAATTGCCAAAATAAAATTTGGTATGTGATGTATTATTTAATATACAACAGCACTTGTACGCATCTAGCCAAGTTATGATAAGTTCTCCATATCACAATCGTTTCAGGGTCAAGAACCAAATAATTTCCATCTAGAAATATGAATGTGCTATATGATTTAATTATTCCACCACAATGCACAAAGATGGATCCTCAAATAAGGCTAGGGATATGTGTTGGTGATCCCAACAATAGGGGGAGAAAATGGGCAGCTGAAAAAGTAATGCATGTAATGAATTATTATGAGTACATCTAGATCCTCGTACGAGAAAATGTGAACTTGAAGTTCAAGTGATAATTCATTTGCAAAATATTGCCAGGCGTATTTGTTGACCCAAAGCTAAATATCATATTCAGTTGCTAATGCTCCAAATAAAATAAAGTTTATAATGAATAGAGTCTATGACATGCATGAAACATAATAGACTAATCGGTTCCAAAGATAAAACTCCTCGAAAAAGAAGAGGAGCAAATGTTCAAGATGGTCATAATAAGGAGGCAAGTGCTCTAGAAGAGCACCACGATATAACACTTCATAAGACCTCATGGGAGAGGTTCAGGTACTTGAAAATAATAAGATAAAGAGATCTCAATAAGTTATGTCTTTATTAGTTAATAGTAGAACCGATATAAAATGATCGTCGACGATATTGTTAATATAATGTAGCGCTCAATATTATTAATATTGACGAGGATATTGAGCTCAAATCTATCATGAAATTTGGACAGATAAATGATTGGCCAAATGAAAAATATGCAATGAAAATTGATTTCACCTGAAAAATATGAAGTTGGACTGATAGTCCCAACACCTGAAAGTATAAAGCCAGTGGAGGAATAAATGTGTTCTTGTGCGAAAAAACAAGTCGATAGACATAAAGGCAACTTGTGTCACAAGAAGATATGTAAATATCCTGGCATTGATTATATAGAGACATATTCTCCTGTGGTGGATGTCGCCATTTCAAGTTTTAATCTGGCAATACAAGAAAAATGTGATATGCGTATAATGAAAATTATTGAAGGATTTAAATTATTTTGAAGCATATTAAGGTTTTCAATAAATTTATTAAATAAAGCTTCAAAAAATCCTTATACAGATTGAAACAATCAGGGCGCATGTGGTATAATCGCGTGAGTAAGTACCTATTGAAAGAAGGGTACAAAATAATTTAATTTGACCTTGTGTCTTTATAAAAAAATTTGGATCTAAATTTGTTATAATCACCGTGTATGTTGATGATTTAAATATCATTGGAACTCCTAGGGAGCTTTCTAAAGCAGTAGAGCTTCCTAAAGAAGTAGACTATTTAAAGAAAGAATTTGGAATGAAAGATCTTGGAAAGACAATTTTGTCTTGGTCTACAAATTGAGTATATGAAAAATGAAATTTTTGTCCATCAATCAGCATATACTAAAATAATTTTAAAGCGATTCTATATGGATAAAGCACATCCATTCCGACCTCATGAAAATAATGAAGAGTTTCTTGGTCCCAAAGTAACATATCTTAGTGCAATTGGTGCACTAATATATCTTTCTAGTATTACAAGGTCCGACATAACTTTTTCAGTTAATGTCTTAACAAGATATAGCTCTGCTCCTACAAGGAGACATTGGAATGGAATCAAACACATATTGCGGTATCTAAAAAGGACTACCGATATGGGATTATTTTATGGCAATGATTGCAATCCCGATCTTATTGGTTATGCCGATGCTGGGTATTTATATGACCCACACAAGGCTCAATCTCAAACAGGCTATGTGTTTACATATGGAGGCACTGCCATATCTTGGCGATTGACTAATCAATCAATCGTGGCTACTTCATCTAATCATGTTGAGATAATTGCTATTCATGAAGCAAGTCGAGAATGTGTATGGTTGAGGTCAATAATACATCTTATTCGAGACAAATATGGTTTGAAGTGTGGCAAACTACCCACGATTTTGTATGAAGACAATGCAGCATGCATAGCCCAATTGAAGGGAGGATTCATAAAGGGGATAGGACAAAGCAAATTTTACCAAAGTTATTTCTCACACATGATCTTCAAAAGAATAGTAATATCAATAGGCAACATATCCGTTCAAGTAATAATATGGTTGATATGTTCACCAAATCTCTACCGACATCAACCTTCAAGAAACTAGTGTACAAGATTGGGATGCGAAGGCTCAAGGATGTGAATTGATGCTCTCATCAGGGGGAGTTAATACGTGTTATACTCTTTTTCCTGTCACGCCCCAAAATCCCACCACAGGAGTCGTGATGACACCTAGTCTCTAAGACTAGGTAAGCCGATTTTCATTGCATTTTTGAAGCAATTTTTTTTAATTAAATAAGTAACCAAAACTAACAGCGGAAATAATTACAATATACAACCTCCCAAGACTGGTAGTACTGAGTCACGAACTCTAACTGAATACATAGAATGATCACGAGGACCGAATATACAAAACTGTTTGATTACAAGTTAACAGTACAATGAAATGAAAGAACTCCAAGGAACTGCGACGATTAAGCAGCTCTACCTTGAATCCTTACGATCCCGTTTTAACTCTGCTTAAGTCCGATATCTTCAATACCTGGATCTGCACAAAAATATACAGAAGTATAGAGTGAGCACACCACAGCGGTGCCCAGTAAGTATCAAGACTAACCTCAATGGAGTAGAGACGAGGTACAGTCAAGACACTCACTAGTCTAATAACCAGTGCAATATAATATACAAAATAATAGGAAACAAATAATAATAATAATAATAATAATAATAATAATAATAATAATAATAATAATAATAATAATAATAATAATAATAATAATAATAATAATAATAATAATAATAATAATAATAATAATAATAATAATAATAATAATAATAATAATAATAATAATAATAATAATAATAATAATAATAATAATAATAATAATAATAATAATAATAATATCACTCAACAATTAATAAACACAATTACACCCAATTAAATCAAGCCCTTCAAATAAATGCCTTTCACATAGTTCTTCCAGATAACTCTCTTTCAAATATAATTCTTTCAATAAATCTTTTCAAATACAATTTCCTCAAATAAATATCTTTCAAAATACAATTCTTTTATATGATACTTTCTAAGTAAAAATCCTTTCAAATAAATATTTTGAATATAATTCTTTCAATTAAAAAGTCACCATGTGACACCTCATTTCAAAATCATCAAAATACAGGTCTCATCCCATTTTTATATTTTCCGTAAATACGGGTCTCAGCCCATTTTTATATTTCCACGGCACCTCGTGCCCATAATTAAATCATCATATTTGCCTAGCACCTCGTGTCCTCATTTCATATCACAACTGCACGGACAATTCACGTGCCAAATATCATTATCATTTCATCACAGCACCTCGTGCCCATATTTTATATCACAACTGCACGGACAATTCATGTGCCAATATCCCCATTTCATATCACAATTCACGGCACCTTGTGCCCACATTTCATTTTATAAACCGCCTGGCAATAGCCATAGGCTCCCAATTTTAACAAAATCAGATTATTATCAATTTACTAACAATAAGACAAGTTGCACAAGGTATAAAAATATACACAAGAAAATCACAACATCACATGAAAATTTTCAACACCACAACCCCACATCATCACATATCGTCCCTGACAATAGCCACCCTTATCGCTCCTATTGTCACCCTTATCGCTCCTATAGCCACCCTTATCGCTCCGCCCAGATAATATCAATAGCCACCTTTATCGCTCCTATTGCCACCCTTATCGCTCCGCCCAGACAATATCAATAGCCAACAAATACAACAGTGAAATGCCACCCTTATAACCACATAATATCAATGGTGAAATGCCACCCTTATCTCCCCAAAATAATAACTCACACAACACAACAATTTACACGGAAAATTATCACAACAACATAACAAAAATTAATTCATATCACAATTTGCCCAGTGGCCACAACCAAATTTCAAAGCTACAACCAAGTCAATTAATTTCACAACAAATAGCCAAATGCTCCACACAATGTGTACAACACCCCAAAACAATCAATAGAGATATAAATTACTCAACATAAAGCAAAGTCTTCATAAAAGATCAATTTTTTAATAATTATATAAATATCTCTTCTTAAGCTCATTTAATTAATTATTTGCAGAGGGAAAAATCCAAAATAAAATTAAATTCCAATAATTATCAAGCCAGCAAATTCAAGAAATTTCATAAATAATCAAATAACAATCACATCACATTGTCATATAACAACAGAGTCAACAACAAGGATTTAGGCACGACAAGTAGATGATAAAATATATGCCAACAATTATCCAATTTACTACACAATATGCTCAAGACATTTAACTCAATAAAATTTGCACATATAAACCAAGTACGTACTCGTCACCTCGCGTACATGGTTTTCAATTACCCAAGTTGCACATAAGACTCAATGCCTAAGGGGAATTTCCCCCACTCGAGGTTAAGCAAGACACTTACCTCTTTGAAGTTATGTCGATGTTCCAAAATTGCCTTCTTGCTTGAATTGACCTCCTCACAGTTCAAATCTATCCAAATTAATTGTATAACTTCATTAAAATTCATCGAAAATAATTTCGTATAATAATACGCCGACTTAAAATTTTATTCCAAAAAGTCAATAAAAGTCAACGCGGGACTTGCCTCTCGGAACCTGACATAATTTTCATGAAATTCGAACACCCATTCCGATACGAGTTCAACCATACCAATTTTATCGAATTCCAATAACAACTCGACTTCTAAATCTTAAATTTTCGTTTTTGGAAGATTTTACAAAAATCTTGATTTTTCCTCATTTAAATCCGAATTAAACGATGGATTCAAAGACATAATCATGAAAATTAATCAAAACTGGATAAGAATCACTTACCCAAAACACCCACGCAAGAATCTCTCCAAAAATTGCCTTCTACCGAGCTCCAACTTTGATTTTGAGTTATGAACTCAAACCCCATTTTTGGGACTTTTAATTCTCCCCAAATAGGCCTTCTTCACGTTCGCGACCATTGCCTCGCGTTCGCGAAGGCCAAAACCCAACTGCCTCAAATCCTTCATCGCGTTTGCGACCTCCTCGTCGCGTTCGCGAAGGCCAATTGTTTCTGCCCCATCATTTCCTCTTCGCGTTCGCGACCTCATCGCGTTCGTGACCTCGTCGTGTTCACGATGACCAGCTGACCAACTCCTTCGCGTTCGCATTCCACGCTTCGCGTTCGCGAAGGCCAAACAACCCCAGGCCCCTATCTTCCTTTCTTCTTTGCGTTCGCATTGTCGGGGCCGCGTTCGCGAAGGCTTGCCATGCTCTTTCTTCGCGTTTGCGTTCACAACTTCGCGTTCACGAAGGACAAATCATCAGCCCCTCAAATTCCTCTTCGCGAACGCGGGACTCCCTTCGCGTTCGTGAAGAAGGAAACCAGACTTCAGTAACAGCAGTCCAAACAGCTCTAATTTGGTCCGAAACACACCCGAGCTCCTCGGGACCCCATCCAATCATGAGGTTTCAAATCACATCAAATTACGCCGAAAATACAAATCGCACCACAAATCGAACTTATGAACTTCAAAAACTTTCAACTTCTAACACTCGTGCCGAAACCTATCAAACCAACCCGGAATGACGTCAAATTTTGCAGACAAGTCCCAAATAACATAACGGAGATGTTCCAACTCTCGGAATCGCATTCCGACCCCGATATCAAAAAGTCAATCCCCCGGTCAAACTTTTCAAAATTTTGAGTTTCGCCATTTCAAGCTTAATTCCACTACGGACCTCCAAATAATTTTTCGGACACGCTCGTAAGTCCAAAATCATCATACGGAGCTAACGGAACCGACGGAACTCCATTCTGGAGTCGTCTTTATACAGTTCCGACTACGGTTAAAATCCTAAGACTTAAGCTCCCTCTTTAGGAACTAAGTGTCCCAAATCACTCCGAATCATCCGTAATTCAAACTCGACCATACATGCGGGTCATAATACATATTGCGAGGCTGCTCGAAACCTTAAGTCACTGAACGGGGCGTAAATTTTTAAAACGACAAGTCGGGTCGTTACTTTCCCTTACAAGGTTTTGTCCCACTGGGTTTTCATTGCAATGTTTTTAACGAGGCAACCAAAAGGTGTATTTCTAGACATGTGTACTCTTTTTCCTTCACTAGAAGTTTTTTTCCATAGGATTTTTTCCTAATAAAGTTTTAACGAGGCACATTATCTATGGACATCCAAGGGGGAGTGTTATAAGAAAAATCAAATTATGGTGGAAGTCTACTCTTCCTCCATGATCTTCTCAAATGCTTAATGACATATTCAATGACATATTTCTATGTTTAATGACATATTCAATGACATATTTTTCTTCACTTTTCATGCCTATATAAAGGCCTTGTAATAGATAAGAAAATATATACAATCGAAGAAGAAAATCTCTTCCTTCTCTCTATTTTCATTTCTTGTTCGTGTTTTACTAAATTACTTTTATTTCATAACAACATGTCTTGTTCATATTTTACTAAATTGCTTTTATTTTATAACACCTACTAATTTATATGGTATAGTAAAAACATTTGTTAGATTAAGCACGCTCTAAAAGCTAGTAATCGGACAACTGGTGATAGTGGTCCTATCGAGAATTGTAAGGTGGTCTGAGTGATGGTGGTTGTGGTAGGTGGAGCTGTTTGCCTATGGTGGGTGTTCAATACGTGGTTGTTTATGGTTGTGATAGGTAAAAATGGCTACAGGAGGTGGTTGTACATCAGTGGTTGGTGATTGTATGTGGTGGCTAGAAGTGATGGTTGTGTATGCGCGAGGTGAAGGTAGTTGATTTTGTGGTCTGTGGGGAGGTTGTTAGTCATGGTGGATGTGGTTGGTGTTGATGTTGAAATTGGTTAGTAATAGAGGTGGCTGGTGTTGAGGATGGCTAATCATAGTAGTGATTGTTAACCAATCATGACTAATGCTAAACAAAGTAATGGTGAGGGTTGTGCGCAGTGAATGGCGGTGGAATACTTGTGTTTGTGTGGTTATAATAGATAGAGTAGTGATAAAAATCACCTTCACCTAAATTTTTAAGACTATATCATGGAAGATATGAATGGTTTGGACCTACTAAGAGTAAATGGGTAAAAGAAAAAAGAAATTGTTTGAGATGCCGATATCTAGCTTTGCTTTGTAAACTAGGTTTTCTTGTGCTATTCTTATAATTCTTATTGTTATACTTCAAGAGATTAGTCCCTTGTAGTTTATTGAGAAAACAATATAGATGGATATTGGAATTTCTAAACTAACCCCTTGAGAATGTAATGCCCGAGGCAATCTTTTATCAAAGAGATCTTTTATATATATATATATATATATATTAGTTTCTGGACACGTGTATTGTACTACTAATCAATATAAATATTTTATAATGGTAGTACAAATAATAGAATAGTTTAGCAATTTAGCTTTGGGTAAGAAAATAAAAGAAAAAATTAAATATGTTGAAATCTTCTAACACACCAAGTAATGAGTGCAAATAATCCATCAAATCGCTGCTTAATTAAAATAAAAAGATAAAAGCAAAGAGACATGACGGCATAATAGTTAAATTAATATTGTGCCATGATTAGTTCACTCGAACAAGATCACTGCATAAGATAATATGATGAACAATTCACACTCCTGCTCCATATTACATAGAATTGGCTAAAGATAAAAGAATGCTAACTTTGACGCTTACAAGAAATGAAAAAAAAATGAAGTTATTACTATTTCTTTTTAACTTTCTAATAGAAGAAACAAGACTACAAAAAATTTGAAATAGTTTCAAGTACCTTTCTGTTATTGTATCCCGCTTTCTGTTATTGTTTCCCGCCAACTTTATCTCCTAGTGATTTGTAGGATGTTTGGCCAAGCTTAAACAATCTAACTTATTTTGAAATTTATTTTTTTTTAAAAAATCATTTTTTCCAAAAGTACTTTTAGTGAAAAACAATTTGTATTTGGCTAATTAATTTGAAAAATACTTCTAAACATTAATTTGTGTTTGGCCAAGCTTTTAAAAAGTGCTTCTAATTGTATGTTTCTCAAAAGTATTTTTCAAAAAAGTATTTCTGGGAAGACACTATTTTTTTCTGCTTTTCCAAAACTATTTCTGCTTATACTCAAAAGTACTTTTTTAAATAAAGAAAAAATCTGGCCAAACACTTAAACTTTGAAAAAAAAAACGCACAAGCTTGGTGGAGCCTAAAAGCTAAAGGTTTTGCAAAAACTTCACCTAGCTCCTAGTGATTCCAATAAGCTGAAAAGTTTTGGCAAGAATGAGTTATATAAGAAGGCTTTGATAAAGTGAAACCAAAAGAAGATAAGCTTTACATGGTAATGCTTATAAATATTATTGCTTTAAAAATTCACTTATATAAGTTGATTATTGATCACCATTTAATTAACAATCTTATGATTTTCTGCAACGGATGAAATAATTCTTTGCTATTTATTACATTTTCATTCTTTGGGATACAAAAAGGCATACGAACTTTATGACGTAATAATAAACTTTGTAATCAAACCATTACTTTTATTTGATAAAGCAACTGAACTTGCACGTGCGACTCTTTAACCTTTACTAATAAGATGTTTCATGTTTGAATTTTTACAAGAAAACCAAAAGCCAAAATGATATTAAAACTTGGTCATGTAAATATATTTCGCATTTGTGGACATTAACGACTTCCCACGTTTTTTTTTCTTTTCAAAATTTACTTTTACTTTTTTGTTATTCTTATTTAATTTTTTTTTTGTTATCTTAATAGAGTGTATATTAAGAATTCATTTAGAATGCATAAAAAACTGAAAGGTCAAGATAATAGAAAATGAAGAAGATAGAATATAAGAACGGTTAAAATTAGCTCTAACATATACATGTGTTGCACCTAATTGAAGAAACTCAACACCATTTATTTTAGTGATAAATTATTGAATATTTTGACCATTTTGTTACTTTAATAGAATGTAATTTTACGTTTTTGTACAGATTATATATAGAGAGAGAGTTATGTTTGATTGAGGAATAGAAATGTCACTCAGCTTTTGTTGGGTATTTTCGTAATCTAACTTTAACTTTATGGGCTTCCCACTTATAATATAGTATGATAAGTAATGTCATATTCTATCGATGTGAGCCATACATGACTTAGTTCTCCTCCTTTCGTCATTTTATCTCGTACTAATTCTACTAGAAGTCATGCACAAAGTCATGTAAAATTTTATTTTCCTAACGACTCTGAAAAAATACAGCCAAAAACCAGATGTATAAGACAAAAATAAGAAAATGCTGAATTATGTCGGACATATCAAGCTAAATTCGTGATAACACATGACCTCCATTACATCATAAAGAAGTAAAAGTTAATTCAATAACTAAAGCCAACAATCTTATGATATCTTGTTATAAGGGGCGCGGCTAACTTCCTTTTTAGATGAATCATGATTTGATAATTTAAAGGATGTTAGTCGAATAATTAGCTCAATAAAATAAAATATAATAGTAAAATAATTCTGAAATCAGAAGTTAAGTAGGAAAGAGCATTACCCTATTATGTTTCTACTGTGACAAATGTAGTCGCTTCTTGTCGAAAAAAGGGAAAACGAAAAAAGAATGAAGAATTAAAAGAGGTAGACGTCATCTCAAGCCATTACCATTGTGTTTTTAATATGAGGAATATTTTAGCCCTAGATCTAACCATGTCTTTGGGTTAATAATTTTATATCTAGTGGTATACCACTAACGGTCTATCACATAGGTTGTGGTGAAGTAGTAAATACTTCTTTATTCTAATTAGAGGTTTCGAATTCGAATTATGTTTATGAAGTCATCTTTATTATGAAGTATATCTTAAACGTCAAACTTTCTTATGCAAATTTGAACTTAGTTGAGCCCAAATACGAACACCATACGAGAAAAAAAGAAAAGAAAGGAAAATAATAACACTACCAGTCTGGGGACGACTACCTACTGCACACCCATAAGACCATTAATACGCATTAATTTCAGAAGCCAACTTCTAATTTTGTTAGCAGCAACACTCTCCACCCCTTCTTTACATTTCAAAGTTGGACAGAAAAAAAAAGTTAATATTCTTTCTCACGAATATTCTTTCTCATTTGCAAATTGGAAATGGAAAAATTACCAAATCCCTAATTTTCTTGAGGTAGCGAGCAAATTTATAGGATGTTATTTTGATTATTTGAGATAGCGAGCAAGTTTATACGATGTTATTACAGTTTGTGCATGTTCAGTTTGGAGCCTGGGGGGCTCGGGTGAGTTTCGGATGCTTGGCAGACTGATTTGGAACTGCTGTGCCCAACAATTGCTATGGACCTAGGGGTGTACATGGACCGGGTTGGTTCGATTTTTATCAAAACCAAACCAAACCAACTATATCGGTTTTGATTGGTTCGGTTTTGTCGGGTTTTTTGGGTTTTCGGGTTTTTTGTTACTTAAATATTATTTCAATCCTATTTTGTTAAATATTTGATAAGTAAATATATATTTAGTAAAAATATAAAAAATTGACAAATATATTATCGATTAAAATATTCTTATGGGAGAATTCTATTAGTGACACATAATAGTTATTTTTTTAGTCATCTGACAATAATTTTTCGTTGATGTACACTTTCAGGTTAACTGAATTTAGTAATTAAACATACAAATCAATATGATACATAAATATTAATAATCACTTCACATTCGAAAAAGATATAAGAATTTAATAGATCTTAACATATGATATGAATATGGAAGAACAAAGAGATAGACGCATTTCACTAACACTTGATAAGAAAGTGATCATACAACATATTATTTAAGGTCAATAAATATGAAACATTTCATATTCTATTAAAATTTATATCCCGCAAGAGAATCCCAAATATTTCTAAATATTTTTTAAAGAAAAATTCTATATAAAATATTAAAAGTATATATAAAAATTATATATTTATATGTCGGGTTGGTTCGAGTTTTTTTACTCAATATCAAACCAAATCAAACCAATCACGTCGGGGTTTTTAATCGGTTTGGTTTGACTTTTCGGTTTGGTGCGGTTTTTCGGTTCGGTTTGTACAGGTATGGTATATGCACACAGTCATAAGCAGTCTTATTCTCCAATGATCTCCTGTATATATATATATATATATATATATTTATGTATTTGCACACAAAGACTTGTGTGCTGAGAAGTGCGTTCTGTTCTATCATGGTATCAAGAGCCATAGCGAGGTTGAATCTTTCTTTTTTTCTCACAGATGGTGAGGAAACCAACAGATTTCCATGGGTGAAAACAGTCTTTCTTCCATGACTTCAAGCATATCTGTTGTCTCATCTTCTCCAAACCTCACACATCAATTGCCCGTGAAACTCACATCTTCCAATTTTCTATTATGGAAGACACAATTTACGCCTATGGTACTAATAACAAACCCAACCCGGACTATACGGTTTGGCTACGTGAAGACCAACTTGTTTTAAGTTGGATTGTTGCTTCTGTTTCAGAAAGCATCCTGCCTCAGTTGGTTGGAGCAGCTACTGCTCGTGCAGCTTGGGACAAACTTGTTGCTGCATATGCTTCAGGATCAATGCCACCAATTCGTGACCTCAAGATGCAGTTGCACACATTAAATTGTAGCTCGTTGTTGCTTATATAAGTGAAGCAACAAACAATAGTCACACATCAGTCGTCAACCAATCTTAATCTGCTTTATAGGTTGGACCTAGTTTACCTCTGCCAACACGTATCCTAACATGAAAGACTCAAAATTAATTTTGAAAGGAATCCACAGAGCAGAATTTATAGGCCTAGGATATACTAAATTTGTCGTCAAAGACATACTCTACTTCTAGATTAAGTCAAATATTGTGGTGTACATCTTTCATGATAGTTTTAGCTAGACTAAAGAGCCAAATATTATATTGTACCTCAAATGTGTTAGAAGTTCAATACTTGCATTTCGGTTTGACATAGCAAGAAAAAAATGCAACCAATTTATTAAAGGGGGTAAACAACTTTGCAATTAGCAAAATACCTATTGGTGATACTTCCTTGTTCTGTTAACATGTATAATACCATATTACAACACAAAGAAAAGATTAAAAAAAAGGACCAAACATGTAAAATCTATTGAGCAACTCCTCGTTCCTTCGTTCTAGCATCATTTGGAGAAGAATATTAGAACACTATATTTTGCAAAGTCGAAAACTTTTAATTACCTACGGGAGCTAAAGCAATCGGGACATAGAATTAACATTTGATTCAAGTCTACCCACCCTCCAATTTTATATATAAATAACAAGAGTCGTTACATAAACTAAGGGATTATCCAACTATTAGTGGCAAAGCTAAAGGGAGCCAAGGCTAATTAAAATAGGGCAAAAATAAATATATTTTGTCATATATGAATCATTGAATCTATTTGACATAAGAAAAGAGTATTATAGGAGTTCAAAAATTGTCTGTTCAAAATCCTAGGTTCAAACTCTATTAAGTATTTGTTTTAATCGAGTTTGTCGCACTTGATTTGTTTCCCTTTCTTTTTGATGGCCTTAAGAAAAAGGAATTGCCCTTAATTTGTCTTTCATTATGTTGTGTTTCCCACTCAAATTGTGATGCTCCATGCTTTATTAACGAAAGGGGTAACACCCAAATTGTCTCATTTTCCAACAGTTCATTTTTTTTCTTTCTTACAGCTTGCACCTTTTAGATCTAAAGAAGATTAAATTTGACCAAAAGTATATTTTCATAACGAAGCTCTTCACATGGGCTTTTAAATACTTCAAGGAATTGCTTTTAGATCTTTTTCTCTATGTGCTTTTCAAGAACCCATGATTGACTTTCCATAATTCTTGTCTATCAAAGACCACTCTTTTCTTGTAGTTTTTCAACGTGATTTTCTTTCTTTCTTCACTAGACCAATTTATTTGCTTATTAAAATATTTTATGCTATCTCCATCTCATAAAATATTCCTTCCTTTGTGAAAGACTTCCTTCTATGGTATCTCAAGACTTTAGTGCTCTATTTGATTGTGATAGTAAAATAATACTAGTGACTCGCGTCACATTCTTTTGCCCATTTGAATATTTTCTCAATTCATCTCTCCTTTATGCTTTCCAGATTCCAGAATCTTAGTTGATGTGCCCATTTAGGCAGAATTCTCCTACTCGTCTTCATTCCTTTTACTTCTATGATGATTTCATAAAAGCTTCTTTTCCATAGTTGTCCAGGTCTTTATCAAAATAATTCTTCTTTGTAAATGTCTTCATTCCTGTTTTGTTCAAGTCCTTACACAACTGACAAACCTGTATAAAATAATTTTATCATAAGCAAATATTCTTTGATTTGATATTATCAAAATCTGTACGTGAAACCTTGGGGCTAACACCATCGATTCAAAGAGTAAGTCTTTGACGGATCGGAACACTTTGGTGGGAACTCTTCCACCTTCTACGGGCAATTTATTGATAGATATTGGTGAAAATAGTCTTCATGGCAATATTCCTACACAAGTTGGAAATCTGAAAGAAATATATCTTGGTTCAAACAAGATATCTTTCTATAACATTTCTGGTTTAGAAATAATTGCACTTTCTGGAACTCTACCTCCTTATATTGGCCATATCTCCCAGTTTAGTGGGAGAATTCCTGGCTCTATTTCCAATGTCTCGAAGCTCATTTACCTTGATTTTGGACGCAATTTGCTTACTGGGATGAATCTTGGAAACTTACAGCAGCTTAAACTGATCAGCTTGCAAATGAATCAATTGACAAATGATCCCTCTACGGGGGAATTAATTAGGTTTCCTTACTTCTTGGAGGGAATACAAATAGGAATTAATTAATGCATTTAGCCTTTGGTAATTGGTCTGATGATCTCTTGAAAGGTTCAATGCTTTTCGATGTGGCATCACTGGCGAAATCCCTCTTGAAATCAGTAAGTTGAGTAAATCAGCTAAACTTGTTTTGGGAAGAGAACTTTATTTACATTCAAATGCATTGAGTTCCAATATTCCACCAACCATTTTCATGGTTTGGTTTCTGAAATATCAGTTCTGAGTTTAGTATACAGAGGAACACTCCTAGATGGAAATATGGTTGCTGTAAAGGTTTTCAATACAGAAGTAGAAGATGCATTCAAATTAAAGGTTTGATTTGGACTTTGGAGTGTGAGGTTTTGCGCCATAGAAATCTTGTTAAGGTAATAAGTAGTTGTGCTAATCTTGATTTTAAAGCGTTGGTGCTTGAGTACATGCCAAATGGAAACCTTGAGTACTCGTGGGACCTTCATTTATACACAGATATGGAACTTCAATATGTACAACTTGGAAAACTCTCGAATTTTGAGGTATATCAATTTTTTACTTCTGGATACAAAATTGGAGTAATCATGGCGCGATTCTACATGGCAAGAAAATTGCCAACAAAACTATGGTAATTATGTACATATATAACTAACTATAAAACTTAACACTGATGTATACTGGCATCAACTTGTTTGAGCAAAGCCTTCCCAGGCTGCTATCATCAACAATGTAAATCTGTTTTACCCGATTATCAACTGTTCTCCGTATACACTCTGCCGGCTTATGGAGTATAGTAAGCTCGGTCAATTTGAACTGATCATACAGCATTTAACTGATTTCGAAAGTTTAGTTTCATTCGATCAGTATCAACTTCTTTCTTTCCAGAAGAACTAGCGGCTGCTTGTTCCTTCAAGGCTTCCTTTTCCAATTTCTTCCTTTCAGCATCAGCTTGCTGTTCGTTCTCATCGCGTGATTTTTTAAACATCTTGGTGAACACCACCAAAATCTGTGTCACTGCATCCAGAAAGTACAAATATGCATCACTCACACTAAAAGATATATGAAGACCGTCAAAATTTGTCACATAGATCAAAATGCTATTTATAGATATGCCTGGTTAAGAAGTTGCTAGGAGAAATCTGTTGAAGCAATTTTCACATTGGTTGAACATACAACTCTTGATCTAAATGGTACATGAACTAAACAAAAATCCCCAGGACAAATGCAATTCGAAAAATCTAGCCAATGGCAATATGCACTACACAGATGCTACACAAGACAGAGGAAAGGAGGGTGGCATCAACCTGACAACAGATCATAAGAAAGAGACATACACTGTGCATCACAGTCTTCGCATTAAAGGCTTAAACTACTAAAAGAAACTGCAACACTGATAACCCCTACTAAAATAGCTATATTACCAAGGGTTGCACCAAACAGCTACAAGACTATTTTTTTCTTTTCCAGAAATCTCACCAGATGGCTCATAACACAGCAAGAAAATTATATCATATGTATTTCTAACCTTGCTCAAAGGGGCATCGAGCTGGATCCTCGCCAAAATACAGGGACAGGGAGTCTGCACTCCTTCCCTGTAGATTTACAAGATAGAACAATGAGCAAACATGACCTGGCTTAAACTTCCAGTAGTCTTAAATATATGACATAGTGAAACGCAGGACAACTCACCACTTCAATATAAAGAGTAGTTAGAGACTTGACTTCAGCCTCAGCAGTATCAAGGAAATTCTTTAACACCTGAGAAGAAATGTCCAAGTAACTAACCACATATTTCAGATGTTCAACAAAATTATGAGTGTACACCAAATCGAGGACATTGCAATCATGTTTGATTTCAGCACCAGTTAGCCTCCACTCAAAAACCATGTCCTATACAAACCGAATGGGGGCATTTTCCATGCGTGCCCTTTTCACTTGATATTTTGAATGAAACTAATTATCATCCATTTATGACACATATTACTCTTCAAGACCAGCGGTAACTTCTTCCCTACTTTGTCTTCTCATAATATATCCAGGATGAAGTTTTTTAATAGTAAAGAGGGATCCTTGTATAATGAAGGAGACTTAGGGAAAATGGAATCCGCTCAATGCCATTCATTTCACTTTTGTCGTAAGAAACTGTTAATACTTTTAGACATTGCTTTTTATGATTTTTCAACATAAAAAGCTTCGGATGACTTTTGGTCGATTAGAATTAATCACGTGCAAATACGCGACAATGTTCCCATGTACTAGAATAAGTTTTCTACAAATAATTGTTAAGGTACATTGTCAAATGGCCTTCAACAGTTAAAATTTTAAGCTAAAAAAACATAAATCTTGAAAGTACATGCAACCAGCTAAGGCATTGCGGAAGTAGAAACAGTTACATTTTACCATTCTCTTATCTCACCTTCTGAAAGCCCGAAGATATTGCACCATCATTGTCGGATGCAGTAAGTTCTTGTTCAACTTTCTCAAGACCTTTGCTCACTGCTTGCATTTCTTCAGCCAAAGACTTCAGTTGGATCTAATCAATTAATATGACGAAACAAACATTTCAGTTTCACCGTTATACTTGTATTACTGCAAGTGAAGACCATCATGTACAGCAAGGGTACCTTAGAAGCAGCTTCCAAGTGAAGAAGATCCTTGTCGAAATCAAGCAACTCGGGCATTTTCTCAGCAAGGAGCTGACAGAAATAAGACAGATTTACATCTTTGGAATGGCAGTGGAAAGCGGAAACATACATATGGAAAAAGAGTTAAGACACAAGAGAAAGTCCAACCGTTATACTATTATCCACAAGGAAACTTGCATAATTTTCAAACAGTGTACTATCAGTTAGTAAGCAGATTCATCGACTAACAACAGTGTTGGACCAGGAAGAAATCTCAGAGCAAGGTCTAATGTTGTTCCAAAATTTTAATAAAATTTCACTTTCTGGAAGTTCCAGAATAGAGTCCAAGTTCCAACATTCCCCCAACATACACAAGTTTTGGCCCACAGCAAACTTCTAAGAAGAGTAGATAGGAACTTTAATGATTTCACAATTGGTAGATACACATCAAATAATATTACCTTAAAATTTTGACCCTTCAATGGGGAGAAAAGATCATGGGACGGATAGATTTAATGCAGAAGAGGAACCTAAAGCAGCAAATGGAAAATTAATGTGACCACTTTTCAATGGGGAGAAAAGATCATGGGACGGATAGATTTAATGAAGAAGAGGAACCTAAAGCAGCAAATGGAAAATTAATGTGACCACCAAACCTATTTAGAGCAATTCCTAGAACAGGAAGTTAATTGATAAAAAGGAAATGGATCTCTCGAATAACAAAACGCGGATGTGTATCACTGGATAAGCACTGCTCCACACAAAAATAGGAAATGAACAAAAAAATAAGCTACCCATGAACTTTATTGTGAATGTTAGCCACCAAAGTTATACAAAGTTGAGAAGCAGTGATCCAGTAGCCGGGAAGGGGCCTAGAAGTGCCTACTACACCACACGCAGCTTGGGGAGAAAGTTCCATAATTCAATTAAAGATAGATAGAAGGGAGAATGCCGGTAATGGGAGCATTTGTCCTATATGTACAAATCCAAATCGGGCGGATCTTTACCCGGAGTAGAGCATAAACCTAAAAAGATAAAACAGACCCATTCATGAACAAGAAAATACCATCGCGGTTTGGATTAAATCTCGATGAAAGAATACATCAATGAGAAGTTAATTCAATAAGTTCAATGACCCTTTCCTATAACTTCAAATTTTATAATGGAAAATCGAAAATATAAAAAAGGAGTCAAAACTCATCTTTATTGAAAAATCGAAGAAAAGCCCTTTCCTTAGAAGTAAAAAAGAACCTTTCTAGAAAAAAAAAGAAAGAGGACTGGAATCTATACATTGATTCACAATTTTTTTGAACCGTATGCATCAAAAGGCGCATGTACGGTTCCAAAGATTTTCCTTTGAACTGTTTGAAAGCTATCCAACTTGAGTTATGAGAGTACGAATGGTTTCTTTTTCATTTTCAGGAAGAAAGAAGAAAAAAAAAACTTACATCTTTAATTGATTTGATCATTTTACAGACCCAGTTGTCATTTCATAGATAGAATTCCATACAGAGACAAACCTCGAATCAATCATTTTTCTCGAGCCGTACGAGGAGAAAGCTTCCTATACGTTTCTAGGGGGTGTTGTTCTTGTACATAGGAAATGAGACTCAACATTTTTACTGCAAATTTAGAAGCCGTTTTCTTTCACTCATATAACTATCTAGTTTAGTTCATCAACCCAAAAAAGAGGTCCTCAGGTCAACTCGCTTAAAAAAAGTCGATATTCAGTTGATGTTCCGTAAGCCCTATTCACTCCTAGATGATACGAAGAATGAATCTCGGTAGGGGCCCATCAGCCCCATCTTTGAAAAGAGAAGAAAGATATGCAACTTGCTTGCGGCTTTTAAAGGGATCTTTCCTTCCTTCTCTACCTACTTCTCAATACCCTCTGCCCCTCCTAATTCTTTGGTAGCGGACCTTATTGATAGTTCGACCGTTACCCCCCGTCTAACTCAACTATTCGACTGTACGGCTATTGTGATAGCGAGAGAAAGGAGGGATGGCGCCTTCCTTTACCATTTGGCGGTTGAAAACAAAAGTACTTTCAGGTACACGGTTGTTAAGCTCATCCAAGGCGTATTTACGGAAGTAGCAGGGAACTTGACATTGACCATCCTCAATGACCTGAGGATGCTTCTAGCCTTCAAAAAAGAGCAATTGACGGGAGAAAGGACAATCTGCCTTCTAACCCGAGGTCCAGGTATTCAAGCCCCAAAGAGAGAGCGTGCCAAAGCCCGATGAATAGACAGGGGATGGACAGTCCTCTCGTTCAAGGAAGAGGAAGGGGGGGAAGTCCTTGGCATTCCTGCCTTTCTGTCAAAAATACAATAAACATAGAAGAGAAAAAGACCGGCGTCCTCCCGGAGGTCTAGCCGGTGAAGGCCAACTTAAGTATTGACCTGGCTTACTTAACTTAATAGGCTTGCAGAGGAAAGGCCTAGCCCTTGGAGCCGTACCACCAAGGAGAAGATCAGAGAATTACGCTTTTTCTCCCGCCTCAGCTTCGCGGATGGAAGGAGGGTGAGAGCGTAGCACGCACGCTCTATGTTTTTCGCCAGCTTTCCCTCTAGTAAAAGATTAGCTCGTACCCTCTCAGCCACGGATTGTCCTCCACGTCCATTTTTCGATTTTTTGGGTGCATTGGCCATCAAAAGTGGCAGTTCTTCTAGTGGTGCTGATCGTGCTAATATTGTGGGTAGTCTTAAGTTGTCTGGTAACTTTATAAGGATTAGTTTTCAGATTTTCATCATTAGAAGTTTGATTTTCTTATCAAGTTTCTACTTGATAATGAATGAAACCCTTTTCTCAGATATTTGTTACACCATCTTCTTCTTGTTTAGGTGCTCAACAGAAACACCTATACACATTTGGACTTTTCTTTGCTTTTTATTTTTTTACTTTTGATAACACATCTGGACTTTCTTTGGGTGATTTTGTAGGTTCATTTTGTGTATTTTATTTAGAATTGTTTCATTTGGCCAGACAACTTAAGCTTGAAATTTTTTATTTCTGTAAGATAGTCTCGTATACCTAGTTTCATGTTGGATCTTCAATTTCACTAGCGTCAGGTGTGGCACGTAGTCGGATTATCCCTCATGATAGACGCTAGGTTTAGCTTCCCACATGTGTGGCTTGACTCAAGCAAGCCTCTACACTTAGACAAAGTACGCCTCGAGGTTTTGGAAGTGTTAGTGGCATCTGTGGCGTTTAGCAATGCTTAAACGACACTTTGAGACAATGGATGACTTGGAAAATAAACTTGGTTAGTGAGGGAATTGGCATTTTTATCATAACACAACTCTCAGCACAATGCTTGAAGGAGTACATGACATTAGGACACACATATAAGGCTTTAGAATGCTTAGTAGTTCAGTTAGGACTTTGGGAATTGCTAGATCTATTGGTGGGTTGCTTGCTTACAAAAGGTGGGGGTCTCCTCCTATTTATAAGCCGCCAAGGATCATTGTAGACTCAAAAAGCTGGGCTAGGGGCTAAGTTGGCCACCAGAGTGCCCATGGGCAGCAACCCTGAACCCTTAAGTGCCTTCTAGACACTTCTGTTGTCCAGTGGTCGGGCCTCAAGGGTTGGGCCCTAGACCATGCCCAGCCCAATGCACTCCATCACAGCCTAGACCCATTGCATTCCACGGCACATCCTAGTATGCTTACCCCCTCAAGCTTTCTTGGCACATTATTGGCCATTCACCACATCACCCGTGCACACCTCGCCATGCTTGGACGCCCGTCCCTTGACATGTACCTTATCATCCTCGCGCATCACACCACGTACATGACATGCGCTATCCATGGGCGTTTAGCCTCATGCATATACCTTGCCCTTGTCAGGCACCATGCCACACTTATGATGTAAGCCTTGCTTGCATGCTGTGGCTCCCGCTTGCGCTTCACTGCGCTGGCCACCATGCCTTCTGCATGCTCCATCTTCGCACCATCCTCTTGTGCCAACACTACTACGTGTGACGGCCATGCCCCATGCCAACGCTTCCCCAATTTCCCTTACTTTATTATTAAACTTAAACAAATCATTTGATCTTGAATGTTGAAACCTTGAAAGCGCTCGCCTTCTCTCAGTTAGCCCTGTCCATGGCCACCCCAGCCCTTGTAGCATGTGCAAAATATTTTTGGCAGGTTATGACATAGAGCTCAAATAAACTTCGCACTTTGTCAACCCAATCTTGAGCCGCTCATCAATCATCATTGAGCCAAACTAATCTAACTCAACTTAAGCTTAAGCCATCTTCAATCTCTCTCAATTTAGAGCTAATTGATACATACTACTTTAGAGCTCAAGCTTGTGCATCTAATAACATCCTGACATTTAATAGAAAAAAACAGCAACAAACAAAAACAGTCTTTGTGCAATTACAACAAGATAAAAAGAAATTTCCAGGAAACAAGTATGATCTAAAAAGAATAGTTCTACCTTGCACAGATAATGCATCAAGGTCATTTTGTTGTTTCTAGCACGAGTGTCAGAAAGCTTAAGAAGACTGTCCAACTTGAACCCTACAGCAGATCCTGCAATGTAATTACAAAAAAAAAAAAAAAAGATATTATTCGTAGAGCCTCCACAAAACAACTAATCTTTTTTGTATGAAGATCTAGATCTTAGAAAGGCGTACCTCGTGCTGTACCCTGATTCAGTGCATTTCCCAATGTTAGAATGGTCTGCATTATTTGACGTAGTTTGGCAGATTCTTTCACCTACTTGATCAGGAAATGCAGTTAGAATCCAGTTGAAATCAGAATGTGCCAAATCAAACTTCATAAGGTATTAAAAGTACCTCTCTAGTAGCATTGTTAATTGTACTTAGGTTAGTTCTCAAGTCAGTCACCTGAACAATTCAAGATAATACAGTTAACAGAAAATCAATGGCAGACTGCATAGACATCCGTTCACTAACAAGTACAAGAGTGAATACCTGATTAGAAAAAGTGATAGTAAATGAAAACACTCTTAACTTGGACTCAACTCGTGGGACCTTCATCAGCTCCAGGAAAAACTGAAACAGTTATTAATCCAGTTAATTACTCATAACTTAGAGGCTAAAGAATTTTGTAGTTTCCCATATATATGTATATATAGTCAAATTGGAGAAGACCTGCTCACACTTTCCAAGCATTTCCTTGTCCCCATTATAGTTCTGGAAAATAGAACATAAACAGTAAAATCAAATTTTGAAACCAAAATTAACTTTTAGTTGTTAAATGGCAAGTATACACTGTTAAGAAACTAGCACAACTAAATTCATAAAGGTAAGCGAAATCAAGCAGAAACAAGTATACACAACAGACTATGATATACACATCCACAGATACCAGGAAAGGGAGTCATCAAACGTAAGCTTGCACATCATAGATGCAAGTACATACTCCATATAAGCATGCAACTGCCAAATGGGTCATTCAATTATGGGCATCAATCTGCACAGCTACTTATACAAAAGGCACATCAACAAAATCATAGGCCACTGACTCCAATTACTCGCTGAACTAGTATTCTAAAAATAAATACAAATGCAAAAGGTGAATGTGTTGGTCTTGGCTCCAAGTACCATTGGTAAGAACTTCAATGCGAATTATTTCTCTAAACGAGGAGAGTTAAAGAAAATTTCTCTAAACGAGGAGACTTAAACAAAAATTGAAGCTAATTTCAGAAGATATCTCTAACATTACTTATGAACTCAAAATAAATGACTAGATGCATAATACACAAATATTATTGTGATCTAAACTTTGCCATGATAGGCAAGCACTGCCAGGATGAGAACGGGATAGTACCCTCAGTGTCTCCATTTCTTCTTTTGTTGGGCAAAACTTTATCAGATTTTCAACTTGATCAATGTCCAGAGCTGACGAATCCAAAGCCAAAACAGCATTCTGTAAAACATGCATATACTAGTTTGTCAGAAATCCAGAAATTTTTAGTAAAAAGAAATCCTATTTGTATTCGCATAATACTGGCATGAGATGAGTTTAAATGGAGTAAAATGGTCAGTGAGGACTCATATAGCCAACCCCAACTTGCTTGGGACTGAGGCGTAGTTGTTGTATTAGTAAAGGAGATTCAGGGTAAATATTTCATTCATTTCAGTCTACCTCCATTAAAACTCAAAAAAAACCAGCCTAAGAAACCATGCATGAGCATCCCTAAAGAATGTTCACCACGCTGACTGAACACATGCATGAATCGGCATATTATTACTGTGCATTACTACAATACGATTTGATGACAAAGCCAAAGGATAGAATATTTTATACAATATCTATAGTGATTCTTTTGAATTTCAACATAAATATATCAATTGAGTTTAACATTTAATTTTGATCTCCTCAAGTCTGGTGAAATTACATGATCTTTTCAACTCTCTAAAGTTGTTAAAAATATAAAAGAATAAATGTCTTTTTGATCAGTAGTTCTACAGCTAGTTCTTTCTTCAGTAACTTCTATTTTCATAATATATATAACTCATTTTCTCTTTTTATTCATTTCATTGAACTCCGTCTATTTCTTTTTTTTTTCCAATGACAATGGTGCCCGGTCCTACTTGTGCGCGCACCTCCACTAATCTATAGGGTACACGATACCTCCTATCGGCATAGGTATGGGTAACTCTGCCAACCAAAATTTAATCAGATGAGAGAAACTACCTCTTAACTTTTTGCCTCTGTTCGTATTTGAACTAAAATCCTAGGGCCTCTCCTACCTCATTGACACTCTTAGATGCTCATTGAACTCCACCTATATGAGAAAAGCATAACTAACTTGAAATTGAATTACGAGGAGAATTGTGATGGGTTAACGGCTCTCATAAAAATAGTCAAACTACCATAGCTCTTTTGAATAAGACCTGACGACTTACATAGAGCAACATGGATACAGATGATTCACATAGCCAACCCCAACTAGTTTGGGTTCGTTCTTCGTTCTTTTATTGAGTAGAAATATAGATAGTTAATCAGTATATCATTCTTTTTTAAGCAGAAATAAAGATATTTCACTTTCAATTTAGAGTTCAAGACATACTATGATCTTATTCTTTATTTGTTGAGAACCATCTTTTTGTCAAACCCATGATGATGATTCAATATTTTTGCATAATATTGTATCTATTTGGTTCATCAGATACTTCCATAGATTTAGCAAATGTACAAAGGGACAAGAACCAAAATACTAAATTATAATCTTTTGGAAAATAGAGTCTTACAGTATATACATTCAATTGTATATGTTATTTGTTACTTGATTACAATTGATAAAAACATAATGAGTCATTATTACTTTTTTTGGTAGTTTAAGCCAAGTAAAGATTAACTAATATAATTGTTTCATATGATAAACAATAAAAAGGTTTGGTCAAAAGACCGACCTGTGGACTAGGATACATAAACTAGTGCAATAGATAAAATATTGAAGTTGATAGTAGAAACAAGAAGATGCTAAAAGAACTCACCAGCATATCAGGCAAGGGAATCTTGATTTTTGTAAGCATGATTTCGCAATTGTACGCCCTGCGCAAATCAACCTGACAAAAGCATATGTTAAGAAATAATTCCCGTTCTTTAACAAGTTAAACCAAAATTTAACACTTCCAGTCTTTCACTACAAACAGAGGGAGTTCTGTAAAATGGACTCCCAATACCTCAGGAAGAAAAAGAAGCCAACACCCAATAGACTGTTCACCAATTATTCCATAGTGATCTCATAATATATAGTGAAAGCTTTAAAGTAAATGTTTCTTTCTATAGAAGAGATTTATCTCTTCCCAAGTTAGCACTAACAGATAAATTAAGTAGCAGGTGAACTGAAATTCATTCATGGTCAATGGCCATCCCAACGGGACACGTCTATGTTTGAGCACAGCCTCCGCAACCCTTTCATTCTACTCCATCTAGATATGTATCGCAACCTATAAAAATGACTTTGCTACATGAATTTATATTACAAACTACTAAAACAGCTGTTAAGAAATTTTCAAAAGATAAACATTTGAAATTTTTTTGATATGATGGACCCCATCCTCCAAACCTACTACCTCTACCTAGGAGGCCCAAGTGGTCTTCCCCTCTTTACCCCTTGGTGACTTGAACCCTCAACCTCATGGTCGGAGGTGAAGGACCTTACCACTAGGATATCCCTCCATTATTCAGTCAAAGATAACTAACTTAACTTCCCTGAAACAGAAATGGTGTTACCTATGGGATGGAAAAAAGTAGAAATTTTCCACCCAAAGTTCATCATTTCATCATTCATATCTGTGTCCAGCAACCACAAGTTCTTCTCTATCTTGGAATGCTTGCTTCCAAACTTCACCTATGTTAAACCCATTTGAGGCCTTACTTTCAACTTCTTTTCCACATTGTTAGCCACAACTTACCACTAAAAACCCTCTTTAAAACCTGTCCAAAATTCTTAATATCTCTATTTAACTAGTGAAAGAAAGAGATCCATACTCATTCTACAACATTCTCATAACTATCAGGACAATGAGTCCAAGAGGCATCCCTACCCTTCCAATTTGGCCATAACTGAGGACTTGGCTATTACTCCAAGAGCAACTTCACTTACTTTTGATTTTTGAAAAAAGAAAAAGATATAAAATATACATGAAGAAGGTTATAGTATCCTCAATAGATTTGACTAGACTGTCTCAGTACCACTTCTATGTTGGCGCAGAAGCCATTAGCTGGCTGGGTGGAAGTTACGTGTTTTGGGAAGTCCAAAGTGGAGGTAACACAGCTGCCCAAGGAAACAAGTAAGAGAACTTTTGAATTTTCATCCAATACTAGGTGCGTTGAAAGTGAAGGTCACGGGGTGGCAATACTCTATTTCTGGATCGGATTTACTACTGATATTGAGTTACAACACTGTTAGTTGGCCAGAGTACAGTCCTACCAAGTACTTCAAGAATATCATGGTAATTTGGCACTAGTAGCAATTTAGTCCATTTCTCATTTCAAAAAATTTATGTGGTCCAAGGTGTGTCTTTACTTCTAAACTCCTCTTGAGTTTAAATCATTAAAACCATCATCTTACATGTACTAGTCATGGAAGATTATTGACGCTTTCATGTCTTTTGACCTTATAAATGTGCAAATTCAACATTATCTTGGCATTCATGCATTTTCAAAATAGGCAAAGACGCAATGTTTAATGTTTTATTTGGGCAAGAAGAAAAAGCATAATTGCAGCTGATGACAGATGATTTGATATAAAAGGGCAGCCCAGTGCACTAAGCTCCTGCTATGGTCCGGGGACTTACCCTGCATTTCTGCAAGAGGTTGTTTCCACGACTCGAACCCGGGACCTCCTGGTCACATGGCAGCAACCTAAGTTGCTTGGATTCTTCACTATTAGTGCCGCACCCGTGTCGACACAACGTGGGTCTGGGTGTGGAATTCATACCGGATCTGGTCAACCAAGTTTGGATACTTTGACCAACATCGACAGAGAAATTTGGGACAAATACAATAATGTTTGAAATCAAAATAAAAGCTAGGGTGAAATTGAAGAAAATGGAATACCTTGTATATAAAAATTTCTATGTTAGTCCTTCCCTTTTATCTCCTTTTGGATTTCTCTTCTTGACCAATATTTTTTCTTTCTCAAAATACCTTGTAAGTTTTTCACATAATGTCTAATAATTTAAATATATTTTTATAACTTTATTTTTAGATATTTGAATTATTTTTAGCTGAATCTTCGCACCCGGATCCGTACCCACGAATCTTAAAATTTAGATCATGAAGGATCCGACCTCTAGATCCGCACCCGTATCAGACACCCGCACGCGAGTCCGAGCAACTTAGGCAACAACTTTACCAGTTACGCCAAGGCTCCCTTTCAATGATAGATGATTAGATATAAATCTATGAATTACAGTGCCATGTATAAATGTAACTTCTACGCTCAATTACCATTAGTCAAGTGCAGCAAGCATCATTAAGAACCACTGTGCCTATTTGGCTAAGAGGAAAGTAAGGAGTATCAATAGGAGAAGGATTAGCTAACAAGATAAGATTCGGTTTCCTTGTCCATGCAGGGAATAAAGAGGAAGGAGAAGAAAGTGGATGAGCTAGATTATAGCATCCTCCATTACATATCCAATTCTGCAGACCGGAGAAATTAAAGGTTTAGTTTGAGCCTAAAGAGAAAAATGTCCACACATGTAAGCGAAAAATGTTGTTAACACATAAAGCACTCTAAAGTGAGAGTGAGTGCCGGAGGAAGGGAACAAAGACAGAAATGAATTAGTATCTCCAATAAAACAGGTAAGGTAGTGAGTGAAATATACAAAGGAAACGGGGCATTTTCATCCTACATATCCATTGTGTGCCTTGCTCAGAAATTTAAGAAAAAGTGAATATACTTGTTTAATAGCAAATCATCAGCACATTTAACGATTATAGAGACTGGAAACAAGATAAAGCATAAATAACTTGCCAATTGCACTTTTTCTGGTTTGGTGATTTTGGAACCACGTCGAGCTCCACCTTTGCTAGTTCCATCAGTAGCTGAAGCCACCGAAAACAAATTTTCGAGCTCTGTAATATCAATTTCAGGTGCTCTGTCACATACATTAAAAAAGTTTGATCAGAACTTCCCATAACAAAGAGATAAATAACAAAATTGTATACTCAAAGTGCTCAGAACTAGCCTAATGATGACCTGTAACGGAGTTTCACGAGACAAAATAAATAGCAAATGTTATGATCTGCGTATTAAATTGAAATGATCCAGAAAGTTAACATTGTAATTTTTCATCGCCCAAAATAAAATGTGCATACCTGGATGTATTTTCCTTATTTTGCGTATCTGCCCATAAACTCCCTTGCATGGCCCGTGTAACCTTCGACCAATGTAAAGGCTTCAATGGAGCTTTTTTAGGAGGAATTGAAGTACCTCCTGCACCTCGCCCTTTCCCTAGAGCATTTGAGCCTACAGAGGCTCTTACACGTCCAGTAGATGAAGGTGGTGGTGGTGGCACATTATGTCCCTTTCCACCAGGTGGTGGAGGTGGAGTGGGTGTCAAACCCCGCGTAGGAGGTGGTGGAGCATTGGGAGCCTTTGGTGCTGGTGGAGGTGCAGGTGGAGTTGAACCTTGCCTAGGAACTCCCAAAGGAGGTGGAGGAGGTGCAGGTGGCCTTTTAGAATTGCTTGTAGGTGGAGGTGGAGGTGGTGGAGGTGCCAACAGAGTTGACCTATTTGATGTAGAGGATGAAGGTGGAGGTGGTGGAGGTGGTGGTGGTGGAGGGGCCAACGGAGTTGACCTATTTGATGTAGAGGATAAAGGAGGAGGTGGTGGTGGTGGAGGTGCCAAAGGAGTTGACCTATTTGATGTAGAGGATGAAGTCAGTGGTGGTGGTGGTGGTGGAAGTGGAGGGCCCTTGAAAGAGACAGAAGGGGGAGGTGGGGGAGTTACACAAGGCAAGGGCGTACACTTAGATGACACGGAAGGTGGAGGGGGAGGTGGTGGTGGTGGAGGAGATAAAGGGGGGAACTTGGAAGAGACAAAAGGAGGAGGGGAAGGAGGGGGAGCTGATAAATTACAGTTAGATGGCCCCCGAGGAGGAGGAGGGGGAGGTGGAGGTGGAGGCAGAGGCGGAGCACTCCGAGAAGCAGAAAATGTAGGGACAGGAGGTGGATGTGGAGGAGGAGGGGTGCATAAAAAGCTCTTATTTGGAAGTGGTGGAGGTGGTGGAGGTGGCGGAGGTTCTCTAGCAAAGCTATCAGGGGATGTTGAAGAAGTATGTTCTCTTGGCGGTGAAGGTCCTCTATTACCACCGATTGAAGGTGGTGGCGGCAGTGGTGGAGGTGGAGGTGATCTATAAGAACTTGCAAGTGCTGGAAGCAGAGGAGGACGCGGGACAGAAGAAGGGCCACCAAATATAGGAGGAGGTGGTGGTGGTGGTGGAGGAGGTAATGAAACCTCCTTGCTAGGAGAACCAAACACAGAGGGTGCCAATGGGGGAGATGGTGCTGATGATTCAGGGACTTTTGTACTAGAAATCACAGGGACAGGTGACGAAGGTGGTGAAGGTAATGGAGAAGAAGAGGAAGTTCTTGTATCGCAATCTCGAACTTCCTTTGAATGTTCGGGAGCAATGGCAGCATCCAGTTGACTGTTATTTTCAGAAGGAGACTGAACAGAACCAATATCTGACATTGAAAGCTTCACTTGATCCTCAGAAATCTTCAGATCAGAAGTTTCATCAGAAGCTGAATCTTGTTCATCTAAAAAATTGATGTCTGTTGTATTAGCATAAGTAAGATTACTAGCTTTCTCTGAGTCCAGAAAGTCCAAACTGTCAGCAATACTCGATGCATTATTTTCTTCTTCAGAGTCAAATGGGGACGAATACCCGCTCATCCTACTTTGCAAAATTGATAAATCTTTCATATCATTCAACACCGATAGTTGTTTAAACAACCATAACGCAGCATCATCGCCAGTATCAACCCAATCAGCACCACTAAAAAGTTCTTGAACCCTTGAAAAAGCTTCGATAGGAAGCCCACCTTTCTCCTCACCATTTAGAGCTGCAGTGGGAGCTTTTGCAGGAGATATGCTCTCAACATCACCAAATAAAACCTGCGAGCAGAATGTATAAAATTAGAGGAGAAATATGGAGAGCAAAGATGATCCACTTAACCAACACTAATCAGACAGACACAAGAAAGTATTCACCTCAGCTCGAAAGCCTTTTGGATACCGTGCCTTTGAATCCCATAGAATATCCAAGTTATCGCAGTTTAACATTAAAATGTTGGACCGAATAAAAGCTGTGTTGAACATTATACGGAACATCATGACTTCCCTTTCAGGGTCCAGGTCTAAGTGGACACACTCCAATACTACATCTCCTTGCACCAAACACTGGATATCAATCTTGATGACATCACTGTCCTTCTGCAAAATGATAACAATCATGTTGCCACACAACAGAATTGAAGAAAACAAGAAACATGATGCAGTGACAGCAGTTTTTTTTACCTGGCGATAATGTCGAAGACTTCTACCTTTCTTTGGCATGGTGTACAACATATGAGTTGACAATCCATCCTTGCTAAGAAGGTTCCGGCCAAAAATGCGGACAATTGGCCTACACCCTTTTTGATTGTCGAATCTCGGAATGGCACGAAGAATGAGGCAATCGAGAGAAAGAGCTTGTTCAGGAGGAGGCCACTCGGGAGATATATTTCTTCTTGATATATATTGTACGTAACGAAGCTGAGAAGGGAATGGATTCAGAGGTGACAATAATTGTGATAAACCTTTAGGTGCCTCACGATAAACCATCTCGAGAGTTTTTCTTTCTCCACTTTGTAACTTTCTGAAAATCAAGAAACTAGCCAAAATGAAGGCTAGAAGGGGCCAACCACCTCTCTCACAGTGTAACAAAATCACATTGTTATGATTTCGAAGAGAAAGCCAACTCTCACAGACACATAGAAAATGATGGATCAAAGACAAAGGCAGTACAGGACAGCCTTCATATTGCCTTGGATAATCCATTACAGTTACATCATACTCGCATAAAATCTCCGCGAACTGGCTCCTTTTCTCGCCTTCTCTGAAATTGAAACCAAGAAAGGAGGAATCTGGAAATTCTTCGTGCAGTTCATTTATGATTTCGTGCAAGTAAAGCTGGTAAATTCCCTCAGGCAGTACTTCAGTCGAAAAACAAGAATCAAAAACTGCAGACATTCAACACAAGAGAAAACAAAACTTGAGAAAAATACAATGCACTTCGAGTATTCAATAAAATGTAGAATATCAAGCACATTATCAAGTCAAAATTGGTTCTTTTACCGTATACTCTATCGTCAAGTTCCAGCAACCCATCTGGGGGCCTTCTATAGAAAAATCTACTTAACAGCGACATAATAATACTTAGCCAATAAAGCACCTAATTTACCTGTCATCAAAGAAATTTAAACCCATTTTTCATTCATATAGTGTCCCAATATCATAAGGGTCAAAGAATCAGCTCATAATACAAGTTCAAGAAAATGTGAAATTCAGAAGAAAAAAAAAGTTATCAAGAAAATGCAGCTTACATGAAAAACTCAAAACTAGTCTCAATTTTTGAAGAGCCACCTAGTTAAAAGGGATTGAACAATTTTACTAGTATCCAACAAGTGAAAAAGTAACGATACTGTAACATTAACACACAAACTCACATAAATATATATATATATATATATATATATATATATATATATATATATATATATATATATATATATATGTACAAGAAGACCCAGAAAGGGAAATTTTTGAACTGAAGCAAACCGACAGAAGCTGTTGAGGAAAGATTCAAGATTTGAGGTGAAGAACCGACAGTGTTGCAGTAACGTTTTCGATTTTAGTATGAATTTTTTTCTGATGTGGGATTTGAACTATTTGGAGTTTTAAAATTTGGGAACGGAAAGAAAGGGGGCTGATTTTTTATTTTAACATCTGCTCGTTGTAAATTTTTTAAATTACAGTACCAACCCTATACTTGTCTGGATGACTTCATTGGCCCTGGTTGCAGCCAATATCTATTTTGAGCGAGGTGCATGTAGATTAGTCTCGTTGGAAACACTTTCACTGAGAGGAGACTGGGTTTTGAATTTTATGGAGTTTAAAATTTTATGAATTTTATGGAGTTTGATTATTGTTGATATATATATATACACGATTTGAACTAAAGCAATTCAGAACTACACTATATTTGTTTGCGCTCTCACTTAAGTAGGATAGTTCAAAATCAAACCGTAACCGTTAATGAATCGAAAAAACGGCTTATTGACTTATTGGTATCACGTTATCGGGGTAACGGTTGGTGAACGGATTGAAATTTATAATTAACGGTTTGGAGGTGGATTGCTCAATTTTCTTATCGGATAAATCGTTAACATGTTAAGAATTTTTATATTTGTAGTTTTATTCTTATGTAGATAAAATAATTTTTGAAATCAATCAAGTAGAATCATGTTAACAAGTTGATTACATGAGTTTGGACTTCCTCCTATATTTGTTTTTTGATAGCTGGACTTACTAACTAAAAGGGAGAAGACACAACAATGATAGATGATATCTGTAGACAGTTTGAGTTCAAATATTGGTACTGATTCAAACCAGCTTTCTCACATATTAGACTTCAGTTACGAGCACTTATCAGATTGGTTGAAATAATGCTTAGTTTCTTATTTAGCATTCCTGGAGGGCAAGGAAATTCCAGTTACTAAGTTGGCTAAGGTTGTTGAAGGATTTTTGTAAAATAATTGGAGAAAAGAGCTTGAATAATGTAGGAACTAATTATTTGATGGATCTTATGGTTGAGCTAGTTGTAATTGTCAAAAAGAAATCTAAGGGTGGGGTAAAAAGAAGTTGTCTTTATAATCTTGCACATGATTTTTGTGAGAAAATGATAAATTTTTTAGTTCTCTACTTCTCTTTTATTATCTATTTGGTTTAGCCGATAAATCGCTTGATAATTACTCGCTAATTGTTAATTTGATATCATTCCGCCTGATATCTTATTGGATGGCTAGTGGATTACTACAGTTATAAATCGATAATCAATAAGCCGAATCGTTAAGCGTAAATAACCACCTGATCCGCCCGATAAGAACCCCTACACTTAAAGCCTTAATTAGTCGTTTGGTAACCTTTATATTTTTAATAATACTTCTTTCTAGAGTTATGTAAGCTTTGAAGCTGGTTAGAAATTGAACTGTCTCGCCGGTAGGATGAAACCACTTCTTCTTATGTGCCCATCTAATTTGGCGCTATCTTTTCACGTCACTAAGAAAGAGTCTCGACCGACCCAGTATTAACTTATTGTATACAAAACTTTGGCTTTTCCATGACAATCCAACATGGGTAATGATAGACAGATCAAAGATCTATTCTAGTAAACAGTTTAGTATAATTAATATAATATTTAGTTAATTGCATAAGAAAAAATATTTAATTAAGTTATGCATATATTAGTTTTAAATTATGAGGTTTGAGATGCACTTGTAGCATACATTAGGGTGATTAAGTATATATACGATGGAGCCAAGACCCAAGTGAGGACATTATATGGAAACTCGGGTTATATTTTAGTATTGATGGGGTTTCCTCAAGGATCGACCCTTAGCTTGTTCTTGTTTTCCTTGTTGATGGATGTACTGACGCGACACAACTAAGGGGAGGTGCCTTGGTGCAAGTTATTTACAGATAATATAGTATTGATTAACAAGTCGATAGGTGATGTTAACACTAGGCTAAAGGTTTGGAGACAGACCCTGGAGTCTAAGGATTTTAGGTTGAGCAAGACTAAGACAGAATAATTGGAGTACAAGTTTAGTGATGTGGCTCGTGAAACGGACATGGAAGTGAGGCTTAATAAGCAAGTCATCCTGTAAAAAGGTAGTTTCAAGTATCTTGGATCTATAATCCAAAGTAATGCGAAAATTGACGATGATGTCACCCATCGAATTGCGGCGGGGTAGATAAAATAGAGGCTCGCATTCGGTGTCTTGTGTGATAAAAATATGCCAGTTAGACTTAAAGGTGAGTTTTATAAAATGGTTGTTAAGCTCTCATGTTCAGAAGTTGAAAGTAGCAAAAATGAAGATGCTGAGATGGATGTGTGGGAATACTAAGAGAGATAGGATTAGGAATGATGATATTCAAGACAAGGTCGGAGTGGCTTCCGTGGTGGACAAGTTGAGGAAAGCGAGACTAAGATGGCTGAGGCATGTTAAAAAGAGTGTCCAAATGCCCCAGTGAGACGGTGAGAGATATTGGTATTGGTGGGCCTGAGGAGAGGGAGAGACAGACCAAAGAAGTATTAGGAAAAGATAATAAGGTAGGATATGGCATGTCTACAGCTTACCTAGGACTTGGCCCTAGATAAGAAGGTGTGGAGATCAAGAACTAGGATAAAAGGCTAGTAGGTACTCGTGAGTTTGTCATTGTCGTCCCTGTAGTATGTATAGCACTCTCGTACTTCCTTATACTTAGATTTGTATTACTACCAGCGGTTTCATTTCTTTAGTTATCTTGTTATCTCGATGTATCGGTATTGCTTTGAGTTTTTATTTCCTTTTCGTGGTTTATCTGTTGTTGTGTTTCTTCTTTGCTATGTTGTGATTTTGCTTTTCATGAGCCGAGAGTCTATCAAAAATAGCTTCTCTGCCTTCACAAGGTAGGGTAAGGTTGCTTACTCACTACCCTTCTCAAACCCCGCTAGTGAAATTACACTTTGAGATAGATTGTCGTATACCAGTATGGGGTTGTTTGTTTCATCGATTAATTATACAAGTGATATAATATATGCTTTTATTTACATGGCGAATAATAATGTGGGATTATATGCGATCAATAATAAAGTGTGGCTAGTTATATATGAAATACCTACTTTGAGAATAATTTTATTTTTAAAATAATATCTATGTTACCGCTAACTTATGGGCCCGAATTCGCTTTGATAAATGTGCCTTCAGTAAAGTCTTGCCAAGTGTCAAAGAGAAAGAATAATGGCACAAATTTATTTCTTACCAGGGAATTAAAAAGATAAATCAGAGTAAAAGTCAATTAAGGATTAAAAACAATATTACTTTCATCTTTTGAAGGGAATGATAATCCCTTAAACAAAATTTTCTAGTGAAACTTTAATTTTAAACCAAAGTTAAAAGTGTTATTTTATTTTTTTAGGCGGACACTTAAACTTGTACGAATTTTTCGCTTAGGCACCTAAACTAAGCTAGTGACCTATTGAACACTTAATCTATATGCAAAATATTTCTATTAGCCTAAAAAGTAAAGAAAATAAGATGCGTGTAGTTCAGATGTAACTGATTTGGCAAAGAAGCCAATAAAACAAAGACACATGGCGTTTAATCCAAAATAATTTTAAAAAACTTTTGAGCAAATTAATAATAGAAAAAAGTAGTATTATTTCAACTCCATCACCGTTCGTCTCCACCACACCACTGAAACCAAACCAAAACTCATTTGTTAATTAAAAATAGTCAACATTCATCTTCCTCCCCTATTTGCGTCCATCTATTTTCTCTATTCGCAGAAGGACAACCTTTATAGAAAAATAGGAACATCGACGGAAAGTCAAACTCTGACAAAGCCCATTAATTACTAATGAATTCTTTCCCATCAACCATTACTCACGTGATAATAGGTTGTTGGAGAGTACAGAAAAAGAGGGATCTATGAGGTTGATAAGGTGTTGCATCAGTCGCTACATACAGTTCTCACGACCATTATTGCATAGTTTGGATTTTGCCTTTCTTACTTGTTGATCGATCTTTCCTGGGAATCAATGAGATTGATTTTAGTCACTTTACACTCTCTTTCTTCAGTTTTGCTGCATTTTATTGCACTAACAAGATCTCTAAGCTGATCTAATTTTAAAGTCAACTGAGATGTTTTATGATCAGTTATAATGCTCTTTCATATATTAATCTTTCTTTTTCTTTTTCGTTTCATGTTTGCTAATTTGACTCCTCGCGCTTCCAGGGTTTGCAATGGCAACAATAAGTAAGGTTCTACTTAAAAAGGTCATATCTAAATTAAAAGGAATAAATTTAAAGTAGTAGAACTCTTGCACGAGTATTTTTGGTTTATGTCATGGGAGAGGCCGCTAGTGGAGTTTGGGGGGAAATGTAGGGAGATGTGGGTCTTATTTCGTCGAGAGAGATGAGACATGATGTAACGATTCTGCCTGCCATTTTAAGTATTTTAGACCATTTTTCCCTATTAGATGCTTTACATATGTATATTTGTTGTATGTGACTTTTGGAGGTGGTTGGTTTGATTTCGAAAAAGTTTTTGATTGAATTGGGACACTTAGTTCTAAGGTTTGAAGCTTAAGTTGTGATGGTTGACCGGAGTATGACTTTTGTGTAAACGATCCTGAAATAGTGTTTTGATGGTTACAATAGGTTCATATGATAATTTTAGACTTAAGCGTATGTCCGGATTGGGATTTGGAGATTCCTAGGTTGATTTGGCTCTAATTGTTGAAAGTAAAAAAGTTGAAGGTTTGGAAGGCTCATAAGTTTGAATGGGAGTTGAATTTATTAATGTCGGGTTGGTATTTTTCTTTCAGGAGTCGGAGTAGGTTCGTTATATTATTTGAAACTTGTGCGCAAAATTTGAGGTCATTTCGAGTTGATTAGACGTGGTTCGGTATGAGTTTTGGAAAGTTGGAAGTTGATTTACTTAGGCTTGAATTGAGGTGCGATTAGTTATTTTGATATTATTTTGTGTGATTTGAAGCCTCGAGTAGGTCCGTATTATATTTTGGGGATTGGTTGGTGTGATTGGACATGGTTCTGGGGGCCTCGGGGTGTGCTTCGGATGAGTTTTAGATCTTTTTCATGTTGTTTGGCAGTTCGGGAACTACTGTTTTCGCACATGCGATGGTTGGGCACAAGTGCGAGTCCGCAGAAGCGGACCTTGGGGTCGCAGATGCGGAGTTAGACTGGTTGGGGCAGAGTCCACAGATGCAGAAGGATTTGCGCATGAGCGTTATGCTTTTGTGATGCTTCGTGCGCAGAAGCACTTGCGGAGGGAGGACCACAGATGCGGATGATTGGGAGAATAAGTGAACTCGTAGAAGCGAGATTTTCTCTGCAGAAGCAGTTTTTGGTCCGCATATGTGAAGACTGATGAGAAAAATACTTATTTCGAGAGTTAGGTTTATTTCTCATTATTTTGAGTTGTGGAGCTTGGCTAGGGATGATAATTGGAGGGTTTTCACTACAAATTGAAGGGTAAGTAATCTCTACTCGATTTTGTTGTTAGATCATGTTTCCTCATGGATTATTACACTAGTTTATGCGATTTAAATGATAGATTTGGGGGGGGGGTTAGCTATGATTTTTGGAGAGTGAAAATTGGTGATTCGGGGGTCGATTTGAGGTTGGATTTGGATGAAGCACATATATTTGGACTCACATTGAAATGGGTGTTCAGGATTTGTGAGTTTTGCCGGGTTCCGGAGTTAAATTTTTTATTGACTTTGTGTATTTGTATCATGATCATAGCTTTATTATTTGGGATTGTGTCACGACCCAAAATTCAACTAGTCGTGATGCTACCTAACCTCAACCCGTTAGGTTAGCCAATTAAAAACAATCCGACAATGAGATTTACTGATAAATGTAATAATAATATAACTGAACTTCTATACAAAGAAATCCCAAGGTTTGGTAATACAAATTATGAGCTTCTAAGATTTAGAGTTTACAAAGTTGGTATGAAATAAATATGCCATTTGTTTGAAATATACATGAACAAATAAATAATCCTAAAGCTACCAAGAACAAGAGGAAGCTATGACCGGAATGTAGGTACATCTTCAATGCCAGCTCTCGCCATACACAGCAACATCAACATCTAAAATTTGCACGCAAGGTGCAGAAGTGTAGTATGCGTACAACCTACCTCATATACTCAATAAGTAATAAACCTAACTTTAGGTTGAAAGTAGTGACAAGCTAGGACAAAGGTCAGAGTCCAACACCAATAGTCAACAACATCTCATAACAATATAATAAAAGTGGTACAAGAAATAACTCAGAGATATCATGCTCAGCTAGTTCACAGTTACGGAAAATAGTCATACTTTTCAAGTATAACAGTAAAACCCAAATCCTTCACCGAAATCACCAAAATATGAGTAAGTCAAAAACCTTTGATTTTTCCCAAAAAGTTTCAACAACAGATAAGACGATTCAATCTCAGATAGCATGAGGAAAGTACATCTTTATGCCTACATGTCAATATGCATGTGAAGTCATAAATATCACAAAATCGTGTAACATGAGGAAATGCATATTTATGCTTGTATGTCAAGTATGCATGTCAGATGCAATGCGTCACAATGATGAACTCGTGTACTCACACTCTCAGAGTACTCAATATCACAGTCTCACACTCCCACTCATCACGCTCAAACACTCAGCACACTCAGTCACTCATCACTGCAAGGTACCTGCTGCGGCGCAACCCAATCCCATCATAAATCAACAGTAACTACGCTCATTGTGGGTGTGCAGATTCTACAGGGGTGGATCCTGCCCAAACGCCAATATAACCTGGTGCGGTGTGCAACCCGATCCCATCATGAATCAATAGTGTCTGCTGTGACGTATAGCCCGATCTCATCATGAATCAATACTACATGCTGTGGCGTGCAGCCCGATCCCATCATGAATCAATAACACTTGTTGCGGTGTGCAGCCCGATCCCATCAATATCACTTACAATCTGGACCTCAAGCCCCAAATCAGTCATCAATATCACTTACAATCCAGCCTTCAGGCCCCAATTCATTCATTAATCTCTTTAGTCTTTCGGGCTCATAAATCTCATACCAAACATCCCAAATAATGATGACAGATGTGACAATAAATGATAACAGGGACTGAGATATGATATGTAACTAAATGAATATGACTAAGTATGTAAATGTAATTTAAGCAAATAACTCAACAACAGAAATGACCTCAGTGGGTCGCAACAGAATAAGCATATAGCTTAAACATGGTTTCTAACATGAATCATAGCTTAATTACTCCAGCACGTAAAACTTTAATGGATAAAAATAAGATTAAGTAGCTACACAATATCGCAGAATCAACCGAGTCATACTTCACATGGTGCACGCCCACACGCTCATCACCTAGCATGTGCGTCAGCTCAACACTAAACACATAACACGTATATTCAGGGGTTCATACCCTCAGCACCAAGTTTAGAAGTGTTACTTACCTCGAACAAGCAAAATCCAATATCAAGAAAGCCAAACAATGCTCCAAAAATGCCATCTCGCACGTACCGACCTCCGAGCGGCTCAAAACTAGCCAAAAGCAACTCAAGAACATCAAATAATGGCAAAGAAAACAAACCCAATCGATAAATGTGGAATCTTTAATCAAAAGCCCAAAGTTAACCAAAAAGTCAATCTCGAGCCCGCACTTCGGAATCCGACAAAACTCACAAAATTCGATAACCATTCAATTATGAGTCCAACCATACTAGTTTTACTCAAATCTGACTCCTAATCGATATTCAAAACTCAAAAATTCACTCTATGAAACTTTAGACTAATCCCCCCCCCCCCAATTTCTCTTTTGAATTCATCCACCAAATGCCAAATGCGAGAATAGATTCATGAAATATAATCAAAGCCGAGTAGAGAACACTTACCCCAATCCATATGGTGAAAAACTCTTCAAAAATCGTCTCAATCCGAGGTCTATAGCTCCAAATATGAATAGAATGACCAAACCCTCGATTTAAAGCTTCTGCCCAGCCATTTTTGCTTTTACCAACAAATGAGCTGCTTCTGCGGCGTCGCTTCTGTGACAACACATTCGCTTCTGCAGAACCAGCTGAAAACTCGACCCTCGCCCATGCGGACAAAATATCCGCTTCTGCGACATCGCATGTGCGAGCCATCATCGGCTCATGTGCAAGACCTCGCTTCTGCGCTCTAGCCAACCGCACATGCACATCCGCACATGCGCTCAAAACTCTGCTTCTATGATCTTTCCTCACCCAGACTTTTCACGTTTTTACGATGAACAACCCACATCTACGAAGTCACTTCTGCGACCAAGATTCCACAGATGTGGCTACATCAGCACCAGAAATCTTTAGCAATGCAACACGAGATAAAAATAATCTGAACCACGTTTGTAACTCATCCGAGCCCCTCGGGACCCCGTCCAAATATACCAACAAGTCCCATAACCTAATACAGACCTACTCGATTCCTTAAATCATGCATAACAACATCGAAATGATGAATCATACCTCATATCAAACTTAATAAACTTTGGAGCTTTCAACTTCCAAAACTCGTGCTGAACCTTATCAAATAATCTAAGAATGAACTCAAATTTTGCATACAAGTCCAAAATGACATAACAAAGCTATCCAATTCCCGAAACCACAATCTGAATCTGATATCCTCAAAGTCAACTCTCGGTCAAACTTATGAACTTTCCAAACCTTCAAATTCCAACTTTTGCCAATTAGCGTGAAACCTTCTAGAAATATCCAAATGCAAATCCGGGTATGCGCCCGAGTCCAATATCACCATCCGTACCTAACAGAATCGTTAAAACTCCGACCCGTGGTCAAATACTAAAAAGTCAAACTTGGTCAACTCTTCCAACTTTAAAGCTTCAACCATGAAATTCATTCTTCCAAATAAATTCCGAATAACCTGAAAACCAAAACCGGCGATTCACACAAGTCAAAATATATCTTACGATGTAAATCAAGACTTCAAATAGCTGAACGGATATGCAAATACTCAAAACGACCGGCTGGGTCGTTACATTCTGCCCCACTTAAACATACGTTTGTCCTCGAACGTGCCAAGAGTCGTTCCAAAGCCATCAAATCATCGTGTAACCTTACCATGCACATATTCGGGAGTGATCTCACGTCACCCTAATCCATATAAGCCTGACGACATACCTAACTGAAGATCCTTAATTCAACCTTAGCCCATAAACCTTGGAACCCAATTCCAACATCCGAAATTCCTTACAAGACCTGATTCTCGCATATACACACTGTACAAGTCTGATCAAGCTGTATCAAGCCATAACCTAAGCCCGAGATGCCGCCACATGATGTACCACATAACTCAAATGCTCACAACAATAACTTTTGACCACAATAACTGCTCAAAACACACCCGGTATCGGTAACAAACCTCATATCAAACAAAACCTCATTCTAAAACCTTCATACACCGCCGATGATGAAAGATACACGCAAAAACTCATAACCACTCATCATATTAACAAGTCATGGAGCTCTCTTGCCTAACAAGAACCATAGCCCAAATTCTAAGCTGACTTCCGAACACACCGTAATAAAATTCGATAGCAACCACCGCAGGCCCAAAGACTTCATCTCATCAAATACAAGCTACTTTACTGACATGCCACACCAATACTACCCAGAGCCACAAATCGTGCACCAATACACAACAATTCAAATGCACTCAAAAATGAAAAATGATTCAAATGAGAGAACTGTTCCGCAAGCTCAACAAGTACCACCATAAAGCAATGCTAAAAACTCATCACACACAGTAGAACCAAAACACACAAATCTATCACAAAGGATCATATCCCATCATAACCCAACTGCAATACGTGACCCATCCAAATACCGATCCATATGAAATACCTCGAGCCCCAATGCTCAAAATCAACAACCATAAGTAATTCGACACCAAGTACACAAGTGTATGACATAACCATGAAGAAGCGAATAACACTTTATACCACAACCCAGAAATAACATAACCAAGACCCAATCAACCATTCAACACCCTAATAACCATCTCGTTCAAATTCCGCTACAAGTCCCAAACAGACTCGCACCATGTGTGCAAATAACCAACAAATCACAACTCCTCGTAACATAAAAGAGTAACATATAGAACACATCAGATACGTATAAGATCAATCCTAACCGAATGACATACCTTTCTGCAATAACGGTGTCGAGTCAATAAATTCGACCCGGTGTAGATACACATCCTCATTAGGCCTACCAATGAGCCCCCAAATCAACCTTGATCATCTATAAATAGATAAATAACCCTCCGAAAGTCCACAATGACCTAATCATAACACATACTATTATCTTACTAGCTTTGGCCACATCATCATACTACACAACCACGAAAAAATCTGCTTTTGAGAACTCCTAGTCTCCAAATTTATAAAACACATGAATCACCATAGTTGATCCCAACTGCAATACTCGAATGTCTAACACCTCTCTCATGCACGATCATCCCACGAGAAGTACTTCTATAATTATTCCGTGCCATATAGCAATAATCTGAATATCAACAGTCGATCAACCAGACGAGTACCGCAATACCAATGAAGCATCCGTAAGTCAAAACTTAGTGCGCCTTCTGAATGTACACTCTCCTAAGGTAATACCAAGTAGTAATATCATTCATCTAGTCATCTGAAACCGTCCATGTTGCCTAATAATTCATGACCTTCCCTTCAAAACAGAATCGTGACCTTACACATGCAAATCTCAATCCCACACAACACAGCGCATCTATCATGCCATTGTATGAAAAGTACGAGAATCTCATAGTCAACTCTGAGTGACAAGTAGAATACATACCCGGTCAGTCGGAAACCTTCCATTCGATATCATCCATAAGAAAATCACAATACGCAACATGCTCCTATCGCCAGTAGGAAATATCCATCTCAGGCCGTGGTAGAAACCATCGAGAACTGAATCTCTCTAACTCAACCAAGTCATGCAGGTCGCCAAACCCAAGAGTATTGCTACCAAAACACTTGTAGAGCCTCACCACCTTATAAATACCCAAAGAACCGATCATATACGTTATCGTGTTGATCCAACCTACTACCAAGTTGTCCTATTTCTCCGAGTTCCTTCTGAATTACCCTCAAATTGACACTTCCCCTTGCCAGAACACTACGATCCTTACCCGAAGCTCACCACAGATGATCCTAGCATAAAACCGCACCGCTCTAAAGCCCATAAGTAGTTGTATTCCCTCTTAGCACCCCCAAAGTACCACAATCGAGACACCCACTCTGAAGAGACCATATGTGAACCTAAAACTATTTTCTTTAACCTTTTGATACTGTAATATAGAATCCATAGTGATACAGAAATACCGCGAGTCCCGATACCATCCAACGCAAATCTCGGAGTTTAACCATATACAAATTCGAATAAATTCTCAATTGCTATATATAAATCTTGAATCCATTAGAATCTTCTCGAGAGTCATCTACTCTTATCAAATCTCAATTGCACCACCCAAATGGGCCAAATGACTTGTGCTCCCTTAGTACAACAACACCCACAGAAGTAACCATGCCTTAACGCAATCAAGCAAATTCCTAATCTATGCATACTACATGTTCCACAAATAATAACTCAATCATTCCATGATTCCCATATACCCATAAAGTGTAACATAACTCGTATCCAGAAATTTCTTTACTCGAGTCATCCTCGATCTCAACCTCTACAAGTCATATCTAATTCATAAGTATGCCTCAAACTGAAACTAGTACAACACATAACCATGAAATCAAATCGTCGATAACAGATTCCCCCACTTGGCTCAAAGCCATAGAACAAAACACTCGATAACTCATAATACCCATACTCTATTACTACCATAATCCCACATCGAAATTCAACTCAATCCTTCATAATCTCATGTAACACAAACCATCTAATACTTCAAATTATCTGCAAACGTCACATTCATCCTTGTGACGGTCAGTTCAATTTTCTCAACCAATTCAAATGCAACACCTATAACCTACTGATAGGAAAGAATCCTACACACAACATCATAAGGATCACACCTCCGTAGACTACCCCGTAGGAGGTAACCCACCTGCTTAGCCTCAAATTGGCATCTTTCTATACCCTTTCACAGCCACAATTACTGCGCAATCACTCTTTCTTCCTGAGTTTGAACCCATCAACAAGACATGAGAATCTAATTCAAACCATCAAGATCCTTCAATACACTCAGAACTTGAGACTATACGTCACATCAAGACAGAAATCAAGCACCCAATAGTCCTTTTTGCATCTCAAGCAAACTTTTCCCGTCGCATCTTAACACATTCCGTAGTCACATCATACTCATCATATGGCCCTCCAACCATTCATCGAGCCACAAATTCCACTCATAGAGACACTACCGGACATATAAGTCAAGAAGCATGTGCTCACACAACTGAAATCCCCGTGCTCAAGCTACAGTCAAAACTTGGCCTCATGTCCTCCAGTATAGCCCATCATCAACACACAGAAATCACATCTCGCACCTCATCCATAGAATCACAAGTCGTCGATGCACAGCTGATACCGAGCGCTCACATACATATACGAGTAAGTGAAAGGAATTCAAAGAGTAATGCTTCAAGCTGAATCATTGCCGCACGATAAGGAAAGAAAGATGGGAAGTTTATCCTAAATGCTCGGTAGCCTCTCGAAGATAGGTATGGACATCATCATACCGATCCGCAAGACTCTACTAGACACTTACTCATGACTCGTAGAACCTATAAACCTAGAGCTCTGATACCAACTTGTCACGACCCAAAATCCAACTAGTCGTGATGGCACCTAACCTCAACCCGCTAGGTAAGCCAATTAATAACAATCCGATTTAATCAGATTTACTGATAAATGTAATGATAATATAACTGAACTTCTATACAAAGAAATCCCAAAGACTGGTAATACAAATTATGAGCTTCTAACATTTAGAGTTTACAAAGTTGGTATGAAATAAATATGCCATATGTTTGAAATATACATGAATAGATAAATAATCCTAAAGCTACTAAGAACAAGAGGCAGCTATGACTGGAATGCAGGTACATCGTCAATGGCAGTTTCCGCCACACACAGTAACATCAGCATCCAAAATATGCACGCAAGGTGCAGAAGTATAGTATGAGTACAACCGACCACATTTACTCAATAAGTAACAAACCTAACCTTACGTTGAAAGTAATGATGAGTTGGGACAAAGGTCAAAGTCCAACACCAATAGTCAACAACAACTCATAACAATATAATAAAAGTGGTACAGAAAATAACTTAGAGATATCATGATCAGCTAGTTCACAGTTACGGAAATAGTCATAGTTTTCAAGGATAACAGTAAAACCCAAATCCTTCACCGAAATCACCAAAATACGAGTAAGTCAGAAACCTTTGATTTTTCCCAAAAACTTTCAACAAAAGATAAGATGATTCAATCTCAGATAGCATGAGGAAAGTACATTTTTATGCCTATATGTCAATGTGCGTGTGAAGTCATAAATGTCACAAAACCATGTAACATGAGGAAATACATATTTATGCATGTATATCAAGTATGCGTCACAGTGATGAACTCATGTAGTCACACTCTCAGAGTACTCAATATCATAGTCTCACACTCCAACTCATCACGCTCAATCACTCAACATACTCAGTCACCCAATACTGCAAGGTACCTGCTGCGGCGCGCAACCCGATCCCATCATAAATCAACAGTAACTGCGCTCATTGTGGGTGTGCAGACTCTGGAGGAGTGGATCCTGCCCAAACACCAATATAACCCGGTGCGACGTGCAACCCGATCCCATCATGAATCAATAGTGTCTGATACGGCGTGTAGCCCTATCCCATCATGAATCAATACTACCTGCTATGGCGTGCAACCTGATCCCATCATAAATCAATAGCACTTGCTGCGGTGTGCAACCTAATTCTATCAATATCACTTACAATGTGGCCCTCAGGCCCCAACTCAGTCATTAATCTCTCCAGTCTCTCGAGCTCACAAATCTCATACCAAACAGCCCAAATAATGATAACAACATGATATGACAACAAATGACAACAGAGACTGAGATATGATATGTAAATGAATGAATATGAGTGAGTACATAAATGCAATTTAAGCAAATAACTCAACAACAGAAATGACCTCAGTGGATCCCAACATAATAAGTATATAGCCTAAACATTGTTTCTAACATGGATCACAGCTCAATTACTCCAGCACGTAGAAATTTCATGGATAAAAATAAGATTAAGTAGCTTTACAGTATTGCCGAATCAACTGAGCACACAGTGCATGCCCACACGCCCGTCGCCTAGCATACACGTCGCCTCAACACCAAACTCATAAAACATATATTTAGGGGTTCATACCCTCAGCACCAAGTTTAGAAGTGTTACTTACCTCGAACAAGTCAAATCCAATACCGAGCAAGCAAAGGATGCTCCAAAAATGCCATCCTGCACGTACCGACCTCCGAACGGCTCAAAACTAGCCAAAAGAAACTGAAGAACATCAAATGATGCCAAAGGAAACAAACCAAATCGATAAAGGTGAAATCTTTAATCAGAAGCCCAAATTCAACCAAAAAGTCAAACCCGAGCCCGTACCTCAGAACCCGACAAAACTCAAAAGAACTGACAACCCATTCAATTACGAGTTCAACCATACTAGTTTCACTCAAATCCGATTCCAAATCGATGTTCAATACTCAAAAATTCACTCTATAAAACTTTAGACTAAAATCCCCAATTTCTCTATTGAATTCATCCACCAAATGCCAAAAACGAGAATCGATTCATGATATAAAATCAAAACTGAGTAGAGAACACTTACCCTAATCTATATGGTGAAACTATCTTCAAAAATTATCTCAATCCGAGGTCTATAGCTCCAAATATGTATAAAATGACCAAACCCTCGATTTAAAGCTTTTGCCCAGCCATTTTCACTTTTGCGAACAAATGAGCCACTTCTGCGACAACACATCCGCTTCTGCAGAACCAGCTGAAAACTTGACCCTCACACACGCGGACAAAATATCCACTTCTGCGACATCGCAGGTACGAGCTATCATCCGCTCCTGCGCAAGTCCTCGCTTCTATGCTCCAGCCAACCGCACCTGCGCAAGTCCTCGCTTCTACGCTCCAGCCAACCGCACTTGCGCATCCGCAGCGCTCAAAACTCTACTTCTGCGATCTTTCCTCACCCAGCCTTTTATCGCTTATGCGAGGAACAACCCGCATATGCGAAGTCACTTCTGCAACTAAGACTCTGCAGATGCGACTACACCAACACCTGAACTTTAGCAATGCAATAAGAGATAAAAATGATCTAAACCACGTCCATAACTCACCTGAGCCCCTCAGGACCCCGTCCAAATAGACCAACAAGTCCCATAACCTAACACGGACCTACTCGAGGCCTAAAATCATGCATAACAACATTGGAATAATGAATCTCACAATCAAGTCTATGTCAAATCTCAAGTCAGGAAAAGCTCATGTGTACTTTGACTTCTATTGAATATTACGCATGAATTATGCCGAGGTCGTACGTGTAATGACCCGACCGGTCGTTTTGCTTTTTAGAGCCTTGTTTCCCTAAATAAGTCTCCACGTATGTGCTTTTACTATTATATAACTTGCGGGGATGGTTAGTTCGGGATTTGGAAGGGTTCGGGTTGATATCGAAATACTTGGTTCCTTAAGTTGGCCTTAAAATACTAAGTTTGACTTCGATCAACATTTTGAGTAAACAACCTCAGAAACGGGATTTGACGGTTCTAACAGGTTCGTATTATAATTTCGAACTTGGGCATATGTTCGGATCGGGTTTTGGATGACCTGGGAGCGTTTCGGTGCCTAATAGTAAAACTTGGCTCTTTGAAGGTTTTAAAGTTCTTTAAATTTGTTTGGAGTAGATTTTGGTGTTATCGAAGTCCAATTGGGATTCCGAGACCAGGAATAGTTCCATAATGTCATTTATAACTTGCACGCAAAATTTGGCATCATTCCGAGTTGATTAGATAGGAATCAGATGCGCGGAGGTACTTTTAGAAGTTTTTGAGTTCATGAGTTAATCCACGCATTTTAGCGTTCGATTCGTGACTTTAGATGTTATTTTGGTGTTTCGATCGTGCGAGCGAATTTGTATGATGATTTTAGACTTGTGTGGACATTTGGCGTGGAGCCTCGAGGGCTCGGGTGAGTTTCGAACGTGTTCAGATAGATGAGAAGGCTTCAGTTTTTTGGTTTTTCTTTTCTGGTGCCTCAGGTATCGCAAATGCGAGAATTGGTTCGCATTAGCAAACCTCGTATTTGCGAGAAATGCTTCGCAATTGTGAAGAAGCCTGATCTGGACAGGACTCGCATTTGCAAGATTTCTAGTCGTATTTGCGAGTTTTTGGTCATATTTGTGACCTTGACAGAGGGGAGCCCAGCGTCGCATTTGGGAGGATTTTGTCGCATTTGCAACTTCGCATTTGCGAACCAGGTGTCGCAAATGCGACGTCTGCGACCTATGCAACAAGTTTATTAAATGCGGGACTTAAGCCATTTAGCTCATTTTCATTCATCTTTTGGGCGATTTTCAAAGCTCTTGGAAGGGGGGTTTCACCTAGCACTTTGATATAAGTAATTTCTTCACAATGTGAGTTAAATACATAGATTATGGGTAGATTAATATATAACAATTTGTGAAATTATGGGTTTAGATGAAAAACTTAGGGTTTGATAAAATGGGGTTTAACTGCAAAAATAATTATGGAATAGGGTAAAATTCATATATTTGAGTTCATGGGGTTATGGGTAACATCTTTCTTCAAACAATTTCAGAATCCTGGCACACGGGCCCGAGGATCAATTTTAGGAATTCTGCAATTTGGGTTGGGAAATCACTTTAATAGTTAGGATATGAACTTTTGAACATGTATTGACTATTTTATATAATATTTGACTAGTTTTGAGTCGTTTGGCACCGAATTGACGGTTTAAAGCACGATTGTGGACCGGAAAATAAGCTTTGAGACGAGGTAAGTCTCTTTTCTAACCTTGTAAGAGAGAAATTTACCCCATAAGTGAATAGATTTAATATGTGCTCCTATTTGTAGGGGCTACGTGCACACGAGGTGACGAGAGTCCGTACGTAACTACTAATTTATGCTTATGTCCGGGTAGTTTAGGACCCAAATCATGTGATACTTGCGATAATTGCACTCTGCTTGCTAATTTAAATACCTAAATCATATCATAACTTGTTAAAGGAATTGTAAAAGGCCGAATTTCATTTACTTGAGTTGTGGACGGGTTACTTGACCGTTAATGAGAATTGATGTTTACTTGTATATTACCCTCTTAATAATCTTGGAATTGGATATTTATAAATTATTTTCCCTTCTTATGGAGCAGGCCGAAAGCCTCGGTAATAGAATAGATGCATCTATGGTTCGTATCGTTCGACCCTCGGCAGTGTATATTTTATTTATTTGTATGTTGGATCGGGCCGTACGACCTCGACATCATTTGTGCGTAAATATTCTTGAAACCCAACTATAATTGATATTGTTGCATTGGCTTGAGAGATTAAATTGTTAAATGGTGGAAATTAATTGGGCCTTACTATTAGTGAAAGAATTGTTCATTTATTCTTGTTATTGCATTTTCAGTTGTATTTATATAGTCCATGCTTAGTTGTAATTTCTTTATTTTATTATTAGCCCATACTAAGTGTCGGAGTCGACCCCTCTTCACTAATTCTTCGAGGTTAGACTAGATATTTACTGTGCACATGTTATTTATGTACTCACGCTATAAATCGTGCAGGATCTGAGGCAGATGCATCAGGATATCAGTCCGGCGCGCATCCTTGATTCCTACGAGACTTAGCGGTGAGTTGCCTTCCGAGCCCGTTCTACAGCAACCGAAGTCTTTCTTTTGCTTTATTTTCTGTCTATTTCATTTCAGACAGTAGTGTAGTACTAATTTGTATAATCTACTAGTAGCTCATACACTTGTGATACCAGGTGTTGGAGATTTATGCTAGTAGACACTTGTTGGTTTTTGAGTAATTACTTCATTCCATTGTTTTTAAAATTGTTTACTTTCTCATTTTACAAACTTTTTCACTGCTTGATTTCGGAATAATTAAAAATAACTATTTCAAATTTCTAAAAGAAAAGATCACAGAGTTAGTTCACAGTTGGCTTGTATAGCGATAGTGTTGGGCGCCATCACGACCTATAGGAGAAATTAGGTCGTGACAGTACGCCTCGATCCATAATTATAGTGTACATTGCCGAGGTCAAATGACCGATATGTGGATGCATCTCATAATACTGTTGAGGTCGTACGACCTGATCCATAATGCTATTTCATAGCACTACCGAGGCATATGACCGGATCTATAGCAATAGAGAAACTTTTCCACTCACGAACATACGTGAGGGTCAAGAAGAAACGTAACTACCGATCACATAAACACAACACAAGAGGCTATATGCTGTTAGGAAACTACTCTTCCTTCATCTCCTATCGTGCAATTGATGATATACTAGGTGTATTTCTCTTATTCTCTCACAGATGGTGAAAACACGCACGATGAATGTTCCAGACTCTGGATGAGCCACTCCCCCAGTTGCTAGAGGCCGAGGCAGAGGCTGGGGGAGGGCACCGGCCTGAGGTAGGGGATGAGGACATCCCAGAGCTGCCCCAGTAGCACCACCACCGGATCCGGTAGAGGACCCCATCATTGAGGAGCAGGGCGAGGCGCCTACCGTAAAGCCAGCCCCGGTAGATTTCATATTAGCACCGAGCTTTATGGAGGTTATGGGTCGTATGCTACGGTTCATGGATACTCTGACCCAAGCTAGTTTATTTCCAGTAGACTCAGCCACATCTCAAGCGGGAGGGGATCACAGACCCCTACTGCTCAGGCTCCTGGGCATGCAACTGATGTATGTCAAACATCGGGCACACAACCCATAGGTGGGGCCTACCTCGTGGCAGCAACTGTACCTGAGGCTAGACCAGTTGCGGCCGGCGAGTCATATAAGCTATTGGAAAGATGGACTAGACTGCACCCTCATGTCTTCGGGGGTGAGCGATATGGGGATCCCTAGGACTTCATTGATCGGTGCAGGTACAGACTGCACAACATGAGGATATTAGAGTCACACGGGGTAGATTTTACTTCTTTCCAGCTGGAGGGCAGGGCTCTTAGGTGGTGGCAGTTTCATTTTCTTGGCAGACCAACATGTTCTCCTCCCTTGACATGGGATCAGTTTACACGCCTTTTCTTGGATAGGTATATTCCACCCTCCCAGAGAAAAGAGTTGCGGTTTCAGTTTGAGCAGCTCCAGCAGGGTCAGATGTCAGTGACCGATTATGAGGCGAGATTCTATAAGTTTTCTCGCCATGCACTTATGATACTTCTTACTGAGGCGGAGAGAGTACAGAGGTTTATTGCGGGGTTGAACACCGGTATTCAGGACACTATGGCCCGAGAGGTTGAGATATGTGTACTTCTTACCAACTAGTTGTGAAGATAGCTCGGAGGATTGAGGGTTATCGTCAGCAGGGTCGAGAGTAGATGCTGCGGGACAAGTGATTCCGTTACTCTAGAGATTTTAGAGGCGCCCCGGCTGGGGGCAGATGTCAGTTCATGAGGGATCAGCCCAACATGCCCATATATCCAGCACCGCTGCCTCTTCGGGGTGCTCCAGTTCGACCTTATTTCAGTGCCATGCTAGAGAGTTCCTACCGCCCACCATCTATTTAAGGTTCTTCCAGTGGGTATTCAGACCATCAGGGTTAGACTTCAGGTCAGCATTCCTTCGTACCGAGAGGTTGTTTCGAGTGCGGGGATGTCAGTCACGTGCGGAGGTTCTGCCCCAAGCTTTGGGGCAATTTAGTGCAATAGGGTTCTCGTCCTATGATGATAGCACTAGTAGCCGCACCAGCCGTCCAGCCGTCCAGCTGCCCAGAGGCATAGGGCAAGTGGGTAGGGGCCGTCCTAGAGGTAGAGGCCAGGCAGGTGGCGCTCCAACTAGATTTTATGCTTTCCCAGCCAGACCAGATGTAGTGTCCTTAGATGCCGTGATCACATATATTATTTCTCTCTGCGGTAGGGATGCTTCAGCATTATTTGATCCAGGGTCTACCCATTCATATGTGTCATCCATGTTTGCTCATTTTCTGGATATTCCTCGTGAGTCCTTGGGTACTCATGTTTATGTGTCCACTCCGGTAGGCGATTCTGTTATTGTGGATCGGGTCTATCGGTCCTGTATTATTACATTTTATGGTTACGATACTAGATCTAATCTTCTGCTACTTGATATGACCGACTTTGAGGTCATCCTGGGCATGGACTGGTTATCTCCATATCACGCCCTCCTTGATTGCCATGATAAGACTGTTACCTTGGCAATGCGAGAGTTGCCTGGTTTGGAGTGGAAGGGTTTGTCTATCAGCACACCTAGTCGGAACATCTCTTTTATGAAGGCTCGACACATGGCCGAGAAGGGTTATTTAGCTTATCTAGACTAAGTTCGGGATACTACCACAGAGTCTCCGGCGATTTATTCAGTACCCGTAGTCCAGGAGTTCTCCGATTTGTTTCCTTCCATTTTTTCAGGCATGCCACCAGATCGTGATATCGATTTCTGCATTGATTTGGCTCCAGGTACCCAGCCTATATCTATCCCACTGTACCGTATGGCTCCGAAAGAATTGAAGAAGTTGAAGGAACAACTTGAAGATTTGCTAGCAAAGGGGTTCGTCAGGCCGAGTGTATCACCTTGGGGTACACCAGTGTTATTTGTGAAGAAAAAAGATGGCACTATGCGGATGTGCATTGATTATTGCCAGTTGAATAAAGTTACCATTAAGAACAAGTACCCGTTGCCGCGGATTGATGATTTGTTTGACCAGTATCAGGGTACTAGGGTGTTATCTAAGATCGACTTAACATCGGGGTACCATCAATTGAAAATTAGGGATTCAGATATTCCAAAGACTGCTTTCCGGACTAGATATGGCCATTATGCGTTTCTAGTGATGTCCTTCGGTCTGACTAACGCCCCAGCGGCGTTTATGGATTTGATGAACAGGGTGATCAGGCCATATATTGATTCGTTTTTCATTGTCTTTATTGGTGAAATTTTGATCTACTCGTGCAGCATGGAAGAGCATGAGCAGCATTTGAGAGTGGTGCTTCAGACCTTGCAGGAACAAAAGTTATATGTTAAGTTCTCCAAGTGTGAGTTTTGGCTAGATTCTGTAGCATTCTTGGGGCATGTTGTATCTGGCGGGGGTATTAAGGTGGATCCTAAGAAGATTGAGGTAGTTCAGAGTTACCCTCGTCCTACTACAACGACTGAGATCATGAGCTTCTTGGGGTTAGCAGGTCATTATCGTCGGTTTGTGAAGGGTTTCTCATCTATTGCAACACCTTTGACTAGATTGACCCAGAAGGGTGCTCCGTTCCATTGGTCTGATGATTGTGAGGCTAGCTTCCAGAAGCTCAAGACAGCTTTGACTAAACACTAGTTCTAGTGTTGCCTTCCGGTTCAGGGATGTATATTGTGTTTTGTGATGCTTCACGCGTTGGTTTGGGTTGTGTATTGATGCAGGAGGGACGAGTTATTGCATATGCTTCACGTCAGTTAAAGCCCCACAAGAAGAATTATCCTGTAAACGTTTTGGAGTTGGCCACTATCGTTCATGCTCTTAAGATCTGGAGGCATTATCTTTATAGGGTGTCCTATGAGGTTTACACTGATCATCGCATCTTGCAGCATTTGTTCAAGCAAAGGGATTTCAATTTGAGGCAGTGCAGGTGGCTTTAGTTACTAAAGGACTATGATATTACTATGCTTTATCATCCGGGCAAGGCGAATGTAGTTGCGGATGCCTTGAGCAGAAAAGGCGGAGAGTATGGGTAGCTTGGCATTCATTTCAGCAGAGGAGAGGCCATTAGCTTTGGACATTCAGTCCTTGGCTAACAGACTTGTGAGGTTGGACATTTCAGAGCCCAGCCGAGTTCTTGCATGCGTCGTTGCTCAGTCTTCACTATTGGAGCAAATCAAGGCTCGATAGTATGATGACCCGCACTTATTGGTTCTCGAGAGACGGTACTATATGGTGGTGCCAAGAAGGTTACTATTGGTGAGGATGGTGTTATGCGACTCCAGGGTCGTCTATGTGTTCCCAATGTCGATGGCTTGAGGGAGAGGATTCTAGAGGAGGCACATAGTTCTTGGTATTCTATCCATCCAGGTGCTACAAAGATGTATCGCGACCTGAGACAACATTATTGGTGGCGACGGATGAAGAAAGACATAGTATAGTATGTTGTGAGGTGTCTAAATTGCCATCAGGTTAAGTATGCGCATTAGAGGCTAGGTGGCCTACTCCAGCAGATTACTATACCTGAATGGAAGTGGGAGCGCATTACTATGGACTTCGTAGTACCTTACGGAAGTTTTGATGCAGTTTGGGTCATTGTCGATAGGTTGACCAAGTCGGCACACTTCATTCCGATGGTGACAACGTATACTTCAAAGAGGTTGGCCCAGATTTATATTCATGTGATAGTTCGGTTTCATGGTGTGCTTATTTCCATCATATTAGATAGAGGCCCTCAGTTTACTTTACATTTCTAAAGATAAGTATAGAGTGAGTTAGGGACCTGGGTAGATCTCAACACAACATTTCATCCACAGACCGACGGGTAGTCAGAGCGAACAGTTCAGATCTTGGAGGACTTGCTCAGGGCATGTGTGATTGACTTTGGAGGATAGTGGGATAGATTCTTGCCTTTGGCCGAGTTTTCTTACAACAATAGTTATCAGTCCAACATCAAGATGGCTCCATTTGAGGCTTTATATAGTTGGCGATGCCTTTCCACCATCGGATGGTTTGAGCCCGGCGAGGCTAAGTTATATGGTACTGATTTAGTGAAGGATGCCTTGGAAAAGATAAAGTTGATCCAGGAGCAACTTTGCACAGCCCAGTCCATACAGAAGAGTTACGTGGATCAGAAGGCGCGTGATTTATCATTTATGGTGGGCGAGAAGGTTCTCTTGAAAATATTGCCGATGAAGGGGATCATGAGGTTCGGGAAGAAGGGCAAGTTGAGCCCACGATTTATAGGCCCATTTGAGGTGTTGAGACGAGTTGGAGAGGTTGCTTATGAGCTTGCTTTGCCTCCCAGTCTATCGGGAGTTCATCTGGTTTTCCACGTGTCTATGCTACGGAGGTATCATGCCGACATGTCACATGTTTTATACTTCAGCACGATTCAGTTAAATGAGAGCCTGGGATATGAGGAGGTGCCAGTTGCCATTGTTGATAGGCAGGTTCGCCAGTTGAGGTCCAAGAGAATTTTCGTAGAAAAGGTTCAGTGGAGGGGCCAACCAGTCGAGGAGGCGACTTGGGAGTCCAAGGAGGACATGCGGAGCATATATCCATACTTATTCAGTATTCTGGGTATGATTCTAGACCCGTTCGAGGACGAACGTTTGTTTAAGAGGCGGAGAATGTAATGACCCGACCAGTCGTTTTGCTTTTTAAAACCACGTTCCCCTAAATAAGGCTCCCTGCATGTTCTCTTACTATTTTATGACTTGCGGGGATAGTTAGTTTAGGATTTGGAAGGGTTCGAGTTAATATCGGAACACTTGGTTCCTTAAGTTGGCCTTAAAATGCTAAGTTTGACTTCGGTCAATGTTTCTGAGTAAATGACCTCGAAATCAGGATTTGATGGTTTTAATATGTTCGTATGATGATTTCGGACTTAGGCGTATATTTAGATCGGGTTTGGGATAACCCGGGAGCATTTCGACGCCTAATAGTGAAAGTTGGCTCTTTAAAGGTTTAAAAATTCTTTAAATTTGGTTTGGAGTAGGTTTTGGTGTTATAGAGGTCCAATTGGGATTCTGAGATCGGAAATAGTTCCATAATATCGTTTATTACTTGCACGCAAAATTTGGTGTCATTCCGAGTTGATTTGATAGGAATCGGACGCGCGAAAGTACTTTTAGAAATTTTTGAGTTCATGAGTTAATCCATGCTTGGCATCCCATTCGTGATTTTAGATGTTATTTTGGTATTTTGATCACGCGAGCAAGTTCGTATGATGTTTTTAGACTTGTGTGGACGTTTGGTGTGGAGCCCCGAGGGCTCGGGTGAGTTTCGAACGTGTTCGGATGAATGAGAAGGCTTCGAATTTCTGGTTTTTCTTTAATGGTGTCTCAGGTATCGCAAATGCGAGAATTGGTTCGCATTTGCGATAAAGGCTTCGCAATTGCGAAGAAGCCTGATCTGGGCAGGACTCGCATTTGCGAGATTTTCAGTCGCATTTGTGACCTTGACAGAGGGAAGCCCAACGTCGCATTTGCGAGGAATTTGTCGCATTTGCGAACCAGGTGTCATAAATGCGACATACGTGACCTGTGCAACAACTTTATTAAATGCTGGATTTAGGCCATTTGGCTCATTTTCATTCATCTCTTGGGCGATTTTTAGAGCTCTTGGAAGGGGTTTTCACCTAGCACTTTGAGGTAAGTAATTTCTACACAATATGAGTTAAATACATAGACTATAGGTAGATTAACATGTAAACATTTGTGAAATCATGGGTTCAGATGAAAAACCTAGGGTTTGATAAAAATGGGGTTTAACCACGAAAATGATTATGGAATAGAGTTCATGGGGTTATGGGTAACATCTTTCTTCAAACAATTTTGGAATCCGGGCACATAGGCCCGGGGGTGAATTTAGGAATTCTTCAATTTGGATTGGGAAATCACTTTAATAATTAGGATATGAACTTTTGAGCATGTATTTGACTATTTTATATAATATTTGACTAGTTTCGAGTCATTTGGCACTGAATTGAGGTTTAAAGCACGATTGTGGACCAGAAAGTAAGCTTTGAGATGAGGTAAGTCTCTTTTCTAACCTTGTAAGAGGGAATTAACCCCATAGGTGAATAGATTTAATATGTGCTCCTATTTGTGGGGGTTATGTGCGCACGAGGTGACGAGAGTCCGTACGTATCTAATAATTTATGCTTATGTCCGAGTAGTTTAGGACCCAAATCATGTGATACTTGCGATAATTGCACTCTACTTGCTAATTTAAATACTTAAATCATATTGGTTATTGTTAAAGAAATTGTAAAAGGTCGAATTTCATTTACTTGAGTTGTGGACGGGTTACTTGACCGTTAATGAGAATTGATGTTACTTGAATATTACCCTCTTAATAATCTTGGAATTGGATATATAAAAATTATTTTTCCTTCTTGTGGAGCGGGCCGAACACCTCGGTAATAGAATAGATGTATCTATGATTCGTATCGTTCAACCCTCGACTATGCACAATTTATTTGTTTGTATGTTGGATCGGGCCGTACGACCTTGGCATAATTTGTGCGTAAAAATTCTTGAAACCCAACTATAATTGATATTGTTGCATTGGCTTGAGAGATTAAATTGTTAAATGGTGGAAATTAATTGGGCCTTACTATTAGTGAAAGAATTGTTCATTTATTCTTGTTATAGCGTTTCAGTTGTGTTTATATAGTCCATGCTTAGTTATAATTTCATTATTTTATTATTAGCGCATAGTAGGTGTCTAAGTCGACCCCTCGTCACTATTTCTTCAAGGTTAGACTGGATACTTACTGGGTACATGTTATTTATGTACTCACGCTATAAATCATGCAGGATCTGAGGCAGATGCATCAGGATATCAGTCCGGCGTGCATCCTTGATTCCTACGAGACTTAGCGGTGAGTTGCCTTCCGAGCCCGTTCTACAGCAACCGAAGTCTTTCTTTTGCTTTATTTTCTGTCTATTTCATTTCAGACAATAGTGTAGTACTAATTTGTATAATCTACTAGTAGCTCATACACTTGTGATACCAGGTGTTGGAGATTTATGCTAGTAGACACTTGTTGGTTTTTGAGTAATTACTTCATTCCATTGTTTTTAAAATTGTTTACTTTCTCATTTTACAAACTTTTTCACTGCTTGATTTCGGAATAATTAAAAATAACTATTTCAAATTTCTAAAAGAAAAGATCACAGAGTTAGTTCAATGTTGGCTTGCCTAGTATTAGCGTTGGGCGCCATCACGGCCTATAGGAAAAATTGGGTCGTGACAGTATGAACCGATCCATAATTATAGTGTACATTGTCGAGGTCAAACGACCCGATTTGTGGATGCATCTCATAATATTGTCGAGGTTGTACGACCTGATCCATAATACTATTTCATAGCACTACCGAGGTGTACAACCGGATCTATAGGAATAGTGAAACATTTCCACTCACGAACATACCTGAGGGTCAAGAAGACACTGAATTACCGATCACATAAATACAACACGAGGATCGGAATGCAAAAGAAAATAAAATTAATACCAACAACCAATATCCCGACAAAACTCAAGGTAAAGAGGCTCGGTCTAAATATAAGTTCTAAACTAAATCCCAACTAAACTCCAAGAAGTCAACAAGTAAGTTTAATTCAGGTAGTATAGTTGAGGCATGATGTAGGTCTAAGTATATCCGGACTTAAACATAAATCTAGCTTACACACGGACGTTCGTAAACTTGTATGTACGTAGCACCCCTAACACGTAGTACATATCAAATAAAATACCTACGGGGATAATTTCCTCTTACAAGATTTGGCAAGAGACTTACCTTGCTTCTAAGCCTACTACTCAGCTCCCACACCTAACTAGTCTCTTAAAACGGCACCGAGCAACTTGAAACTAGTCAAAGGGCGTACAAACCAATCAATATATGCTCAAAAACTCATAATTTAACTATTAGAGTCAATTCCCAACCCCACTCGGAAAGACAACAAAAGTCAACTCCTGGCCTATGTGACCGGATTCCGAAATTTTTTGAAGATAAATATTACACATGGCATTACGAACTCAAATATATAATTTATACCTAATTCCATAACAATTTCGTAGTCAAATCCCATTTTTACCAAGTTCTAGGTTTTTCAACAAAATCCCAAAATTCTACAAATTCTCATGTTAAAATTTACACCTAATCCATGTATTTAACTCACAATAAGTAGAAATCACTTACCTTATGATACTTGATGAAAATCCTCCCTTCAAAGAGCTCCCAAATCGCCCAAGCCAAGAGAATAATGGGTGAAATAAGCCTAAGTATCGTGTTAAAACTTGTATTCTGCCCACGTACTACCCTTCGCGATCGCGGGCCAAAGAATCACTATCGTGAAGCACAAACAAGATTTTTCCACAGACTTCCTCTCCGTGAACGCGATGAAGACCCCTCGAACGCAAGGGCTTATCAGACTAGACCCACCGCGAATGCGATCCTACAATTGTTAACGCATAGGCTTCACTGCACCCCCCTCCCCCCCCCCCCCCAAAAAAAACATTTCCTCTTCCGCGATCACAAAATCCTCCACGCGATTGCGTAGGACAATTGCCTCCCCTGGCCCTCGCCCCTAACACATCATATTCGAAACCCTAACTACGCGAACACGAAGCACTGTCAGACCCCACTCCTCGATCACGATGCCCACTCTGCGATCGGGTAAAACAAATCTTCCACAGCCCCACACACCCTTTCGTGATATTGAAACTTTCTCCGCAATCGCGATTCACACGAGACATCATCAACATCTGCCAACTTCAATGTTGCTCCGGGTGGTCCGATATTTACCCAAGCCACCCTGGACCCCATCCAAATATACCAACAAGTCCATAAACATAGTCGGACCTACTCGTAGTCTTGAAACACATAAAATAACATCAAAACCAAAATTCACACCTCAAAACCAAATTTATCAACTTCTAAAGTTGAAACTTCTTCCAACTAACTCCGAACGCGATGAATCATACTTAGACAACTCGGAATGACATCAAATTTCACACACAAATACAATATAACGATATTAACCTAATCCTAGGCTCAAAATGCCAAATGAGATCAGATAACACCAAAGTATACTTAAAGTATAACTTAAAAAACTCTAAAACTTTCAAAATGTCAATTTCTGACAATAAACGCCGAAATACATCCGGTCCACCCGAAACTCGATCCGAACATATGACCAAGTCTAAAATTACCATACGTACCTATTGAAACCTTCAAATCACAATTCCGTGGTTGTTTACTCAAAGTGTTGACTCAAGTCAAACTTTTCATCTTAGGCCACTATTGTAGAACTAAGTGTTCCGAATTTAATCCGAATCCTTCCAAAACTAAACCAACTGCCTCTGCAAGTCATAAAATAGGAAAAACACATACGGGAAGTCTTGAATAGGAAAATGGTGATCTAGAAAGCAAAATGAGCGATCGGGTCATTACATGTGGCCTTCCTCTCAGTGTATCAAACTTGGATTTCAGAGTCTATATATACCTTGAACCAAAGACGGGTTCTAGATTCATACACCAATTGCCATAATTAAGTGAGAAGCAGAGAGGAAAACTTGAAAAGGAAAGGGAATCCATAATTGGATGATAAAACGAAAGGGGAAAAGGGGAATTCTCTTAAGGCAACTAGGTTTTGGGTGGAAAGGGGCTAGGGTTAGACATTGAAAGAAGGAGACAAGAGAGGCAGAGGATGAGTGAGATTGTGGTTAGGGTTTTGTGAGGGCTTATATTTGAAGAGGGATGAGGAATTGTGGTAGTTGGATCAAAAGGAACGGATGGTAGGGATTAAAGGGATTGACATGGTCGGGTCGAGTGGATCACCGACCGGGTCAAACAAGTACTAAGTTTTTAGTCATTTGGATTAGACTCAGGGGTTATTGGGCTTGGCTATTTGGTTAAGTTGGTCCGAAATTCAGCCTTCTTATTGGGTTGATTTTGGAAAATATGTAATTAAGTGCAGATAATTTATAAAAAAATATTAAATTTATATAAAAATGTTATTTTATAGAATTAAAAACTTAATATGGTAAGTTAAGACTATAAACAAATAAATAATTATGACCAAGAAAATATAATAAATATATTAATTATGAAAAATATTGGCTATTATCGTAAATATCACAAAAATGGTACAAAAATATGATAAAATAAAAAAAATCTATTTTAGGAATTAAATAATGTGCATAGAGAAAACTAAAAAAATTAGTTATGATAGAAAAATATGAAAATATATAATTAATTATAATGGGATAGGATAATATTTTAAAAATATTAAAATAATATAAATTTTGGGGAAATGATATTTAAAATACTACGAAATATTTATGAAATACTTTAAACATAAAAGATCCAAACAATGAATTATTCAACAATACTAGGTACTAAATCAATCAATTCCTTACCAAATACTTACAAAGAAGTAAAGAAATAATTTGTATATTAATCTACTAATTAAATTTAAAAAAGCTAAGAAGTAATAGTAATTATAATAAATTACTATTTTAAACATGTTACATGCAACATAAATAACAACAACAACAACAACAAACTTAGTATAATCCCACATAGAATAATACTTTAAAAATATTATAAAATATATATAGCCCAAAGAAGCTGATATGATTTTAGGAGGACAAAATTGAGTATCAACAAGTACAACCGACCCAATATAATTCTTAAGTGTCGAGTCTAACCCCGATAAGGTAGTGAAGAGGCTAAGACAAAATACCCACTATACAAACCTGTGCAGTTATATAACGAGAAAAAAATATAGCAATTAAGATATCGAAGGAAGATAGCAAGCAAGATAGCAAAATAGGTAACAAGGGATATGACAAGTGTAATAACAAATAATAAGTACAATAATAATAATAATAATAATACTAATAATAATAATAAATAATAATAAAAAAAAAAAAGCAACTAAGGAAGATAATAACTAAAATTTCAAATATCACCGAACAAGGCTCTCACAAAAAAGCACAAGTCCATGAAATTGGCAAAGCAACCATGAAACAATGTAGCCAAGTTCTCAATCCGCATAATAAATAGCAAGAAAGTAGAGATATCAAAAAAATAGCACAACATCACCCTCCTTGCTTTTACTCTCATCCTCACAAGCACAGAAACAACCTTCGTGCATATTCACTCTTCCCTACAAGCACGCAAACACCCTTCATGCAATAGTAAATATATAAAGAAGCAAAGAAACACCCTTCGTGCATAATCACTCTTCCTCACAAGTACGGGAACATCTTTCGTGCAAACAGTACCAAGTAAGATAGAAAGTACAAACAATGTCAAGAAGAGTGATTGAACATAACTTGCCATATAAAAAATAGCCACCACTCGCACCAATAGCCAAAATAATACTTCAATAGTCTTACTACCCAATATCACAACAAGCTCAACACAACCATTGACATAAATAAAAATAGTCAAAGAGATTCACAACACGAGGCAATAAGATGTAAATAAGCAAGTTCTAGCCACATGCTTAACTCGTAGCAACTGCATATACACTTGTTACGTTGTATATGCACCGCTCCCAACACATATTGTACATAGAAATTAAGCACAATTATATTTTAATTCCCTCAAATCAAGATTAACCAAGACACTTACATCTTTCCGGCATAAATCAATCCTCCAATACTGCTTTTACTTTAGCACAAGCCTCCAAACCACTCGAATCTAGAAAATTAATACTCAAATAAAACAAAACAAGTTTTAGAAACTACCCTAGTATCAAACAAGTTTTATCTTTAACATATTTGAAAAAGTCAACACCGGGCCAAACATGGTCGAAATTCGAAATTAAACCAAATTCCGATTATCCATTCACCCCCAAAATATGTGATTTATTTCGAGATCCGACCTCAAATTGAGGTTTAAATCTCGAAAATAAAAAAACCCTAAATTTCTACCCAAAATCTCTATTTCTACCCTATGAAATCTTAGATTTAAGGATGAAACTCTATGAAAAATAATAATTAATCAAAAACAAGTTAAAATTACTAATCCTTGAAGTAAAGAAAATTCTCTTCAAAAATCGTCTCCCACAAAGTCTAAGTCCCAAAAATAGAATAAAATAAGCAAATCCCGAAATCTCAACCCAAGAAACTCCGAATCTCTGTAGCTGAAGTGGGTATGGGCCAATTATAAATTGCCTGAATCTTCTTAGGATCAACCTTACTACAAGACACAACATGACCCAAGAATGCAACTGAGTCCAACCATAACTCATACTTTGAAAACTTAGCATAAAGCCGACGATCTTTCAAAGTCTGAAGTACAATGCGTAGGTGCTGCTCATGTTCCCCTCTATTACGAGAGTAAACCAGATTATTCTCAATGAACACTATCACGAACGAATCAAAATAAGACTTGAACACTCGATCATCAAATCCATGAAAAGCCGTTGTAGTATTGGTCAAATCAAACAACATCACCAAGAACTCATAATGACCATAGCGAGTCCTAAAAGTTATCATAGGGACATCCGAAGCCCTAATCTTCACCTGATAATAGTAAGATCTCACATGGATACTTGGTCTTGATTGTAATCTTGTTCAACCGCTGATAATCAATGCAACTTCTCATATAACTATCCTTCTTCCTCACAAATAATACTAGCGCATCCCAATGTGAAATACTCGGTCTAATGAATCCTTTATCAAACAAATGTTGCAACTGCTCCTTCAATTCCTTTAACTCAGCCGGAGCCATACGGTATGGTGGAATAGAAATAGGCTGAGTACCCGAAGCCAAATCAATACAAAAGTCAATATCCCGATCAGGCGGCATGCTAGGTAAATCGACATGAAACAACTCTTGGAACTCCCTCACTATCAGTGCTAAATCCATAGAAAAAAACTTCCGTACTAGAATCTCGAATGTAATCCAAATATGCCAAATACTCCTTCTCGACCATACATCGAGCCTTAAAAAATAAAACCACCATACTCATGGAATGGCCAAGGGTCACTCTCCACTCTAACCTAGGCAACTCTAGCATAGCTAAGGTCACAGTCTTGGCATAATAATTCAAGATAGCATGATATATACAGCCAATTTTTTAAGTCTATTGCAACGGTTTTTGTAATATATTGGAACAATTATCAATACCCTATTGCAACGGATATTATAACATATTGTAACGGCTATTAGGGGCTGCTCTTATTATTTGTTAGGTCTATCGGAACGGTTATATTCTCTATTGCAACAAATTATAATTTCTGATATTTATGGAAGCAAAATGAGAAATATTTTCCTATTCTATGAAATTGTTTACACCATATCTTATATAAACCACGAAATAAAATTAAAATATCCAACTAGCATTATCCATATACAAAAACAAAATATGAATACATTGTTTGATCAACAATTCAAAAGTCAAAATAGATGAGTTTGCATACAAAAAGTTCTAAAACTAAAATATCCTTGAACATAATAATAGAAAGTCTAACAACGATCAACAATACTCAATTAAGGTCTCCGTCACTGCTTTCATCCGCAATCGTTGCACCTACAAAAGATAATGAGAAATAATTAAACAAAATTTTGAGGATAATTGAATCACAAAGTAATTGAATGACCAATTTGATAACTCGAAAATTTTCAAACTCTCAAAAATCTTTGATTTTTCAGCAAAGTTTCCTTTGTAAATATGACTATCCCAAAATTTTCAACCTGCTCAAAACATCATTTGTAAATACGACTATTCCAAATTTTTCATCCTGCTCAAAACATGATACAATTTTCATGCAGAACCTAAGATCCATCCACAAATCACAAGATGAGTAGCTATACTTTAAGCAACATACAACAAACCAGAATCTGCAACAGACAAACCAAAGCAAACAACTCTCCGGTCTTTTTTTTTTAAGTAATACAATCTGCCTTAACATCTTCGAACATTATTACATCACAAAACAACATCACCTAAACAATATTAAGTCTGACGGCTATTGAACCAAAACAACAGAAGAATATGCTATTACGAAAAACAACATTACAACCAACAATTGAACATACTACGGCTCAGAAACAAGCAATACTTGAACATGGTTAGATTTATAAAGTTTCTCACAAGCCCTCAGTGTATGTCACACCAGTAGATTTTAACAAATAGTGGCTATTAGATTTAGCAAGAACAATGAATTTTTTTAAGTTAATGACGTGCCACAATCTTATCAGTGTGTACCATAAAAAGTAATGCAAATACTTGAAAATTAAGATCAGCAGAAGAATGTTAGAAGATCAGCATTATATGAAGAAGAGAAGACTTAGAAAGAAGAACCGAAGGTAAAAAAAAAATTCGCCGACATTTCAATGCTATTTGGACGCTGAAACAGTGAAAGAAGAAGAAGAAGAAAAGAAAGAAGGAAGAAATCATTGCATACCTGTTGCCGCTGAATCTCTGTTGAAGAAGAAGAAGCGCACGCTTTTGTCTAACTGAGTCGCTTCATATAACAGAAGCGGGTAAGTGGTCGCTACGCTTCACTTCTCGCTTTTCACAACCCTGGCATAAACACACACGTCATATATTCTAAGGTCAAGATTATGGCAAACTCTTTTGCATGTCAAACTTTTAAATGTATTGTGGATAAGGAAACAGAAGTGGAAGAAACACATGTACTAATTTCACAGTTAAGAATGGTGTACTGGAGCTTTATCAATATTTTTATTTAAAAATGCATCTAATGGTATAGCTCTCAAGAGATGTTGGCAGAATCAATGATATTCATATAAATATATCTGTTTGTCCTAGCTTTTCATCAGAAATTGATTAATGTCTCCATACACAAGGAGATGTACAATTGACATATAAAAAGGTGTATATACATAGCTTAAGCACCTTCTGCTGTTAGCTTTGCTTTTAAGCACAACTTGATATGTATTGTGTCATCTGAAAGATGATTTAGTTAAGTTCATTTCTTTTTTACCCTCTACTAGAAGCTGTATTCTTAGAACTACAAATCTCTGGGTTGAATGATCAACAAATAACCTATAAGTTCAGAAAGCCTTGTCCGTAAAGTGGCAATCCTAATAATATCACGAAGCTTTTTGCTGGGCAAACATAGGGGATTATTCTTTAGGTTCCAAATTAATATGATATTATCTTAGGTACAAAGCATAGCAAAATAATATGTATGGCAACCTTATGATTCCTTAATCTCTTTCCCAGCAAACTGCCAGTATCTTTTTTTATGTCTAAGTACCTATATTCATCTGGTATATCTAATTTAAACAGCATGTATGAAGATGCAAGAAAATCAATTGAGCTGTATTAAACCGGCGACTCTAAGTTGTATGAGTTACTACTTCTATTTCTGGTTTTCTACCTTTTTGGTTTCTTCTACAAATTTGCCAAAATTAAGCATTTAACATAGAAAGGGAACCAGCTTATTGCCTAATGCATGCCTATCCAATATATATGTGTGTGTGTGTGTGTGTGTGTGTGTGTGAGAGAGAGAGAGAGAGAGAGAGAGAGAGAGAGAGAGAGAGAGAGAGAGAGAGAGAGAACAAGCAGGATCTGAATATATACTCTTAAGACAATGATATACATACCATACCATATACTATCACTCATGCACATCTAATAACCCTTTATAATTATAAAGTCACAAATGCCAATTCTAATAAATGAGCAGAATCTTGTTTAGAAGATGTATTGAGACCAAATTCTAAACACTCATCAGACAGGACAAGAAACTGAGGATGAAGAACTCCTACAACAACTACTACTACGCCTCAATTACAAGCAAGTTGACCAGAACAAATATGGTCCTTCATTTTCCATATTTGGGGGTTTTTTTTTTTTTTTGGAGGGGGCAGAGATGAGAAGGGCTAGCAGAAGGAATGGTGGTGCACTCGGCCGTAACCACATTATGCAGCATTTCAACACATCAGCAGAAGTATACTATATCATCAAAATAGCATTCCATTTATTAACACGCTCAGATACATCACATCTCTCCACCTTTATTTTGATAGAGATTACAATGTCACAATTTGCAATTTCGCTTGCAAATTTAACTGGCCCTTTGTACTCAATACTCATCGAGGAAAGCAGCTAGATACTATGTTGTGGGAGAAAGGAAAAAGCACACTTACCTCCAGTGTGAAGTACTTGACTTTCCTATCGGGATCAGATTTCCCTGCTACACCAACAGATTCAACGACCTCTATATTCTTTCTCTGTGTAGCTAATTTGCGAGCAGCACCCTGAGAAAAAATAAGAAGGCAAAGGTTTGATGATGTCCAAGAGAGGAGGAAAGACATGAGGAAGGGGGCAACCAAAGACAAGTAGGGACATCACCACTTCATTTTCTGCATGTCACAGTTTTCAAACAATTACTTCACATTATCGTCTTCATAAATAAGATGAGGCATCTAAAACTACCTCAGATACTACTTAGCGAACCTGAAACTGCAAAATGAATCAACTTTCAAGTAACCATCCTTTCAGTTGAGCACTTGAACTTCTAGATTTATTTTTCTTTCTATTTTTAGTTATATAATTTTTTCCTTTTTTGGGTGGACAAGTTGTACTTCTATACGCTCGTATTCATACAGATACTAATACACTTATTCATGATAACTTCAACTCTTTAAAAGTTTCTTTTAGATAAAGGACGGGACAATTTCATTCTTAATCTCTAACTGTAACATCACTGCTTTACTCCAAAGGAGCTCTATTCTCCGAAAGATTCATAGGATCACTCTGTGATGAACTTGCTTTCACCATAATGCAATTATTATGCTATTACATGACATGAAGCAATAATTATGTTAGAAACAGTCTACTCATTTGCTTGTAATTGAGGTGTTTCCATGTCTTCTATCCATAGTCCCTTTCATTTGCTTAAAAGTTTACTGTACATATAATAGTTTAAGCACTTGAGGTTAGAAAGGGGTTTGGATATTCACTGTTCTAGGAAAGTTCTACTATTCTGGGACATACTGTGACCAAATAACATCATAAAATTGGACAAAATATGTAATTGGAAATGGGTAAGTTAAGTTCCTAGGTCGTAATTATAAAGAAAAGACCTCAACAGTTTACAACTTGAACAGAATGCTTATAGCTTTTCGTTCTTTGCACTAAGTTATTAATTACAACTATGAGAGTATGATTGACGAACTACCTATAAGTCGAAAAAGCTCTCTTCCGAAAGTTTATTACATGGATTTTAAGGATTAGATAGCATCATTTTTACCAAGCAAGAAAATTTAGAAAGGCAAGCAATTTGCTGAGAAGAATAACCCCAATGTCTAATAGACGTGAAGGCAAACAGTTACCCGTTGGACTAAAGCACAGACATGAACGAATCACACAATTTTAAGTGAAAGCAGCACAACCATAATCGGACAGAAGTAAAAGAATGTGTTTATAAAAAATATTACCAGAGAAAGAAAAAAGGAGCAGCGAAACGATTTTTCTGAATAACTAAGACAACGAAGATCGAACATCAATAGTAAACATCGAACAAAGAAAATCTCATGGTTTCAAACAGAAAATCAAAACCTAACAAATAAATCCCCCAATTTCGCAAACTAGAAATCACAAATGTATCATGTAATTCAAACAAAGCAAAAGCAAAATAATGTGTTTATCAGAATTATTACCAGATAAAGAAAACATAAGGGGAAAAAGAAAGCGAAAATCGAATAGTTATACAAACATCAAACAGGGGGAAAATCAATAGCCTACCTCGGAGATTGCTCGTATGTTAGCCGAAACTGGTCGTCATTCACCGGCAGTTGTCGTCCTTCGCCGGAGCTGGCCGACAGAGTTCGTCGATGGTGAGGTCGATGTGTTCTGGGTTGAGGCTGAGAGAGACGATGCCTTCAAGGTTTAGCCTACCTCGGAGATTGCTCTTACAATAAACATAATATTTATTTTTATTTTATATATATTTAGTATACGGCGCCTATACGCCGACTCCCATAAACTAAAAAAATCTAATAAATATATATTACGTATATTTATTTTAGTAATAAAATTTATTTTACTCTCAGCAATGATTTTACGTATATTTATTTTATGTCAACGTATAGTAAATATTATGTATATAATAAAAAATCTAGATAACATTTGAGGTTATCTAGATAAAAATCATTGCAAATAAAAATTAACGGTGTTTAACATTTCTTAGTAAAATGTATATTTTACGTATAGTAAATAGATAATAGTAAATAAATTCTATGTATATTTACTATTTACTATCTAGATAAATATGTTATCTTTATTTCTTTCGTTAACAAGAAAATAAAGTGAACATATATTTTGTCAGATCTTAGATTTCTATTAAAAAATAAAATGTGTTTAGTGTTATGACTAAAAGTACACCACTTTGTTAAAGTAAATGAACTATTAGTGCTCCATGTGGAAGAATATGTATGACTTTAAATCTAAAGCCAAAGATAATGCATGTTTTTGGATTTTTTTTTAGTATTATGACTAAAAGTGCACCACTTTGTTAAAGTAAATGTACTATTAGTATTTCATGTGAAAGAATATGTATGACTTTGATTCTAAAGCCAAAGATGATGTATTGTTTTGGTCTTTTCCTCCTCGTATGTTAGCCGAAACTGGTCGTCATTCACCGGCAGTTGTCGTCCTTCGCCGGAGCCGGCCGACAGAGTTCGTCGATGGTGATGTGTTCTAGGTTGAGGCTGAGAGAGACGGTCTTCAAGGTTTTGAGAGTTTTGAGAGAGTGACCGAACATTTCTATATTAAAGAGTTATTAAAATATTAGTGGGGTCATTTATTTTGTTTTTTAAATAAATATGTAGGAGGGAAAGTAAGGAGGGAAAAGTAAACCGTTCCAATATACTTTTATTTTATCAAACCGTTCACACAGGTAAATCTATCGTATCGTCTTTACAAACCGTCTCCATATATTTAGTTTTGGTAACGGTTATTATACTATTGGAACGGTTATTCTTCACAAGTGTCCCAAAAGCCTTTTGACTCTATTGGGATGGTTAAAACCATTCCAATGTATGATCTATTGTTACAGTTACAAAACCGTTACACAATAACCGTTCCAATAAAATCATTTTCTAGTAGTGCCTATTTTTAAAAATTATTGATTTAGTAGTCATCTGATAAAAAATTCGTAATAATATGACAATTATACCCCTACCAAAAGATATAAAACAATCTCCTCCTCTCCTCTCAACAACTTTATAAAAAAACAGAAACTTGTCCAGATTCATCTTCAGAATCACACTTGCATGAAGTTGTTTCACCTTGAAGCTAAATGTCACGACCCAAAATCCCACCACAAGCGTCGTGATGGCACTTAGTCTCTAAGACTAAGTAAGCCGATTATAATTACAATTCAAGCCATTTTTAAAAAAATAGATAATCGAAACCAACATCGGAAATAATTACAAACAACCTCCCAAGACTGGTAATACCGAGTCACGAACTCTAACTAAATACATGAAATGATCTCAAGGATCGAATACTCAATACTGTTTGATTAATAATTAACAATACAATAAAATGGAAAGACTCCAAGGAACTGCGACGACCAAGCAGCTCTACCTTGAATCCTTGTGATCACACTCTAACACTGTCTGAGTCTGATATCTCCAATACCTGACTCTGCACAAAAATGTACAGAAGTGTAGTATGAGTACACCACGGTCGGTACCCAGTAAGTATCAAGATTAATCTCAGTGGAGTAGTGACGAGATACAGTCGAGACACTCACTAGTCTAATAATCTGTGCAATATAGTATACAAAAATAATAGAAAATAAATAACAATAAAGGGCAATACAAATTAACTAGTGATATGCACAACAGGGCAACAAGAACACCATTAACATTGCTCAACAAATAATAAATACAAGTACACCCAATTAAATCAAGTCCTTCAAATATAAATCTTTCGTCTGTATGCTTCTCAAATAATACTCTTCAGGATATAATACTTTTCAATAAATATATTTAGAATATACTCCATTCAAATAAATATCTTTCACATATAATTCTTACAAATAACTCTCTTTCAAATATAATTTCCTCAAATAATTTTTTTTTTTGGTAACTAACTTATTTTATTAATCACCAAATAGCAATTACAAAACTATAGCTCAGCTAACATAGCTTGCTATCATTCTATGGACATTTCATACTCTACTATCTAGAAACATAAGCTATACACAAAAAACTTATTTCTAGGAGTAACTCGAACACTAACAACATAGGCTATTTCCTTTGCAATCTACTCCCGTACTCTATTTTTTTTTGTTCAAAAATACGCATGTTCCTTTCAATCCAAATTTGATAAGCAATTTCTGCATAGACCACTTTAAAGACCTGCGCATGCTGAGATTTCCCTTTAACACACATTACTGCTTTTGCATCCAGTTGCACAGTTTACTCCAAATCTACTTAGTATATTCACATTGTACGAATAGATGATCTCTGGTTTCCACTTGTTTTCTGCACATTACACACTGAGTATCAACAATAATCTTCCAGCTGCTCAATCTGTTACATGTCATCAATCTTCCATACATCATAAGCCACATGATGAATTTTGCTTTTGGTCTTGCTGCATTATTAAACATCAAGCTTTTCCATTCCACCCTGTTGTAATCACCAAGCAAGTGCAAGTAGATTTGTCTGATCAAGCTTCTGTTGTGAAGTTGTACAAAGTGTCTAGCTTCCAGTATCTCCTTTGCCTCAATCACTTTCCTCACCATCCAACAAGCTTGCTGTGGTATTGCCAATGTGTTCATCTGTTTATTTTTAATGTAATATGTATGAATCCATCAGATCCATAGCTTGTCTTGCTTATGTGCTAAGTCCCAACAGTTCTTAGCTATGGCTGCTTTATTCCATAACTTCAAATTGATAATATTAAGGCCACCTCCAGCTTTAGGTAGACATACTCTGTCCTAGGCCAGCAGAGCCCTTTTTGTGATTTCATTTGCTCTGGACCATATATAAGATCTACATAGCCCCTCCACAATCTTGATCACTTTTGTTGGGAGTATAAACAATTGTGCCCAGAAAGCCTGGATACCAAACAATACACTTTGAACTAACTGTACTCTTCGTGCATATGACAAGGTCTTTGCAGTCCATGAAGTAATCTTTACAGTCATTTTATCAAGGAGGGGCTGCCATTGAAGTACACTCAGTTTTTTAGTAGATAGAGGCACACCTAGGTATTTGAAGGGTAGTTCTCCAGTAGAAAGGCCCAAAAGCTGAAGGATTTGTTGTCTATCTTCTGTAGGAACTCCTTCAAAATATGCTTCACTCTTGTTGAGGTTTGCTTGAAGCCCAGAAACCTGAGTGAACTGAAAAAATTTCTGCTACACTGCATGAATTGACTTCAGATCTCCTCTGGCAAATAACAACAAGTCATCACCAAAGCTTAGGTGAGTGATCCCTAGCTTGGCACACGTAGGGTGATATTTAAACTCATTCACCATCTTAAGGTTAGCCAGGTTCCTACTCAAGTACTCCATTGCTATGGCAAACAAAAACGGTGACATAGGATCACTCTGTCTCAATCCCTTAGCAGCATTGAATATAATTTCTTTCAAATATAATTCTTTCAATAAATCTCTTTCAAATATAATTTCCTCAAATAAGTATCTTTCAAATATAATTCTTTCAATAAATCTCTTTCAAATATAATATTTTGAATATAATTCTTTCAATTAAAAGTCACCATGTGACACCTTATTTCATAATCATAAAAATACGGGTCTCATTCCACTTTTATATTTCCACGGCACTTCGTGCCCATAATTAAATCATCATATTTCCCCGGCACCTCGTGCCCACTTTTCATATCACAGCTGCACGGACAGTTCACGTGCCAATAATAAAATCATTATATTTTTCTGGGCACCTCGTGCCCACATTTCATATCCGTTGCGGCGTTCAACCCGATCCCATATAACATTACCTACCCGGCAATAGCCACAAGCTCATAATTGCAACATAAATCAGGCTATTATCAAGTTTACCGAAACAACAAGACAAGTTGCACAAGATATAAAAATAAACACAAGGAATATCCCAACATCACATGAAAATTACCAACACAATAATCCACATCATCACATATCATCCATGACAATAGCCACCCTTATCTTTCCTATAGCCACCCTTATCACTCCGCCCAAACAATATCCCAATACACATAATAACAGTGAAATGCCACCCTTATACCCACATAATATTAACAGTAGAATGCCACCCTTATATCCTCAAAATAATAACTCAACAATTTATACGGAATATTATCACGGCAACATAACAAAAATCAATTCATATCACAATTTGCCGAATGGCCACAACCAATTCCAAAGATAACAAATCAATTAATTTCACAATAAATAGCCCAAGGCTCCACACAATATATATAAAACCTCAAAAACAATCAACAAAGATAGAAAATAATCAGCATATGGCAACACCTTCATTAATTCAAATTTTGATAATTATATTAATACTTCTTTTTAAGCTCGTTTAATTAATTATTTGCAGAGAGAAAATTCATAATAAAATTAAATTTCAGAAATATCAAACCATCAAATTCATAGAATTCACATAAATATACAGTTAACACTCACATCAAATCGTCATATAAAAACAAATCCAATAAATGCGAATTGAGGCATGGCAAACATATGATTAAATAAATGCCAACAATTATCCAATTTACTACACAATATGCCCAAGACTTTAACTCAATAAATTTTGCACATATAGCCCGAGTACGTACTCGTCACCTCGCGTACACGGCTTTTCACATTTCACAAATGGCACATAAGACTCGATGCCTAAGGGATAATTCCCCCACTCAAGGTTAGGAAAGATACTTACCTTTTTGAAGTTCTCTGGACTCCTCAAATCTATCCAAATTAATTGTATAACTTCATTAAGATTCATCGAAAACAATTTCGGATAATAAAACGTCGACTTAAAAATTTATCCTAAAAAGTCAACAAAAGTCAACGCGGGGCTTGACTCTTGGAATCCGACATAATTTTCCAGAAATCCAAACACCCATTCCTATACAAGTTCAACCATACCAATTTTATCGAATTCCAATAACAAATCGTCCTCCAAATCTTGAATTTCCATATTTGAAAAGTTTTTACAAAAAAATCTCATTTCCTCCATTAAACTCAAATTAAACGATGAATATAACCATAGAGTCATGAAATGTAATCACTTTTGGATATAGAACACTTACACAAGTCAAAGTCATGAAGAACTCATCCAAAATCGCCCAAAAACCGAGCTCCAAAATCCCAATCAAAAATGGCAAAACGACTAATTTTGGTCCTTAATGTTTCTGTCCAAAACCACTTCTGCGGTCTCGATTTTGAGATACAAAATGCGCTTCTGCGATGATCACTGCCCAGCCACAAATATCGCACTTGCGGAGCAATTTTTGTTTCTGCGATGATCGCAGGTGCGCAATATTTCCGCTTCTGCGCAGCCCTGTCGCTTATGCATAGAAAACCTCGCACATGCGATTGCGCAGGTGCGGAAGTCTGTTCGCATCTGTGACCTTTCTCCAGTTCTTCCCAGGTCACTTCTGTGAGGTTGCTTCTGCGATCAAGATTCCGCAGAAGTGATCACACCAGCAAGTTCAAAATTCCAGCAGTTTTTTTCAAGTCCAAATTGATCTGTTAGCCATCCGAAATTCACCCGAGGCCATTGGGACCTTAACCAAATATACAAACATGTCCCAAAATACAATATGAACTTAGTAGAGGCTTCAAACCATGTCAAATAACGCCGAAATTACGAGTCGCTCATCGAAACGAATTATGAGTTTTCAAATCTTCCAACTTCTATATTTTACGCCAAAACGTATCAAATCAATCCGGAATGACTTCAAATTTTGCACACGAGTCATAAATGACGTAATGGAGTTGTTCCAATTTCCAGAATTGAAATACGACCTCGTTATCAAAAATTCAACCTTCGGTCGAACTTTCCAAAAATCTTCTATTTTTTAACTTTCGCCCAAATGCGTCAAATTGTCCTACGGACTTCCAAATACATATCCGGACATACGCCTAAGTCCGAAATCACCATACAAAGCTATTGGCATCATCAAAATTTCATTTCGGGGTCGTTGTCTCAAAATTTAACTCTCTGGTCAACTCTTTCCATTTAGCTTCAAAAAATGATAATTTCTCTTTCAATTTAATTCTGAACCTTCCAAAAACTAACCTCGACCGTACACGCGAGTCATAATATATATTACGAAGTTGCCTGGGACCTTAAGTCACTGAACATGGCATTAATTCTTAAAACGACAAGTCAAGTCGTTACACTAAAACTTCATGCTAATGTAACATGAAGTTGTTTTATGTTGAAGCTAAAACTTCATGCTAATATAGCATGAAGTTGTTTCACATTGAAGCTAAAATTTCATGCTAATGCATGCTGAAATTATTTATCCTGCAGTCTACAGTTTTTTCATGAATTTTATCCGAAACTTCAGTCTAAACATGCTCAAGTTATTTAGTTCATTTGCTAAAACTTCAGACTAAACATGCTGAAGTAATTTAGTTCATTTGCTAAAATTTCAGACTAAACATGCTTAAGTTATTTAGTTCATTTGCTAAAACTTCAGACTAAACATGCTTAAGATATTTAGTTCATTTGTTAAAATTTCAGACTAAACATGCTTAAGTTATTTAGTTCATTTGCTAAAACTTCAGACTAAACATGCTTAAGTTATTTAGTTCATTTGCTAAAATTTAAGATTAAACATGCTTAAGTTCATTTGGTGATACTAATATTGTCTCCCTTTGCTTTGCATCTATCTTCTGGATTTCATGGTGTTTCTATTTTCCCTATGATTGCCGTTGTGATACTAATATTGTCTCCTTTTTGTCCTTTTGTCTTTTTGTTTTTGAGCCGAGGGTCTTTCGGAAATAGCCTCTCTACTCCCTCGGGGTAAGGGTAAGGTCTGCGTAAATACTATCCTCCCCAGACCCCATTAGTGGGATTTTACTGGGTTGTTGTTGTTGTTGTTGCTAGAACTTTAGACTAAACATGCTTAAGTTTTTTAGTTCATTTGCTACAATTTCAGACTAAACATGCTTAAGTTTTTTAGTTCATTTGCTACAATTTCAGACTAAACATGCTTAAGTTTTTTAGTTCATTTGCTAAAACTTCAGATTAAACTTGCTTAAATTTTTGTTTTGTAGTATGTAATTTTTAAATGAGTTTTTGCTAATGCATGCTGAAGTTATTTAGTTCATTTGCTAAAACTTCAGACAAAACATGCTCAATTTAGTTAGTTCATTTGCTAAAATTTCAGACTAAACATGCTGAAATTTTTTAGTTCATTTGCTAAAACTTCAAACTAAACATTCTTAAGTGTTTGTCTTGGAGTATGTAATTTTTCAAAGAGTTTTTGCTAATGCATGCTGAAGTTATTTAGTTCATTTGCTAAAAATCATACCAAAACATGCTGAAGTTTTGTAACGCGATCTACAGTTTTTTCCTGAGTTTTATCCGAAACTTCAGTCTAAACAAGCTGAAGTTTTTTAGTTTATTTGCTAAAACTTCAGCCTAAACATGCTTAAGTTTTTGTCTTGCAGTTTGTCAATAGTCTTTTATTAAAGAAGGGCAAAATTATCTTTTTAAAACGCTTTTAACAAAAAAATGGGGACGGATGCAAACTGAAAAATAAAACGAGTATAAGTTAAAAAGGGGCGACCAAATAGGGTGCCTCATGCAATTTTTACCTTTGTATGAGTAACAGGTCTTAATTGGGCATTTAAAATTATTAGGCCTTACATAGGTAAGGGTCTGAAGCTCAATCTACTTCGGCCAAATAGCACGGGCTAGTCAGTTTTCGGACTGGTAATTCAAAAATAGCCAGCGTTTGTAAAGTTATTGTAAAATAACCACTATTTTATTGTAACACGGACCGGTCCAGCATAATATACTGGAGATTGATGCCCATGTGTATGAACTTCCGGCATATTATGCTGGAACTCCAACACGCGGAAAGTTTCACCATAATATACTGGAGATTGGAGCACTTGTGTATGAACTTCCAGCATATTATGCTGGACCGATATATTATACTGGAACTCCAGTATATTATGCTGGAGTTCCAGTATAGTATAATATACTGGAACTGAACTCCAGTATATTATGATGGATATTTTTCGGATTTTGAACAGTGTTTTCGTTCAAATTTATTTTTACATAAAAAGTGGCTAAATTTCGATTACTTTTGAAATTGTGGCTATATTTCAATTACCACTTTTAAATCTGCCTATTTTTAAATTTCTCCCATCTACCCATCAGACTTGTACAAATACCCACTTTAGTTGGGCCACATGCCCGTATCCCTTTATTATCACGCATTCAATTGCCTTTAAAATCATAGCCATTTTATAAGTCAACTCGATCTAAAAGAATATTATATGCAATAATACAAAATTACTAACATGGCCAAAAGATAAGCATCAATCAAACAGCTTCATTTACATAATTACATTATACCTGTTAATCGGGCCGGGCTGACCCGTTTACAACCCGGTTCAGCCCGGTACTATAGCGTGGGGGCGGGCTGGGACGGGTTGGGCAGGGAGCGGGTTTCAAATGAACAGTTTTTGGATACCGGTGCACCGGAACCCGCTAAACCCGTTAACCCATTAACGGATTGTTAACGGGCTACAACCCAGTTCAACCCGTTAACGTGTTATTAACGGGCTACAGCCCGGTTCAGCCCGTTTATTAACTTCTTTTTTTTTTTTTTTTTAATGGACAAACTGAAACTCCTGATATTGACACTTGTATTTTTGATCTACACAAACATTTAGAAATATTATGTAATTATTATGCTAATATTGTTAATGCTTCTTCTGCTGTAGATTCAAATATTCCTTCAAGTTCAGTTTCAACATCTGGGACCAGTGCTTTGGATGATAATGATGGTGTTGAAGATTATTTGATTTGGTCTACACTAGTGGAGCATCAACAAACCAGTAGCAGAAATATTGATGAACTTTAATTCTACTTGCAAAAGTCAGCAGTGCCCCGCACAAAGGAATTTCTACCACTGGGTTGGTGGAGGAGCAACTCAAATAAATTTCATGTTCTTTCGGCCATGGCTCGAGACGTGCTAAATGTGCCAATTTCTACAGACGCATCAGAGAGCGCATTTAGCCAAGCAAGGCAGCAACTAAGAGATACCCGTCATTCATTGGGTAGCAACGCTTTGGAAATTCTAGTGTGCTTCAGAGATTGGATAAGATCATAACGACGAAATCAAGAGCGTGACGAGATAGATGAAGCGAAGGACCAAGAAATTGGAGATATAATGGTTTATAGTGTTGATTCAACCAATGTCGGAAATCAAGAACCTCATGTTGACATGGATGAACTTACAAAAATGATGCAAAGCATGTGATGTACTATTTTTTATTTATTTATAATTATTGTAAACTTTTAATTTGCAAGTTCAAAAATAACAAAATCAAAAAAGAACTTGCAACTTAATTTGAAGTATTATATATTATTCAATAAAAATATCAAATGAAAGTCTTCGAAGCTTGATCCTTACATATTGCCTATTGGTCTTATTAAATAATTTTTTGTAGCCACTTACTTTCTAATTTCAATTTTAAAATTATAAAATTTAAATTTCAAATTTAAAACTTTAAACTTCGAAGTTTAAATTCTAAGACTTAAAAGTTTTTGAACACTTAAGTATTAATAACATTGAATAAGAAAAATAAAATTTACTTTTAAAAAAAAATAAAATTTCATGGCCCGCTAACAACCCACTAACAGCCCGCTAAGCTCGAACCCGGAAGGACAAAAAATAACCCGAAAAAGCACAGCCCGCTAACTCAGCTCGCTAACAGCCCATAACGTTAAACGGACGGGATGTTCTTTTGTGTCCAGCCCGTCCCAGCCCGCCCGTTAAATACCCATAAATTACATCCTTCACCCTAGACTTAACTTTACAAATTTAGCTCATTACTCAAACGATTACCCTTGTGCTCTTGAAAAGCTTCAACATCAAACAATACAAATCAAATCTTCCAAATTAATCTCAAAGACTCTGACAAATCCAGTTCATGGTTACCAGAATAAACGAAGAAGAGATATATATAAGATTTTGAACCGCAATCACGGGCTGCAACGTAACACCCAGAGCCTGATCAACATGAGCCCACTGCTCTGGAGTGCGGCGGGAGTCTGAACTCCTCCCCCAGAATATAATAAAGAGAAGTGAAAAAAATATATTTAAAGAATCTCTAACTTTTTATACACCGATAATGTGAAAGATTTTGAAGTTGGTCGCCGGAACAAAGCGAGGAGAAAGCGAAGCTGTCTAAGAAGCTTTGATTCTCCCCTTGTAGTCGTAATACTCGCCTTGTCGGTTGTCACATTTATCGATGCTTCTTTATACTATCCTGGTTTCACGATGTGAATTTAAACCACTGCTTTTCTTTATTGTCTCGAGTGGGTTAGGCCCCTTCTTAAGTCACATAAATGATAACTACAAATTAATTATTCATAAAAAGTAAGATTAATAACCTGAAAAATAAGATATATTATCTGATAAAATATAGTCTAATATACTCATAATGTAAAAAATTTATACTATCTTCAGTGCATAGGCATTTAGTCCTTTAAAATAAGAATAAGAAAACTAGTACTCTACTATTTTAGTCACAAGCTGACCAAGTAGTTGTACAATGTTACCTGTTGTTTCTTTGTAATTTGCATATAATCGTAAGCTGTCAAAAGAGCTATAATTAATTTATTAATGTTACATACTTATTTATGCTTTGCCGAATTGGGATCTTATCTTAGGGGTAAAGGCAATTATATGTAGTTCTATGAGAAGACAATTTCTCCGGAAGGTGCTAAATGTTTGACACCTAAAAGTACAAAGAATGATTATATGCTATTCTTGAACTTCCATACTATGCCAAAATATAGAATGTTCTACAATTAATAATTAATAAAGAAAAATATCTATCTGGAAGCCAGATATAACAATGGATTCTACTTATCAGTATATGTTCAGAGGCGGATCCATGATTTAAACTTTATGAGTTCAGATTCGGAATTCTATCATATCTTATCTGATTTAACGGGTTTAAAATGTATTAGTTGTATATTTAATGATTGTTTTGGGCAAAAATACAGTATATGAGCGAGTTGAACCCGCTTCTACACCGAATATGTAACGACCCGACCGGTCGTTTTGCTTTCTAGGATCTCATTCCCCTAAATAAGACTTTTCGTACATGCTCTTACTGTTTTATGACTTGCGGGAATTGTTAGTTTGGGATTTGGAAGGGTTCGGGTTGAAATCAGAACACTTGGTTCATTAAGGTTGGCTTAAAAGGTCAAGTTTGACTTTGGTCAATATTTTTAAGTAAACGACCTCGGAATCGGGATTTGACAGTTTCAATAGGTTCGTATGATGATTTCGGACTCGGGCGTATGTTCAGATCGGGTTTTGAATGACTCGGGAGCGTTTCAGCGTCTAATAGTGAAAGTTGGTTCTTAAAGGTTTTAAAAGATCTTTAGATTTGGTTTGGAGCGGGTTTTGACGATATCGAGGTCCAAACGGAATTTCGAGATCGAGAATAGTTCTGTAATGTCATTTAAGACTTGCACGTAAAATTTGGTGTCATTCCGAGTAGTTTAAGTACGTTTCGGCGCATTGGAAGTAAATTGAAGAACTTGAAGTTCTTAAGTTTGATTCAATTGGTTTTGGGGTGAGATTCTTAGTTTTAATGTTATTTCGGGCGTTCCGAAAGTTCGAGCGTGATGCCAAACTTGTTGGTATGTTTGGGTGGGTCCACGGGGGCCCCGAGTGTCAATCGGACGAGGCTCAGACCAAGATGAGAATTTGGAGCAGCAGCTGATGCACCAGATCTATTAAAACCGCACCTGCGCTTGGTCAGCCGCAGGTGCGAGCTCGCAGGTGTGGGCCAAGCCTCGAAGAAGCGGCCAAAGGAGGGCAACCCAGGTTTCGCAGGTGCGGGCCAAGCCTCGCAGAAGCGGCCAAAGAAGGGCAGCTCAGGTTCCGCAGATGCAGCCCATCCTCCGTAGAAGCGGCACCGCAGAAGCGGGAACCCGTCCGCAGATGCAGTCCTAGCTGCCCAGTGAATTCCGCAGAAGCGGACCCATTGTACGCAGAAGCGAGGGTGCAGGTGTGGCTCTATGACCGCAGGTGCGGAAACCGCGGGAGGCAGTGAGCCTCATTTATTACGGGTTAGGACCATTTTTATCATATTGTCTTCCACTCTTGGGCGATTTGAGAGCTTCTAAGGAGGGGATTTCGACCTAGCTTGGTGAGGTAAGTGATTTCTTCTAAATATGAGTTTGGTACATATATTATGGGTAGATTTCCACATAAAAATTGGTAGAAATCATGGGTTGAGATGAAAAAACCTAGGTGTTTAATCAAAACGAGATTTTACCACGAAAATGATTATGAAATTTAATGAAAATCATATATTATGTTCCTAAGGTTATGGGTAACAACTTTCTTCAAACATATTCGGAATCCGGCGTGTGGGCCCTAGGGGTGAATTTTAAGAATCTTGCAATTTTGGTTGGGTAATCACTTTAATAGTGGAGATATGAACTTTTGAGCAATAGATTGATCGATTTATATAATGTTTGGCTAGTTCCGAGTCATTTGGCATCACATTTGGAGGTTTGAGCGCATTCTTGAATTGGGAAGTAAGCTTTGAGACGAGGTAAGTCTCTTTTCTAACCTTGTAAGAGGGAACTTACCCTATAGGTAAACTTAATTAATATGTGTTATTATTTGTGGGGGCTACGTACGCACGAAGTGACGAGAGTCCATATGTAGCTACTATTCTTGTTTTTGTCAGTGTAGTTTTATGTTTACACCATGCTTGTGGACACATTTATTTGATTATATTTGTTAACTGTATCAAATGGAATTGAGTTGAGGATTTTTAAGGATTTAAAAGCTTCAAGTCGAATTGTCTTTATTTTGAAAAGAGTTAAGAAAGGGTTATGATTTGTTGATAAATTTATATTTGACCGCGTCACATGTATGATTTGCGAGCGGGGTAATGATGCATCTATGGTTCGCATCGTTCGACCCTCATCAGTGCATAGTTTACATTTATGTTAGATCGGGCCGAACGTCCTCGGTGGTATTCGTGTGTGATAATAGAACTAGAAGTTCCTTTCATAATCGGTATAAATTCATTGTTTGTGTGATCATATGTTTTAAAGGAAGGCAGTGATTCAAGCTCTTAAATATTTCTGAAGACTTGTTCAGTTATTTCTTGTTTCTAGTCTTATTGTTGTACATCATGCTTAATTAGAATTTCATATTATCATGTTATTGGCCCTAGTAAGTGTCGGAGTCGACCCCTCGTCACTACTTCTTCTAGGTTAGACTAGATACTTACTGGATACATGTTGTTTATGTACTCACGCTACACTTCTGCACTTAATTGTACAGGATCTGTGGCAGGTGCATCTGGTTACCAGTCCGGTGCGCAGATTTGATCCCCATCTCGAGACTTCACAGTGAGCTGCCTTTTGAGCTGTTCTGCAACAGCTGGAGTCTCCCTTATGTTGTATTTTTTTTCTTTTTTCTGTCTATTTAATTTCAGACAGTAGGCTAGTATCCTTTTGTATATTTTACTAGATTTCCCACATACTTGTGACACTAGGTCTTGGCACACACACTAGTAAACTTATAATTTTGGATTCGTTTACATGATTACGATTTGTACTCGTTTGCTTTCGTTTAAATTATGTCACATTCGCAAATTTCTAAATCTATTTAACAAATGAGGAAATGTTATCCACTTAGTATTTTATTTAAACGGAAAACCATTAGTTTGATCAGTGTTGGCTTCTCTAACAATGGTATTGGGCGCCATCACGGCCTAAGATGGAATTGGGTCGTGACAACATGGTATCAGAGCACTAGGTTCACGTAGGTCTCACAAGTTATGGGCAGACTTAGTAGAGTCTTGCGGATCGGTGCAGATATGTCCGTACTTATCTTCGAGAGGCTATAGGGTATAAGAAAACTACTCTTTATTCATCTCCTATCGTGCAGTTGGTGGTATACTAAAACCCTTTCTCTCATTCTCTCACAGATGGTGAGGATCCGTACGACGGACATTACAAACCCGGGAGGAGCTACTCCCCCCCGTTTCTAGAGGCCGAGGCAGAGGCCGGGGGAGGGCACCGACCCGAGGTAGGGGACGACGACGTCCTAGAGATGCCCTGGTGTAACGACCCAACTTGTCGTTTTAAGAATTTATGCTCCGTTCAGTGACTTAAGGTCTCAATATGCTTCAATGAGTTTCGAGTAGGTCTGTGTTGTGTTACGAGACTTATTGGTAAATTCAGACGAGGTCCCGAGTAGCTCAGATGAGTTTCGAACGAGGTTTAGACCAAATTTGGACTTGTTGAAAATGCTGGAATTTCTGTTGTTTCTGAGCAGACCTGTTGGGATCGCACCTGCGGAACTTTGGGCGCAGGTGCGACCTCGCAGAAGTGAGGATTTCGTCGCAGAAGCGAGCTGTGCAGATTTGGAGGAAGGTCGGAGATGCGGACAGCCTTCCACACCTGCGCAATCGAAGGTGCGATGTTAGCTACATAGAAGCGACGAGGTAGTGCAAAAGCGGAAATGCTGCGTACCTGCGATCAGCGCAGAAGCGAAAATGGCTCCGCATGTGCGAGCTTTGTGGATGGGCAGTGACCTCGCAAAATCATGCATTTGCTCGCAAAAGCGAGCACGCATGTGCGAAAAATTAGTCCGCAGGTGCGAAACTGGGCAGAAACATAAGGATTGAACTTGGTCATTTCTGGCATTTCGTTTTGGAATTTTTGGAGCTCGGATTTGGGCGATTCTGGAGGGATTATTCACAAGATTGGTTGGGGTAAGTGTTCTATATCCTAAGGTGATTATATTTCATGAATCTATGATTATATGCATCATTTAATTCGGATTTAAAGGGAAGAAATCAAAATTTTTGTAAAATTTTTCAAAAATAAAAATTTAAGATTTGGAGGTTGAGTTGTTATTGGAATTAGATAAAATTGGTATGGTTGAACTAGTATCGGAATGGGTATTTAGATTTTTTGTAAATTATGTCGGGTTCTGAGGGGCGAGCCCCGCCTTGACTTTTTTTGACTTTTTGGAATAAATTTTTAAGTCAACGTATTATTATCCGGAATTGTTTCTGATGAATTTTAATGAAGTTATACAATTAATTTGGTTAGATTTGAGCTGTCCGGAGGTCAATTCAAGTAAGAAGTCTATTTTGGAATATTGGCCTAACTTCAAAAAGGTAAGTATCTTGCTTACCTCGAGTGGGGGAATTTCCCCTTAGGCATTGAGTCTTATGTGCAATTTGTGTAATTGAAAATCATGTACGCGAGGTGACGAGTACGTACTTGGTTTATATGTGCAAATTTATTTAGTTAAAGTCTTGAGCATATTGTTGCTGAATCTGATGTTAAATGACAATTTGATGTGATTGTTACTTAATTATTTAAGTAATTCCATGAATTTTTTGGTTGATAATTATTGGAATTTCATTTCATTATGGATTTTCCCTCTGCAAATAATTAATTAAATGAGATTAAGAAGAGGTGTTTATATAATTATTGAAAAATTTGAATTTAATGAAGACTTTGCTTTATGTTGAGTAATTTCTATCTCTATTGATTGTTTTTGGGTGTTGTACACATTGTGTGGAGCTTTCGGCTATTTGCTGTGAAATTTATTGATTTGGTTGTATCTTTGAAATTTGGTTGTGGCCATTTGGCAAATTGTGATATGAATTGATTTTGTTATGTTGTCGTGATAATTTTCTGTATAAATTGTTGTGTTGTGTGAGCTGTTATTTTGAGGATATAAGGGTGGCATTTCACTGTTGATATTATGTGGGTATAAGGGTGGCATTTTAGTGTCGTTGTTGTTATTGGAATATTGTCTGGGCGGAGCGATAAGGGTGGCTATAGGAGCGATAGGGCGGCAATATGAGCGATAGGGGTGGCTATTGATATTGTCTGAGCGGAGCGATAAGGGTGGCTATAGGAGTGATAAGGGTGGCAATATGAGCGACAAGGGTGGCTATTATCAGGGACGATATGTGATTATGTGGGGTTCTGGTGTTGATAATTTTCATGTGATGTTGTGATTTTCTTGTGTTTATTTTTATACCTTGTGCAAATTGTCTTGTTGTTGGTAAATTGATAACAAGCTGATTTATGTTGAAATTGAGAGCATATGGCTATTGCTAGGCGGATTATAAAATAAAATGTGTCACGGGGTGCCGTGAGTAAATAATGAGGATATTTGCCACGTGAATTGTCTGTGCAGTTATGATAAAATGAGGGCACGAGGTGCCGGGGAAATATGATGATTTAATTATAGGCACGAGGTGCCGTGAAAATATAAAAATAGGCCGAGACCCGTATTTACGTAAAATATAAAAATGGGCCGAGACCCGTATTTTTATGATTATGAAATGAGGTGTCACATGGTGACTTTTTAATGGAAAGAATTATATTCAAAATATTTATTGGGAATGATTTTTACTTAGAAAGTATTATATGAAAGAATTGTATTTGAAAGATATTTATTTGAGGAAATTATATTTGAAAAGATTAATTGAAAGAATTATATTTGAAAAATAATTATTTGAGAAAATTATATTTGAAAGAAAGTTATCTGGAAGAATTATATGTGAAAGACATTTATTTGAAGGACTTGATTTAATTGGGTATAATTGTGTTTATTAATTGTTGAGTGATATTAATGGTATTCTTGTTGTGTGTTGTGCATATCACTGGTTGTTTTATCCTTCCCTTTTTATTATTTGTTTCCTATTATTTTGTATATTAAATTGCACATGTTATTAGACTAGTGAGTGTCTTGACTGTACCTCGTCTCTACTCCATTGAGGTTAGTCTTGATACTTACTGGGTACCGACCGTGGTGTACTCATACTACACTTTTGGATATTTTTGTGCAGAGCCAGGTATTGGAGACATCGGACTTGAGCAGAATTAAAGCGGGATCATAAGGATTCAAGGTAGAGCTGCTTAGTCGTCTCAGTCCCTTGGAATCTTTTTATTTTATTGTACTGTTAATTTGTAATCAAACAGTATTATATATTCGGTCCTCGTGATCATTCCATGTATTCAGTTAGAGTTCGTGACTCAGTACTACCATTCTTGGGAGGTTGCGTATTGTAATTATTTCCGCAGTTAGTTTTTTTTTAAATGGCTTAAAAATAAATGTAATTGAAATCGGCTTACCTAGTCTTGGAGACTAGGTGCCATCACGACACCGGTGGCGGGATTTTGGGTCGTGACACCCGGTAGCACCACCAGCGGATCCAGTGGAGGATCCCATCATAGAGGAGTAGGGCGAGGTGCCCGCCACAGAGCTAGCCCCGATAGATTTCATGTCAGTACCGGGTTTTCAGGATGTCATGGGTCCTATGCTGCGGTTTATGGACACTATGACTCAGGCATGTTTATTTCCAGAAGACCCAGCCATATCTCAGGCGAGAGGGGGAGCACAAACCCCTACTGCCCAGGCTCTGGGGCATGCAACTGCAGTATATCAGACTCCGGGTACACTGCCCATGGGCGGAGCCCAACCAGTTGCAGCGATTGCACCTGAGCCTAGATCAGTTGTGGATGGCGATGTGTAGAAGCTATTGGACATATAAACTAGGCTACACCCTCTTATATTCGGGGGTGAGCGACATGAGGATCCCCAGGACTTTATTGACCGGTGCAGGGACAGACAACACAATATGAGGATATTGGAGTCCCATGGGGTGGATTTCACTACTTTCCAGGTGGAGGGCAGGGCCCGTAGATGGTGGCAGTCTTATCGACTTAGCGGACTAGCGGGTTCTCCTCCCATGACTTGGGACCAATTTACACAGCTTTTCTTGGACAGGTATATTCCACCCTCTCAGAGGGAAGAGTTGCAAGGTCAGTTCGAGCTGCTCGAGCATGGTCAGATGTCAGTGACCGATTATGAGGCGAGATTCTCTAAGTTGTCTAGCCACACACTTATGATACTGCGTTCCGACGCAGAGAGAGTGCAGTGATTTGTTGCGGGGTTGCACTCCGGTATTCGGGCTAGTATTGCCCGGGAGGTTGAGATGAGTATTGATTATCAGCTAGTAGTGGAGATTTCTCGGAGGATTGAGGGCTACCGCCAGAGAGGTAGAGAGCAGATGAAGCAGGACAAGAGGACCCGTTTCTCTAGAGAGTTTAGAGGTGCCCCGGCTAGGGGCAGAGGTCAATTTGGGAGAGGTTAGCCTAGCATGCCCACATATCCAGCACCACCTCCTCCTCGGGGTGCTCCAGCGTGACCCTATTTTAGTGCTATGCCAGAGAGTTGTTATCGCCCACCAGCTCATCAGGGTTCTTCCAGTGCCTATTTTAGTGCCATGCTGGAGAGTTCATACCGCCCACCAGCCATCTAGGGTTCTTCTAGTGGGTATTCAGGCCATCAGGGTTAGACTTCGGGGCAGTAGTCTATGGTACCAAGAGGTTGTTATGAGTGTGGGGATCCGGGTCATATGAAGTGAACATGTCCCTGACTTCGGGGCAAGGCAGTACAACAGGGTCATTAGCCCATGATTGCAGCACCAGCTGTCCGACTGCCTAGAGGTGGGGGACAAGCGGGTATGGGCCATCCTAGAGGTGGAGGCCAGCCAGGGGGAGGTCAGCCAGTTATTGTTCAGCCAGGTGGAGTCCATCCAGCTGGCGCTCCAGCTAGATTCTATACTTTTTCGGCCAGACCAGATGCAGTGGCCTCAGATGCAGTGATCACAAGTATTATTTCTGTCTGCAGTAGGGATGCTCCGGTATTATTTGATCCAGGGTCTACCTATTCATATGTATCATCTCTGTTTGCTCATTTCCTGGATATTCCTCGTGAGTCCTTGGGTACTCTTATTTATGTGTCCATTCCTATAGGAGATTATGTGGTTATGGATCAGATCTATCGGTCTTGTATGGTCACATTCTGTGGTTATGAGACTAGAGATCATAAGGCGCGTGATGTATCATTTATGGTAGGTGAGAAGCTTATATTGAAAGTCTCGCCGATGTAGGGCATTATGAGATTCGGGAAGAATGGCATGTTGAGCCCAAGGTTTATAAGCCCATTTGAGGTGTTGAGGCAGGTTGGGGAGGTTGCTTATGAGCTTGCTTTACGTCCCAGCCTATCAGGAGTTCATCCGTTTTTTCACGTGTCTATGCTCCGGAGGTCTCACGCCGACTTGTCACATGTGTTAGACGTCAGCACTATTCAGCTAGATGAGATCTTGGGTTATGAGGAGGAGTAAGTTGCCATTGTTGCTAGACATGATCGCCAATTGAGATCCAAGAGGATTTCCACGGTAAAGGTCTAGTGGAGGGGCCAACCAGTCGAGGAGGCGACCTGGGAGTCCAAGGAGGATATGCAGAGCAGATATCCACACTTATTCAGCACTGCAGGTATGATTCTAAACCCGTTCGAGAACGGACGTTTGTTTAAGAGGTGGAGAATATAACGACCCGACCGGTCGTTTTGCTTTCTAGAACCTCATTCCCGTAAATAAAGACTTTTCGTACATGCTCTTACTATTTTATGACTTTCGGGAATGGTTAGTTCGGGATTTGGAAGGGTTCGGGTTGAAATCGGAACACATGGTTCCTTAAGGTTGGTTTAAAAGGCCAAGTTTGACTTCGATCAACATTTTTTAGTAAACGACCTCAGAATCGGGACTTGATGGTTCCAATAGGTTCGTATGATAATTTCAAACTTGGATATATGTTCAGATCGGGTTTTGGATGACCCGGGAGCTTTTCGGCGCCTAATAGTGAAAGTTGGTTCTTGAAGGTTTTAAAAGTTCTTTAAATTTGGTTTGGAGCTGGTTTTGATGATATCAAGGTCCAAATGGAATTCCGAGATGGGAATAGTTCCGTAATGTTATTTAAGACTTGCACGTAAAGTTTAGTTTCATTCCGAGTAGTTTAAGTACGTTTTAGCACATTGGAAGTAAATTGAAGAACTTGAAGTTCTTAAGTTTGATTCAATTGGTTTTGGGGTGCGATTCTTAGTTTTAATATTGTTTCGGGTGTTCCGAGAGTTTGAGAGAGTCCATTGTATGATTTCAAACTTGTTGGTATGTTTGGACGGGGCCCTGGAGGCCCCGAGTGTCAATCGGACGAGGCTCGGACCAAGATGAGAATTTGGAGCAGCAGCTGATGCACCCGATCTATCAAAACCGCACTTGCGCTTGGTCAGCCGCATGTGCGAGTTCGAGGGTGCGGTCCAAGCCTCGCAGAAGCGGCTGAAAGAGGGAAGCCCAGTTTCCGTAGTGGCCCATCCTCCGCAGAAGTGGGTACCCGTCCGCAGAAGCGTTCCCAGCCGGCCCAGTGAATTCCGCAGAAGCGGACCCTTGTCTGCAGAAGCGAGGGCGCAGGTGCGGTCCTATGACCGCTGGTGCGGAAACCGCTGGAGGCAGTGAGCCTCATTTATTACTGGTTAAGACCATTTTTATTATATTTTCTTCCACTCTTAGGCGATTTGAGAGCTTCTAAGGAGGGGATTTCGACCTAGCTTGGTGAGGTAAGTAATTTCTTCTAAATATGAGTGTAGTACATATATTATGGGTGAATTTCCACATAAAAATCGGTAGAAATCATGGGTTGATATGAAAAAACCTAGGGTTTAATAAAAATGAGATTTTACCGCGAAAATAATTATGAAACTTAGTAAAAATCATATATGTTCCTAAGGTTATGGGTAACAACTTTCTTCAAATATTTTCGAAATCCGAGCATGTGGGCCCGGGGTGAATTTTAGGAATCTTGTAATTTTGGTTGGGTAATCAATTTAATAGTAGAGATATGAGCTTTTGAGCAATAGATTTATCGATTTATATAATGTTTGGCTAGTTCCGAATCGTTCGGCATCAAATTTGGAGGTTTGAGCGCATTCTTAAATTGGGAAGTAAACTTTGAGACGAGGTAAGTCTCTTTTCTAACATTGTAAGAGGGAACTTACCCCATATGTGAACTTAATTAATATGTGTTGTTATTTGTGGGAGCTACGTACGCACGAAGTGACGAGAGTCCGCACGTAGCTACTATTCCTGTTTATGTCCGGGTAGTTTTAGGTTTACACCATGCTTGTGGACACAGTTATTTGATTATATTTGTTAACTGTATCAAATGGAACTGAGTTAAGGATTTTTAAGGATTTAAAAGCTTCAAGTCGAATTGTCTTTATTTTAAAAAGAGTCAAGAAAGGGTTATGATTTGTTGATAAATTTATATTTGACCGCGTCGCATGTATGATTCGCGAGCGGGGTAATAGATGCATCTATTTTTTGCGTCGTTCAACTCTCGGTAGTGCACAATTTACATTTATATTGGATTGGGCCGAACGTCCTCGGTGGTATTCGTATGTGATAATAGAACTGGAAGTTCCTTTCATAATCGGTATAAATTCATTGTTTGTGTGATCATATGTTTAAAGGAAGGGAGTGATTCAAGCTCTTAAATATTTCTGAAAACTTGTTTAGTTATTTCTTGTTCCGAGTCTTATTGTTGTACATCATTCTTAATTAGAATTTCATATTATCATGTTGTTGGCCCTAGTAAGTGTCGGAGTCGACCCCTTGTCACTACTTCTTTGAGGTTAGACTAGATACTTACTGGGTACATATTATTTGTGTACTCACGCCACACTTCTATACTTAATTGTACAGGATCTGAGGCAGGTGCATCTGGTTACCAGCCTGGTGAGCAGATTTGATCCTCATCTAGAGATTTCACGGTGAGCTGCCTTCCAAGCCGTTCTGCAGCAACTAGAGTCTCCCTTATGTTCTATTTTTTTTTCTTTTATTTTCTGTCTATTTCATTTCAGACAGTAGGCTAGTATCATTTTGTATATTCTACTAGATTGCCCACATACTTGTGACACCATGTCTTGGCACACACACTAGTAGACTTATGATTTTGGATTCGTTTACATGATTACGATTTGTACTCGTTTGCTTCCGTTTAAATTATGTCACATTCGCAAATTTCTAAATCTCTTTAACAAATAAGGAAATGTTATCCACTTAGTATTTTATTTAAACGGTAAACCATTAGTTTGATCAGTATTGGCTTGCCTAACAGTGGTGTTGGGCGCCATCACGACCTAAAATGGAATTGGGTTGTGACAAATTATGCCTCTGATTATGTTTACGACATACCAATAAATACAAGACACGTGTTTTTTATTAGAGGCGGATACAATTTTTTGATATCAGGTTCGTCTGAACTTAATACTTTTTACTAGACATAAATTTGTGTAAAAATTCACTAAAAATGCAAGAAATAGTAGATATGAACCTATAATTTTAAATGTATAATATGTTCAATGCCGAAAACTTTAAGATTGAACCCGTAAAACTTAAATCTATTTCCGAAGCTTTTCCAACAACAATGGGTTTTAAGTTGTTAAATTAACCCTTAAGACAAGAAGTAGTAGATGTCATATAGATATTAATTTTTAAAAACTGTCTTTCAAGACATTGACATGTGTGATAAAAGCTTAGTCAGTTAATCATCAGTTGAAGTCATACAAAATCATGGTTATGTTGAAGCTTTATGAGAATATATAGTGTAATTAATAATGTAATTAGTGCTGGCTTAGTGTCTTATATTACACCTAAGATAACATTAAAGATAGGTAAAATAAAGCTGTCCAACCAAGCAAAATCCTTATCTTCACACTAGAGAAACTGAGAAAGGAGATAATGGTTAGATAGATGGCTAAGATTAATAAACTTTTCTTCATTGTTTATTTTTATTATATGGGAGGGCAATTTTGGCGCAACAATAAGAATTATCGTCGTTTGATTAGAAGATTACAAATCTAAGCCGTGGATCCTCTTGAAATAATATAAGGTAAAACTGCGTATAATAAACTGATTAATGTGATCCGTCCCCCCTTTCCCGCTACATAGCGAGAGCTTAACATACCAATTACAGCCCTTCATTTATTTTTATTATTAATTTTTAAAAGTTATCATCGTCGTTTGATGACAGTATGAAAGCTCATTATAATGGAGGGCAATCTTGGCGCAACGGTAAGAGTTGTTGAATTAGAACCGGGCAACCCCATGATCGTGATTTGATCATCATTAGGTGGTGAGAAAGCGTCGTTTGATTAGAAGATTACAAATCTAAGTCAAGGAACCTCTTACAAAATATAAGGCAAGACTGCATACAATAGACTAATCAATGTGATCCGACCTTTTACTTTACTTTGCTGCATAGCGAGAACTTAGTACACCAAGTTAACACTCTTTTAGTTTTATTATTAAATTTTTAAAGGTATCATCATCATTTGATGAAAGGATTGAAGGCTTATTAAATTATTTGTCTTTTATGTTTGCCTAATTTTGTCTCTGATGTGCACATGATTTGTCATTTTACTGCTTGGTCAAGCTAAGCTACTTCCACTATTCCACATGTCTGATCTCTCCAAAAGCCCTTTCTTTTAATTTATGTAATGTAAATCCAAAAGCAGTGGTTGTTGTACAGTACAATGCTGTTGTTTATTCTGATCTGTCTTGTTGTGTATTCTGAGGAATAAAAAATAATAATTTAAGTCATATACGCTCACAATGTATTTGTTTATAATTAATGCAATTTATCTTATATTATAGTAGGTTAGTTACTTTTTATTAGATCACCAATAATTAATATATATTATAAAATGTTATATGTTACCTAATAATTAATTTGATCGCATAAAAGTTTTTTAAACGGTTAGCGCATAGAGTTAAACTCTAAAAAAAAGTTGTATGATAAGAAATGTTAAGTAAAAACCTAAGAAAGGGAAAAGCAACTTTAAAGAAAACATGGCTTCGTGTCTGCTGCTCTTTGTTCGTGACTTTTAATTAACTCATTCTTCCTAATTAATGTTAATAAACATATTTCTATATTTGGACAATACCATGTGCTTCATCTATTAAAATAACATTCACCAGATGACAAGGCCACATCAAAATTACCAAAAAGAAAAAGGAAAACTTGCTCTTATTTAGAATAACTTGAGCTGAGAAAGTAAGTTAAAGAACTTCATTTGAATCTCTCTCTCTATAAATTTGATTTTCATTTTGCAATGGTTAAGTTTGTCTAATTATTTTTAGTAAGAATGGAATTGTGATATGCATTCACTTTTTACCCTTTAGCCTAGGCACTCATCTTATTTGTCTAATTATTTCTGTAAAAAGCTTGTTTGCAGTTCAGTTTGTTGCGAAACTTCTAATTTATTATACTGATTTCTGAAGTCCTTTAATACACCATGTGCTTGGAATATATGCCTATATACGGTCAAAACTGTGTGCTTAGAATATATGCCTATATACGGTTAAAACTGAGTTTGTCCTTCGTATGAATAATCGAGATTGGAACATGATAGACCAAGGATCAACTTCGTGTAATATCAAGCCATGACGCGAAGTTAGGTTACCGAGCTCGAAACCCAGAGGTCGAGCAAAATATAGACTGGCCAAGATCGAGATCGGCTAAGATCAAGGTCGAGCAAAATAGAGAGCGGTCAAGATCGAGATCGGCTAAGATCAAGGTCAAACAAAATAGAGACCGGTCAAGATCGAGATCAGCTAAGATCAAGGTCGAGCAAAATGGAGATCGGCTAAGATCAAGGTCGAGCGAAATAGAGACCGGGCTAAATAGAGACCGATCGAGGCCGAGACCAGCCTCAATCGAGGAAAGCTTATCGAGCCAAAAAACAGAAAGCCGAAATATCCGCAATTGGGCGAGAATCTCGGCAGAAATCACGGCGCATATCAAGGAGAGGCCAATTAATTAATCTATCATGAGATTCTTTGTTGTATTTAAAAAATTATATTAAAAATAGGACCTCCCCACTATATAAAGGGGGGTTTGATTATTTGTAAGCGAGATTCATTCAGATTCATAGAACATAAAGCAATATACTATCTTTCTTCTGGTTTTGATATTTAGTCATATTGGTCTTCTATCACCTACTCTCCATTCAGTTTGAGGGTGATAAAACTTGAAGGTTTAGTATAATTAATCCATTCGGTTTGCACTCATTTCTTTCACAATTAATTTTGATATTCATTTATATACTTTCTCAATTTGTACCGAATTTATACCACATATCCTTAGAACTGCCTATAAATTCAATTGAATATTTATTTTTCGGGTAAACAGTTTGGCGTCCACCGTGGGGCTAAGGATAATAGTGGTTATTTGATACTAAATCTCTGAAAAACACACTATTTTACATTTGCTCTTGGAAGTATTTTTGATTTTCAGGCTAAAAATGACGAACTCTCAATTAATACCCCTACATATAGACAATGAATCTGGCCATCAAGGGGAGAATAACAACGAGACGCCCGAGGATGGATGGCCACCCACTGACCCTGTTGAAATTCGGGCCGTGGATCTGATTGATGTTAATTCACATGTGGCCATCGAAGCGAACCAACATTCCGATCTCGAAAATAGCATCCATGGTGGAATTCGATTTGCAGTTCGAAATACCAAAAATATTGGAGAAGACGGGATCGGCCTGCGTATGACCTTTGATGTTGCAAGCTCAATAGGTAGCGATAACTAAGTTGCAGAGCCAAACCCAGGCACCGAGCAGGGCTGAACCCGGTCCACCCCAAGAAGTCACCGACATAACGGGGCTAGCTGTGTTAACGTCAAATGACAAGAATCGGGGACTAACCCCCGAAATTATAAAGATGCTTAAGGAGCTGACAAAGCGGATAGAATCAGGGGAAAAGAGGATCGAAGCAAACGACAAGAAAGTGGAAACTTATAACTCAAGGGTTGATCAGATCCAGGGGGCACCACCAATATTGAAGGATTTGGATTCCAAAGAAGTTCATACAAAAGCTTTTCCCACTGAGCGCAGCTCCCAAACCGATCCCCAAGAAGTTTCGCATGCCCGAGATTCCTAAGTATAATGGAACGACCGACCCCAACGAGCATGTCACCTCTTACACGTATGCCATTAAAGGGAATGATCTAGAGGACGACGAGATCAGATTCGTATTACTAAAGAAATTCGGGAAAACCCTATCAAAAGGAGTAATGATATGGTATCATAATTTAACACATAACTCTATTGATTCTTTTGCCATGCTTGCATATTCTTTTGTAAAAGCTCACGTCGGAGCCATAAAGGTCGAGACTAGGAAGTCGAACCTTTTCAAGATAAAGCAAAAAGAGAACGAGATGCTAAGAGAGTTTGTATCTCGTTTCCAAATAGAACGAATGGATCTACCACCGGTCACAGATGATTGGGCCGTTCAAGCTTTCACCCAAGGACTAAATGAACGAAGCTCAATGGCTTCACAATAGTTGAAGCAGGACTTGATTGAGTGCCCAGCTGTTACCTAGGCCGATATACATAATCGATATCAATCAAAGATTAGAATCGAAGATGACCATCCGGGGGCTCTTTCTGGATCCGCTACCAAAAGAGACAACGATCGAGGACCAAGGATGAACATGGATCGATACCAGCCATATAATAGAGATCGTAGGGGTAACGAACTTGGGCATAACTCCGTACGAAGTGAAAGGAGAAGCGATCGAGGCCATGTCTCTTGAGGGTTGATCATCAAGAATGGTTTTGACAGGCATACCGGACCTAAGGAAGCACTGCGATTGTCGGAGTATAACTTCAATGTTGATGCATCTGACATCGTATCGGCTATCGGACGCATAAAAGATACCAAATAGCCTCGACCTCAGCAGACTGATCCAGCCCCTTCCCATTGGCACTAGGTAAAGCTCAATTTATTTTGTTTATGACTGACTATTTTTTTAAGTGGGTTGAAGCACATGCTTTCGAGAAAGTTAGGGAGAAGGAAGTCATCGACTTCATTTGGGATCACATCATACGTCGATTCGGGATGCCATCAGAAATTATGTGTGATAACGGGAAATAGTTCATCGGCAACAAAGTAACCAAATTTCTCGAAGATCATAAGATCAAAAGAATCCTATAAACACCTTATCATCCTAACGGGAACGGGCAAGACGAATCAACCAACAAAACCATCATCCAAAATCTTAAGAAGAGGTTAACCGATGCCAAAGGAAAGTGGAAGGAAATCCTACCCGAAGTTATTTGGGCATATTGCACAACCTCAAAATCCAGTACTAGGGCTACCCTATTCTTATTAGTTTATGGCGTCGAAGCTCTAATAACAGTCGAAGTCGGAGAGACGGGTATCCGGTTTTGATATGCAACAAAGGAATCAAATAACGAGGCCATGAATACGAGCCTAGAACTATTGGACGAAAGGCATGAAACCGCCCTCATCCGATTAGCTTCCCAAAAACAACGAATCGAGAGATACTACAATCGAAGAACTAATATTCGATATTTTAATGTTGGGGACTTAGTGCTAAGAAAAGTCACCCTCAACACCCGAGATCCTAATGAAGGAAAATTAAACCCGAATTGGGAAGGACCGTACCAAATTCTTGAGGTCACCGGAAAAGGATCTTACAAGCTCAGAACAATGAATGGGGAACAACTACCAAGCAATTGGAACATATCTCGCCTAAAATGGTACTACTGCTAAGGTACGACCTTTCTTCATTCTTTTCCTATTTACAAATTAACACATGCATATGGTTGATAAGAAATGACAACGGACTTTTTAGCAAACGACACGAAGTCCTTAGGTATGAAAGCATGTGTTGCACACTTTTTCCCTCAGAGCGAGTTTTATCCCAAATGGGTTTTTTCTGCAAGGTTTTCAACGAGGCAACAATGAATCGTGCTAACTTAGAATCAAGCCCGATTACAGATCGGTATCGGAGATCCATTCGAAATTATCCGAGGTTCCTTTGCAATTAACCTCAAATACTGGGGGGCTACCCTCGGATATGCGTTATCTTCGAATATAAACTCTAGAAAGGAAACTACTTCATAAAAGGAGGATCTCGAGTAGAAAGGAAACTACTTCATAAAAAGAGGATCTCTCGAGAAATATGATTTATTGTAAGGGTCAAACGGTCAAATCGAATCGTGCCCATACAGATTGCTTGAGCCCTGTTTCAATTGAGAATAAAGAGAAATATGTTCCTTACAAACATCTTGTCATGACCCAAAATCCAAAAAGGTCGTGATGGCGAGACACCACTGTCAGGCAAGCCAACCATAATCAATTTACTTAATTACCCATTTTAGTATTTTTGAAATAAAAATTTCTTCAATGAAATAGTAAAGATAAAACTCATAGAGTAAATGATAAATATTTAAAAAATAAATAAATTTTTAAACAATTCAAAACCATTCCCAAAACCCGGTATCACAAGAGCATGAGCATTTACTAGGGAATTAAAATAAAATACAACATCTGTCCATAATACAAATTAGACAGGAAAGTATAATAACTCTGACGGAGATTCTGTTAGCTGCGGATCGTAATATAGAATGCAACTCACCTATGTCCCCACAATTATTAACCACACCTCTGAGCCCACAAGGCCGCTATACATATTTGTACCTGCACAATAAAATATGCACCAAGTGCAGTATGAGTACGAAAACAACGTGTACCCAGTAAGTATCAAGCCTAATCTCGAAGAGGTAGAGACGAGATGGCCGACTATGACACTCACTATGGGTCAATAATATTAAATAATCATGAAAATAGAAATATTTATATCAACGTGATTCACAGAGTTAACAATAATTTTATTGAACCAGCAGAAGTAATTAAATTCCTTCAATTCCAATAATTCTCAATATATTAATTAAATTCCTTCAATTCAAATAATTTCTAATCTATTAATTAAATCCTTCAAATTCAATAAAAATTCCAATTTATCAAATAGCTTTACAAGCTGCAATTCAATATCAATAAATTTCCAATTTATCAAATAGCTTTACAAGCTATAATAAAATGTCCAAGTATCGTGTAATTATTATTATTATTAAGCATGATTTCTGTCGAGGACGTACGGCCCGATCCAGAGTGTCGTGTACACTGTCGAGGGACGTGCGGCGCGATCCATAGATGCATCTATCCTGTCGAGGCGTTCGGCCCGCTCCACAAGAAAGGAGGACATTTTCTTATGTACCTCCGGAAGGAGAGTATATTTATTATAAGATAAATTCGGGAGGACGAATAATTTCTTTTAACAATTAATTAATTTAAACAGAAAATCAAGCATATGAGGTTTCCATCCTTTAATATCTTTATCTGAAAATTCACAATATATATATATATATCAATTATATTCATATATATATATATCAATTAATATTAATTAAACAAAGAATACAATTTACATAAGTAATTCATGCTTTGAGTCCTAAACTACCCGGACTTTAGCATTAATAGTAGCTACGCACGGCCTCGCGTCACCTCGTGCGTATGTAGCCCCTGCAATTAGCAACAATTATTCAATTTAATCCCTATGGGGTAATTTCCCCCTCACAAGATTAGACAAGAGACTTACCTTGTCTTGCTCCAATTTAATCCACTAGTAGGCCTTTTCCTCGATTATCCAACTTCGATTGGCTCGAATCTAACCAAAAATAATTTGATATAATCACTAAAATTTATAGGAATCAATTCTATAAGAAAATACTACATTTTCAATAAAAATCCCGAAATTAATTAAAAATTTGTCAGTGGGGCCCACATTTCGGAATCCGGTGAAAGTTATAAAATCCGACAACCCATTCAATTACGAGTCCAATCATACTAGTTTCACTCAAATCCGACTCCGAATCGATACCAAAATCTCAAAAATTCGTTTCTATGAGATTTCTAAAATTTTCCAAATTTCAATCTCAAAACACTAATTAAATGGTGAAAACAATGATATATTTGTGTGTATAGACCAAATCCGAGTTGGAATCACTTACCTCAAATGTCTTTCCTTGAAAATTTGCCAAACGTCACTTCTGCTCAAGCTCAAGTTTGTCAAAAAATGGCAAATGGGTCGAATGCCTCTGTTTTTATAACTTACAGATCTGCCCAGTTCGATCTCGGGAGATCGATCTTGAGAGCTCGATCTCGGGAGCTCGATCTTGTGAGCCCGATCATGGGAGCTCGATCATAGGAGCTCGATCTTGGGAGCTCGATCATGGGAGCTCGGTCTTGGGAGCTCGATCATTTAAACTCGATCTTGGGAGCTCGATTTTGGGCTTCGATTTTTTTTGGCCTCGATCATGGGCTCGATCACAACCCAGAATTTCCAGCAGAAGAGAAAAAAATTACAGCAGCTGTTTAAGTCCAATTTGTGATCCGTTAACCATCCGAAACTCACCCGAGGCCCTTGGGACCTCAACCAAATATACCAACAAGTCCTAAAACATCATACGAACTTAGTCGAACCTCTAAATCACATCAAACAATGCTAAAACCATGAATCATACCCCAATTCAAGCTTAATGAAACTAAGAATTTTTAACTTCTACATTCGATGTCAAAACCTATCAAATCAACTCCTATTGACCTCAAATTTTGCACACAAGTCATAAATGACATAACAGAGCTATGAAAATTTTTGGAACTGTATTCCGACTCCGGTATCAAAAAGTCAACTCCCCGGTCAAACTTCCAAACTTAAATTCTTGTTTTAGCCATTTCAAGCCTAATTTCACTACGGACTTCCAAATAAAACGCCGATCACGCTCCTAAGTCCAAAATCACCATACGGAGCTGTTGGAATCATAAAAATTCTATTCCGGGGTCGTTTTCACATAATTCGACATCCAGTCATTATTTGAACTTAAATTTTATTTTTAATCAAAATTTCATATCTCGGGCTAGGGACCTCGGAATTTGATTCCGGGCATACGCCCAAGTCCCAAATCACGATACGTACCTACCGAAACTGTCAAAACACTGATCCGAGTCTGTTTGCTCAAAAAGTTGACCAAAGTCAAACTTAGCCTTTTAAAGCCAACTTAAGGAACCAAGTGTTCCGATTTCAACCCAAACACTTTCAAATCCCGAACCAACCATCCCCACAAGTCATAAATCATTTAAAGCACATACAGGAAGTTTTATTTAGAAGAACAAGGTTCTAAAACTCAAAACGACCGGTTGGGTCGTTACATTCTCTCCCACTTAAATATACATTCGTCCTCGAACGTGCTAAAGAGTGTTCTGGAGTTATCCACAATTACTGTTTAACACCTTGTGCACCTACCCGTGCTACCACACCCAGTTGAGCACATTAACTCGAGCCAATCTTAAAATTCTCCCATTTATTTAAGCAAATAAGCCTTAGAGCCCAATTCTAACATCCAGAATTCTCCACCATGCCTGTTTCCAACCTATGAATGTCGTATCAATCACTACACGATGCACTAATACAGGATTGCATACCTTTGTTGAATTTAGACCATGCACCGCATCATTCACATGACTATAATAACATCCTCCGATAACAATAGCCAAAATTTCATGAATCTGATGTTCACAACACACCTCATGATACATATAAGTCATGTTCCAACTCTTGAAATGCTTCCACGATGGAAGAAATGTGTAGAAATTCATAATCAACTGCCGAGTCAACAATTATTGAGTTTCTCCTTATGACAAGAACCATTGCCTCATTATAACTAAATAATGGTATTTGCTCTTTATTACACTCCATATAATCTGATCGCACAGATCCCAAATCCAATAATCTCGTCTCACCAAGTATAAGCTGCTCAGGCAATAAACCACCTTAGACACGATAAAAAAAAACCTCATATGATGCCACAATGAGCTAATAAGCTACGGACTCGATTGCGATACATAAGAAAAACGAATTCTGGAAAGGATTACTCAACCCACGTGACTAATTAGACAACTGAAAAGGAGTCATGAACCTTCCTCAGAAAATGGGACACAAACACACAAAATAGAATATATGGGACTGTACTCGACATCACACTGTTGCGACGTGCAACCCGATTCAAACAACATACCCGTGGCGGCGTGCCACCCGATCCGCACAAAAAGAAACTATAAGAAAATACTTACTGAGCTAAAATTCTCATTACTACAAAATATCTGAATATCAGACACGAGCACGCTCAGTGCATAATATCATCACTGGAAGGACCGACAGTGCCATACACTACAAAACTCAAGCACAACTAAGGTGTGATATATGATATGAATCTCGAGAGCCATCCTGCTCATATAACACCATCGCTACGCGGAACCTCATCACATAAGAAATTTATCAAGCCATTTCATAACTCACACGGAACAATATATTATTACATGAAATAACCGACAACAAAACGACATACAACGTCCGAATACTCCACCATAGAGAGCTTTTACGCTGAAATGAACACATTCGGCCTGATATAGAGCCCGAATTCATATTTAAGTCCATCCACAGACCTCAAGCCGATTCTGATCGCACTGTACTAGGCTAATAACCTTTCAAGGATCCATAATAACCCTTTTCCCCATAACACACAAGAATAGCCATCATAATCGGAACAACTTCCACAGTCCACAACCAAATGAACAGAGCGCCCTCCAGGCATAAATTCTCGAATCAGCGATATTACCACAATCTTCATACTTGGTTTCAATCTTCACTCAATCAAGTGACTGCATGTCACTCTTACACAATATTTCTGTGAGACACTCTCCCACGACCTTTCGCACTAGGTAACAAGTCTGCACATCCATGCTACCGGTTACACTAATGTTGAAAAGCATATCAAAAATCCACAAATCAATACACAAGGTCTCTTACACCTGACATCGACCTTAGATGATTCCAAAAACAATACCATCTTACTTTAAACATCTAAATCCCTTTCCTGCTCATCCGAGCTCATGACATCCTTGTCAACACCGAACCAAAATCTTAAATCCTCAACTTTCGAATCCCATGCTACTTAGTGCACTTAATCACGCCCATGCACATGAGTACAAGATTTCCACCATAACTCCCGAACCACTAATAGAGTAAACACTTCATCATATAGAAACCTTCTTCTTAACTCATTTCAAGAGAACTATTGCAACACGTGACTGAATTCCCATATCCGTAGAAAATACCGGCCTCAAGTAGTGGTCTAAGCCACCATAACTTTCCGGGATCCCTCTACACATAACATGCCATAATACTTGAATTCCTCCAGATAAAATCAATTATGGCGGCCGCCAATCCTCGCACGTACCGCCACAAATTACATGCATAACTCTATGCGCTGAAGGAACTAGTCATTACCACCACCATGCCGATTCAACCATTGTTAGCCGACCCGTTGTTTTCTTAATTTATTCCCAACTTGCCTTAGAAATAATAATAGCTTTATTCATTACTTCACGAACTCAAATCCGCACTCATCCCAAGTGACGTTATTTCATGATACCACGCTGTTTCAAAATACACAAATCATCTCATACCCCTCCTTGTGCGCACTTTTTCATCTTCAACTGTTACACCCATTCTGATACCTTTTTTTTTAATCCGAAGTTATTTTCTTCCGTTTCTCAAATGCTACACCACAACCTAAAGATAACGCAGAGTACTCCAAGCCCTGTTTCATAATCTGATGCAAAAGCTCGATACTCAACCATACTACGAACTCGAGATCCTTAGACACCGCACTTTAAATTTTTGAACCCGCTAAGACCGTTATTGAGAGTCACTTGCTCCGACTTGTTCCCAAACATGATCAATTCCAAGGCCCTGCTAGCACATGGACACTTTATCAAGGAAACATCCGACTGTATCACTTTCCTGTGCATTACATCTACACGAAGCATAAACTCTGAGTCTTCCAAAAACCTGAATATGGATTGATAAGGCCAAATATGGCACACATTCCCCAAATCCTTTGCTCAAATTACCACTGAAGTTTTCTTTCCTTAGTTGCAATGATCCACCAATACACTGATAACCAGAAACCGCACAACTTGACACTACGCAATCCAATCATAGACGATGGGGCTCTCCCACTTAGCTTGAAGCTACAATTACAAAATTTTGAAATCCACCGAGATTCTTTCTTCATCGTTGACATGATCCTGCACACGCAACTTGCCAAATTTTTCTTGAAATCCTTCTAGTAACCTTTAATAAACACTCTGAACCACTAGCCACATTTACATATTAAATCTCTTACCGGGTAACCAGTAGAATTCTTCGAAGAAGCTTTGTCAATACCATGCGACTGCTAACCTGCTCACAGGAGATAACCCACCTGTGGAAATTACATGCCGACATATTCCAACGTCGCTACACTGGGTGCAATTACTACGAAATCAGTAGATCATCCTGAGTCCGAGCTCATTCACCAGCTGCACCAGTCCGTTCACTCCTCATGGACGTCAACTAAAGGTGTGACAATACATTCCAATCCAAAGTCATATTGTATCCTTCTTCATATCAAGCAACTCCCTCCTGTTGTATCCAATCTTCCTCAATATAGAAGCCAATATACTAAATTAAGTCCGTAGACCTAGTCACTGTCCATTTTACATCCCAAATCACTCCAAACGTTCCTCAAGACATGTAATCATCCTACCACGTAACCCATGTGCTACCTTGCAACTCTCCCACTTTGGTCAACCATCTCCTTTAAGGAACTACTCTGCTTCTGTTTTCTTATACTTGGCCTTTTCGGAACCTAACCACCGCAAGGCACCTTCCACATGTCCTTCCTCATCCTTCGCTGCCCAGTTGTTGCCTTAACACAAAATACGTCTCTGTAGCACTTGAACCAATAGCTCATTACCAGCTTTAAACCTTTCTGACGATCATCCTTCTCGAGACATCAATACTAGAAACGCTACTTTGATCCTGAATTACTGCACACCGCGATCTCTAAAGACTGCTTCCCCTATACCAATTCCTAACACTCCGTCGTGAAGGCGAGTTGAAGAAAACCATAACACTGGCGAACCTTAACGCATTTTACAAGGCGATGACACCACATCAAAATTGAGAACTCTACCACACTCGAAAATATCAAGCTTCGTTACTCCATCAACCCCAAACATGAACATTCATAGTCCGGTTGCCTTTTCTCCGCTGGAATTAAAACATGGAACCTCTGAATCATGTACTGAGAAAACCTTCTTTCAAGTCGTTTACTGCCCTGACACATAGACGTGCATTTTTCCATTTCATAAACACTGTGCGATAACAACGTACGAATCGTCATATCAATCAATGCCAAATCTCAAAACCTTAGGTAGTACTGATACTTAATTTGAAATGACAGAGCGACCTTTCGCAAGGCGATGACAATAGCCCAATTAATTACACAAGGAGAAGTATCTTGTACTACACCTGTAGTACCATTAAAATTTTCATTGATCCTCAATGTATAACAAATGTTTCACGTCGCATAAGATTGAATAAGAAGGAAATGTAGGCATAAGCCTCAAAGGAATTGAATCACATGATGAGGAATCAAAAAGGGAAGTATTCCTAACAGCCTTGTAGCCTCTCGAAGATAAGCACAGACGTCTCCGTACCAATCCGCAAGACTCTACTAGACTTGCTCATGACTCGTGAGACCTAAGTGAACCTAGCGCTTTGATACCATGTTGTCACGACCCAAAATCCGAAAAGGTCGTGATGGCGCTAGACACCACTGTCAGGCAAGCCAACCATAATCAATTTACTTCATTACCCATTTTAGTATTTTTGAAATAAAAATTTCTTCAATAAAATAGTAAAGATAAAACTCATAGAGTAAATGATAAATTTTTAAAAAAATAAAAATTCTAAACAATTCACAATCATTCCCAAAACCCGGTATCACAAGAGCATGAGCATTTACTAGGGAATTAAAATAAAATACAGCATCTGTCCAGAATACAAATTAGACAGGAAAGTATAATAACTCTGACGGAGATTCTGTTAGCTGCGGATCGTAATATAGAATGCAGCTCACCTATGTCCCCACAATTATTAACCACACCTCTGAGCCCACAAGGCCGTTATACATATTTGTACCTGCACAATAAAATATGCACCAAGTGCAGTATGAGTACGAAAATAACGTGTACCCAGTAAGTATCAAGCCTAATCTCGAAGAGGTAGAGACGAGATTGCCGACTATGACACTCACTATGGGTCAATAATATTAAATAATCATAAAAATAGAAATATTTATATCAACGTGATTCACAGAGTTAACAATAATTTTATTGAACCAGAAGAAATAATTAAATTCCTTCAATTTCAATAATTCTCAATATATTAATTAAATTCCTTCAATTCAAATAATTTCTAATCTATTAATAAATCCTTCAAATTCAATAAAGATTCCAATTTATCAAATAGCTTTACAAGCTGCAATTCAATTTCAATAAATTTTCAATTTATCAAATAACTTTACAAGCTATAATAAAATGTCCAAGTATCATGTAATTATTATTATTATTAAGTACGATTTCTGCCGAGGACGTACGGCCCGATCCAGAGTGTCGTGTACACTGCCAAGGGACGTGCGGCGCGATCCATAAATGCATCTATCCTGCCGAGGCATTCGGCCCGCTCCACAAGAAAGGAAGACATTTTCTGATGTACCTCCGGAAGGAGAGTATATTTATTATTAAGGTAAATTCGGGAGGAAGAATAATTTTTTTTAACAATTAATTAATTAAAACAAAAAATCAAGCATATGAGGTTTCCATCCTTTAATATCTTTATCTGAAAATTCACAATATATTCATATTCATATTCACACACACACATATATTGTGAGGGGGAAATTACCCATAGGGATTAAATTGAATAATTGTTGCTAATTGCGAGGGCTATACGCACGAGGTGACGAGAGTCCGTGCGTAGCTACTATTAATGCTAAAGTCCTGGTGGTTTAAGACTCAAAGCATGAATTACTTGTGTAAATTATATTCTTTGTTTAATTAATATTAATTGATATATATATATATGAATATATTGTGAATTGCAATTCACAATATATTCATATATATATATATCAATTAATATTAATTAAACAAAGAATATAATTTACACAAGTAATTCATGCTTTGAGTCTTAAACCACCCAGACTTTAGCATTAATAGTAGCTATGCACGGCCTCTCGTCAACTCGTGCGTACGTAGCCCCCGCAATTAGCAACAATTATTCAATTTAATCCCTATGGGGTAATTTTTTCCTCACAAGATTAGACAAGAGACTTACCTCGTCTTGCTCTAATTTAATCCACTAGTAGGCCTTTTCCTCCATTATACAACTTCGATTGGCTCGAATCTAACCAAAAATAATTCTATACAATCACTAAAATTTATAGGAATCAATTCTATAAGAAAATACTACATTTTCAATAAAAATTCCGAAATTAATTAAAAATTCGTCTGTGGGGACCACATCTCGGAATCCGGCAAAATTTATAAAATCCGACAACCCATTCAATTACGAGTCCAACCATACCAGTTTCACTCAAATCCGACTCCGAATCGATACCGAAATCTCAAAACTTCATTTCTATGAAATTTCTAAAATTTTCCAAATTTCAATCTCAAAACACTAATTAAATGGTGAAAACAATGATATATTTGTGTATATAGACCAAATCCGAGTTGGAATCACTTACCTCAAATGTCTTTCCTTGAAAATCTGCCAAACGTCGCTTCTGTTCAAGCTCAAGTTTGTCAAAAATGGCAAATGGGTCGAATGCCTTTGTTTTTATAACTTACAGATCTGCCCAGTTCGATCTCGGGAGCTCGATCTTGGGAGCTCGATCTCGGGAGCTCGACCTTGAGAGCTCGATCTCGGGAGCTCGATCTTGTGAGCTCGATCATGGGAGCTCGATCATGGGAGCTCGATCTTGGGAGCTCGATCATGAGAGCTCGGTCTTGGGAGCTCGATCTTGGGAGCTTGATTTTGGGCCTTAATTTTTTTGGGCCTCGATCTTCGGCTCGATCACAACCTAGAATTTCCAGCAGAAGAGAAAAAAAATTACAGCAGCTGTTTAAGTCCAATTTGTGATCTGTTAACCATCCAAAACTCACCCGAGGCCCTCGGGACCTCAACCAAATATACCAACAAGTCCTAAAACATCATACAAACTTAGTCGAACCTCTAAATCACATCAAACAACGCTAAAACCACGAATCATACCCCAATTCAAGCTTAATGAAACTACGAATTTTTAACTTCTACATTCGATGTCGAAACCTATCAAATCAACTCCGATTGACCTCAAATTTTGCACACAAGTCATAAATGACATAACAGAGCTATGAAAATTTTTGGAACTATATTCCGACTCCGGTATCAAAAAGTCAACTCCCCGGTCAAACTTCCAAACTTAAATTCTTGTTTTAGCCATTCCAAGCCTAATTTCACTACAGACTTCCAAATAAAACTCCAATCACGCTCCTAAGTCCAAAATCTCCATACGGAGCTGTTGGAATCATCAAAATTCTATTCCGGTGTCGGTTTCACATAATTCGACATCCGGTCACTATTTGAACTTAAATTCTATTTTTAATCAAAATTCCATATCTTGGGCTAGGGACCTCGAAATTTGATTCCGGACATACACCCAAATCTCAAATCACGATATGGACCTACCGAAACTGTCAAAACACTGATCCAAGTCTGTTTGCTCAAAAAGTTGACCAAAGTCAAACTTGGCCTTTTAAAGCCAACTTAAGGAACCAAGTGTTCCGATTTCAACCCAAACACTTCCAAATCCCGAACCAACCATCTCCACAAGTCATAAATCATTTAAAGAACATATAGGAAGTTTTATTTAGGGGAACAGGGTTCTAAAACTCAAAACGACCGGTTGGGTCGTTACACATCTTATGCTTTAAAATTAGCAGATTTTTTTTTCATTCTTTGAAAACAGCTTCCTACTTCCGAATATAAACAAGCCCAAGGTCAATACTTAATCAGAATACAAATGACCTCTTCCTCACTCAAGGATTGCCATCCGACTCAAAACAGCACAAGTCATCGGGCCCCGGGAGCAAAAGACCTAATAGGCAATGCCCCAATTTCTAAAAGTCATGGCCACCCTACTCGGGAACTAATATCTTGGACAATCCCATATAAAACGGGAGAACAAGCCCAATGGGTAACTCCTGAACTAAAAGGCTACAGCCGATTTAACACGGTTCGGAGAAATCTCAAACTTAAGAAAGAAAATAAAGGCAAAATTTGTTTGAACCCTCGAACACAACCTTATTGTTTTGTGCTAAGGCATTTTCAACCTATGTAAATACAAATAAAGCAAAGAAAAAATATGAGAGCCGAAAGGGCAAGAAAAACCATATATTTATACACAATAGTTTTTTACAAAGGCCAAATCAGCCTAAATTTACAACAACCAAAAATCGGCCTCAGAAAAAATACAAAAGAAAAATAAGAAAGCTAATGTCCTAAGTGGCTTGGTCTTCATCGGAGGCTGCATCCTCGGGATTTTCTCTATCTTCAGATTCACTCAAGCTCTCGGAGTCTTCCTCAAGGAACGCCAGCCTTCAGCCCGTGTCTTCCTCCGCTTTAGTATTTTTAATTTCAGCCACAATATCGAAGCCATGGGCACTGACCCCCTCGAGAGCTTCCATTCGAGCCTGCCATTTCGCATGCTCGACCATGCCCTTGGCCTTAGCCTGGTTGACCTCGACATCGACCATAAACTGGGCCACTTTAGCATCAGCTCTTTTGTTAGTCGCGGTCATCTCGGATCTAGCCGCTTCGAGTTCATTGTCCAATCTTGCCTTATCAGAAACATCCATATCCAACTGATGTTGAAGCTCCTTGATCTTCACCGAGGCCTTCTCTTTTGCAGTTTGGAGCTGGGTCTCGGCCGACTCCAGTTGAGCTTCGGCGATCTCCTTTTTCGAGGCTAGAATGTCCATGTTATTTTTAAACTCTTCCGCCTCGACCTGTATCGCATCCACCTGCGTTTGGAGCCATCTGATTTATTCTAACCTCTGTTGGGCCTCCAGAATTGGATCATTAGTAGTTATCTCCAATTCATCTTCACTATCGTGAAGTACTCAAAATACCTGCTCAGCCATCTCGGCATGCTCATCCCAAGCCGTTGCCAAATCTGCTCGAAGCTTCTCACTAAGGAGTTTGTAGGTATCACTCTTCTCAGTGAGGTTCCGAACCTCGGCCTCATGCTCCTCCCAAATTCAGAGAAAAGGCTCGTGGTGCAACACCGAAGCCTGTAAACAAGGAAGAAGATGTTAGAGTTATCTACAACTCTAAATGTAAAAGAAACAGTAGAGATACCCTCGAGGTTACCCAATTTAGAGCATGTTGGGCCTCATTGAAAAGGCAAGAGGCTCCTACCTGTTCATCACGGCTTGATCCTCTTCGGTCACTAAGGACCAAAGGTAACTAGAAATCCCCACTGGGGGAGAGAAAACTCGGGCATCCTCCGGGACGGAGAGCACTATTTTCCGCCTACGATCGAGATTAGCACTCAGAGCCAGGAATCGATCTACCAGCTTTGGGCTCGATGAAAACCCAATAGTGACAGACCATGATGCTTTCTTTGGTACTGGTAATCCACTGAACTCAATAATATCCTCTGAGGCAGCGGACTCGAGCCCATCCAGAAAGCCATGAATATCAATCGAGCCCTGAACACCCTCGTAAGACCAACTTTCCAACATGTTAGCCTCGCGGATCATAACATCCGAAATCTGAGGGGATCCAGTAATGTCGATTATCCCGAGCTCGTCCCTTGAGATATCTTCTGCTACCCTATAAGTCATGCCCCCGGTCTCTCCTTCGACCATCTCAGCTCGGGAAGGGATGGCCTCGGCTTTTCCTTAATCAGGAATTATGGCCAGAGCTCCCTTATCAACCTCTGTCGATTCAGATGATTGTTGTATCACAACATTATCCCTCACACAGGCTAATTCCTCTTCTCCTTCTTCGGGCTCATCCCTTAATCGGCGGATCGAGTCCAGAGGCATAATACTGGAGCCCCCCTTGGGCTTGCGAGATTTCTTCGTCGGTTTTTCTTTTCCAAGACCGGGGAACTCAGAGCCTCTTTTATTTTCTTCTCTTTGACCTGCTTCGGAGCAGGGACCTCTTCGTCACCAGACGGGGGCCTCATGGCAACGTCCTTCCTAAGGCCTACAAAGGAAAAAAGAGGGGTAAGCAAGAGAAAAAGATCAAACAATAAACAATCTAAGAAAGAGGCTTACCATAACTACGGGCCTCCCATCGACCCTTTGATAGTTCCATCCAAGCGCGCTCGGAGTACGATCTCTGCAGTACCAGACCTTCAACCCATTATTTAAATTCCAGAATCGGTTCCGGCATCTGGGCCATAGCTGTAACAAGGATAGGAAAAATGTATCAAAAATTTGAAAAGCATAACCACAAAATTAAACGTTTGAAGGGGAATAATACTCATGATTCATGTTCCATTTCTCAGGAAACGGCATGTCATCAGTATGGATCAGTTCCGAAGTTCTAACTCGAATGAATAGGCCCATCCAACCTCGATCACGAGTCTCATCTATGCTTGAGAACAGTGCTTTGGTGGCTCGGATAATTAGGGTTGTATGCGGTGTGAGAATTGTGAAACAAAAGGATTTTTTGAAGAAGATGGAAGAGTAGAGAAGAAGTTTTGAGTGAAAAGTTTTGAATGAATATGAAGATTTGAATACTTATAGCCTAGTAATGACGGTTCAAAACTAGTAGTGGCCGACCAATGACTGACAGACATTTAATGCCTTGGTAACTGAACCGACGGGATGTTTGTCACATACGTTATAATCAGGCTATTTGCTGACGTCGTCATCCACCGAGTCAGAGTTCGGAAATTCATATCGTTTCTCGTCATCATCTTTCCGATGAACAAGGGGACTATCTGTATACGGTCAAAACTGAGTTTGCCCTTTGTATGAATAATCAAGATTGGAACATGATAGACCAAGGATCAACTTCGTGTAATATCAAGCCATGAGGCAAAGTTAGGTTACCGAGGTCGAGACCCAGAGGTCGAGCAAAATAGAGGCTGACCAAGATTAAGATCGGCTAAGATCAAGGTCGAGAAAAATAGAGAGCAGTCAAGATCGAGATCGGCTAAGATCAAGGTTGAAAAATGGAGACCGGTCAAGATCGAGATCGGCTAAGATCAAGGTCGAGCAAAATGGAGACCGGTCAAGATCGAGTTCGGCTAAGATGAAGGTCGAGAAAAATAGAGACCGGTCAAAGATCGAGATCGACCAAGATCGAGATCAAGCTAAATAGAGATCGATCGAAGCCGAGACCAGCCTCGATCGAGGAAAGCTTATCGAGCCAAAAAATAAAAAGCCCAAATATCTGCAATTAGGCGAGAATCTCGGCAGAAATCATGGCGCATATCAAGGAGAGGCCAATTAATTAATCTATCATGGGATTCCTTGTTGTATTTAAAAAATTATATTAAGAATAGGACCTCCCCACTATATAAATGGGGGTTTGATTATTTGTAAGCGGGATTCATTCAGATTCATAGAACATAAAGCAATATACTATCTTTCTTCTAGTTTTGATATTTAGTCATATTGGTCTTCTATCAGCTACTCTCCATTCAGTTTGAGGGTGATAAAACTTGAAGGCTTAGGCTAATTAATCCATTCGGCTTGCATTCATTTCTTTCACAATTAATTTTGATATTCATTTATATACTTTCTCAATTTGTACCGAATTTATATCACATATCCTTAGAATCGCGTATAAATTCAATTGATTATCCGTTTTTTGGGTAAACAATACCAATGGCAAACCCAGGATATACATGTGATATGAATGTCCTTGGTGGAGCATTTTGTGTCATTTGCAAGGTTGTTTATTATGTTATTCCTTAACTCTTGCTTAAAGGTAAAAGGAGAAGGTAAAATACACTCGTTTTCTGTAGTTGTATTCCTCCCAACTATTCATTCCCCGGAAAGTGGAAGCTTTTCTCCCAAGTACTATTGTCTTGGAAAACTTTAGGAATGCTTTTTGGTGACCCGAAATTTGTACTGTACGTTGTAGATAAATATGCTCTAAGATGCAAGAGGCGGTAGCTTTTAGATTTTGTATGGATGATTTTAAGATAACAACTTTGTGAGAGGCTGAGATCATTCTGATCGATGTTGTGCCTTCCAGAACCCAGGTGTTGCAGAACTAAAATAGGTGGTTTGGGACAGTTCTACTGTATAGATTTAGACTATGCTTGGTCGATGCATTATCACCTTCACGATATAGTGGATTTGAGAAGCTAGATTTAGTTAAGTAATAGTGTCATTGCTTACTTGATTTCCCTTTAAAGTTTTCATTCAGACCATATTCAGTGTTCACCCATTGAAGAGAGAGTAAATTATTGCTGCTTTTAACTTGTAGAGGTCCTTTCTTCCTACGGAATCTGTCATAAGAAACTAGAAAATCGGCTTAGTGTGTGATCATGCAACTAATTTAGCTAGCTTTCCCCCCTATGGCTTCCCATAAGTGGTAAGATTGCAGCGAGTTGAAGCCTGTTGCGGAGGAAGCTTGGTATTTTTAATTGATGATGGGTAGTGGAAGTATTTTAGATTTTTGCTGTTTATATGGCTTGATACTCCATACTGGTTTAGCGACTTAGGATAGAATGATACAGATTTTGTTGCCTAAGTTTTGGTGGGTAGAGTTACCGGTACTTGTATTGGTAGGAGGTTGCATGTATCTAGTGGAATAGTCGAGTTGTGTGGAAGCTCGTTCAAAGTAATGAAAAGAGATAAAGGAGGTTGTGTTTCTGACATGAAAATAGAGCACATTCCAGAAAAAAGCAAATATTTTTAGAAGGGTAGAAGTTATCTGAATTCTAATTTCTACTCGGTAATGTTTGGTTTATGGATAAGATAAGGTGGGAGTAGTCTCTTTTCTCCTCTAAGAATTCTTTCTACCTTGCAATTTAAATATGTAAAACCTCATATTTTGGTCATCTATGATCAGTGAGGATTCATATAAGTTCGGACGATACCAATAATAGTCAAGTGTCTAAGTTGTCATGGTTCGAGCAAATTTGATTCGGCACAACCTGATGATACATCCAATATTAATGATATGTGCCTAGTAACATATTGCTAGATCATAAGTACTCAATATATTGTATTCACAATTAAACAACGATCACTATTCGCACATTTGAAAAACACAGCAACCATAGAGTTAGGCGCAAGGTTTATTTTTCTACCACTGCAGGGCCCAATCATATACTCAAAAAAAAGTTTGATCCTGGCTCAGAATGAATGCTAGCTATATGTTTAACACATGCAAGCCGAACGTTGTTTTCGAGGAGCTGGGCAGAAGGAACTAAAGGTAGCTTGTCTCGCCCAAGATGTGAGAAGAGTTGAGAACAAAGTGACGAACGGGTGCGTAATGCGTGGGAATCTACCTACCACAGTCAAAGTTATCCCTATTCTTGATACTCATTCTTATTTCTTTTTTTTAAAACCTAATGTTGGAGTGCCTATATTATATTGTCTATAGTCCAAATGTATGTATCCTGCTGGGGATGTTAGATTATCCAGATTGATTAATGGAATGTGCTGTTGTGTGAGTACCCGACCAGTAATCTCATGTTTTAAATCTTAATTATGTGATCTGAAGCCTTAAAAATCATGATTTATCCTTCCTAGATTTACGTGCGCAGTCTGGGTGTTCTTCCGGACGGCTTATATGTTAAAAATTGATAAAAATGAGATTTTTTAGCTTAAACATTAATTTGAGTTGACTTCGGTCAACGTTTTGAGTAAACAGACCCAGATCCGTATTTTGACAGTCCCGGTAGGTCCGTACCATAATTTGGGACCTGGGCGTATGCCCGTAATCGAATTCCGATGTCCCTATCTCGAGATATAGAATTTTGATAAAAAAATTAAAAGTTTAAAAGTTTAATGATTTTAAGAATTGACTGGTGTTTGATCTAGTTGATACCGAGTCCGTATTTTGGTTTCGGAGCACGTGACAAATCCATTATTATATTTATGACTTGTTTGTCAATTTTGGTGAGAAACGGAGTTGATTTGACGTGATTCGAATGTTCGGTTGTGAAAATAGAAGTTTTAAAGTCTTCTTGAAAATTTCCTTTGATTTGGTGTCCGATCAGTAGTTTTAGGCATTATTTTGGTGTTTTGATTGAGAGAACGAGTTCATATTATGTTTTTAGACTTGTGTGCATAGTTGGTTGGGAGGCCCGAGGGCTAGGGGAGTTTTAGATAGACTACAAAGTGAATTGAACTTAGAAATCATAGTTGGTGTGCATCAGATTTGCAGACTTCGCATTTGCGAGGTTTGGCTAGCAAATGCGAGCCTCGCATTTGCGAAGAGACCATCGCATTTGCGAGCAATGGGCTGGGGGGAGGGGAACCTTCGTATTTGCGAAGTTTTGATCGCATTTACGATCCTGCCATTTCCGCATTTGCGAACACATGTTCGCATTTGTGAAGGCAGCAGCCATAACCATTTTTCGCATTTGCGAAGGCTTGTTCGCATTTGCGGGGTTCACATTTACGAACCACAGGTTGAAAATGCGATGCCAGAACTGTTCAAATAATTAGAAAAATGGGATTTTCACTCATTCTTCAAATTTTCAAAACAAGAAAACCCTAGGGGCGATTTTTCCAAGACTCTTTCTTCCCCAAATCAGTGATTCTATTGGTTCGGAGGCTCGTTTGAAAGGCAAAAGCTGTGATTGAGCATTGAGTGACCTTTAGAGTGAGGTAAGTGTCATGGTTAACCCTGACTTGAGGGACTAAGAATTGTTTGTCTATTTTCTACATTTATAGATGTTGGGTACAACATATATGTGAGGTGACGAGTACTTATGCGTTGTTGTCGGGTTAAAGCATGCGGGTGGAACTTATTCCTTGTAGTTTATTGCTTACTTGATCTTGCTATCCATGCTTAGACTAGTTACTTACTAAATTGATCGTACTTATCATGTTTACAGTTTTTGTGATAATTGAGTATTGATTCCAAAGTTGAGGTTTGTATTGTGGAACCATTGTCGAAGTAAGGCTTGTTCTTATTGATTCTACCTCCCTGCTATTACTTGTCCATTGATATGTGGTAAGGGAGAGTGTTAATGCACGAAGGGTGATATCGTGCCATATTGTGAGTGTTAATGCATGAAGGGTGATGTCGTATCATATTGTGAGTGTTAATGGACGAAGGGTGATATGTCATGCCACGTTATGAGAGTTAATTCACGAAGGGTGATGTCGTGCCATATCTATTGATTTATATTGTGAGGTTGAGAGTAAAAGCAGGAAGAGTGATGGCATGCAATTTTCCACATTGTGTTTAGTTATTTTCACTGGTTAAAAGCATGTTGACTGTTCTGGTTATCATTAGTTGTATCTCTTATATCTTGTGCCCCTTTAGCATGTCCCCCTCACAATAGTACATGTTTAGTTGTTATTGTTGTTTTCTTGTACATATAATGTTATCTGCACAGGTTTATTATGTGGGTGTCTTGTCATAACCTCGTCACTACTTCATCAAGATTAGGCTCGACACTTACCAGTACATGAGGTCGTTTGTATTGATACTGTACTCTACACTTCTTGTGCAGATTTTGATACCGGTCCTAGCTGATCGTGAGGCTTAACAGCTTGGATTTGCTGTCAGGAGACCCAAAGTAGATCTGTTGGCATCCGTAGAACTTTGAGTTTCTTCCTAGTTTTATTATCTACTCTTTCCTTACTTCAAAACAGTGTATTTTTGCTTTTCAAACTCTGTTTGTAGTAAATCATAGTATCTTGTGAGTTGTGACTCCAGATCCGGGTGGTAGTAATTAATGAAGTTTTTATATCATTCAGCACTCGTTGTATTTCGTTTTAGCGTATTTGCTGTTATTTACTAAATTGAATCAGTATTGACTTAGTAATTCTCTAACGTCGACTTGCCTAGCAAGTGAAATGTGAGGCGCCATCACGATCCCGGCGGTGGGAATTCCAGGTCGTGACATGTTGGTATCAGAATGCTAGGTTGCCTAAGTCTCACAATTCACGAGCAGGCTTAGTGGAGTTTGGAGGATCGGTACATAGACGTTTGTGCTTATCTTCCAAAGGATATGAAGTTTAGGAATCATTTCACTTATATTCTTCTCTGTCGTGCGATTGTATTCTATCATTGCTGATTGAACTCTTCTATTCTTGTCCTTCCGCAGATGGAGAGAACACGTACCGCATCTTCAGCTGGGCAGCAGCCAGAGCCTCTAGTGGAAGCTACTATGAGGGGCAGAGGTCGAGGTCGACGCTGTGCCAGAGGCTGAGGCAGGGGCATGGCTGAGCCCAGTGCCCGAGAAACAGCCCCAACGGTGGAGCCTCAGGTAGAGTTTGATGAGGAGGTTCCATCCCAGACTGTTCCTGTCAGGCCAGCTCAGGTCCCGGAGAGGTTCATTGCCACCCCAGTGCTTCAGGATACTTTGGTCCATTTGGTGGGCCTTATGGAGAGTGTGGCCCAGACTGGTACATTTACCATGACACCAGCCGTCTTTCAGGATGGAGGAGAAGCACAGACTCCTGCTACCCACACTCCGGAGCAGATAGCTCCCCAGTATCAGACTCCAGCAGCTTATCCAGTCAGAGTAGTTCAGCCGGTTGTTGCGGCACAGGCCAACGATGGGTCAGGTGTGTCTTCTGAGGCTTTATAAAGATTGGACAGGTTTACCAAGCTCTTACCAATTCACTTCAGTGATGCTCCTTCAGAGGATCACCAGGTGTATCTTGACAGTTGTCATGAGGTGCTACGGAACATGGGTATAGTAGAGACCAATGGGGTCGGTTTTGCTGCATTTCAGATGACTGGTTCCGCCAAAAAATGGTGGAGAGATTATTTGTTGACCAGACCAGCTAGATCGCCTACTCTTACTTGGGACCAGTTCTCTCATCTCTTCCTAGAGAAGTTTCTGCCTATCACATTGAGAGAGGAGCATCGCCGTCAGTTCGAGCGTCTCCAGCAGGGCAGTATGAATGTTACTCAGTATGAGACCCATTTTATGGATTTGGCCCGTTGCTCTTCTTCTGCTTCCTACCAAGAGAGAGAGAGAGAGAGAGAGAGAGAGAGAGAGAGAGAGAGAGAGAGAGCAAGGAGGTTTATTGACGGACTTGCTCAGCCTATCAGATTGTAGATGGCTAAAGAGACTGGAGTGAGATTTCTTTTCAGCCAGCTGCCAATGTAGCCAGGCGAGTCGAGATGGTTCTTGCTCAGGGAGGTCAGGTGTCTGACAAGAGACCACGTCATTCCGGGGGGTTCAGCGGTGCCTCATCGGGAGGCAGGGGTACTTTTGGTAGAGTCCATCTTCCCAGACCATTTCATTCAGCACTACAGGCATCCCACGGTGCCTTAGGTGGTCGTGGCCCTCATATGCCTTATTCCGACCAGCTAGCCTACATTGCACCACCAGCTTCTATTAGTGCACCTCCGCTTCAGAGTTTTCAGGGTGGTTACTCAGGTCGACAAGGCCAGTTTCAAGGTTAGTAGTAACAGCAGCCGAGGTCATGTTATAATTGTGGTGATCCGAGGCATATTGCTAGATTTTGCCCTCGGGCATCAAGCATCTCACAGCATCAGAGTTCTCGTGCCATGGTTCCGACACCAGTTGCTGCACCACCTGCTCAGCCATCCAGAGGCAGGAGTTAGGCAACCAGAGGTAGAGGCCAGACTGTTAGAGGTGGAGGTCAGGCCGTTAGAGGTGAAGGCCATCCATCTAGAGTCCATCCCAGGGACGTAGTTTAGGGTGATAGGCCCCAGCCCCAGTGTTATGCTTTTCCAGCCAGGCCTGAGGCTGAGTCATCTGACGTTGTTATCACAGGTAATGTTTCAGTTTGCAATAGAGATGCTTCAATTCTATTTGATCCAGGTTCTACTTATTCCTACGTGTCATCCTATTTTGCTTCATATTTGGTTGTGCCTCGTGATTCTTTGAGTGCTCCTATGTATGTGTCCACACTTGTGGGAGATTCTATTATTGTAGATCATGTTTATCGTTCATGTGTGGTCACCATTGGGAGTCTTGAGACTAGTGTAGATCATGTACTTCTCGATATGGTCGATTTCGATGTCATTTTGGGTATGGATTGGCTGTCAACTTATCATGCTATATTGGATACAGTGACCTTAGCCTTGATGGGGTTGCCTCGATTAGAGTGGAGGAGGACTCGTGGCCGTTCTACCAGCAGGGTTATCTCTTATATAAAGGCTCGGCGTATGGTAGAAAAGGGGTGTCTAGCTTATTTGGCTTATGTCCGCGATTCTGGTATGGAGGTTCCTTCAATGGATTCAGTGCCAATTTTTTGTGAGTTTACAGAGGTGTTTCCTGCAGACCTGTCGGGGATGCCACCCGACAGGGATATTGATTTGGCTTCGGGCACTCAGCCTATTTCCATATCGCCATACCACACGACCCCGCCAGAGTTGAAAGAATTGAAGGAATAGTTACAAGATTTTCTTGATAAAGGCTTCATTAGACCTAGTGTCTCGCCCTGGGGTGCACCTGTGTTGCTTTTGAAGAAGAAGGATGGATCGATGAGAATGTGTATAGATTATCGGCAGTTGAACAAAGTCACCATCCATTGCCGAGGATTGGTGATTTATTTGATCAACTTCAGGGTTCCAAGGTGTTTTCAAAGATTGATTTGAGATCTGGCTTCCATCAGTTGAGGATTAGGGAATCATATGTCCCTAAGATGGCTTTTCGGACTTGGTACGGGCATTATGAGTTTCTAGTGATGTCGTTTGGTTGACAAATATCCCAGCAGCATTCATGGATTTGATGAACCGAGTATTCAAGCCTTATTTGGACTCCTTTGTGATCGTGTTTATTGACGATATCTTGATCTACTCCCGCGGTCGAGGGGAGCATGAGCAGTATCTTAGGATTGTACTTCAGACTCTGAGATCCAGCAAGTTGTATGCTAAATTTTCAAAGTGCAAGTTTTGGCTGGATTCAATCACTTTCTTGGGACATATTGTATAAGCATAGGGCATTCAAGTAGATCCTAAGAAGATTGAGGCAGTTCAAAACTGGCCTAGACCCACTTCAGTTACGGAGATCAGTCGTTTCTTGGGTTTGGCAGACTATTACCGTCGATTTGTGGAGAGGTTTTCATCTATAGCAGCCCCGTTGACCAGGTTGACCCAGGAGGGTGCCCCGTTCGGATGGTCAGACGAGTGTGAGGCAATCTTTCAGAAGCTCAAGACTGATTTGACTACAGTGTCGATGTTAGTGTTGCCCACAGGTTCAGGATCTTATACAGTATATTGTGATGCATCCCATATTGGGCTCAGTGCGGTATTGATGCATGGGGCAAGGTGATTGCATATGCATCGCGGTAGTTGAAGGTTCACGAGAAACATTACCCTGTCCATGACTTAGAGTTGGCAGCCATTGTTCATGCGCTGAAGATTTGGAGGCACTATCTTTACAGCGTGTCGTGTGAGGTCTTCACGGATCATCGGAGCCTTCGGTATTTGTTCAAGCAAAAGGATCTCAATTTGAGGCAGAGGAGGTGGTTGGAGCTATTTAAAGACGATGATATCTCCATATTGTATCATCCCAGGAAGGCTAATGTGGTGGCCGACGCCGTGAGTAGAAAGGCAGCGAGTATGGGCTGCCTTGTGTTCATTCCAGTCGGTGAGAGGCCGCTTGCATAATATGTTCAGACTTTAGCCAACTAGTTTGTGAGGTTGGATATTTCAGAGCCCAACCGTGTTCTAGCTTGTACAGTCACTTGGTCTTCTTTGTTTGAGCACATCAAAGATCGGTAGTATGACGACCCTCATTTGTTGGTCCTTAGGGACACAGTGCGGCACGGTGATGCCAAAAAGGTTACTGTTGGAAATGACGGAGTTTTGGGGATGCAAGGTCGTGTTTTTGTACCTAATGTGGATGGAACTCGTGAGTTGATTCTAGAGGAGGCCCGCAGTTCCCGGTATTCTATTCATCTGAGCGCCGCCAAAATGTATCAGGACTTGTGGCAACATTATTGGTGGAGGAGGATGAAGAAGGATATAGTTTCTTATGTAGCTCGGTGCCTGAATTGTCAACAACCGGAGTGTGAGCATCAGAGACATGGTGATTTGCTTCAGCAGATAGAGATTCTGAGTGGAAGTGGGAGCGTATCACTATAGATTTTGTTGTTTGACTCCCACGGACTCAGAGGAAGTTCGATGCCGTTTGGGTCATTATGGACAGGCTGACTAAGTCAGCGCATTTCATTCCTGTGGCAGTTACCAATTCTTCGGAGTAGTTGTCAGAGATTTATATCCGTGACACCGTTCATCTTCACGGTGTGCCCGTGTCTATCATTTCTTATCGAGGTACGCAATTCACTTCGCACTTTTGGAGGGCAGTATAGTGTGAGTTGGGAACGCGGGTTGAGTTAAGCACAGCGTTTCATCCTCAGACGGACGGACAGTCCGAGTGCACTATTCAGATTTTGGGGGATATGCTTCGCGCATGTGTTATAGACTTCGGAGGATCATGGGATCAGTTCTTGTCCCTTGCAGAGTTTGCCTATAACAACAACTACCATTCGAGCATTCAGATGGCTCCCTATGAGGCATTATATAGTAGACAGTGTCGATCGCCGGTTGGATGGTTTGAGCTGAGGGAGGCTCGGTTATTGGGTACAGATTTGGTGCAGGTTGCCTTGGATAAGGTCAAGATTATTCAGGATAGACTTCGCACAACTCAGTCCAGGCAGAAGAGTTATGCCGACCATAGAGTTCGTGATGTTGCATTCATGGTCGGAGAGAGTGTTGCTTCGGGTATCACCCATGAAGGATGTAATGAGGTTCAGAAAGAAGGAAAAGTTGAGCCCTAGGTATATCGGACCTTTTGAGATTCTGGAGAGAGTGGGAAAGGTGGCTTACAGGCTTGCGTTACTACCGGGGTTATCAGCAGTTCATCTAGTGTTCCATGCGTCCATGCTACGGAAGTATCACGGCGATCCGTCCCACGTGTTAGATTTTAGCTTTGTCCAGTTGGACAAGGATTTGACTTACGAGGAGGAGCCGGTGGCTATTCTAGCCCGGCAGGTTCGCTAGTTGAGATCAAAGAGTTATCCTTCAGTTTGAGTGCAATGGGTAGGTCAGACCGTCGAGGCATCTACTTGGGAGTCCGAGTCGGACATGCGGAGTATATATCCACATCTTTTCACCAACCCAGGTACTTTTCTATGTTCGTTCGAGGACGAACAGTTATTTTAGAGGTGGAGAATGTGATGACCCGATAGTTCGTCTCATGTTTTAAAACCTAGTTCTGTGATCCGGAGCCTTAAAAATCATGATTTAGTCTTTCTCAATTTGCGTGCGCAGTCCTTGAGTTCTTCCGGAAGGCTTATATGTTAAAAACTTATAAAACATGAGAATATTTGCCTTAAAAATTAATTTGAGTTGACTTCGGTCAATGTTTTGAGTAAATGGACCCCGGATTCATGTTTTGACGGTCCCTGTAGGTCCGCACCGTAATTTAGGATATGGGCGTATGCCCGTAATCAAATTTCGAGGTCCCTAGCTCAAGATATGGAATTGTGATAAAAAATTAAAATAATTAAAAGTTTAATAATTTTAAGAATTGACTGGTGTTTGGTCTTGTTGATATCGGGTCCATATTTTGGTTCCAGAGCCCGGTTCTGGTCCATTATTATATTTATGACTTGTCTGTCGAATTTGGTGAGAAATGGAGTTGATTTGATGTGATTCGGACGTTCGGTTGTGAAAATAGAAGTTTTAAAGTCTTCTTGAAAATTTCTTTTGATTTGGTGTCTGATCCGTAGTTCTAGGAGTTATTTAGGTATTTTGATTGCGCGAGCGAGTTCGTATGATATTTTTAGACTTGTGTGCATAGTTGATTTGGAGCCCCGAGGGCTCGGGTGAGTTTCGGATAGGCTACAGAGTGAATTGAACTTAGAAATCATAGTTGGAGTGCACAAGATCTGCAGACTTCGGATTTGCGAGGTCTGGCTCGCAAATGCGAGCCTCGCATTCGCGAAGAGACCATCGCATTTTGCGAGTAGTGGGCTGGGGGGGGGGGAGGGGGAACCTTCGCATTTGCGAAGTTTTGATCTCATTTGCGAACACATGTTCGCATTTGCGAAGGCAGCAGTCATAGCCATTTTTCGCATTTGCGAAGGCTTGTTCGCATTTGCGAACCCCAGGTCGCAAATGCGATGCCAGAACTGTTCAGATAATTATAAAAACGGGATTTTCACTCATTCTTCAAATTTTCAAAACAAGAAAATCCTAGGGACGATTTTCACAAGACTCTTTCTTCCCCAAATCAGTGATTCTATTGGTTCGGAGGCTCGTTTGAAAGGCAAAAGTTGTGATTGAGCATTAAGTGGCCTTTGGAGTGAGGTAAGTGTCGTGGTTAACCTTGACTTGAGGGATTAGGAATTATTTGTCTATTTGCTACATGTTTAGATGTTGGGTACAACATATATGTGAGGTGACGAGTACTTATGTGTTGTTGTCGAGTTAAAGCATGCGGGTGGAACTTGTTCCTTGTAGTTTATTGCTTACTTGATCTTGTAATCCATGTTTAGACTAGTTACTTACTAAATTGATCGTACTTATCGTGTTTTGTGATAATTGAGTATTGATTCCATAGTTGAGGTTTGTATTGTGGGGCCATTATCGAAGTATGGCTTGTTCTTGTTGATTCTATCTCCCTGTTATTACTTGTTTATTGATATGTGGTAAGGGAGAGTGTTAATGCACGAAGGGTGATGTTGTGCCATATTATGAGTGTTAATGCACGAAGGGTGATGTCGTGTCATATTGTGAGTATTAATGCACGAAGGGTGATGTCGTGCCACGTTATGAGAGTTAATGCACGAAGGGTGATGTCGTGCCGTATCTATTGATTTATATTGTGAGGCTGAGAGTAAAAGCACGAACGGTGATGCCGTGCAATTTTCTTCATTGTGTTTAGTAGTTTTCACTGGTTAAAAGCATGTTGACTATTCTGGTTATCATTTCCGTTGTATCTCCTATATCATGTGCCCCTTTAGCATGTCCCCCTCCCAATAGTACATGTTTAGCTGTTATTGTTGTTTTCTTGTCATAATCTCGTCACTACTTCATCGAGATTAGGCTCGACACTTACCAGTACATGGGATCGGTTGTATTGATATTGCACTCTACATTTCTTGTGCAGATTTTGGTACCTGTCCTAGCTGATTGTGAGGCTTAGCAGCTTGGATTTGCTGTCAGGAGACCCAAGGTAGATTTGCTGGCGTCCGCAGACCCTGGAGTCTCTTCCTAGTTTTATCATTTATTGTTTCCTTACTTCAAAACATTGTATTTTTCCTTTTCAGACTCTGTTTATAGTAAATCATAGTAGCTCGTGAGTTGTGACTCCAGATTCGGGTGGTAGTAATTAATGAAATTTTTATATCATTCCGCACTCGCTGTATTTCGTTTTAGCTTATTTGCTTTTATTTACTGAATTGAATCAGGATTGGCTTAATAATTCTCTAACGTCGGTTTGCCTAGCAAGTGAAATGTTAAGCGCCATCACGGTCCCGACGGTGGGAATTCCGGGTCGTGACATATTGTCTCCTTATATAGTATATTCACCTTTAGCATGCATGCAATTAGTACAATTCAAAATCCATTGAAACTATCACATATTCACATTTAAGAAGTCAATTCAGATGTACCCTATCACAAAAAATAAATTTTAAAAAATTAATTAAATAAAAGAAAGAAACAAGATTAATATTGGACTATTTCATTGTTGATATGGGCCTGAAGAATTAGGGCCAAGTATCAGCCCAATCTTGATGCACTCGTTGGCCCAAACCCGGTGGTCCGTTCTTCTCTGAGCAAGTTACATATTTGGCCAGTCAATAAAAAATAATTATATTCGCTACCCGAATATACAAACTTATGCTGTATAGTTTTCCCTTCTTTCTTTTTAGTTGAGGGACAAGAAAGGAAACCCGACTAAACATAATATATTTTCCTACCTTACTTTGAAAAAATATTTCTAAGACTGTTCGTGAAAATTTACTCGTATACGATATATACACTAAATCATATGTTACATTGATATAAAAAAAAATATTAATCCACTAAAGAGGAAGGTAACTGATGAAAGTCAAGAGTAGACAATAGTTTTGAAGGTGACCACTAAAATTAAAGAGTTGAAATTTTTTTTAAAACTTTTTTATTCTTTTTAGAATTTATATATTTATGTTAAAAAAGGTAATCATCATAGTGAAGAGGATATGATAAGAGACAAAGGAGAAAGTCATTGTTGGATCTTTTTTTTTTTCCCATTAATTTAACATGAAAAAATAATTTAGTTGTCAATTTTCATGATGCAACTTATCATAAATATTTCAACTTAAAAAAAGAAGAAATTATTGACATGTGAATATATGTTTAGCTAATTTCTATTTGTGTATTACAAAATTGTGGAAAATAATATTCCTTTCTCATCATAATAATATTTAAATCATCTTTAGAAGAAAAAGGAAATTATTTTATTTCTATATAACCTCATATAAAAAGAATATCTTTTCCCATAAATTAATACCAGGATAGACTATATATAGGCAAGAATCAGTAGGTGCAAATGTGGTCCTAATTTTAGCTAATGCTTTTCCTAATTAAACTAACGTGCAATCCACGCCACTCATTATAGGCTACGTTAAAGTTCAATTATCTATTATCTATGTTTTTAATCATTGTTATCATCGCTAATATTAATTAAAGGACAATTGATTATGCAGTGATCTCAATTTATTTTGGATTTAATTCCGAATAAGATATACTACCGGTCTTTCGACATGGTATTACTTATTTTTAATTAACGTCTGAATTTATATCAATCTTAGCGCGAAAATAGAAAGTTATAAAAGAAATTTTGAACATATATATGGAGCCAAGTTATATGATATTATATTATATACTTACTTAGAGCAACTATTATGTCAAATTACTTAGCCAAGTCATATTTGAAAATGCTTTAGTTACATTGGAAGCTATATTTACTGTAATAAATTTATAATATTCCTTTTTATTTTTCAAAAAAGGAATGAGTTAAAATAAACAATTTGAGTAATTACAAAATGTTTATATTCGGTAGCCGAAAAAGTTTATAAAACTTTTTTATATATATATATATATATATATATATATATATATATATATATATATATATATATATATATATATATTTTTAAATATATAAAAGATATATATTTTTTACTATTATTTTGAGAGCGGCTATTCATTGTTATTTTCACTTTTTTCATAATTTAGTTTATGGTCTTTAGTTACTCTCAGATTACGAAACACTCGATTCATTTCTTTTTATTTTTTAATGTCACTTTTGATTGCACTTTTTCTAAATATTCTAATTTTCTTTCCTACTTTTTTCTTCTTTATCTCCTATATATTAGTAGGCGTGGCAAAAGTTATAAATAAATCATTTAAGACAAAACAAAATAAAGTGCTTAAACTACCTTCAACGACAAATGGAGTTGTTATACTAATTTGGATTATTTTAATCTAATTCTAACATAATAAGAACCTTTTTTTGTCGTTTGGGAGAGACATGGCTAAACTAAACAAAATTATCCTAGGATTATGAAAATGTCAATGGTGGAATGAATATGACACCTTGATTAAATTAAATTAAACTAAACAGCTAGATTGACAAATCATGACATTGAATTTAAATTCTAAAATATTATATATTTGTGGTCCAAATTTAAATCCATCATTAGTTGAGTCTTAAAAGTAAACAAAAAGAATTAAGTAAATTAACGACCAGTCACAAAAATTATGACATGTGTTACGGTCCCATTTGCTTTTTAATTACTTTTGTCAGAATTTCAGCTTATCTGCCAACTAACGGTTGTCCTGTAAGGTTGGTCCATAAAAACATTTCCCCTAATTTATGAGTGTTTAATTAATTAATGAAAATTATATTAGGTTATAATGAGATGAGGAGAACATAAAAGGGCGTTTGATAATGTTTGTGTAATTTTTATAAATTATAATAATCATAAAGTGCACCAACAATAGAGACGGAGCCATAATCTGAAGTTTCTGAGTTCAAGATTTTAGTCATTTTAAGTTATTGGATTCGAAATTAATAATTTAAACGTATTAAATGAATTTCTTAAGACAAATATAGAGATTGAACTAAAGTTACTGGGTTCGGCCAAACCCGCGCCTCGGTCTCTAGCTCCGCCCCTGACCAACAAGGATTGTTGTGGAGTAATAAGTACTGCTTCATCTAACTAAAGGTCTCGGGTTCAAAACGCTAAGTATGGAGAAGCAATTTACCGTTCAATATGAGATTTTCCCGTACGAATCCGAATTTAATCGAACCCGAATACGAATATCGGATGCCGGGACAAAAAACCAAAAAAATAACAACCATAAAGTGCACTTGGAGTCGTGGTTATAAGATTAAGTCATGTTGGTGGAAGTCATGATAGTTTGTTCATATAAAGAGTTGGGAAAGTACTTAGTTTTCATACCAAATTTGGATAATATTTTCTAATAAATCTTTAAAAAGACCTTGCTGTATCTCTACGTATATTGCCAAATGTACTTGCCATACACAATTTTGTACCATCTACCATGTTTTTTTTTTAAAAAATTATTTGGTGTTCGATATTTATATTAGAGCTCGGCTAAATTCGAATTCACGGACAGAAGTCCCACATTTGAGAGGTAAAGTATTTCCTGACAAAGGATCAAACACGAGACTTTTGGCAACAATAAAAGAGTATATACTATTTTACCACAACCCTTGTTGGTACTCTACCTGATTTTCCATTCGGTATTTGATATTCGTTTTGAGACTCGACTACTTCGAGTTCATCCTAGAAAATTCCATTTTGAAGAGTAACATATTCTCCACTGTTTTAAAAGGCGTTTTTGGGGCGAGCCCTGGGGCGAGGCGCACCAAAAATGCCCTGGGGCGATGGTGTGGGGCGAAAGTCTCAAGAGGCGTACGCCCAACAATTCGGGACGTTTGGGACATATTTTTTTAGTGAGGCGTAAGCCCCAAAGATTTTTTCAAATTAAAACTAAATTTGTTGAATAAATCCTTCATATAATACCCAAATTCTCAAAATTCAACTTGGTATTTACTCAAAAGTTGTAAAAAGGTACTGAAATGTATTAAATTTAAAAGTTAAGATCTTTTTATTGATTAAAGCCCCAGTTCATGGTTTTTCCCAATTCTTTATCTTGTACGCTAGTTTGCTAATATCTCCCAAAAGCAATGAATATTCATTTTTTTTTTTACAAATACAAAGAGAACGCCATTCTCCTTCATAGCAGCAAGTTCAAAGTTCAAATTAAAGGTTATTCATCCTTTTTGTTCTTTCAAGTAGAAAATTTTATTCTTTTCGACTCAAGTTACTTGAGCTTCTAAGTAGCGTATAATAGATTGTTTTGACTAGTTTTTTGTGGAGATGAAACACATCTATATATATATATATATATCACATATTTATAGTTTTATTTATTTTTTATGCAATTTTACATGTTTATAAATATTTACTGTAATTATATTATTTTATAAAATATTAAAAATTAAATACCTATGGGGCTTACGCCTCGCCGAGGCATATGTAAAATGCCCCGCCTTACGCTCATGCCTTTTAAACCACTGATATTCTCTAACAAAGAATATTTCATACTCAAGGTTCAAATATCATCATTGAATAGCGTTTTATTATACTTCTTGATTAACCCTTGCCATATAAATTCCAATGTGATATTCTTATACCTTATTCATATTATGCGATTGTTTTATGTTTGCAAACCACGAATCTACGAATTCAATCGATGAAATCTCGTTCCCATATACATTGCCTTTAAACTCATGATTGTCATTAAGTCAAACATAAAGTAACCTTATATATAATCCTCTTTGATTTAAAAAAAGAACAAAATACAAAGATAAATTCTCTTCTACAATATTCCCATATATGTGTAAGGAGAATTCTTTCAAACCAAACATTTGTCAAATCTTAGTTATATTCTTTTGACAATTCAAACTAAAAAGAAATTTCATATATCTTTGTTTATTGAGTCATGCTTATTAGTCGTCACTCGTCAGATTTAAGTTGTATATTAAGATTGTTTTTATACAGCCATTAAATTTTAACATATGCTAACACATTAATTATTATTTTTACCAGGTTATCCATTAATACTTATATATTCCATTGAGATTTACATATAATTACCTTATAAGTGACCGATTGTGTAAATATTTTTTACAGTAATAATTTACTCCCCAAAGCTTAAGTTATTTACATTTGTTTCCACAATAATACATATCTTGATATAGTTACATAAAATCTTGAAATTTTTATTTTTAGATGGATTTTCTTTACTTCTTACGTACTAAGTGTACGTGAATATATTCTATTTTGTTTCTCCAAGTTGTTTTTAATGTGTGAAAGTATAATATAAGGTGTGGTAGAAAATAGAAAGAGAGAAGTGATGTAAAGCAAAAGTAAGAATCATTTGAAGGAGGAGGGATTCCATTTGGATGCATATATAATTCTTTTTCACTTTTTGCACAAACTTGAGGAGGGATTCCATTTGGATGCATATATATATATATATATATATATATATATATATATATATATATATATATATATATATATATTTGCAACACATTTGATCTCACTTTTATGAGGTGGGTCATGTGGAAGAATATTATGAATCCATGGGTAGCCATCACTGGAATGAACTAACTTCCAAGAGAAAAGTATGTGTAACTCTAGAAAAGGATATAATAAAGAGAAGTGAAAAAAAGATATTTAAAGAATCTAATTTTTATACGCCGGTAATGTGAAAGATTTTGAAGTTGGTTGCCGGAACAAAGTGAGGAGGAAGCGAAGCTGTCTACGAAGCTTTGATTCTCCCCTTGTAGTCGTAATACTCGGCTTGTCGGCTGTCACATTTATCGACCCTTCTTTATCCTATTCCGATTTCACGATGTGAATTTAAACCACTGCTTTTTTTTTATTGTCTTGAGTGGGTTAGCCCCCTCTTAAGTCACATTAATGATAACTACAAATTAACTATTCATAAAAAGTAAGATTAATAACATTAAAAATAAGATATATTATCTGATAAAACATAGTATAATATACTCATAATGTAAAAAAAATTATACATAGTCAGTGCACAGGCATTTAGTCCTTAAAAATTAGAATAAGAAAACTAGTACTCCACTATTTTAGTCACAAGCTGACCAAGTAGTTGTACCAGACAATGCTACCTGTTGTTTCTTTGTAATTTGCATATAATCATAAGCTGTCAAAAGAGCTATAATTAATTTATTAATGTTACATACTTATTTTTGCTTTGCCAAATTGGGATCTTATCTTAGGGGTAAAGGCAATTATATGTAGTTCTATGAGAAGACAATTTCTCCAGAAGGTGCTAAATGTTTGACACCTAATAGTACAAAGAATGATTATATGCTATTCTTGAACTTCCATACTATGCCAAAATATAGAATGTTCTACAATTAATAATTAATAAAGAAAAATATCTATCTGGAAGCCAGATATAACAATGGATTCTACTTATCAGTATATGTTCAGAGGCGGATCCACGATTTGAACTTTATGGGTTTAGATTTGTAATTTTACTATATCTTATCTAATTTAATGGGTTCAAAATGTATTAGTTGTATATTTAATAATTTTTTAAGGCAAAAATACAGGATATGAGCATGTTGAACCCATAGCTTCTACACTGAATATGCCTCTGATCATGTTTACGACATACCAATAAATACAAGACATGTGTCTTTTATTAGAGGCGGATGCAATCTTTTGGTATCGGGTTCGTCTGAACTCAATACTTTTTACTAGACATAAATCTGTGTAAAAATTCACTAAAAATACAAAAAATAGTAGATATGAACCTATAATTTTAAATATATAATATGTTCAATGTCGAAAACTTTAAGATTGAACCCGTAAAACTTAAACCTATTTCCGAAGCTTTTCCAACAACAATGGGTTTTAAGTTGTTAAATTAACCCTTAAGACAAGAAGTAGTAGATGTCATAGAAATATTAATTTTTAAAAACTGTCTTTCAAGACATTGACATGTGTGATAAAAGCTTAATTAGTCAGTTAATCATCAGTTGAAGTCATACGAAATCATGGTTATGTTGAAGCTTTATGAGAATATATAGTGTAATTAATAATGTAATTAGTGCTGGCTTAGTGTCTTATATTATACCTAAGATAATATTAAAGATAGGTAAAATAAAGCTGTCCAACCAAGCAAAATCCTTATCTTCACGCTAGAGAAACTGAGAAACGAGATAATGGTAAGATAGATGGTTAAGATTAATAAACTTTTCTTCATTGTTTATTTTTATTATATGAGAGGGCAATTTTGGCGAAACGATAAGAATTGTCGTCGTTTGATTAGAAGATTACAAATCTAAGTCGTGGAACCTCTTGAAACAATATAAGGCAAAAATTGCGTACAATAAACTGATCAATGTGATCCGACCTCTCCCCTCCTCCCGGCTGCATAGCTAGACCTTAGTACACCAAACTGCTCTTCTATTATTTTTATTATTAATTTTTTAAAGGTATCATCATCATTTGATGATAGTATGAAAGCATATTATATTGGAGAACAATCATGGCGCAGCGGTAAGAGTTATTGTCGTTTGATTAAAAGATTATTAATCTAAGTCGTGGAACCTCTTATAAAACTATATACAATAAATTGATCAGTGTGATTCGATCATTCGCTATATCTCGGTGCATAGCAAGAGCTTAGTACACGTGATTGTGATTTGATGAAAGTATTGAAGGCTTATTAAATCGTTTGCCTAATTTTGTTTGTGATGTGCACATCATTTGTCATTTTACTGCTTGGTCAAGCTAAGCTACTCCCACTATTCCACATGTCTGATATCTCCAATTTTTTTTAATTTTTTTTTTTTTGTAATGTAAATCCAAAAGCAGTGGTTATTGTACAGTACAAGGCTGTTGTTTATTCTGATCTGTCTTCTTGTGTATTCTGAGGAATAAAGAAAATTATTTAAGTCCTATAAGCTAACAATATAAGATTTATTCACATCAATGTAATTTTTCTCATATTATATTAGGTTAGTTACTTTTTATTAGATCACCAATAATTAATATTTATTATAAAATGTTATATGTTATCTAATAATTAATTTAATCGCATAAAAATATTTTTTAAACTGTCAACTTAAACTCTAAAAAGAAGTGTATGATAAGAAATGTTAAATAAAAACCTAAGAAACGGAAAACCAACTTTAAAGAAAACATGGCTTCGTGTCTGCTGCTCTTTGTTCGTGACTTTTAATTAACTCATTCTTCCTAATTATTATTAATCAAAAAATTTCTATATTTGGACAATACCATGTGCTTCATCTATTAAAATAACATTCACCAGATGACAAGGCCACAGCAAAATTACTAAAAAGAAAAAGGAAGACTTGCTCTTTTTTTAGAATAACTTGAGCTGACAAAGTTAAAGAACTTCATTTGAATATCTCTCTCTATATATAAATTTGATTTTCATTTTGCAATGGTTAAGTTTGTCTAATTATTTTTAGTAAGAATGGAATTGTGATATGCATTCACTTTCTTAACCTTTAGCCTAGGCACTCATCTTATTTGACTTTTCTGAAATAAAATACATATTTGGAAGTTGGTAAAGACTCGCCCCTTGTTTCAGTCAGAATAAGTCTTAGAAACCGGATACATAAGATATCAAAGAAGGCTGGTATACGAAGAATCAAATCATAGAGATAACAAATCTTAAGAGGCGGAAGAAAAGAAACCTCGATAATTTATTTCAACGGAGAAAGCTTTCTCTTTTCCGATCGGCCACATAAAAAATAAAGAGGAGAAAAGACCTTGAAATAGAAATTCAAAATATTTCAAAAAATAAGTAGTATAACTAAATGGTAACAATTTACTTTAGGAAGAAAAGAGAGTTTAAAAGAGGTAGCATATGAGTGAAAGCAAATTATATAACATACACTACCAATAGTATAAGTGACTACTAATCATTTGGAGCTAAAATATTTAAGTTCTTTTTTCACTTATAGCCCGCGCCACAAATTATTTACATTCGGTAATCGAAAAAATGTATAAAATTTATATAATTTTTGTATAACATATAGAATATATATATATAAATAAAAATATATAAAAAATATACATTTTATCGGCTATTTTTTTAGAGCAACTATATAGTGTTATTTTTTCAATATTTAATTTTAGGTATATGGTTGGTAATTCAAAAGGAATGATGACCCCTATATATATAAAACTAATAATATTAACCTTTTTGTTTCTTATATGGACTGAAATTTGACGAGTTTGTAAAGTGTCTCAATACTATTCTCAAAAGCCACGTAAAGAGATGCCCAAGTTTGAATTATTTCTTTAGTATTAGATCTATAAAGACAGCCATGATTTCCTCCTCCTACTTATGCAGAAAAACTAAACCTCATATTATCTTAAAATGGCCTTTCATTAATTATGCCCCCTTTTGGACCATTATTTTAACGATGATAATATTGATTAGTCGTTAATTATATTATATTAATCTTCGAGCTCTGCTGCAGAAGTACTTATAATTTGGAGTTAATGATTAGGCTAATCTTGGTTAAGGTAAATAACTATGAGTCAAAAGACAATAACTAGAAGATACACGCCTAATTAACCTTAGGTTAGTTACTAAGTTAATTTAGGCTAAAGGAAAATATAAAACTAATACTTGAATAGAAGCATCAAAAGGTACCCCGTTGCACAAAGTATAATGCGTTTATGTATGGTTCGGGGAAGGGTCGCACACAGAGGCGGACCCAGGATTTGAAGGTGGAGGGGCAGATGAGCGGACTGCTCAATCAATGCTCCCATCGGACTTTTGATTTTAAGAATTGGAAGCAAAAAATATGACCGTTTTAAACATATATACACATATATATTCAGAATTTTTGCCGAGGTTAACAGGATCTGGTGACCCCTCTAATATATACATAGGTTCGCCTCTGGCCGCACCGCAAGAGGTGTGATGCAGGAAAAGTATCCCGGTGCAATTATCAGTGGCTGATTCCATAATTCAAACTCGTAATTTATAGGCCACACGAAGACAAGTTGTTCGTTGTTCCAAGACTCCCTTCCAACTTGAAGAGAAGCATCATTCTTGCTAAGAAGAGAAAGTTTAGATACCATTTTGGGTACTCAAAAGAAAAGTGAAAAGAGAAATTGATCATGTGCTTGTTAATGAAAATCACATGATCATTTGCTAATAAAACCAAGAAATAATGCCAAAACAATAAAGTAAATTAAAGCAAAGGGTTTTTGAGGTTCTTTTATGCAGTCACTATCATGGAAGAATATGCATCCCTCCTGTTAAACCTTAGAAGGCAGGTAACACTACAACTCATGAGCTGTCACATTTGGATTGGTTTATCAGACAGAATATTTGAGAATGCGATGCACGAATGATGTTTGTATGAGCTCTTCAAGCCAAATGTAGCAGATCAAGATTTTAAAACCTTTTTTTTATTTGTTTATGCATTTAAAACCTACTGGTTTGACTAATCCAAATTCACACTAGTCCGACTAATTTAAATATGCATCATGTAGAGCCCATTAAAGGGGAATCACGCTTGCTACTAACGGGTTACTTCATTTTCAAGACTCGAAACTAAGATATATTTAGTTAAGAGTAGAGAGATTTAGTCTATCCCACCATACCCCTTGTTAATGGTCCTATTACGCATTCGGAACATATTGGTCTGACTGATCTGTATTTACACTGATCCAACTTATTCAAATTTACATCGTGTATTGTCTACTAGATGTTTCTCCGTTTCTGGAATTCGAACCTAAGCTTCTGGTTAAGAGTGAAGGGACTTAATCCATCCCACCATACTCCTTGTTAAATGCACTATCATGCGTTCAGAACATATTGATCTGACTAATTCGAATTTATACTGGTTTGACGAATCCGAATTTGCAACACGTATTATCTATTAAAGGGAGAAGCGTTTTATATAAGGAGTTTTTTCATTTCTAGAGCTCGAACGGACGCCTCTAGTTATAAGTGAAAGGACCTAATCCATCTCACCGTACCTCTTCTCGGTGGTCCTATTTTTCTATTAACCCTTTAAAGTGCCTTTAGTACATAGTATAATCTTGCTTGAAAATTAATATATATACCACAATGCCTACATTTTGTATCATTTAATTCTATCCCTCATTCCCTCTTCTCCCCGTACCAATCTAGCTAGCCCACCTTTATTGGATTTGTAATGGAGAATCAGTCTCCTAAATCAAAATCCTTAATCCAAAAAGAATTGCCAACTTGTTATAAAGAAGTGGCAATAGAATCATTATCAAGATATTTCAAGAATCCTCACATTTTGGAAGGTCTAAATGATGAGAGTTCTATAACTTCTTTTCCCAACATGAAAGAAAGATTGGTTTCAAGTTCAGATTCAACTTCTTCAACAAAATTCTCTGAGTTTTTTCCTCTCAATTTCCTTCAAAATGATCAAGGGAATAACAATATTATTCCTTTGAATAATTTTCTTGAATCTTTTCAACATCATAATCAAGTGTCTGATCATCAAACATGTTCTTCACCAAATTCATTATCAAATAATTACCCAACTTTAGGATTGTTTCTTCAGGAGCCTTCCATTTTAGAGATTTCAAAAAGAGCAGAAGAATCTCTAAACAACAAGAGCCACAAGTATGACACTAATTCTTCTTTATTCCACTTTCTTCACTAATTTCTCCTTTATTTCCATATGTATATATATAGTTGGTGCGATTATGATATGCAGTCAAACATGTCTATAACAGTCAACCTTTATAACAACATTTCACTATAACGGCCATGTTGTGTTGGAAATCTTATATTATATGTTCTCTATAACAGTATTTCACTATAGCATCCAAAAAATATCAGGACAAAGAATATTGTTATAGAGAGATTTGGTTGTATCTTCAAGCTCTCAAAACGTTTGTTTTTCTTTTTGGAACTGATTTTTCATGTTATCTTATATTATAGTATGTTCTTTGTAATACCATATCGCTATGGTGGCCAAGTAAATGTCGGGACAAAGAACGTTATTATAGAGAAGTTTGAATGTATGTTCAAACTCTCAAAACGCTTGTTTTTCTTTTTGGCCAGGACATCAGCTGACATATTTCCAATGTCTTCACTAGATGAAAGCCAAATCCATCAGCAGCAACAGGCTGCAGCCACAACAAGTACAACAAATTGGCTGAAAATGAATCAAACCTTAACAAATTGTACTACCACAAAAGGTTTTAGTGACTATTGGCTTAGTACTACAAAAACTCAGCCAATGAAATTCACAACAGGATCAAGAAAATCATCACTTCATTATAATCAAGGTAATCAAAAGTCGTCGTCGTCTTCTTCTTCTTCTTCTTTGATCGCGACGTCTCAAGGGAAACTATTTAGAGGAGTAAGGCAAAGGCATTGGGGAAAATGGGTAGCAGAAATAAGGTTACCAAGAAACAGGACAAGAGTTTGGTTAGGTACATTTGATACTGCTGAAGAAGCTGCTATTGCTTATGATACTGCTGCCTATATGTTAAGAGGAGATTATGCACATTTGAATTTCCCACATTTGAAGAATCAATTAAAGGCAAATTCTATAAATGGGAATACAGCAGCCCTTCTCGAGGCGAAAATTCGAGCAATTTCAACACAAACAAAGAAGGCTAATGAGCACGATCAATCTACAAAAGAAGTACTATTAGCTACTGATGATTCAACATTGAAAATCAAGAATGTGATCAGTCAGAATCAAGAAATGGAAAATTCTGAGAAAAAGGTGAAGAATATTAATCAAGAAAGGTTATTATCAGAAAATAATATTGATGGTGTTCAATTAAGTAGAATGCCATCTTTGGATATGGACATGATTTGGGATGCACTTTTAGTTTCTGATTCATCCTGACCTTCAACAGATGTATTATTTTTTTCTTTTTCATTTTTTTACCAACATTATATTTCAGAAGGGAGTCTTGGAGTAACGGTAAAGTTATTTCCGTGTGATATATAAGTTACGGATTTGAGTCGTGGAAGCATCCACTAATACTTGCATTAGGGCAAGTTGTTTGGATCACACCCCTAGGGATACATCCCTTTCCCGGACGTTGTATGAATTCAGAATATTTTATGCACCGGACTGCCTTTTTATTATATTTCAACATTAAGAGCATACATAGGTGTTTCTTTTCTTCTTCTTTTTTTCTTTTGGAAGATTTATGTGGCAGTGGTTGGATTTTTGTACATGTTGTTCAAGAGGGTGTTCAACACCTTTTTTCATCATGTAAATTTTTGTTTTTAATGGACTCTAAGTTTGCTTTGTGTGTGATTTATCAGCCTGGTGCTTTCGGTTGACTCAATGTTTTAAGAAAGTTAAAATTAGATACTCAAAAATTACACGGGAAATACTACAAGTCGCAATTGTTCTCACGTCATATTAAAAAAAAGAGATTTTAAATTGGCTCGAATATAAAAATTATAAAAAAAGATTCAATTTTACGATGAGAAAATTTATACGCGTTGTTAAGAAACTATGAGGTTTGATGTTCTTGATAAAATATTTTAAGCTTATTTTGAGGTTGCATTATGGACGCCGCAAAATCTACCAATACATGTACCTGGTAACTCTATACTATCAAAGCTTGAACAAATATAAAAAAGTCACCTAATATTTTTTGCCTCCACGCGGGTCTAAATATGAGATCTCAGGGTTCTCCTGTACTCCATTGACCACTAAGCTTTTACTCTAATGTCAATTAGAACCAATTTCGATAGAGGGGATTCGGATGAACTCCTTCTGTCCCTAGAGCTCCGCCCATGCATATACGTCCATCAATTATTATAAATGGTTTGCTAGGTCAATATTTCATTAATGTACCATAAAATAATTGCATAACATCACAAATACAAGCTTTGGTTGATCTCGTTAACCTATTAGTTACCCATTTTTCAACAAATTTCTTTTTACTATGTTCTTAGAAGTGGTTCATGTCAAGTCTTCCCAAAAAGCTTCACAAAAGCTGAGACCATTTCCGAAGGTAGATCTTATATTGTCTAATGTTTATATTTATATTTCACATAAAGTATTTTTGCTCTCTTAACTAGACTATATAAGTTACTAACAATATTCATTAGAACATACTTGTGCATGTTCATCTTGGTGCAAATAATTACGGGCATTAATAGAAGGTAATGTAAAAGCAAGAACGAAATTACGATTGACCACCAGGAGTTGTGGTGGGATGAATAAGATCCCCCTTTAATAGACCTTACGCGGCACGAATCTTAATTTGTTAATACTTAAAATATTATTAAGAACAAATTCCATGCGTTGAAAGAGAAATTAAAGTGTTTAATTTGTTGTAGGATTGTCATGAGTCATGATGTTCCAACTTACAACTTGTTCATCATTATCAGTGTGCTAAATTCGTTTACTTTGGAATTTACTTATTTAAATAAAAGTATAAAAATCGAAGTCAAATACCTCTTGTTTTGTCAACCCATCTCAAGGGGTTGACTTTATCATTTTCTAATAATAGAGTGCAATTTAAACTTTTTTTTCCCTTTCCTTAGTCATAAGACTTTTGACTTTTCTTGATTATAATATCACTAAGACTATTAAAGCCAAATAAATTATTTAAAATCAAATAGTATGTTATTGTTGAGTAATGGCTCTTACACTATCACTAAGACTCAAGAGAATAGCTTTGACAACGTACAAACTTGTTGGTTAAGCTAAAGAAAAAAAGTCTTCTAATTATTCAAAAGAAAATAGTTGACAAATTGTTGATATAATTAAACAAAGCTTTGGAAAGTTACGAGGAACTTTAATTAAATCAATGTCGAAATGCACAAGCACATGACATAAGCATCACTAGTTAGTAGTTATTATAAACTGAAAAAAAGATTGGTTGGTCGGTATTTGCATAACATAGAATAATTGCTAGATAATCAATTTAATAAGTACTTTTGAGCAGGAACTAACGTTTGGCCAAACTTTTAGAAACTGCGTCTAAATAATTTTATTTCAAAAGCGTATGTGCAGAAAAGTTACTTTTTTTTGCTTATCAAAAACTATTTCGGTTTCTAATCGAAAGTACTTTTTTTCTTCCTAGAAGCTTGGACAAACACCTCAACTTTGTTAAAAGAACACTTTTTTGGCCGTGGAGAAACTCGGTCAAACAGGCTATTAGTCTCCTATTTTTAACTATGCATAGAGTACTTGAAGAGCAAAAGACAGTTATCTTTAATGTAAGCCCGTGCCATTAACATCAAAATGGTTCATACTTCCAAGTTGTGTCCCAACTATGCTAAAAACTTGACAATTGACCAACAAATAATCACTAAGTCAATAGGCAACTACAGTTAAGATAGGTGTTATCTCTAGGAAGTTAACTAACTAAGTATGCCATGTTATATTTTCTCCTTAGTTGGTAATAAACTTTTATCTTCTAGGAAAAACAAAACTTTTTCCTTACTATGTTGAAGTTCTTGTTTATCAGCTTCATCTTCTTCTTCCTGCATTTCTTTATCTTCACATTCAACCATGTCTACTCTCTTAAGCAACTCGAATTCCTCTACATCGCTCAATGCTTCCACGGCCACGTTGTTGGTTGCCTTTGGAGTCTTCGCATCTAAATTCGGGTTTGTGCCTTTGTTGTTCTCCCAGTTGCTCTGTGCACATTTATCGGAACTTGGTCTGTACTCCGGACTCCAAGAAACGTTTCCATTTTCACTTGGAAGTTCACTCTGCACATCCATCATATCAACGTTGTGTTCAAGAGGAAGTTGCATTTGTAGCGGATTACTAACAACTTGCCCTGTTTTTAATCTCTGGCGATAGTCTTCCATCTCCAATCTGTATCGTTCTTTGTCTTGCAAGGCTTTCTCCTGATAAATCTGAACTCAACAGAATATAACCATTGGAAGTAGTTAGCATGAAACAAACAAGAACAAGTATATGTCTTGGAATATATAAATCGGAAAAAGTGTCATATATAGCGTTGCACTATGCGAAATATCTCAATTTTACTATCAGTTATACTTTGGAGCCATTCATACCCTAATGTAATTCCCTAATGTAATTCCAACTCATGTACAATGGAGGGTAATTTTCGACCAGTCAAAAGTAGAGAGAGAAATTTGGACCATATACCTAAAGTATTTTGACCAGTGGAATCCACTTAGTCCATGCTGGAGTTCCGTTAAAATCAAGGACGTGTACCAGACAATTTGTCAACGGCAAGAGTATGAATGACCCAAAGTACAACGGAGGGTAAAAAGATATTTTGTAAAATAGAGGGGTAAATTTGGACCTTTTCCCTATGTAAATTATATATCATTTTCTTACCATTTTCTCGGGTACGTTTAGGTTGTTCCACAATTCACCTATCATCCGACTAATCTCCCTATCCTTCCCAGGATAGAGAGGTTTCAGCCTGGCGTGTTGCTCTGCGAAGAAAAAATTATAACCACTTCTGTTAGGCTTAGGGTGTGCAGGATCGCGCTTCTTAATTTCACATTTCTTCCTACGCTTTCTTCGAACTACTCCAGTTGCTGATGCTGCTTTCCCCGTGTTATAAACAGGTAGATTCTGATTTTGCAACTCTTGATGCATTGTGTTGATTGGAACCTGATATAGAACACCTTTAAAATCTTCGGAACCGATCTTCACTGTAATAAGATATCCACTCTCGAACTTCCCATCAATGACACCACACACTGGCGAACCTGTCGATGGTGCTGCTGTTTCTGCAACCACAAAAGAAATATTTAGATCTTAATATTTCATTACTTTAACAACAGGAACTTCATTTCCAAAAATCTGTATATAATCAAATAGTAAGGAATCACTCAAACAGACATCCACAAAAAAGGGCCCCAATCCGGTTACCACAACCTTAAATACTTTTCAGCTTTTTTGGCAATTCGCCTGCAATATAAAATCTAATTAACTCATGAACCCACAGCGCAACGCCACAACCCCATGTCAAAATAATTATGTAATTGTTGCTATTCACATCATTCTTGTAACAAGCCTAATTCCACGGTGGGGATTATACACATTATTTGTTAGCTATAATAGGAACGTAATCGAACTTCCAACCCCATTGAACAGATAAAAGCATTCTCAAGTTATTTTTACTTCAATATGAAACAGAATTATCAACATAGATGAGCACTCATCTTATCATGTGAATCTGTAGATACAAAGTTTTTGAGACTCCCACGTTCCTAGCACACACACACACACCCACCCCCACCCCCCCGGCTCTTGCATCAATCATCTTTAGATTAGTTGCTGATGCTGCTTTCCCCGTGTTATAAACAGGTAGATTTCTTGTTTCTTGTCCAGTAATTGTAACAAAACTTGTTCCTTCTAATTTGAAACTTCAACAGATTTTAGTTTGACTGGCACAGAGTTACTATACATTTAGAAGAAAACAGTTGCATTCCAAATCCGCTTCGTAATGGCACTGATTTTCTTCTTAGAATTGATCATATCCCTTCACTCCATACATCTCAATATACTTCACTGTCTGTACTGACGATAGTATCATAGAAACTGACTGAGAAGTTAGTCAACGCCATAACAAACGGAGTAGAATGAATACCTATATGTTACGATAGCATATAAGGCAAGTATTTGGGAGAAGAAACAAGCTATATTGATGATGTTTACCGAATAACTAAGTCCAAAGATTGACCACCTCACCCCCAAAATGGATTAGTTCTACGTTATGCCATCTTTTCTACGTTATACCGAATAACTAAACTAGCCACTATTTTCCTTATTCTCCTGAGGAGGATCATCTTGATGATCTCGAAAAAGGATGTCAGAAATTTCTATATACATGAACAAAAAGGTTTCCGAAAGACATGAATGATGGACTATGACATAAAGATTTGGAATAACTCTTATCAACATGTTTAGGAAGCAAAGACAAAAAAAGAGGAGTGAGAACAAGTGCAAGGACAAGTAAGCAACCTTCAGGAAATGTTGTTTCTATCATCTGCAACTTGGGCGTGGCAGCTTCTATTTCTGGTGATGGAAGCATGTATCCGGCCAAGCCATGTGGTGGAGCTGCAGCATGTGAAACTTGCTGCAACACGTCTGCAGGACATCTATGTTTACAATTGAGAAAGCCTCGACACAACTAAGTAATTAATGCAAGAGTTTACACAAACCAGGAGAAGGGGTCCAGTGCTTCGCCTTGAAATAGTAGACTCTTTCATAGTGATGGAGCAATGAAATATAATACTTCCGGAGGATAAATGAAGCATTTGTGGCTGAAGAAGGAAAGCTAAAAACTGTTGTTACTTCCTTCCATCTTTTTTCCCCTAGAACCTGCAATTTCATTTGAAAAATCCTACTTGTAAGAAGAGCAAAACCGCTACAGATTCAACAAGGATTTCAACTCAATTAATCCAAGGCATTTATGTCAAAATATAAAAAATAAAAAGAGCACCAAAAGTTTGAAGATAATGAGTCTGAGTTACATATCAAGCTATATTACCTTTGCGATACCACCACGAGTAGTTACCTCGACAAAGAGGCGATGCAAATCCAGCGGTTTCCCCCCTATAACCGGGATCCTGAAAAATCACAACCAACAGAAGCATTAGTGAATTAACCGAGTGAACCATACAAACCTGAGACAATGATGAGAACGGAGAAGCCTATTATATTTCATGTTTGAAACATTTGATACTTAGCAAGAAAAGTCTGAAAGATTGGTAGAGTATATTTGCATAAGGAAAGCATAAAAGTTAGCAGATCATTTAGCACCTATAAAATTCCTGATCGCTATTTTACACTGGAAACTAGGTGAAATGCCCACTAAATGGGATGTTATGAGTTATGACCACTCATTGGAGCTCAGAGAAAACCCAAGGCTGACTGATCAATAGAAGCAGTGGCGGAGCCAGAAATTCTAACAAGCACGACACTTAAAAAATTCTTTATATAAGGGGATTCGACAAGTTATATATACATGCTTTTTGTTTTACCTATACACGCAGTACAATTTTCCGGCGAAGGGGGTTCAATTGAACCCCTTCACCATAAATAGCTCCGCCACAGAATAGAAGCTCCGACGAGCTTTGCTTTGAGCAAAAAAGAATCTCTATTTAAGCATGATCAGGATGAATCAGAGAACAACTTAAAGCATATCTCCCATTTTCGAGTAGGCAGTATGATCACATCACGCCTAAGGATTAGGCCGAAAACAACTTAAAAAAGCTATTTCCAGTTATTTTTTTTATATTTAAACAACATATGGCAGGGAGGCACAGCATGTGACAGGAAAGAGAAACAGGGTTGGGGGCACCCAAGGGTGTCACCTCACCTTTAATGAAATGGGCAAAATCATGGGAAAGCAAGTTCAATAAGGGGCAAAATATGCTAGGTGATTTCTTTCAATATGCTAAGTGGTGCAAAGTTGCCCGGTAACTGTACTGGTGGAAGGTATATATACTAGTGAAATTATCCAAGTGCGCGCAATCTGCTCCTACATTAACATTATTAAAAAATAAATAGATACAGGCCGGGTGGGGTAAGATAGGAGAGTTTAAAGGGCAGCCCGGTGCACTAAGCCATCGCTATGTGCAGGTCCGGGGAACGGCCAAACGACAAGGGTCTATTATACGCAACCTTAACCAGCATTTCTACAAGAGGCTATTTCCACGAACCGTGACCTCTTGGTCACATGGCAACAACTTTACCAATTACGCATTGGTTCCAAATAAGCCAAGAAGAAGAAAAAAAAACTCACATGAACTTGGTTCTCATAGCAGCATGGAACTTCTGCAAAGTATCCATAAAAAGTTGAGGAGAGGCCACAACATTTTCATATGTAGCCAATGGAGGTGGATATGGATGATAATTTGGCGGTGCTACTCTGAGTGGCACCGGACTGTTTTCAGCAGAAGATGATGCCATTTTCAACTTCTTATAACATACTTACAAAATCAACCCTCAAACTTCAATCACTCCAATGCTTGTTTTCTCAAGATTCTTCTCTATGCTGCAGATTACACAAATATAATTTAAAAACAGCTAGAAATTCCAGCAAAAGTATCAAGAAAACAACAAAAATAGTTCAATTTTTTAGACTAATTGAACCTTAAGGTCAAATTAAACATGTAAAAGGATTGTGATAGAAAACAGACAAAAGCTAGTCAGATGAAATTTCCAGAAAATAAGACTAATGAGTCCAAAACCAGTTAAGAATAGTCATATACAATCCAATAGTAGATGCAAGAAGATCCAAAAAGATTATAGGAAACAGACAAAACCAGAAACACAAGGGGTTAGTGCAACAACAACAAAAAAAAAAAAAATACCGAGTATAATCACACAAATGAAGTGTGAGAAGGACAGTGTGCAGCAAACCTTACCCCACCTTGTAGAGAGACTGAAAATGCCACTAGAAAGAACTGAATAACAACAACCCCTTTAACTCCAAGTAGCAGAGGAAAATAATCAAAGCCCAAGAAAAGCATATAATAGTACACAACCATAGCTGTAACAGCCATGAATATTGTTTCAGAGTACCAAATATAGGAACACAAAAAGACCTATACAAAGCTTCAGAAATCTCAAAAGCAGAGACACCCTTTTAGGCTCAGGTCATAAATATCTCACATACATAAACAACCCTCTCTAGGTCTATTATATCTATATACATATGCTATAAATTATAAAATCTTTAATTCTGACATTCTAAAGATATGACATGTAATTGATTTTTAGTACTCTTTTTCAAGAACCCCATATATCTGCATATATAACAAAGTCCAAAGCTCTATTCTTTCCTCTTTTTCTGACACAGTTCTCAGAAAGTAAGATTTATGACCTAAACTAAAAAAGGGTTGGTGGGACATAACCTACCCCCAACCCCACCCCACCTCACCACCCCAAATAAAATATGCCCTTTTGCAGAATGAACAATACATAAAAATCCCACCTTGAGATTTCAACATCAACACTGTTCTGTTCTCCACCTTGCATGGAACAAACACAAAAGTATTTTATTATAATCCAAAAAGAAATCATTTTTATGAAATAATACACCATACTGAGTAATAAAAATCAAGTCTTTATTATAACATAAAGAAAACTTACCAGCAAACAGTAAGAGAGATTTGATATGTACTGGAAATGAGAGACAATAAAAGGAAAGTGTTTTTTTAATATAAAGCCTTAAAAAATTATGAAAAGGACTGGTTTTTTCTATTGTTTAATATATTTTTCTCCTAGCCTTGTTGGTTTAATATTAATGGAGACTATGAAAATTTGAGGTAGTTTTATAATGATGAGAGGATGATGCAGAAATATATGAATCTTGAAAAGCCATGAAAATTTATAATTATTATTTTGCCCTCATTGGTTTACATATATAACAAAGAAATAAAGGGGTATTTAAGGGATTTTACTTTCAAAAATCCTAAACATCATAGAATTGCAGTTATGGTTCTTGTATATGCCCCGTTTGGAGCGGCACGTTTTTTTATTATCTCTCTACGTGCATAGCCACATATTTACATCAAAAACATAATTTTTTTTAAGGCACATATTAGATCACGGATTTAATTCATATAATATTTTTTTGGTACATTAATTCATATAAACTGACTTTTCCCCCCTATATATAGTACCTGATAAAAAAATATCAAATAGTTTTCTTTTTCATCTCCTTAAATTTTAGTGGACATAGTTATGCGGTCGGTGATGAAGTTTAGAGGCAACAAGTATTCGGTGAAATAGACGAGATGCACCTAAACCGGCTCGAACATCACCATCTTCAAAATATATATACTACCACATAAATTTAATTAATATCAATGTAGATTATAACAAGTTATTTACTGCATTTTTATAAATTATTACATATGTTAATTGTTGTTACGGGTCATCTTAACGCGATGGTATAAAAATTGTTATATTGTTAGTGCCACCAAAAAAAATTAAAGCCATGATATCACGTAATGTTATTCAAGTAGTTAAAGAAAATGGTTTCTTAAAAATAATAGTAATAAAATTAAGAAGATAATAACCAAAGGATATAAGAGAGAGATGAGTGCCGTAATAACAGGTAATATATTAATTATATGCATTTAAACAATTGAATAAGTCTTATAACTGTGGAAAAAGGGGTTCTCTTCTTTCTCTTTTTCTGGACCTCTCACTTAATATTCTCACAAAGTTTCGAGAAAAAGAGAACCATATATTAATGAGGTATCAGTTCCTTCAAGCGTACCACGTCAATTCATATTTGAAAACCGATTAAATCGATCAAATCGTACTGTATCGAACTAATTTTTAGATTTTTTTTAAGAAATTGTAGGTTTTTATATAAATCTATAACCGCATCGATAATTAGAATTAGTTTTTTATTTTATAAAAATAAACCGAAAAATACCGAACCGTACCAAATAAATTTTACATGTGAAAAATATATTTATCTAGTAAGTTTAAAAATAATAATGCATTAAATTTTTCTTTGGGCCTTGGAATTATGAAAACTATTACAAACCAACAAGTAATTAAATTTAAAATATTAATTCCTAAAACTTATTATGCTACATTTACTTAAACTAAGCTATTTCAAGTATCTTTATTATCAAGACACAAGGTATTATAGCGATAAGGAGTAGCAAACTACAATATATTTCATAGAATTTAGATTTATCTTTTTTAATATTTAATCTTCTATAGACTTTATTCTTGAGTCTCAACTTGGTTAATATCTTTCCACTCGTGTGATTTATATTTTCTTTGCCTTTGCTTGGTTTCTTTTGCGTTGTTGTAGAATAGTTGATGGATCTATACTCAAGTCATCTTTTATTTTTTTTAATTCATCACCATTTAAACGATAAAAATGTCTAGAGAGTTTTGCTAAGTCCTATAAAAGAACGTATGTTATTGCATTCTACTGGTGAATTTTACATGATATTTTAAAAAATACCAAAAATTAATCGAACCGTACCGATACCGAAGAGAAACCGACATGGATAAGACGATTTCGAAAAGTCTAATTTTGGTTATACATAATAGAATAACCGAAAAAATGGTATGGTACAAATTTTATAAAATAACCGATTGAACCGAACCATTGACACCCCTAACCGTGACAACCCAACTAATTAAAAAAAAATCTCTTAAGCTAAAGAAATATTGAAACATTTTTTCCTAGAAATATTTCACTAAAGCATACCGATTATTCTTATTTTAAAGGGATTCAACAGTTTATATTTGAGTTTCACATAGCAAGCCTAAATACTTAGGTGACATTTAGTTGGGAGCAGTGAAAAGAATAATCTACTTATTAAAATATAACATTGTTAATACAATATTTGATTATATTTTTTTGTTTCCACATAATCAATTACAATGTTCGATTCCTTATTATAATCCTTATATTATAACACTGGATTACAAATATCTGTTTTACAATCTCTACATTATTTGCTTCATAACCAAATGATCCCTTCGACCATACAAAAATGTTGTACATTCACAGTTTTAAAGCATTTTTAAGTATGATGTTTAAAATATTCATAATTTACAATATTTTTAAATATTAGTCAATTCGTTGAAACTTAAACTTCAAAAAATCGTGTCCAAAAGTTCGAAAATTATGTCCAAAAACTGGAATTTTATCTCCTGAATTTTAAATTAGCAGTTCATAAATTTAGGACATTTAGTCCTAAAGGTCCTAAATTTCAAATTAGCAGCTCAAAATTTTAGGACACTAAGTACTGAATTTCAAATTAGTAGCTCAAAAATTCAGGATACAAAAGATCAGGATATTTAGTTATGAAGTTTGGGTGAATTGACTAAATTTTTAATACATTGTAAATTATAAATATATTTTAAATACCAGGCTTAAAAGTGGTTATTGGTACAATTCACCCGAAATTAAATAGCTTAGATTAGGCTGGGCTGTGCTTTGAAGTTACTATGGTCGATAATTGGGCTAGGGACTGCCCATATTGCAATGAGACTGCAACCACATGATGCTGTAAAAATAGCACGGGCTAGCCAGTTTTCGGACTGGGAATTGAAAAATAGTCAGCGTTTGCAAAGTTATTGAAAAATATCATCTATTTTGCTGCAACACAGAAAATTCCAGCATAATATACTAGAGATTGGTGCACTTGTGTATGAACTTCCAGCATATTATGCTGGAACTCCAACACACAGAAAGTTCCAGCATAATATACTGAAGATTGGAGCACATGTGTATGAACTTCCAGCATATTATGCTGAAACTCTAGTATATTATGCTGGAAGTTCTCAGATAAAAAATTCGAACTCCAGTATATTATGCTAGAATAATTTTTGGATTTTGAACAGTATTTTCGTTCAGATTTATCTTTACATGAAAAGTGGCTAAAATTTCGATTACTTTTGAAACTATGGCTATTTTTCAATTACCACTTGTAAATCTTGTTATTTTTGAATTTCACCCCATGATGCTGCTGAAAGCCCAAAATTTTCAAAAAGTAGATATAGAATGATAATATACAGAAAAAATAGATAATCAAGAAATCACTATTCAAACTACAGTGTCACGAGTTCGAATCTTACAATTAAGATACTTACCTTCTATCCGACTAATTCTAAAAAAAAAAAAAAAAAAAAAAAACAGAGAAAACATTAAATAGGACAGAGTTGGAAAAGAGATCCAATACAATGATATTTATCATGTTCTGCAAAATTTGAGAATATGTATAATAGGTATCAGAATTTCCAGAAATATTAAGCTCTTTCTAAATGTTAAAAGTAACATTTTTTAAATTTCAAGCTTCTGTAATTTCATGAAGAGTTCTCTCTGCCTCTTAACAACATGAATATGGAACTCTCAAGCACTCAACCACGAGAGCATTTTATTTTTAAAAGAACAATCATCTACAACCCTTCACTGTTCTTGAGCCGAGGGTATATCAGAAGCAGTCTCTCTACCTTCGTAAGGTAGGATTAAGGTCTTCGTACACATTACCTTCCCCATACCCTACTTATAGGATTTCACTAGGTTTGTTGTTATTGCATTTGTGCCCCCCCCCCCCCCCCCAATTTCGCCCCCAAGAAAAGAAAATAAAAACAATGAGAACCATAAACATGGCTCGGATAACATTTGTTGAAAAAACTGAAAGCATAACCATTTTCATCCAACAACTTCAAAGCACTATGGTCTTCTCCCTTTCGGACTAGGAAGAAGAAAACACATGCCATGTATTTATTGATTTGATACATATGTCAGGTAAGAGCAACTTTCTCCCGACTAGGAGTCCACGTCTCATGAATACAATGTGTTTCAAAAATTTCCTGCTAATTTAAGCAATGTGGAGTATAGATGCATCACTTAATTAAGTGATTGATGACTAAACCTTCCAGCAGGCCAGACCTTAATTTCTACAAATAAGTTTTGTATAAAAATTGGGCATTATAACAGGGTAAAAGGCGGTCTAATGTGGTCTCTTTGACATTTGACAACATCATAACACAGTTTACCTATTTAATCAGAGGATTCAGTTTACATGCTGTGTTGGCAATGGGAATTCTCTCCACAATGTGTGTGTTCATGATACTCATGGTTCTCATCGCCTGTAGCAGCCATGGAACCATAGGGTTGTGGTTCTGAGCGCGGAAACAAAAGCTTCAGCCGGAAAGCATCTACACCGTTCAAATAATAACGAAAGAGTCTCTTGGCTCTAATAAATCCAAGACGGCCATACAAAGCGAGTGCTCCTTTATTTGTAACTTCTGCTTCCAATGTCACCTACAAAATTTAGGAAACAAATTAAGGGAGGAAAAAAACATTGCTAGATGCTAAGTCATGATGCTACGGTGCTTTATCATCTCATTTCTTTAAAAAAAAAAACGTAGGAAAAAGCTTAAGCGGTCAGATTTAGGTTTAACAGCAGAAATACACCGAACACTTAGTCTTCGTCGAACTGCAACTCAGTGAATACCAAGCAATTGTGCACACTATAATCATGTGCGGCAAGTCACAAAGAATGACCTACTCAACCTTGTACAATAAAAAATGGATAGTTATCATCTCTGGTACCATGGCTGCAATTACTTATGCTTCCCACAACATAATTCCTGAAGTCACTAATATGAATATTTTCAGCATGTTGTAACATACCTCTTCACATCCAGATTCCATCATCACCTTGATAGATCTTGTGACAAGTTCTGTAGCTGGAACATGAAATATTACGGCTCAGTAGTTGGTCAGATTTATATCAAAAGTTAATACGTATGTGTGAAGTCACATTGTCAATGGCCTCATAATTAGGAGATTTCTTACAGAGTAAAAGCCATAATCAAGGTCCTATGATTTCTACCAGCACTATCACCCTCAAGGGCATATCCTCACGCCAAATCATTTTGCAAAACTTAATGGAAAAGAGTACACCAGAAAGTGCTATAAAATGTCATGTATTGAATATAGTGCTAGGTGCGTACACCTTCTGTGTTTCACCTCCTTTTCAGATTGTGCATCAAGGAAAGGCAAACTAATAAACCAAGACTCAATCTTGACCTCTGTAACCTCACAGCCACATCCAATTTCACAGTAAGGCTATACTTTTCCACGCGGGTTCAATCTGTTTATGGCGGTTGAATTAGACTTGAATGCGGAAAGGGGAGTTAAAGAGGGCGCCTCAGGAGAGGAGACAGTAATGGGGATGGTGATGGAAAGCGGAACTAAAAGTTTTAAATATAGTTTTCTTTTTACTAAGAAAGAATACTCTTTCCAAAGAAAGCTAACTGAAGGATCAGAAAAATAACAGTTACTCAACTTAGGAGTAAGGAATTTCGGACCTTCTTCTAAGACACCTTTAAAACCTTATTTTCCAGTTATCCTGCTCCGTGGCCCACAGGAAATACCATTTAAGTTACGAAAAAAGGAAACACATTTAAGTTACGAAAAAAGGAAATACGTTTGCGAGAATATCCAGCTCGTTTCCCGATGCGAAAGAATACCCAAAAAAGTCCTAGACATCAACCTGTATTTTTTTAGTTTTGTACCATGGAAGAAATCTCGGACTTATTCAGCAATGCAGGATGCTTAACCAAGATTTAATCTCATTAATGTTTATCAAGCCAAGCAAATAACATCTGCTTTTTTGTGTGGATAAGGTACAAACACAATAGGCTTCTTTACATTGTATTGATATTAAAAAATCCCTCAGAGAAACACAATATTCTTATCCAGGTACATGAGGAGAGTGTCACATTGAAGGCATCATCCATATTTCTAAGAGACAGCACCAACATGATTTAATGGCCATTATCGATTTATCTAACAATAAGAGATAAGATACTGACCAATTCCTTTTCCTCTGTAAGGCTTAAGAACCACAAGCATTGCAATGTAACCTCTGAAAGTACCGCGATGCTCTCCCATCTTGCAGACCACTGTTCCTATACATTTCCCCTTATGGAAAGCCTGCAAATATCTCAATAATGAAGAAAAGAGTTATGCTCCTAGTGAAATATAAAATAACTACAAGGACAAAGGAGAATGAGGAGTACCATAAACGACAGTTGTGGCCAAAGATAGACAAAATAGCGATAAGTGAAGATGGAGTAGGGCTCGCTAAGCTCTTCATCAACAAGGTTCATGATAAGAGGTAGATGATGTTCACCCCCATAGCTAACATACTCTATTTCCGATGCCTTGATGTCTAATTGTGGTTCATTTTCGCTCATTGTCTCCATAAGTCAGTGGTAGACCTGGCGGTGATCCAAAATAAAGACCTTGTGTAGGGTGCCTTTGAGAGAAACATAGCAGGAGTGTCACAGGAATCCAGTGGAATTTACGTGATAGCATCAAGTTTTTCATAGGAAAGATTGGTCACTAGCCAAATCACAAATTAAACTCTTGTGCAGCATTAACAACCATTGGAATTGGAAGATTCGTATCTACAACATGACTATACTTAGTACTTTCAACAAACATCAACCTTTTCTCTTTCCAGATAAGCAAGAAAAGCAAACATCAATTTACTTGCCATCCAGTTACAAAAATTTTATAATGCAATTTTAGTTCTACCTCAAGCAACCATAATAAGGAGCTTCCTTCTCCTATTACTTACAGTTATTAAGTTTTTCATTGGCTCAATGTGACGCCCATGATGGAGGGCGGGCCGACATGGACAAGTCAAGCACGACTGGCAGGTTTCTAGGCTGGCAATCATCCGAAGAAGGGGTGCACATGTCACCTTAGGCGAATCCCACATCAGAATGGGAAGAAAGTGAAGAGATTTACAACCCTCGAAGTATACAACCCTCTTTAAATATATTTCAGACTAATCTACCCTTTTTGCTTTCTCAATGTTTACTCAATATCAACTATGCTATTCAAACACAAAAAGACAACACAAGATACAAATTAAACTACATATCAAAAATTTCCTAAGCACTGCATTCTAACACCACAAACTACATTTTTTTCTTCATCACTACTGAAAACAACAATACATTATAGCTTCACTCGTTTGAATTAAGTGCAAAAAATCTACAAATTTTCATTCTTTAAAAGAAAAACCAAAGAACAAAATGAAAACTCCAATTTGTTTTAAGAATATACTGCTCAATTCAAATGACATAAACAAGAAACACTGTTCCAAGAACCCAAACATGGTTTATTTTTAATAGGAAAGTATACATAATTATGCAAGAAAAGAAAAGGGGATTAAAAAAGCGCTTACCTTACTTCAACGGTGAATAGCTATACTCACAAGCTCATTGGAAACTGATGGGAGAGACAATAGAAGAAGCAAAGAGCTCTGCAAATTTTTGGATTTGTTTTCTTTTGTTTCAATTCTTGATTGCATTTGGGGGTAAAAGCCTTTATAATTGGGCTTCGTTTTTCCTGTCCCTTTTGAGGCACATTTTAACTCGAGATACTCATTTTCTTCGGAGGATTTGCACAAATGGCCCTTTGAGTCTAATAGCATATTTGGCCAAGCTTCTCAAAAGTATTTTTGGCGAGAATTAGTTTGTGTTTGACTAATTAATTTAAAAAATACTTTTGAGCAGTAATTAGTGTTTGACGATGTTTTTGAAAACTGCTTCTAAGTGTATTTTATTCAAAAATAAATTTGGAGAGAAGCTACATTTTTTTGTTTCTCAAAAATCGCTTCTGCTTCTCCTCAAAAAGCACTTTTTTTCCTTCTAAAAGATCGTCAAAACATCTCAATTTTTGGCCAAAAATACTTTTGACAAAAAAACACTTTTGGCCCAAAAATAAACTTGGCCAAACAGTCTATAAACCTGTCTGAAAAAATAAGGGCAAGTTACATATTTGACCGATTCCCAAAAATAAGTACATTCACTAGTCAAACAAATAAAAAATATGCTATATATATATGTGTGTGTGTGTGTGTGTGTGTGTTTGTATGTTTGGAGCGGCTGTACTGTATTTCTCCCGAAAATATAATATACTTCAATTAATTTTAGGCAACATTTAGTTAACTGGATTATTGGAGATAGAATTTAGAGTGATCTTGAGAAAAGGTCACACGGTGCATAATCCCTTTTTTTTTTCTACAAAACCCAGGGGCGTTGCATAAGCGGAATGATCAAGATGTGATTGAAAGGTGTCACGACCCGAAATTCCCACCTTCGAATCGTGATGGCGCCTAACATTTCACTTGCTAGGCAAGCCAACGTTAGAATAATATTATCTATTTTTAAAAATAATTTTTAAATTTATTAATAATCAAAGAACAAATGCGGAAGTAAAGTCTGAAATATAGTGAATAATCCATAAAAATAACGGTGTCTAAATACCATCCCAGAATTGGTGTCATAAGTGCACGAGCTTCTAGAATAATACAAATAAAGGTCTAAATAAAAATAAGTTGTCTGAAAATAAACACACAACTAAAATAAAATAGACGGGGACTTCAGAACTGCGGACGTCATGCAGTTATACCTCAAGTCTCCTTCGAGTAGCTGAAATTCGAGCAAGTCTATGGCACGCCACTGGGACCAACTCTGAAATCTGCACAAAAAGTGCAGAGTGTAGTATCAGTACAACCGACCCCATGTACTTGTAAGTGTTGAGCCTAATCTCGACGAATTGGTGACGAGGCTAAGGCGAGTCACTTACATTACCTGCACGCAATATTAGTAATAACAACAATAATAGAAATAAATTAGGTAACTCATTTATAATAATTAAAGCCAACTCAACAGTCATAACCATTTATCATTTCCATCAATTCTGTTATAGCGTACAATTCGCTCTCACAATATATTCACATTCAATTCTGTTGCAGCGTGCAACCCGCTCTCACAATATATTCACATTCAGTTCTGTTGCGGCGTGTAATCCGCTCCTCCAATATATTCATTTTAATCAAGTTTGTTGCGACGTGCAACCCGATCCCCCAATATATATATGTCGACTTTTAAATAAGTCTGTTGCGGCGTGCAACCCGATCCCCCAATATAGACTTTTAATAAGTTTGTTGCGGCGTGCAACCCGATCCTCCAATATGGACTTTTAATAAGTCTGTTGCAGCGTGCAACTCGATCCTCCAATATATTCATTATAATTAATTCTGTTGCGGCGTGCAACCCGCTCCTCCAACATATTCATTTATCAATTCTTATAGAAGAAATTTCTCCAATAAATGCAACAATTAATATGAAATTATAAGACAACAAGCATACAATAATTATGATTTAATTATGAAATAAACAATGACAAATAGCAAATTATTATGGAAATCAGGGAGAAAATAGGCAGTGTAATATTTAATATGCTAAATGTCAAATAACAATTAAGACACCTAATTCAAATAGCATGTAACAATTAATGCAGGAATTCAAGAATTAATACTTGACAAAGAATAGGAGAGAAACAATTATTATAATAATTAGTTCATGATTTAAAACAATTTATGATTTTTCAAGTAAGCAGGCAAACAATTAATTTGACGACGTATAGACACTCGTCACCTCGCCTATACGTCGTTCACATGCAATTCACATAACAAATAATTTGAAGGTTCTATTCCCTCAAGTCAAGGTTAACCACAACACTTACCTCGCTTTGCAAATTCCAATCAATTACTCAACCACAACTTTTTCTTTTAAATTTATCTCTGAAAGCTTCAAATCTATTTACAAACAATTCAATATACTCAATACGAATCATAGGAATTAATTCCATATGAATTTACTAATTTTTCGGATAAAAATCTGAAATTTATTAAAAATTCGACAGTGGGACTCACGTCTCAAATTCCGAAAAAACTCACGAAATCCGAACACCCGTTCCACTACGAGTTCAACCATACAAAAATTATCCAATTCCGATGTTAAATGGACCTTCAAATCTAAATTTTTTATTTTTGGAAGATTTTAGAAAAATCTAATTTTTCTTCCATAAATTCACGGATTCATGATATAAACGAGTATGGAATCATGAAATATAATCAATATAGGATAAGGAACACTTACCCCAATGCTTCCCGTGAAAATTGCCCAAAAGTTCGCCTTAACCGAGCTCAAAACGACCAAAATGTAAAAATAATATCGGACTCTTTGATATATACACTGCCCAGGCATTTCCGCACCTGCGGTGCCTGGACTCGCACATGCGATCTCGCATCTCCGAAAAAAGGGCTGCCAGGCGAGGTCTCGCACCTGCGGAAGAAAAAATGTGCACCTGCGCTGACCTCCGCTTCTGCGGGCGCGCGGGTGCATGCAGGTTTCTGCACCTGCTGACTTTTGCCCAGCCACGCCCGGGCTCATCTGCGATAGAAGGCTCTCTTCTGCGAGCTCACACCTGCAGTCAAAAATCTGCAGGTGCGATTACACTAGAAGGCCAAATTTCAGATTTTTGCTTAAGTCCAATTCTTGTTCCGATTTCGATTCGAATCACACTCGGGATACTCGGGACCCCGTCCGAATATACCAACAAGTCCCGTAACATAATACGTACTTACTCGGGTCTAAAATCACGTCAAATAACATCAAAATTGCAATTCACACCTCGATTCGAACTTTGAGTTTTAAACTTTTCAATTTGCAAATCTCGTGCCAAAACATATTAAATGAATCCGGAATGACTTCAAATTTGGTACACAAATCATAAATGACATAACATAGCTATTCAATTTTCCAGAATAGGATTTCGGCTCCGATATCAAAAAGTCAACCCCGTGGTCAAACTTGAAAGTCTTAAGCCTTTAAATTGCTAGTTCCGTTAAATGGTCATAACTTGAGCTAGAGACCTCCAAATTAAATTCCGGGCATACGCCCAAGTCCCAAATCATGATGCGGAGCTACCGGAACTGTCAAAATACTGATCCAGGTCTATTTTCTAAAACTATTGACCAAAATCAACCCAGTTGAATTTTAAAGCTTGAATTCATATTTTAATCTATTTTTCACATAAAAACTTTTCAGAAAATTATACGGACTACGCACGCAAGTCGAGGAGTGATAAATGGTGCTTTTAGAGGTCTTAGAATATAGAATTACTTATTAAATTTAAAGATGACATTTTGAGTCATCACATTCTCTACCTCTAAAACAAACGTTCGTCCTCGAACGGAGTTAGAAAAAGTACCTGAGCTGGAGAAAAGGTGTGAATATTTACTCTGAATGTCCGACTCGGACTCCCAGGTAGATGCCTCTACCGGCTGACCTCTCCATTGCACTCGAACTAAAGGATAACTCTTAGACCTCAACTGTCGTACCTGCTAGACTAGAATAGCCATCGACTCCTCCTCGTAAGTCAAATCTTTTTTCAATTGGACTGAGCTAAAATCTAACACATGGGACGGATCACCGTGATATTTCCGGAGCATAGACACATGGAACACCGGATGAACCGCTGATAAAATAGGTGGTAATGCAAGCATGTAGGCTACTTCACCCACCCTTTCAAGAATTTCAAAGGGTCTGATATACCTAGGGCTCAACTTGCCCTTCTTTCCGAACCTCATTACACCTTTCATAGGTGAAACACGAAGCAATATTCTTTCTCCAACCATGAATACAATATCACGAACTTTACGGTCGGCATAACTCTTTTGCCTAGACTGAGCTGTGCGAAGTCGATCCTGAATAATCTTAACCTTATCCAAGGCATCCTGTACCAAATCGGTACCCAACAACCGAGTCTCTCGGTTCAAACCAACCAATTGGCGATCGGCATTGCCTTCTGTATAACGCCTCATATGGAGCCATCCGAATGCTCGACTGGTAGCTATTATTATAAGAAAACTCTGAAAGTGGCAAGAAATGATCCCAAGAACCTCCAAAGTCTATAATACAAGAGCAGAGCATATCTTCCAATATTTGAATAGTGCGCTCTGACTATCCGTCTGTCTGTGGATGAAATGTTGTACTCAACTCCACCCGCGTGCCTAACTCACGTTGTACAGCCCTCCAGAAATGTGAGGTAAACTGCGTACCTCGATCTGAAATAATAGACACGGGCACACCGTGAAGGCGGACAATCTCACGAATGTAAATTTCAGCTAACCTCTCTGAAGAATATGTAACTGCCACTGGAATAAAATGTACTGACTTGGTTAACCTGTCCACAATGACCCAAACTGCGTCAAATTTTCTCTGAGTCCGTGGGAGCCCAACAACAAAATCCATAGTGATACACTCCCACTTCCACTCAGAAATTTCTAACTTCTGAAACAAACCACCAGGTCTCTGATGCTCGTACTTAACTTGCTGACAATTCAGACACCGAGCTACATATGCAACTATATCCTTTTTCATTCTCATCCACCAATAATGTTGCCGCAAATATTGATACATTTTGGCAGTACCTGGATGAATAGAATACCTGTAACTGTGTGCTTATTCAAGAATTAATTCAGGAAGCCCATCCACATTAGGCACACAAATACGACCTTGCATTCGCAGAACCCCATCTTCCCCCACAACAACCTGTTTGGCATCACCGTGCCGCATCGTGTCCTTAAGGACAAGTAAATGAGGATCATCATACTGCCTCTCTTTGATGCGGTCATATAAAAAAGACCGAGCGACTGTGCAAGCTAGAATCCGACTGGGTTCTGAAACATCTAACCTTATGAACTGATTAGCCAAAGTTTGAACTTCTGCAGCTAATGGCCTCTCACCAACCGGAATATACGTAAGACTGCCCATACTCACAACCTTTCTACTCAAAGCATCGGCCACCACATTGGCCTTTCCGGGGTGATACAAAATGGTGATATCATAGTCTTTAAACAACTCCAACCATATTCTCTGCCTCAAATTAAGATCTTTTTGTTTGAACAGATACTGAAGGCTGAGATGATCAGTAAATATCTCATACGAGACACCGTAGAGGTAATGCCTCCAAGTCTTCAGCGCATGAACAATGGCTGCCAATTCTAAGTCATGAACAGAATAATTCTTCTCGTGAACTTTCAACTGCCGCGACACATATGCAATTACCTTGCCATCTTGCATTAATACTGCACCAAGTCCAATGTGAAATGCGTCACAATATACCGTATACGATCCTGAACCTGTGGGTAATACCAACATTGGTGTCGTAGTCAGAACGGTCTTGAGCTTTTGAAAGCTCAACTAACACTCGTCTGACCATCTGAATGGGACACCTTTCTGGGTCAATCTGGTCAACGGGCTTGCTATAGATGAAAACCCTTTCACGAACCGACGATAATAATCTGCTAAACCCAAGAAACTCCGAATCTCTGTAACTGAAGTAGGTCTAGGCCAATTCTGAACAGTCTCAATCTTCTTAGGATCTACCTTTATGCTTTCTGTCGATACCACATGCCCCCAAAATGCAACTAAGTCTAACCAAAACTCATATTTTTAAAACTTGGCATATAACTTATTATTCTTCAAAGTGTGAAGCACACTTCGAAGATGCTGCTCATGCTCATCTCGATTGCTAGAGTAAATTAAGATATCATCAATGAATATAACCACAAAAGAGTCCAAATAAGGCTTGAACACCTAATTCATCAAATCCATAAATGTCGTTGGGGCATTTGTCAACCCAAATTACATCACTAGGAATTCATAATGCCCATACCGAGTTCGAAAAGCTGTTTTAGGGACATCAGAGGCCCTAATCTTCAACTGATGGTAACCAGACCTCAAATTGATCTTCGAAAATACCTTGGCACCCTGAAACTGATCAAATAAGCGATCAATTCTTGGCAACGGATATTTGTTTTTGATAGTGGCCTTGTTCAACTGCTGATAGTCTATACACATCCGTATAGAACCATCTTTCTTCTTTACAAATAATACCGGTGCACCCCAGAGCGAGACACTGGGTCTAATGAATCCCTGGTCACGCAAGTCTTGTAACTGCTCTTTCAATTCTTTCAACTCTGGCGGGGCCATACGGTATGGTGGAATAGAAATGGGCTGAGTGCCCGGAGCCAAATCAATACAAAAGTCAATATCTCTGTCGGGTGGCATCCCCGATAGATCTACAAGAAATACTTCTGAAAATTCACGAACAACTTATAGTGAGTCCATAGAAGGGACATCCGCACTAGGATCGCGAATATAAGCCAAATAGGCTAGACACCTTTTCTCTACCATACACCGAGCTTTCATATAAGAAATAACCCTCCTGGAAGAATGACCAGGAGTTCCTTTCCACTCTAACTGAGGTAACCCCAACATAGCTAGGGTCACTGTCTTGGCATGAAAATCTAATATAGCATGATAATGGGACATCCAATCCATACCCAAGATGACATCAAAATCTACCATATCAAGAAGTAGAAAGTCCACGTTAGTCTCAAGATTACCAATAGTAACCACACATGAATGATAGACATGATCTACTACAACAGAGTCTCCCACCGGTGTAGATACACACACAGAAGCACTCAGAGAATCACAAGGCACAACCAAATATGAAGCAAAATAGAAGGACATATAGGAATAAGTAGATCTTGGATCAAATAGAACTGAAGCATCTCTATGCAAAATTGGAATAATATATGTGATCACAGCATCAGATGACTCGGCCTCATGCATAGCTAGAAAAGCATTAAATCGGGGTTGGGCCACACCACTCTGAACTGCGTCCCTGGGACAGCCTCTAACTCACTGGCCTCCACCTCTAACGGTCTGACCTCCACCTCTAATGGCCTGACCTCCACCTCTAATGGCCTGACCTTCACCTCTAGCTTCCTGCCCCCTACCTTTAGCTGGCTGAGCAGGCGGTGAAGCAACCAGTGCCGGTATGATGGCACGCGAATCCTGCCGAGATCTGTTACTCGCTAATCTAGGGCAATACCTCCTGATGTGACCAATGTTTCCACACTCATAACACCCATCCTGATGCCATGGCTGCTGAAGCTGAAGCTGACCTAGATGGGCCGGATAACCACTATAGTAACTCTGGAGTGGTGAAGCACTGATAGGAGCTGAATGTGCACTGAATGTCGGCTGTCTAGAGTAAGGCATAATAGGACCGTGACTCCCTGAAGCACTCTGGGAGATGCATAAAGTGATGAATGAAACGGTCTGGGAGGATGACCCTACCAAAATTACCTCTGCCTCCTGATGAGGCACCATTGAAACCACCAAACTAACGAGGCCACTTATCGGACCTCTGACCTCTCTCCTGTGCAAGAACCATCTCGATCCTCCTTGCGACATTAGCAGCCGCCTGAAAAGAAATCTGACTTCCGGTCTCCTTGGCCATCTGAAGTCTGATAGGGTGAGTGAGTCCCTCAATAAACCTCCACACTCTATCTCCCTCCATAGGTAGTAAAATGAGAGCATGCCGGGCTAAATCCACAAAACAGGACTCATATTGAGTAACAGTCATACTGCCCTGCTGTAGACGCTCAAATTACTTGCGAAATTCCTCTCTCAGTGTGATAGGGAGGAACTTTTCCAGAAATAGCTGAGAGAACTGCTCCCAGGTAAGTGCAGGTGATCCGACTGGTCGGGTCAATGTATAATCTCTCCACCACCTCTTGGCGAAACCCGTCATCTGAAATACAACAAAATCAACCCCATTAGTCTCAACTATACTCATGTTCTGCAGCACCTCGTGGCAGCGTTCAAGATAATCACGTGGGTCCTCAGAAGGTGTACCACTGAAGTTAACTAGAAAGAGCTTGGTAAACTTATCTAGTCTCAATAAGGCCTCAAAAGACATGGCGGGCCTATCACCGATCTGTGTCGCAATAACTGGTTGAACTACCCCAACTGTCAGGGCTGCTGGAGCCTGATTCTGTGGAGCCATCTGCTCCGGAGCGGAAGTAGTGGGAGTTTGTGCTCCTCCCCCAGCCTGTGAGACGGCTGGTGCCACAGAAAATGTACCATTCTGGGTCACGCCCTCCATAAGACTTATCAAACAGACTAGAGCGTCCTGAAGTACTGGAGTGGCTATGAATCCTTCTGGGACCTGAACTGATCCAACCGGTACATTCTGAACTGGAACCTCCTCCTAAAGGTCCACCTGAGGTTCTACAACAGGTGCAGCTGCTCGAGCTCTGGACTGAGCTCTACCTCGTCCTCTGCCTCGTCCTCTAGCACGACCTCAGCCTCGACCTCTACCCCTGGCCATAGTTGCCACTGGGGGTTGTGGTCCTTATCCATCGGTAGAGGTATTACGTATTCTCACCATCTGCAAGTGAATAAGAGTAGAATGGTTCAATCATCAATGATAGAATAAAATCGCACTACAGAATAAGAAATAAGTGATATTGTTCCTAAACTTCACATCCTCTGAGAGATAAGTACAGACGTCTCCGTACCGATCCTTCAGACTCTACTAATCTTGCTCGTGAGTCGTGAGACTTATGTAACCTAGTGCTCTGATACCAACTATTATGACCCGCAATTCCCACCTTCGGACCGTGATGGCGCCTAACATTTCACTTGCTAGGCAAGCCAACGTTAGAATAATATTATCTATTTTTAAAATAATTTTTAAATTTATTAATAATCAAAAAAATAAATGCGGAAGTAAAGTCTGAAATATAGTGAATAATTCATAAAAACAACGGTGTCTAAATACCATCCCAGAATTGGTGTCACAAGTGCACGAGCTTCTAGAATAATACAAATAAAGGTCTGAATAAAAATAAGCTGTCTGAAAATAAACACACAGCTAAAGTAAAATAGACGGGGATTTCAGAACTGTGGATGCCATGCAGTTATACCTCAAGTCTCCTCTGAGTAGTTGAAATCCGAGCAAGTCTATGGCACGCCGCTGGGACCAACTCCGAAATTTGCACAGGAAGTGCAGAGTGTAGTATTAGTACAACCGACCCTATGTACTGGTAAGTGCTGAGCCTAACCTCAACGAAGTAGTGACGAGGCTAAGGCGGGTCACTTACATTACCTGTACGCAATATAAGTAACAACAACAATAATAGAAATAAATCAGGTAACTCATTTATAATAATTAAAGCCAAGTCAGCAGTCATAATCAATTATCATTTTCATCAATTCTGTTGCAGCGTGCAACCCGCTCTCACAATATATTCACATTCAATTATGTTGCAGCGTGCAACCCGCTCTCACAATATATTCACATTCAGTTCTGTTGCGGCGTGCAACCCGATCCCCCAATATATATATATATATATGTCGACTTTTAAATAAGTCTGTTGTGGCGTGCAACCCGATCCTCCAATATAGACTTTTAATAAGTCTGTTGCGTATGTCGACTTTTAAATAAGTCTGTTGTGGCGTGCAACCCGATCCTCCAATATAGACTTTTAATAAGTCTGTTGCGGCACGGCGTGCAACCCGATCCTCCAATATGGACTTTAAATAAGTCTGTTGCGGCGTGCAACCCGATTCTCCAATATGGACTTTTAATAAGTCTGTTGCGGCGTGCAACTCGATCCTCCAATATATTCATTATAATTAATTCTGTTGCGGCGTGCAACCCGCTCCTCCAACATATTCATTTACTAATTCTTATAAAAGAAATTTTCCAATAAATGCAACAATTAATATTAAATTATAAAACAACAAGCATACAATAATTATGATTTAATTATGAAACAAACAATGACAAATAACAAATTATTATGGAAATCACGGAGAAAATAGGTAGTTTAATACTTAATATGCTAAATGTCAAATAACAATTAAGACACATAATTCAAATAGCATGTAACAATTAATGCAGGAATTCAATAATTAATATTTGACAAAGAATATGAGAGAAACAATTATTATAATAATTAATTCATGATTTAAAATAATTTATGATTTTCAAGCAAGCAAGCAAACAATTAATTTGACGACGTATAGACACTCGTCACCTTGCCTATACGTCGTTCACATGCAATTCACATAACAAATAATTTGAGGGTTCTATTCCCTCAAGTCAAGGTTAACCACGACACTTACCTCGCTTTGAAAATTCCAATCAATTACTCAACCACAGCTTTTCCTTTTAAATTTTTCTCTGAAAGCTTCAAATCTATTCACAAACAATTCAATATACTCAATACGAATTAGAGGAATTAATTCCATATGAATTTACTAATTTTTCGGATAAAAATCCGAAATTTATTAAAATATTCGGTAGTGGAACCCACGTCTCAAATTCTGAAAAAACTCACAAAATCCGAACACCCGTTCCACTACGAGTTCAACCATAAAAAAATTATCCAATTCCGATGTCAAATGGACCTTCAAATCTAAACTTTTCGTTTTTGGAAGATTTTAGAAAAAATCTGATTTTTCTTCCATAAATTCACAGATTCATGATAGAAACGAGTATGGAATCATGAAATATAATCAATATAGTATAAGGAACACTTACCTCAATGTTTTCCGTGAAAAACGCCCTAAAATTCGCCTTAACCGAGCTCAAAATGACCAAAATATAAAAATAATATCGGACTCTTCGATATATACACTGCCCGTGCATTTCAGCACCTGTGGTGCCTGGACTCGCACATGCGAGCTCGCACATGCGAGATAAATCTCGCATATGCAAAATGGGCTGCCAGGCGAGGTCTCGCACCTGGAGAAGAAAACATGCGCACCTGCGCTGACCTCCGCTTCGGCGGACGCGCGGGTGCGTGCAGGTTTCCGCACATGCGGACCTTTGCCCAGCCACGCCCGGGCGCATCTGCGATCGAAGGCTCGCTTCTGCGAGCTTGCACCTACGGTCAAAAATTCGCACGTGCGATTACACTAGAAGGCCAAATTTCAGATTTTTGCTTAAGTCCAATTCTTGTTCCGATTTCTATTCGAATCACACTCGGGGTACTCGGGACCCCGTTCGAATATACCAACAAGTCCCGTAATATAATACGGACTTACTAGGGGTCTAAAATTACGTCAAATAACATCAAAATTGCAATTCACACCTTGATTCGAACTTTGAGTTTTAAACTTTTCAATTTGCAAATCTCGTGCCAAAACATATTAAATGAATCTGGAATGACTTCAAATTTGGCACACAAGTCATAAATGACATAACAGAACTATTCAATTTTTTAGAATCGGATTCCGACTCCGATATCAAAAAGTCAACCCCGTGGTCAAACTTGGAAGTCTTTAGTCTTTAAATTGCTAGTTCCGTTAAATGGTCATAACTTGAGTTAAGGACCTCCAAATTAAATTTCGGGCATATCCCCAAATCCCAAATCACGATACGGAGCTACCGAAACTGTCAAAATACTGATCCGAGTCCGTTTGCTAAAAATGTTGACCAAAGTCAACTCAATTGAGTTTTGAAGCTCTAATTCTCATTTTAATCCATTTTCACATAAAAACTTTTCGAAAAATTGTACGGACTGCGCACCCAAGTCGAAGAATGATAAATGGTGCTTTTTGATTTATTCGAACATAGAATTACTTATTAAATTTAAAAATGACATTTTGGGTCATCACATTAGTTGAATGAGAGCCGCTTTATACACTAGGCTTTATATGTGCTGAATATGATTTTATAAATAAATAACTATATATTTGAATAAAAGTTCTGAAACAGAAAATAAGTAATTATTTGTATTTGGTAAAAAAATAATGAGCAACACTTTTTTCTGTTAAGATACTTGAAATGTTCTTAAAGCTTATGACTATAAAGAGTTGATTATCGCAAGACTTTTAGTGCTAAAATTATTTAAATTAACTCTAATTTGAATCATCAAATTTATCTGCCGAAAAATATTCAAGTAGGAGCAACAACACTTGAATCGATATATAGGGGTGTTCGTCGGTCGGTACGGTACGGTATTTAGATATTTCGGTTTGATATTTTCGGTATTCGATTTCGTAAAATATTTTACCAATACCGTACCTAATTAAATTCGGTATGGTTCGATTTTTCTACTTTCGATTTCGGTTTATTCGGTTCGGTAACTTCGATTTGAATACTAACTAGTACATAGAGTCATAGACGGTAATATTCTTAATTAAAGTACTCAAAAGTACAAAACTAAAAATGTTATGTTGACAATTTTTTTTTTCAAACCCAGCAAATACCAACCTAGAGAGAGAAAACTTTGAGAAATGCCTTGTTATTTGCTTAGAACTTAGAGAATAAATGAAAGTAAAATTTTAGATTTCTTATATTTATGTTATAATTAATAAAATGTGTATTGTATAATATAATATATATTTCGGTATAGTATCAGTATTTCAGTATTTTATTTTTAAATACCAAATACCATACCTAATACCAATTATTTTTAAAACTTAAACCAAATACCATACCGAATACCAAAATTTTCGGTTTCGGTACGGTAATTCGGAATTTATCAAATTATGCACAACCCTAAGTTATTCGATGTCTATTCGTATATTTTATTGTCAATTCATGTGAATCTGGAAATTGATTTTTTAACTGGTGCTAGATTTATCGTAAAAATTGCATGGGCTAGCCAATTTTTGGATTGGTAATTGAAAAATAGCTAGCATTTGTAAAGTCATTAAAAAATAGATACTATTTTACGCGGAGATAATATCTAAACACGAGAAGTTCCAGCATAATATGTTGGATTATGGAGCTCCTGCATATAAACTTTCAGCATATTATGCTGGAATTTTTCCGGAATTTTTAGGGTATTTTTGTTCAAATTTTATTTTTACATGAAAAGTATTAAATTTTAATTACTTTTAAAATTATGGTTAATTTTCAGTTATCAGTTTTAAATAAGGCTATTTCCGATTTCCCCCATAGTTATCCACTGTTTTAAGGAGTACTGCTTTGTTTGTTGGGCTGGACATAAGCAAATGCAATTTTTGTTTGTTGGGCTTTTGACGGATAAACTTATAAATGTTCAGAGTTCATGAGATTTTGAATTTAAATGTTTGTAAACTGAGCATTTCTTCCACTCAACACCCTTCGCCGAAAAATTATACTGTGTATGAGATAAATTATTACTTGTTCTTGATTAAAAAATAAATTTTGAACACCCTTGCATAGCCCACTGAAAAAGGTGTTAAAAATTTGAACACCCTTATTGAATTTTCTAGCTTCGCCACTAAATGAAGTACTAACATATATTAGTGTACCACAAGGCAGGATATTATATTTTATTCGATACCCTTTTTTTTGGGTTAAATTTCCTATTACATGGGGAGGAAAGAGAATAGTGAAAATCGAATCTACACCTAAGGGACAATCCGGTGCACTAAGCTCTCGCTATGCGCGGGATCCGGGGAAGAGTCGGACCACAAGAGTTTATTGTACGCCGCATTACTCTACATTACTGCAAGAGGCTGTTTTCACGGCAAAATTGAATCTACACCTATTATGTAAAAAACTTTGTACTATCGAGTTCACTTTGAACATTACGTAGGCTATCAATTAAAGAGCGTGTATTTTGGTCGGTTCGATTTAATGTGTGCATTTTCATTTCAATTTCCTCAACTATAGTGTGCTGCCCTTGGTCTAACTTTCAGGTTGAGTTTAATGAAACCTCTCATATTATTCAACCACTCCGTCTTCTCTTTCTTTTGAATTTTCTTTCTATTTAAAAGTGGTAAGATGAAAATTCTTTTACATTCTATGTTTTCCTAATATTTTTTCCTTTTCTTATGCTTTTCTATATTTTTCAGCTTATAGCATTTAGAAATAATGTGACCTAGGGCTGCTTATCGGGCGGATCGGGATGTTATTTACTCTTAATGGTTCGGCTTATCGGCTATCGGCTTTTAAATGTATTAATCCGCAAGCCACCCGATAAGATATCGGGTGGATTGGTATCAGTTTAGCTATTATCGGGCGGTTTATCAGTCTAGTTCAATCTGTATTACAGAGGACTATTTTGGTCCTTCATGTTATAGTCTGTTAGTTGTTACGCCAAAATTGACACTTCTAAACACTAGAGAAATTTGTTAGTGCCCACTGACGCTGCTTTCAGTTCAGACTACAGATATTGGAGCAATGGATGCAATTGCACATGACGCACGTACCATTTTCATAAAGATTAGATCAATACTAATTTAATCTGTAAAGATCGAGATAAAAAAGATCTAAAGGCAAAGCTGTAAAGATATTTAATTTACACATGCTTAAATCACTATTTGTTAGTACTTGATTAATCCATACACAGAGATAACAAAGAGTACAAAATTTTATACAGATATTTGCATATGCTTATTAATCACAAATTTACTATCCATATATAGTAACCACTTAAAATCTTAAATGTTTTATAATAATGATGAATGGAGATTCTATTAACACTTAACACTTCCTAACATGGGAATTACATCTGTCAAAATGAGTCCAGAATACAACTAGAGATAAAATAAAAATTTAGACATAAAATCTAGAACAATTGGAGACATCCACAAAATACAACTGCTGCAGCTAATGGCTAACAGTGCTTCAATTTCTGCAACTTCAAAGTTCAAACCACAATCTAAGAGTCTTTGTAATCACTCTGCAATGGTATTGGTAAAGAAGGGGTATTGGACTACTGGTAAAGAAACACTTTTAATACTTCTACTTGTATAATGTCACGGCCCACGATAAGAAGGGATTTTTATTATATATATATATTCTTAACGGGTTAACAGATTATCCGTTAAGAAAATTGAATAATCCGTCCCCAAACCGATAAACCGCTAATAAAAAAAATTCAATCCGTTCCACATCCGTTAAACCATTAACCCGATAAATTTTAATTTGTTCCCCAATCGTTAAACCGTTAACCTGATACCAATAAGCCATTAAGCCATTTTTGCGGTTTGATTTTTGATTTCGGTTCGGTTTTGAACACCCATAATGTGACCTTTCTTATGACAATAGTGACACTATAAATTATTGTATCTGGATATGGAGTCGGATTTGCCCCTAACAAACAAGCCAACTTTCGCTTGAATTCCACTAGCTTCCCCAGTCATATCACTATTTATCTGTTCTTTTAATTTTAAGATAGATTTAATATTCTTATAAGAGATATTATCCTTTGCATAAAGCATTGTATCTCTTATATGCTTAAAAGATGGGGGTAGAGAACAAAGCAGTAACACGACTAGATCCTCATCTTTAATTTCAGCATATATATTACTTAAATCCATAAGAATGGAATCGAAGGTATCAAGATGAGAGAGAATAGAGGTACCTTCACCCATAAGAATTGTATAAATCTTCTGCTTCAGGTAAAGTCTATTTTCTACCGTCCTCTACATATATAAGGTTTTTAATTTTTTTTCCCATGCCTTTGGCTGTGGTTTCTAGAGAAACTTCACGTAAAACCTCATTTGAGATATTTAAAATGATACATGCTTTTTTTTTTTTGGTCTATGATGGCAAACTCCTCACCCGTCATTTTATCCAGCTTCTTTTTCTTTTCTTGCAACGCCAAATCCAAGCCATCATGAATTAGGATAACTTTCATCTTTTATTGCTACAATCCGAAGTTTGCACTTCGATCAAATTTCTCAATATAAGTCTTTGTTAAAGTCATATTGGCTACTAAAACAAACTCGGTTAGACCCGACTCTGATATCAATTTGTTAGGATCGAAAACCCGGGTAGTGCAGAATTTAGACAAACAACGGTATAATGACAACAACAAAGACAATGGAAGTTGATAACAACAGCAATTAAAGCATATAAAGAAGACACAAATTTAACGTGATTCGGTCAAAGTGACCTACGTCCACAAGCGGAGAGGAGCAATTTTACTATACCAATAAGAGTAGAAAAGAGAGTACAAAATTAGAGTAAATACACTAATTAATCCCAAATACCCCAAGAGAATAACCTCACAAGATCACTCCAAAAAAAGGGTTCACATAAGTGCTTCCCAACACTTAGCTCTCATACAAAACACTCTTAATAAAGGAGGAAAGGAAGAAACAAGAAATGAAGACTCAAGTCTTGTTGGTGTGTGTAAAATGATCTAATGGCATTTCCTTTTATAGGCAAAAAAGTTTTGGCCTCTTAGGTGTAAATGAAGAGATACACCTTGTGCAAATGATGTCTACCACACAATGCAATATTTTTGGGTCCCAAAGAATATTGCCAACAAAGTCTACACTTTGCAAATATGCTTATACTTATATGAGATAGACTCCATTAGCTAAAATATTGGCCATAGTTACAAATCACCACCTTGGCATAATTTTGGTTCATATAGTAAATTTGCTCCACCTTCTCCGCAAAAGCCCCAATGTGCATATGTCAAAATTTAATGCCACCAAAATCAGACAAGTTGTTTGATACCGAAACTGTAGTAGGGCCTATAACAGTGGATCCGAATAAAGTATACAACGAACCAGATCTGTGTGCTTTCATGACCACAAGAGCACCATGAGAAACTTTCAGAACTCCACCTTCACGTGCGTACTTGCGCCCAAGAGATTCTAGAGTGCCCAAAGAGATGGGATTTTTCTTTAACTCAAGAACATATCTAACATCGGTGAGCATTCTCACTACACCATCGTGCATTTTGATTCGAACTGTACCTTTTTCAAAAACTTTGCAGGCAGCATTGTTGCCCATCAAGACAACTCCACCTCCAATAGATTCATATGTGGTAAATAAATTTCAATTAGGACACATATGATAAGAACAACCCGAATCTAAAATTCACTCATTGCTAGATTTGAAACTATTATTAGTTGCTAAAAAAAATAGTTCCCTCAGTCTCATCAGCAGCTACACTTGCTTCGACAATGTTAGTAATTTTGTGCTAATTTTTTCTTTCCTTATGCTTTTCTTTATTTTTCATCTTATAGCATTTAGAGATAATATGACCTTTCTTATGATAATAGTGACACTCTAAATTATTGTATCTGGATACGGAATCGGATTTGCCCCTAACAAACAAGCCAACTTCCGCTTGAATTTCACTAGCTTCCCTAGAAATATCACTATCTATCTGTTTTTTTGATTTTAAGATAGATTTAATATCCTTATAAGAGATATTATCCTTTGCATAAAACATAGTGTCTCTTATATACTTAAAAGATGGGGGTAGAGAACAAAACAGTAACACGTCTTGATCCTCGTCTTTAATTTCAGCATCTATATTACTCAAATTCATAAGAATGGAATCGAAGGTGTCAAGATGAGAGAGAATATAAGTACTTCCACCCATACGAATTGTATAAAGCTTATACTTCAGGGAAAAGTCTATTTTCTATCGTCCCTTTCATATATAAGGTTTTCAATTTTTCCCACATGCCTTTGGCTGTGGTTTCTACAGAAACCTCATGTAAAACCTCATTTGAGAGATTTAAAATGATACATGCTTTTGCCTTTTGTTTATGACGGCAAACTCCTCATCCGTCATTTTATGCGGCTTCTTCTCCTTTCCTTGCAATGCCAAATCCAAGCTATCCTGAATTAGGATAGCTTCCATCTTTAATTGCCACATTCCGAAGTTTGCACTTCGATCAAATTTCTCAACATAAGTCTTTGTTAAAGTCATATTGGCTACTGAAACAAATTCGGTTATATCCGGCTCTAATACTAATTTGTTAGGATCGGAAATCCGGGTAGTGCATAATTTAGCCAAACAACGGTATAATTACAATAACAAAGACAATGAAAGTTGATAACAACGGCAGTTAAAGCATACAAAGAAGACACAAATTTAACGTGGTTCAGTCAAAGTGACTTACGTCCACAAGCGGAGAGGAATAAGTTTACTATACCAATAAGAGTACAAAAGAGAGTACAAAATAAGAGTAAATACTCTAATTAATCCCAAATACCCTAAGAGAATAATCTCACAAGATCACTCCAAAGAAAGGGTTCACACAAGTGCTTCCCAAAACTTAACTCTCATACAAAACACTCTTAATAAAGGAGGAAAGGAAAAAACAAGAAATGAAGACTCAAGTCTTGTTGGTGTGTGTAAAATGATCTAATGGTCTTCCCTTTTATATACAAAAAAGTCTTGGCCTCTTAGGTGTAAAAGAAGAGATACAACTTGTGCAAATGATGTCCACCACACAATGCAATATTTTTGGGTCCCAAAGAATATTATCAACAAAGTCTATACTTTGCAAAGATACTTATGCTTATGTGAGATGGACTCCATTAGCCAAAATATTGGCCATATTACAATTAGGAAGGAGACAATATTCAAAACTAAGTAATTGTCCAATAAATTTGTTGAATTTATATCTTGGCATTGTATTCCATTATTTTTTTGGTTTCTCAACCATTGTCCGATATCCCCATTACATGCAATTTTCACCATCCAATTCAGCAAATTCAGTGACTAATTTTATGGGCACTTCCTTCCTACTTGCACTTCTTGGCGGCTTCTCATCTGATGCTTTCTTTACAGCTTATCAAATCTATCTGATCAGTGCAGTGATTGAATTTCTGGTAAATCTTTCTCTGTTTATGGTTACTACTTTTTAGTCCCCCACTCCCCTTCTTTTCTCGTACCCCAAATCTTGGGGAAGTTCATCAATAGGTTTAGTACTTTGGTCTGTTTTTTTATCTATTTTATTGTCAATTCACCTGAATCTGGAAATTGATTTTTTATCTGGTGCTAGAGTTATCGTAAAAATTGCACGGGCTAGCCAGTTTTCGAATTAGTAATTGAAAATAACTAGCATTTGCAAAGTCATTGAAAAATAATTACTATTTTACGCGGAGATAAAATCTAAACAAAAATACCCTAGCTGAAACACGAGAAGTTCCAGACTTCCAGCATAATATGCTGGATTATGAAGCTCATGCATATAAACTTTCAGCATATTATACTGGAATTTTTCCGAATTTTTGAGGGTATTTTTGTTCAGATTTTATTTTTACATGAAATGTGTTAAATTTTAATTACTTTTCAATTATGATTAATTTTCAATTATTAATTGTAAATAAGGCTATTTCCGATTTCCCCAGAGTTATCCACTTTTTTAAGGAGTACTGCTTTGTTTGTTGGGCTGGACATAAGCAAATGCAATTTTTGTTTGTTGGGCTTTTGATAGATAAACTTGTAAATGTTCAGAGTTCATGATATTTTGAATTTAAAAATGTTATAAACTGATCATTCATGCGCACTGAACATCATTCGCCGAAAAATTATATTACGTATAAGGTAAATTATTACTTATTCTTGATTAAAAAATAGACTTTGAACACTCTTATTGAATTTTCTGGTTTCTCCGCTAAATGAAGTACTAACATATATTAGTGTACCACGAGGCATGATATTATGTTTTATTCAATACCCTTTTTTTGGGTTAAATTTCCTATTACATGGGGAGGAAAGAGAATAGTGAAAATCGAATCTACACCTAAGGGACAATCCGGTGCACTAAGCTCCCGTTATGCGCGGGATCCGGGAAAGAGTCGGACCACAAAGGTTTATTGTACGCCGCCTTATCCTACATTACTGCAAGAGGCTGTTTCCACGGCAAAATCAAATCTACACCTATTATGTAAAAAAACTTTGTACTATCGAGTTCACTTTGAACATTACGTAGGCTCTCAATTAAAGAGCGTGTATTTTGGTCGGTTCGATGTGTGCATTTTCATTTCAATTTCCTCAACAATAGTGTGCTGCCCTTGGTCGAACTTTGAGGATGAATTTAATGAAACCTCTCATATTATTCAACCCCTAAATTTCCCATTTATACAGTCTTCTCTTTCTTTTGAATTTTCTTTCTATTTAAAAGAGGTAAGATGAAAATTCTTTTACATTCTATTTTTTTGTGTTTTCATTAAATCTAACAGTAAAAGTTTGTTAAATATTTGACGAAGATCAAAAGTGCTCAATTTTGACAAATATAAAGGACCAAAATTGCTAAGAAATATAGTTAAGGTATTACTTTGAACTTAGCCCCATACATTAAGGATTGGTTATCTTTACTATTTTTTGTTGTCAATACTTCTATTCTCTTTAATATTTTTATGATAGTATTTTACTTATGTATTTTTCAAACCTATTCTGAAAATAGTTTTTTTGAGCCGAGAGTCTATCAGAAATAACTTTTTTATTTCACACAAGATACGGTTAAGGTCTGCGATCTACCCTATTCAGACTCCACTTGTGGGATCATACCGGGTATATTATTATTAGTTGTAAGGAGGGAAGGGGTGCATAGTCTTGTGACTATTTAACAAAGTAGAGGTTGAGTTGCAAGGACCACTTTTAAACTTTTCCAATACTTGCCTAAACTAGGCAAACAAATGTTCAATCAAAACAGATGGAATTGTGGGCTCCTCCATGTTAATAATTTAAAAGAGATTGAATTTAATGGCCAAAGTTTTTGAAGTTGTTAAGCACTAGCTAGGAAAGGGATAAGGTAATGACATGTTGGAATTTAATGGATTAAATTGACAACTTTAATAGTTGGAAATGACTTCTTAAGTTCTAATCAAGAAATTTCAATCAATTGAATTATTAAGTCCACAAGAATGTCTGGAAAATTATGTCTTATCTATATTTCCAAATATCATGTCATTAGTATTGGGAATGTGATTTAATTGTCCTCTCAAACCTCACCTAAAAAAAATAATTCGATTACAATTAATATTTCATTTGTCCAATTGCGATGACAACTATATATTTAGAATTAATTTGACTTGTGTATTTTGTAAGTAGTACTGTAGAGAAAAATATAAGATACCCTTCTCAAAATGTTGAAGAATTCCACTTCTGAAAATTTAAAATCTACTATCATCCTTAGCACAAAACTCTTTTTCATGTTCAATATCATTTAGTTTCCTACTTGATTTTTGAGATCCAAGAGGTAAAAGAATGTCCCTATAATCATTTTTGTGGAGGAGGGGTTAATTTTTGTTTATAGTGGTATTTGCGTTTGAGCCGAGGGTCTATCGAAAACAGTCTTTCTACCTATACAAGGTAGGGGTAAGGTCTACATACACACTACCTTCCCTAGACCTCGCGTGTGGGATTATACTAGATATATTGTTGTTATTGTAGTGGTGTTTGTGCTAATTTGCGTCACCTCGATTGTTCCATTGGATACAAGTAACCTCTCACTATCACATATATCAAATAATTAGTTTATCATCCAAGGTTTTTGAATCTTATTCTCAAGAGTATGAAGTCATTCCTGAGCCCGAGGGTTTATCTTAAACAACCTTTGTACTTTCTTAAGATAGAGGTAAGGTCTGCATACACTCTATTTTCTCCATACTCCACTTATGGAATTACGCCATTTTTGTTGTGGTTGTCGTCCCGAGAGGATGAAGGGGTAGTTGCTAGTTAATATATAGGGTGGATTGCTCGATTGCAAAAATTCCAAAAACATTTTTAAATTTCCAAATTAGGAAGACAAACAGATTTGCAATCAAACAGACGTAAGGCACAACAGTATTCTTGAATCTTGACACAAGGCAAAATATGACGTTTGGGCTCCACCATGTTAAAAATTTGTAGAGTTTAATGTTTGATGGCAAAATTTGATTGTTTATCTATTAGGAAGGAGACAATATTCCAAACTAAGTAATATTGACTTTGTTTCTCACCTTGGTGTCTGATATTTGTTTTAGAGCCTGACTAAATCCAGATTCGTGTTGAGAAGTCTCATATTGGATTAAAGCACTACCTAATAAAAGCGACTCCATACTCAAGGCTCGAACCCAAAATCTCTGATTAAGAATGAATGAATACTTACCTTTCCACCACAACCCTTGTTGGTGCTTTGTATACCATTTCAGTGCCACATGAGTCAAGATTTGGAGAAATTAAATTTTCTTTGAATAGGAAAAATAGTTTTGCAATTTGTGAAGTCATTTTCTCCTATCTTTCCATTTCCCTTTGAAAAACTAATTAGTTGTAGTTGATTAAGTTTTATCTCACTTCACAAAACTACTAACTCCACTTAACTCTGTTGAAATTCTTTTCTCTTGTTTTCTTTTTTCCTTTTTCTTTCCCGAATGTCTTTTTCACAGAGCTACCTGCTGAGCTTTTCAAACTTTTTTATTTTTGCATTTTACGTTATTAGCTTTGGTGGTGGTTGGATTTGAGGATAGTTCAAGCTCTAACAATATAAACAATATTAAAGCTAGTTACTTTTTCTTTTTTTAATCTGATATATCAAGTAATTGCGATTAAAAAAAAATAAAAAACTGATGTCAAGGTGATCAATTTTCAAAGTACTTTTCTCCTAGTATAAAATATTGGCTAATCGAAATCATTTTTTTAGGAACTTGGTGGTTGTTTTAGTTGAGAAATGACCGTCAAATTCTTTAATTTATTTGTATTAAGAAAATAGGCGATGAAACTGGTGTTACTCTTAATTTTTAATCTTTTTATTTATTTTTCTTGTTTTATTTTTTTTATACTTAATAATCTTGTGTGGAGCTCTATTATAAGAGAATATTTCGTAATTAACCGTGAATGGTCCGTTTACAAAATAATGGGTAGAATTTGCCTAGGATAAGTTTCACAGCGAGTTCAAGATTTAACTGTTAAAATATTCTTTGAGTGACCTATAGACCAGTCGGGCAAATGCGGACATACCTTGACTATTACATAGCCGGTGTTTGTATCAATACAATAAATGAAATACAAATATTTTATATATAAACTTTTATTACTAACTACAAGTCCACAATTAATTGAAATGTATTTAAGCTTTAATTTGTGAATAATAAAACCTAAGTACCTCGGTTTAGTAGGTATTTATTAATGCTTGACTTGTGAAGTTGTGATGGAAAAAAAGGTCTAAAATATCAGCAATAGAAAAAAACAAAAAGGGAAATTATTGTCTTCCTCGTTTGATTGGTACGAAAGCAGCCCGGTGTACTAAACTCTCGTCATGCTTGGAGTCCGGGAAGCAAAACTAATGGAAGAAGCGTGAAGCGCGTGAAAACGATGAATATGAAACTGCTTTCGACCTGTAGTAGGCAAACCAACTTTAACCTAACATCATCTTTCCAGTATTGTCTTTTCCTATGGTCTTTTTGGGTGGGTCAAGTGCACAAATAGTCATTCTCAAGAATATTAAATTAGTCATTCGTCAGTACTTATTTTGTCCTGAAATTTTAAACTAAAAACCTTTACGTCAGAACAACTCAATACTATTTTGTTCTGAAAAATTGAACTGAAAAACTAAAATTCAGGACGTACTGGCTAATTTTTAAATAGCAGCCCTTTCGAGTGGCTACCTGTAGTCATTTCTACTAACATTTCAATCTCGCCTGTAGTAGGGTGGGTGTAAAATACAAAAAATAAAAAAAATCGGATCAAATCAAATTAATTTGGTACTCGCGTTGGAGCTCGATTATTATATGAATTTGTGTCGTGTAAGGCCCATTTAAGGGGAAAACGCTTTCTAACAGGATTTTTTTCATATTCAGAATTCGAACTAGACACTCTGGTTAAGGGTAGAGGAATTCTACCCATACTACCACAACCCATGTTGGCAACTCAAATTTATGCCCTATCATTCTGATTAATGCATCCTCTATAATAATGTATTTTGTTTATTTAATTATTTATTATTCGGGAATAAACAGATTGTCACGATCTAAATCTGACCTGTCGTGATAGCGTCTATCTCAATACTAGGCAAGCCGATAACATCAATAACCCCCGATTTCCTTTAAGTTTGAAAGCAGAATATCTAAATTTAGCAGAAGAAAAACTTACAAATACATATATAACACTCCCCCAAACCTGGTGTCACTGAATACATGAGCATCTATTATGAATACAAGTCTGAAAAATACGGTCTATAATAGTATGAGACCAAATATAGTAAACAAGGAGATATGGAAGGAGAGGCAAGGTCTGCGAAACACGACAGCTACCTCAGAATCTCCGAAAAATCAACTGCGCGAAAGAATCAACACCCGTCATGTTCGGGAACACCTGGATTTGCACACGAAGTGCAGGGTATAGTATGAGTACAACCAACTCACCAAGTAACAATAATAAATAAGGAAATGAAAATAGTGACGAGCTATACAATTATAATTCATTTTCAATAATTCCAGCAAAGAATAGACATGCTTTCAAATCCAGCAGTTTAAGCCAAATCAATTTATACAGTTCAAGTTCATGTAATCCAAATATAAAATCTTTCAGAGAATTTCATAACAATGACAGATAACAATTAAGTGCAACGACAAATGAAAACAAGTACAACCTCTCAGTCAACAATCACTCAACTCGTCACAACAACTCAATCACTCGACTCTCAGCCGTTAGCACTCACACTCAATGGGTACCCGCACTCACTAGGTGTGTACAGACTCCGGAGGGGCTCCTATAGTCCAAGAGCTATAATCTGTACGGACAACTCACGTGCTATAATATAAATATCTGGATCCGCATGACCAACTCACGTGTTGCACGACCAACTCACATGCTATAGTATAATATAAGGATCCACACGGTCAACTCACGTGCAATAGTATAATATAAGGATCCGCGCGGCCAACTCACGTACTGTGGTATAATATCTCACAATCAGGCCCTTGGCCTCACTCAGTCATAAAGCTCTCCAGTCTCTCGGGATCTCAACAATCATAAAATCAGCCCAAACAATAATGATATGATACATAAATAATGAATAATAGAGACTGAGATAAAATAAACAAGTAAGTTGTGACTGAGTACAAAACCACAATTTAAGCAGATAATTCACATATGTACACGACCTCTGTAGGTCCCAACAATACCAACATATAGCCTAAACATAGTTTCTATCAAGACTTATTGTCAAGTTTCCACAACACATAGAGAGCACAAAAATATCAACAAGTCATTCAGCTTTACAGTTTTCACGGGACGGACCAAGTCATAATCCCCTCGGTGCACGTTCACACGCCCGTCACCTACCATGTGCGTCACCTCCAAAGTAATTACATGATACCAAATTCTGAGGTTCCATACCCTCAGGACAATATTTAAAACTGTTACTTACCTCAAAGCGTGAAATTCTTTACTCTGTTATGCCTTTGCCTCACAAATCGGCCTCCGAATGTCTCGAATCTAGTCACAAATAATTCTTTTCAGTCAATAAAATTTATTGGCATTAATTCCATATAAAAATATAAATTTTTCATAAAAATCTGAATTTTAACTCCAAAAATCACTCGTGGGGCCCACATCTCGGAATCTGAAAAAGGTTATAAAATATATACTCTCATTCAACCACGAGTCCAACCATATAAATTTTACTCAAATACGACATCAACTCGACCCTCAAATCTCCAAATTAAACCAAGAGGGTTTTCGAATTTTTCCAACTTAATTCACCAATTAAATGATAAAAACAACCATGGATTCGGGTAATTTAACCAATATTGAGTTATGAACACTTACCCCATTATTTTTCTTGAAAAACTCCCGAAAATCGCCTCTTCCCGAGCTCCAATCCGTCAAAAACTGAACTTAAACTCTCTGCCTAGACATTTTCTATACGCGATCGCGAACATTCCCACGCGATCGCGAACATTCTCACGCGATCGCGAAGAACAATTTCCATCTCCCAGATTTAACTCTACGCGATCGCGATGCACAACATCACTGACCTACGCAATCGCGGACCTAACCACGCGATCGCGAAGCACAAATGCATGATTTTCATTTCTTCCCCATTTCCTCTACGCGAACACGACCTTCTTCACGCGTTCGCGAATAACAAACTCACATAGCTACGCTATCGTGTCCCGCTTCACGCGATCGCCAAGCACAATATGTCACCGCCTCAAATTAACCCTACGCGATCGTATAGAACAAAACCCCCACTGACCAACTAAGCCTACGCGATCGCAGACGCATTCACGCGATCACGTAGAAGGAAAACAACATCAGATATGAAAAATTTCCAGTAGCTGTTCAAGTCCAAATTTTTGATCCGTTAACCATCCAAAACTCACCCGAGCCCCTCGGGACCTCAACCAAATATATCAACAAGTCCTAAAAGATCATACGAACTTAGTCAAACTCTCAAATCACCTGAAACAACGCTAAAACCATGAATTACTCCTCAATTCAAGCCTAATGAACTTTGAAATTTCTAATTTCTACAAATGACTCCGGAACCTATCAAACCATGTCCGATTGGCCTCAAATTTTGCACACAAGTCATAAATGACATAACAGATGTATTTCAATTTTCAGAATCTGATCCCGACCCCGATATCACAAAGTCAACCCCCCGGTCAAACTTCCCAAAAATTAAACTTTCGGCATTTCAAGCCTAATTCCATCACGGACCTCTAAATAATTTTTCGGATACGCTCCGAAATCCAAAATTACCATACGGAGCTATTAAAATCATCAAAATTCAAATCCGAGGTTGTTTACACATAGGTCCATATCCAGTCAACTTTTCTAACTTAAAATTTTCAATTATGAAACTAAGTGTCTTATTTCATTCTGAATTCCTTCCGGATCCGAACCAACTAACCCGTTAAGTCATAAAATAACTATAAAGTATAAATTGAGCAGTAAATGGGAGAACGGAGTTATAATACTCAAAATAACCGGTTGGATCATTACACAGATCTAATTGAAATATGATTCGTAAGAAATCGCTAAAATGAAATACTCCCCCCCCTCCCCCCCTCCCCGCTTCCCCCGTTCACTTTTACTTGTCATGTTTCACTTTCGAGAGTCAAACTATATAGAATTTGATCAACGTTTTAACATGTATTTTTTCACCATTTTGATATGAAAAAAATTACAAATTATAGTACTTTTCGTATAGTTTTCGAATATCTCAATTTTAATTTTAAAATATTTAAAAAGTTTAATATAATTTAGATTCAAATATTAGTCAAATTGACTTTCGGAAAACGAAACGTGACAAGTAAAAGTGAACGGAGAGAGTAATAAATTAATTAGGCACCGGTGACTTTTAACTAGCTAGTATTATTACGAATGTTTAGTCTATTAATCGAGTTTTCCTCAAATGAAATGCAAGCACAACATTGCCGAGGATCACTTCTGCCTAGGCGGAAAAACAAAAACCTCTACCTAAGCACGAGCTTCATGAATCTAGAGATGAAGTGAAGTTTATAAATTCGAAATTTAATAGACTAATCTAGGAGAGCATGTTATACTAATATCATTCATTTTTGTTTGGGGTAATTTTATGGGTGGTGATTCAACTTTGTACGCATTACACAAAAATCACTATTCTTTCTTTTGTTACATAAAAATTATTTTACTTTGCTCCACTTTTCACAAAATTAACTTTGGTTATTTTTTGTTAAAACCCCACCTAAAATGTGAGAGAAAATAACAAAAATGATCCTTATATTTTCGGGTAAGTTTAATATGCGTCCATAAATATACTCCTTAGTTGTTTTGATTCAATAAAGCTGTCAAAAGTGAGCACTTTTGGTTTTCGTCGAGTGTTTAACAAATTATAATTGATATTTTAATGGAAAATGCGAAAAAGAGATTACTATGGAATAACATTTAGAAGTGTATTTTTTACAATTTCGCTATTTTTGACTTATTATAAGATTTTGTATAACTTTTTAGGTGTAATATGCTATTTTAAAATTTACTTCTAGCATCTTGTACATTTTTTTGTTTTACGAATTCTGGATTTGACAAATCCATCTCATCAAAGTATTTAGTCTTACTTGTAATTAGGTATAAGATAACTGAATTTTATTATTTCATAATTAATCATGCGGTCTGAAGATATAAAATTCGTATATCATGAAAGGATTAACTCATTTTCAAGGTGAATGTATGTTAGTTGCATTAAAGTCGATTGTGGTGATTGATAAATTTACGTTCATCCATTGGTTTGACTTTTGGACAAATCATTAATTTTTTTTATCGATTAAATGATCAAATACTAACTATTTAATTTAGTCCGGAAGAGGTGATTTGTTTGTATATATTGCAATAATAGGCTACAAAGCTAAAGCGTTTCGTTACTTTCTTGTTTACTTTCTAATTAGTTTCACACTTATAATATTTTTTATAGTAACTTTATCATTGGTTCTTGTTTACTTTCCAATTAGTTTCATACTTATAATATTTTTGTAGTAACTTTATGTTTAAGTTAGCAGAGCACCTAAGATTTTTAATTTTTTTGTCCATTACTAGATTTGACGGAACTATATTGGTAATTCTAGTTAATTAAATTTTAGTTTTTAGTATATTTAATAAGCAGAGTTTATTAAATCTTCAATGAAAATTAAAGCGCTCATTTTTGATAACCTTATGAGATCAAAATAGCTAATGAGTATATTTAAGGTCCCAATTTGAATTTACCCCAAATATAAGGACCATTTTTTTGTTATTTTCTCTCACATTTTAGGTGAGTTTTTTACCCAAAAAAAAATAATTTTTATGTAACAAAAGAAAGAATAATGATTATGGAGAAATGAACACAAAATTGATTGACCACCCATGAAATTTATTCTTTTCGTTTGCAATCTCGAGACTATAATTTATTTTATATAATAAGCCATTACTATACCACAAAACTAGAAGAAGAAGAAGAAGAAGAAGAAGAAGAAGAAGAAGAAGAAGAAGAAGAAGAAGAAGAAGAAGAAGAAGAAGAAGAAATGAAACAAAGAAAAGTAAAATGTAACACTTCAATTTCTTATTTGGTTGTTTGGCCTACTACATCTTTGTTTGTTTTCAAATTTGAAACAAACACTTCCTACACTTTCGCCACTGATTCTTATCAATCTCTTCCATTGACTTTGCAAACCAATAACGACAAAGACAATTTTTTTATTTTCGATTTGAGAAATCAATTAAAAAACTAAGTATTACTTGATAAAAATCTTCATAGTCGTTGAAAATTTGATTTGATAACACCATCTAAAATTCTTCCAAAAGATCTAATCCAAGCCAAGTTGTAACTTCAATTGAAATCTTGAGTTCAATTATGCAATCGGTGAATATACTTAAATTTGATAGCCAGGGGTGGTTTCTAGATGAAAGTAAAGGCAAACTGAAGGCGAAATTAGAATCTAAATCTAACATATTCAGAATTTGACAAACTAATCTAGGAGAACATGTTATACTAATACCATTCTTTTTTGTTTGCCAATCCCGAGAGCATAATTTATTTTACGAAAAAAGGTCAAAGATAGTCCTCAATTATGTGAAAATGAGCAAGATTTCCTTTATAATTATGAATCTAGTTCCATATATGCGCTTATTATTAGTGGATTAGTTCAAATTTATCCCAAAACTATGAGAAATGGAATAAATTTGTCATTGTTTGACTTTAATTCCAATATATTTCTATCTTTAAGGGACTAGCTCATACGTCTCTCAAATATTTGGAACAAAGAAAAGTAAATATAACACTTCAACTTCTTATTTGGTTGTTTGGCCTACTAAGTACATCTTTGTTGTTTGTTTTCAAATTTGAAAGAAACACCTCCTATACTTTCGCCATTGATTCTTGTCAATCTTTTATATGATAAATATAAATAAATGACTAACTTTTGTAGGGTCCCATTCTTAGGTTTTCTCATCCCATCGTCTAACTCTATTGACTTTGTAAACTAATAACGACAAAGACAATCTTTTAATTTTCGGATTTGAGAAATATATTAAATACTATTATTACTTGTAAAAATCTTCATAATCAACTTTCATTGAAAATTTGATTTGATAACACCATCTAAAGTTCTTCCACAATATCTAATCCAAACCAAAAATTAATAATAATATTTAAGTGTTAAGTCGGAACAAATATTTTCTTTAAAAAGAAATATCTTCCGTCATACCAAACACATTCTATAACTTTCTTACTTTCCGCACTTTTTTGACTTTTATTGTAACCTAAAAAGCAAATAAAATCAGATAACACATTCTTTTCAAGTCAAATTAGTGGAAATGGGTCTAATTATACACTTTAGAATTTTTATTTTCTTCCTTTCTGATAAGGAAGCAAAAGGGGAAAAAACAATTTTACAAGGAAAGGTAATTGAAGATATGTCAAAGATTTACCCAACTTTTAATTGACACAAAAAGCTAGCAATTTATAAGGTCTATTTTTTAATATAATCTTCAGCCGCCTTGTACACTAAGAAGAAGATGAAACCTACTAACAAAAATCATTATTATTAATTATGATGTTCGGAAAAAAAGTTGGAGTAATTTAGAAATTCGAGGAGTTCCAACAAAGGATGCGATTTTTGGCATTCATAGTTATGTAGAAAGCCTTTCTCATTTTAAAAAAAAAATTGATTTATTAATTATATTAATTTTACATTGTTAACGACATTTTTATTTTCTCGCTTTCTACTCTAAAGTTACATTCACAATGGTGATACTTTGTCTGTTTTCTTTAAAATTACGAACCTGAATTAGCAGAAAATTGAAGAAAAAGACCATATTAATTTAAGGGTACCTTTGTACACTTCATTCTTTTATTTCCTTTTAGGCAAAAGACTTTAAAATTCTCTTAACTTGGCATGGATTATTAGTTGCAACTTTAAATCAATATTTTAGATCATCTTTTCTTTTCTCTTGATCAAATTTATGACAAAATTGGGTAGAACTTCATTATTTAGCTTGAATTTTTTATTTGACTAAGATTGATGAAGTTTCAGTTATACTTTTTTAAAAATTTAGCCTGAAAAAAGAAGAGATACACAATTGAAATAAACATTCATGGCATATAAAAGGATATAAAAATGTGAATTTCTAAGTATTTTATACATATTTACCCAAAATACACCTTTATATTAGGCATTGCATCTCAAGAAGAAATAAAAAAAGTACACAATCATAGATTTTTTCAAATTTTTCGTAAGAGAGTCAAAATTTAAATGCTGACACCAAATAATCTGATTTGTGCAAATTGCCCCAGTTTAATGCCGTTTTGGTTAAATGCATGCCCGTATATATATATATATATATATTGTTTATCCTCAAAATCGGATAACATTTGAATTTGTAAGTGGTTTTAAGGATACATGGACTAACTTGACAGAAAACGCTAAATTAGATTGCAATTGAAATAAACAATAGTAAAGTAAATGCAAACCATATGAATTGAACAGTATTAAACTTGAAAGATTAATCATCCTCGATCCAGGTACGCTTCGATCGGTGTCAGGACACAGAAGAACAAGAGCTTAAAGAAAAATAATAATGATGTATTGCTTTGGAATGCGTGTTACAATGTGTCCAATGAATAATCAAACCCCCTTTATATCGTCCTACTTTAGGTATAATTCTATAAAAGGTAAAAATCCCTTGATTTGTTGATTGTTGGTTCCTCACCGATACGCGCCAAGATTTCCGCCGCAACATCTGTCCGGTTACGGATATTTCGGTCTTCCGTTGGTTATGCTAATAATTTTTTTCTGGGCTCATTCGGGGCTAGGGTCAACTCCGGGGTCTCGAACTCAATGTTATTGAAGGCAGGTGTCCTGACCCCGGGTTCTAGTCCGATATGACTCGGGGCCGATCTTCAGTCTTGCATTGTCATGTTCCGAGCATGTCCTTTCATGTTGTATGCGAACCCGATCTCGACCGTATACAGATAGTCCCCTCATTTTTTGGAGAGTAGTTGACGAGAAACGACATGAGCATCTGATTCTTTCTTCGACACCACACGACAAAAACGACAAAACAATTGAAACATCTCGTCAGTCAAGTCTTAATGGCATTAAATGTTTGTCAGTTGCTGGTCGGTCACTCCTGGATGCGAATTGTTGTTTGAAAAACTATAAATACTCTCTTCATTTGCTCATTCAAACTTTACATTCAAACCTTCTGCCCTCGTACCTTAGCAATCTTAATATTTTCAAGCACTTATATTTCAGTTATTTGAGATCTTTTTATAAGAACTTCTTTTTCGTCTTCATCCTAAACCATCAAGTTTACTCTTTTAATTTTCTCTTCTTTCTCCCTTTTCCTTCATTTTCAAAGAAATGGCGAAGACTTCAAAAACCGTTTCCCAAAAAGAAACTCCTTCTACCTCGCAGCCGGATACCGAAGAGACCGTTTCTCATACTGCTGGCGAGGAACCAATACCGAAACCTCCTCTAAAAATTTTCATCCGGGGGTGGTGGTGCCAAGTCAACGCTGATTTTAAGGTCGAAAAGCCCTCCTCCGTACTAGGCCGATGCGAGGAGGTCTTGAGGTACATCTGCTCGATCACCGAGGATATTCTCTCCAAAGTAAAAAAGGATTGTAATTGGGTCGACAAACATGTGGTGGTTCATGAACCTGACGAAGCCATCACCACCCACGTCGAGGGATTTTTAAGTGTTTACACTTATCCCTTCATGCTAGGCCCCTTGGACCCGGTTATCATCGATTTTTGCAAACAATACGAGGTAACCCTAGGTCAAATTACCCAGTCTTTCTGGAGGATCATAATCCTCCTCCGTTTCTTTGTAAGCAAGATCGAAGAGTGTCCTTTCACTATCGACCACCTCATGTATATAGTCCCCGACTCTACCGGGGGTGGGGGAGAGGCTGATCAAGCTCGCCCGTCGGGCCAGTAAGGCCTCGTTCTTGAGTATCGATGAATATCGAGATCGAGGCTGCTAGGCCATTTCGTCCGAGTAAGGACCTCAGACTTGATCCCGGTCGAGAACATGCCATTCCCTGAGAAGTTGAACATGTCACGTAAGTATAATTTTGCTTCCAAGATTTCATTTATCGCTTTTTTCCCTTTCTTCTTATCGGTGTTCTGTGGTGTTGCAGTTGTTGCCCGGATCCCGAATACAATGCCTCGACTCAAGGAATGGGTTGAGGGCATCGTACTACAAAGGCCCTATTCCGAGCACTCATGGCGCGAACATTCAAAGGGTCGATGGGAGGCCCGTTCCCATGGTGAGATCCCTTTCACGGGTAAATAATACTTGATTTCCTTTTTGCTTCATTAAGTTCTTACTTGTTTTACTTTATTTTGCAGGTTTACCCAAGGATGTCATACTGAAGCCTCCATCCGGTGGAAAGTACCTCCCTGCCGAGTCCCCTGCTCCGAGACATGCCGAAGAGAATAAAATAAAAAGGGTTGTGAGTACTCCAAGCTGAGAGAAGAAAACAAAATAAAGAGCAGGCTGGTGCGCAAGTCTAAAGAAAGAACCAACGCTTGAGCACCGTCTTCGAATTCACTCTATCAGTTGAGGGATGAATCCGAAGAAGAAGATGAAACCTTCGATCTGATGGCCCGCATGTCATTGTGACTCGAAGGGAAAGGGGCATCCGAACCGGAGAAAGATGATGTCTATGTGCCTCAAGTTAGGAAGGACGACGAGGAGGCCGTGGCCGAAGCGTCTCGAGATGTGGGCGACAGTCCCAAGGAAGAACATAGTGTGATCGACATCACCGAGTAGCCTCCATTCTCTGCGTCTATGTACAATGAGGCTCAGACGGTGAAAGAACATCCTAACGAGGGGATCCTCAGGGCGGACTTTTTCAATGGCGTGGATCTACCACCACGGAGGACGTCACCGGGTTGGGTGACTTAGAGGTGCCAAAGAAAAGTCTGTCTTCGGGAACAATCGGGCCTTCTTCAAGCCCGAAGCTGGTCAACCGGTTTCCTGATCTGAGTGTGGATCCCGATCGGAAGCGATCGATCGTCATCTCAGTTCCGGAGGATGTCCGAATCCTTTTCGCCCCCGTAGGGGTGGACATCTATCTTCGGCTCTTGGTGACCGAGGAGGAACAAGCTAAGATGAATGAGGTATATGCGTCCCACCTATTCAATGAAGCACAACATATGCTAAACCGGGTAACTTCAAATATCTCTTGATGATTTCAATTCATGCGTAGACTAATTTATAGATAATCTTAACATTTGTCTTTGTGTCTGCAGGCCTCGGTACTTCATCGTGAGACCTTTCTCCGATATCGGGACGAGCTAAACCAGCTTGAAGCCGAGGTCCGAGGGCTCACTGAGAAGAAAGATTCTTACAAACTTCTGAGCGAGCAGCGTGAGGCGGAGGTTAAGAGCCTCCGAGCTGAGCTGGAGGTGGTTCGGAAGGAGCATGCCGATTTGGTAGAGCAGGTAAAAATATTTGAGGTTAGTGACGATGAGCTAGGCTCGGTGACTAATGGTCGAAATCCGTAGGTCCAACAAAAAATCGATCGGATCGATCAATTGCGAGCTAAGATGGATGTTGCCAAGGCCGATACTGACGAATGGAGGGTTAGGATGAATCGTATGGCCTCAGAAAAAGAAAACGATCGAGCGCAGCTGGCTTTGGCTGAGGCCCAACTTCGAGAAGCAAAAGAAAAGGCCGAGGTGCAGGCCAAATGGGTTGAGAAGCTCCAGTCTCAGCTAAGTGTAGCCGTCTCCGATCGAGGAAATCTTGCCAAGGAGTTGGAAATGGCCAAGTCGGTGGTCGATGTTGTTAAGGCCGATGCCGACAAAATGATGGCCCAATATAATGCCGATGCTGAGGCGTCCCAGGCCCGAATGAAAGATATCGTCGAGTATGCGAAGCGGCAACCCCGAAGGGAGGCCCTCGAGGAGATTCATGCTCGGGGTTTTAACTCGTCAGTAGAAATTGAGAGTGCTAAGGGGCTCAAAGTCGAGGTCAAAAGGTTGGCTTATCCCGAGGAAGACTCCGAGAGTTCGAGCGGTTACAAGGGCGTAGATGACTCTGGAGACCCTGGCAACGAGGTTGGCTCTAGTGGAGACCAGGTCGTTTAAGTGCCTTGTACATTTCTTGTACTTTTGTACTTGTGTACTTTTGTACTTTTGTCAAGGCCATTTGACCTTTGTAAAGACTGTATATATAATATAAGGCTTGTTTTTCCCTTCGACAATCTCTAGGTTTTGTTGTGTACTTTGCTTTATTATTCATGCCTTAGCATGAACTAGTTCGGTCATGTTCGGAGGTTCGAATAGGCCTTGCCTTTGACATTATTTTGCGTAAGGCATCATGGGGGTTCGGTATGAATAAAAAATTTTCCCAAGGTACTTATAAGTTTTTAGATTATAGTTTGCCGAGGGTAGCCTTTAGAACCGGTTTAGAAATTTTTCAAGGCCTTATTTTTTTATTACGGGTCACGGATGTCTCTGATCCATTTTATTATGGTCGTAGCCCTTTTTAGTTTGGGTGTTGCCTAGTGGGCTTGTCACCTCGAGTTATCCGGGCTTGCCTTATATAACAGTCCCCGAATGGGGATGACCATAGCCTTTAAGGCCGGGGCGCTACCTAATAGGTCTTGTGCCCCGGGGCTTCGATAGCCCGAGCCGTCCGAGTTTGTTTTTGGACGGCAGTCCCCGATTGGGAGTGATCGTTTGAACCCGGATAAAGGAGTCCCTTGGGCTCGATACCTTTAGGGGATCGAATGTAGGAAATTCCTTAAGAGGAAAGAAAAAAGAGAAATTCTTAAGGGACAAGATATTTATCCGCGAGGTAGAAATTTCTTGTTATTCCTGTGCGTAATAGTCACACATGTATACAAGTTTTGTGCCAGGGATCGAGCAGTCTATGCGGGCACGGTTCATTTGACCGTTTGGCCCTTACAACAAATCCTATTGATCGCGCCGAGACCATTCAATCATAAAGTTTCTTTCCTTGCTAAAGTTGTTAACCGAGGGTAATGCCCCCAATGCTCGGGGCCGATCGTAGAGAGGCCTCGAATACTTTTGTCGTGATCTTCGATATCGGTTAGTTACCTGCTTTCAATTCTAAGTTAGCACAATTTACTGTCTCATTAAAAACCTTGCCGAAAAACCCATTTAGGACAAAACTGGTTCAAGGAAAAAAAAGTACAACGCGTGCTTTCAGGCCTAAAAATTATTCCGCTCCTTGTTTGTTATCTGCAAGTGTTAGTTCAAAATGATAGAAATGAATGGGGTCGTACCTTAATAGTAGTATCACTTCAAGTGAGTTATGTTCCAGTTGTTCGGTAGTTGCTCACCATTCATTATTCCAAGTTTGTACAATCCTTTACTAGTGATCTCGATAATTTAATAAGGGCTTTCCCAATTTTGTCCCAACTCCCCTTTCTTTCTGGTTTCGGGTATTTAGCGTGACCTTCCTTAGCACCAATTCCCCGATATTGAAATGTCGAATGTTGGCCCTTCGATTGTAATATCTCTCGATCCGCTCTTTTTGGGCGACCAACCGGACAAGTGTTGCTTCGCGCCTTTCATCTAATAGATCTAGGCTCGTATTCATAGCCTCATCGTTTGATTCATTGGTTGCATATCGGAACCTAAGACTTTGTTATCTGACTTATACCGGTATCAAAGCTTCGGCGCCGTAAACCAGTAAGAATGGGGTGGCCCCGGTACTGGACTTTGATGTCGTACGGTATGCCCATAAGACTTCGGGCAGAATTTCCTTCCATTTTTCTTTGGCGTTGGTCAACCTCTTTTTGAGGTTTTGGAGTATGATTTTGTTGGTCGATTCTGCTTGTCCGTTCCTACTAGGGTGGTTGGGTGTCGATAGGATCCTTTTGATCTTATGATCTTCGAGAAACTTGCTTACTTTGCTGTCGATGAATTGTTTCCCGTTGTCGCATACGATCTCGGCCGGCATTCCGAACCAGTATATGATGTGGTCCTAAATGAAATCGATTACTTCTTTGTCCCTGACCTTTTCGTATGTGTGGGCTTTAACCCACTTAGAAAAATAGTCAGTCATAAACAATATAAATTGAGCCCTACCGGGTGCCCATGGAAGAGGGCCAATGATATCCATTCCCCACTTCATGAACGACCATGGTGACAAAACCGAATGCAAGGGCTCCCCGGGCTGATGAATCATCAAAGCGTGTCTTTGACATTCATCACATTTTCGTATGAACTCCTTCGCGTCCTTTTCCATATCTATCCAGTAGTAGCCAACTCCGATTATTTTTCCAACCAATATGTACTCGGTATCCCTCGGTCCTAGACATATCGCGATTGGGCCATCGAATTTTCTTCTGAACAGGGTTCCGTCTTCGGATAGGCTAAATCGGGCTGCCTTTGTACGCAGGGCCCTCGATTTTTTTGTATTCGAGGGAATTTTTTCGGTCTTCAGATATTCTGTGTATTTATTTCTCCAGTCCCAAGTTAGGCTTGTTGAGTTAATCTCGGCATGGCCTTCTTCCACTACCGATTTCAAAAGTTGTATGACTGCCCCCGAATTAGATTCGTCATCCTCGACTGATGATCCTAAGTTAGCAAGGGCATCGGCCTCACTGTTTTCATCTCGAGGTATGTGTTGCAAAGTCCATTCTTTGAATCAACGTAACGTTACCTGCAACTTATCCAGGTACCATTGCATTCGTTCTTCTCTGACCTCGAACATCCCATTAACTTGGTTTACCACGAGGAGGGATTCACACTTGGCTTCAATCACATATTCCCCCAAGCTTTTGGCTAGTTCGAGACCTGCAATCATGGCCTCATATTCGGCCTCGTTGTTAGTCAATTTCACAGTTCTAATAGATTGTCTAACTACATTGCTTGTTGGTGGCTTCAATACGATGCCAGGTCCGGACCCTTTTGCATTCGAAGCGTCGTCCGTAAAGAGAACCCAGATCCCCGAGGAGGTCCCTAAGTTGATTAATAACTCTCTTTCAACCTCGGGTATTAGGGTCGGCGTAAAGTCGACCACAAAGTCTGCCAAAAGTTGAGATTTAATGGAAGTCCGGGGTTGATATTCAATATCGTACCCACTGATTTCCACGACCCATTTGGCCAACTGGCCCGAGAACTTGGGCTTATGCATAACATTTCTCAATAGGTAAGTAGTCACGACACATATGGGGTGACACTAGAAGTATGGTTTTAGCTTTCTAGAGGCGCTTAGCAAAGCGAGCGCCAGCTTTTCTAGGTGAGGGTACCTAGTTTCGGCCTCACCTAGGGTCCTACTAACATAGTAAATTAGAAATTGTGTACCTTGCTCTTCCCGGACCAGGACTCCACTTACCGCTATCTCTGGTACTGCCAAGTACAAGTATAGTTGTTCGTCTGTCTTCGGCGTGTGAAGCAGCGATGGGCTCGATAGATACTGCTTGAGCTCCTCCAAGGCCCGTTGGCACTACGGGGTCCATGAGAAGTTATTCTTTTTCTTTAAGTGTGATGAACCGGTGGCTCTTGTTGGAGGAAACTGAAATGAATCGCCTCGGGGCGGCTATGCGCCCGGTTAATCTTTGCACGGCCTTCACGTTGTCCACAACCATGATATCTTCGATGGATTTGATCTTGTCAGGGTTGATCTCGATTCCTCAGTTGGATACCATGAACCAGAGGAATTTACCTGATCCAACTCCAAACTCACATTTCTCCAGGTTCAGTTTCATATTGTATTTCTTCAATATGCTGAAGGTTTCCTGCAAATATTTTAAATGGTCCTCTGTTTGTAGGGCTTAACCAACATATCGTCAATGTAAACCTGCATTTATTTTCCTATTTGTTCCTCGAACATCCGGTTTACTAGGCGTTGGTAAGTGATACCAGCATTTTTTTAATCCGAATGGCTTCACATTATAGCAGTATGTGCCGTACTTAGTGATGAAGGAGGTTTTTTTCTGATCATCCATGTTCATCCGTATTTGGTTGTACCCATAGTAGGCATCGATAAAACTGAGGATCTCGTGGCCGGCCGTGGCATCGATCATGCGATCGATGTTGGGCAAAGGGCATCCTTGGGACATGCCTTATTCAAATACTTATAGTCTACACACATTCTTAATTTATTTCCTTTTTTAGGGACTACCTGTCACGATCCAAAATTCACTAGTCGTGATGGCACCTAACACAATCCGCTAGGTAAGCCAACTAATAACTATTCAATTTCAATAATATTTAACAGGACAATTAATCAAAAGAAACTATCTCAATCTTATACACTTCCCAATGACTGGTAGTACAAATCATGAGCTTCTAAAAATAGAGTTTACAAAGCTGAAATAAAATAAATACATAGTCTGTTTGAATAGTACATAAACAGGATTTTATAGATCTAAGGCTACCACGAACAAGAGGCAGCTACAACCAGGACACATGTACATCTTCAATCCAGCTCCCATCGAACACATCAATATCAGTAGCCAACATCTGCACATAAGGTGCAGAAGTGTAGTATGAGTATAACCGACCCCATGTACTCAATAAGCAACAAACCTAACCTTAGGTTGAAGGTAGTGACGAGATAACAAAAAGGGGTCGGGTCCAATACCAATATTCTATAACAGTTCATAACAACATAGTACAAGTAACAAACGAGTATCTCAAAAATAAAAGGGCTCAGTTCGTTCTCAGTTCCAGAAAAATAGGCATTTCTTTTCACGTATCTCAGTGAAAAATCTAAATCTTTTACCGAAAAAGCCAAAATACGAGTAAGTTTGAAAGGTGTGATTTTTCCCAAAAATCCTTCCAACAATAAATAAGGTGTTCCATATTTCCTTTCAGATAGCAAGTGTAAGATGCCTCTTTATGCCCATATGTAAAAATGTATGAGAAGTCATAAATGACGTGATACTATACAGCAATGAGGAAAATGCATCTTTATGCCTGTATGTCATGTGCGCATGCCAATGCCATATATCTCAGAGATGAATTGTGTACGCACACTCTTAGAGTACTCAATCTCACACTTCTAGTCATCATGCTCAACCACTCGATATTGTATATGGCCCATACGGCCCAGGGAAGATCCATCCCGGAATATATACATCTCTGGCCATTAGTCACTCAGTACCGAGGAAGGCCAATCCGGCCCCATGGAGAAAATCCATCTCCAGGTATATAAATGCTTCGGACAAGATCCATGTCCAGGGAAGATCCATCCCTCAATATAATCAACCGCGTTCACTGGGGGTGTGCAGACTCCGGAGGGGCTCCTACAGCCCAAGCACTATTATAAGCTAGATCCAAGCATAAATCAATATAGCATGTTGCGGCGTGCGGCCCAATCCCAGAGTTATCACTCATAATCAGGCTCTCGGCCTCACTCAGTCATCAATCTCTCCAGTCTCACTCACATGCTCACAATGTCATGAAATTACCTTGACAACAATGATATGATGTATCAATAAATAACAATTAAGACTGAGATATGATATGAATGCATGAATATGACTAAGTACGAAATATCAATAAAATTAGTGAGATAACAGTAAGAAACGACCACTATGGGTCCCCAATAGTATCGGCAGAAAGCATAACGTGATATATAGCATGTTTGACAGCTCAATTACTTTATCACATAGTGAAAACACGGATATTAACAAAATAGGACTACTATACAGTGCCATGAAAACAACAGAGTCCCAAATCACTTGGTGCACACCCACACGCCTGTCACCTAGCATGTGCGTCACCTCAATACCAATCACACAACACGTATTTCGGGTTTTCATACCCTTAGTACTAAGTTTAGAAGAGTTACTTACCTTGAACAAGCCAATTCCATCACCGAGCAAGCCAAGTGATGCTCCAAAATGATATCACGCGCGTTCCGACCTCCGAACGGCTCAAAACTAGCCAAAAGCAACTCAAATACATCAAATAAAGCCCAAGAAAACAATTCCAAATGATAAAGATCGAATCCTTAATCAAAACCCAAAATCGGCCAAAAATCACACCCACGCCTCGGAACCCAACAAATCTCACAAAATTCGATAACCCGTTTAATTACGAGTCCAACCATACTAGTTTCACTCAAATCCGACTCCATTTTGATGTTCAAAACTCAATAATTCATATTATGAAACTTTAGGCCAAAACCCCTAATTTCCTCTTTAAATTCACAATCCAATTACCAAAACGAAGGTAGATTCATGAAATATAACTAAAACCGAGTAGAGAACACTTACCCCAATTCATATGGTGACATTTACTTCAAAAATCGCCTCAATCCAAGCTTGGAAATGTTAGAATGAAGCCAAAATCGCGAACCATTGTATTTATCATTCTGCCCAGCACTTTCGCACCTGCGACACATTAGCTGCTTCTGCGGCGTCGCTTTTGCGACCAAAATCACGCTTATGCGAAGAAGCACTGGAGCCTGCCTTCGCACCTGCGGTAAAATACCCGCATCTGCGCACTCGCAGGTGCACGCCAAAATGCCGTTTCTACACTGCCAACCACTTCTGCGCTCAACTCACTGCATCTGCGCCTTCGCAGATGCGAAGCAATCTCCGCTTCTGCGGAACCCTGCTCCCAGCAATATTTCTGCTCCTGCGACCCCTTCGTAGCTTCTGCGACCATCGCACCTGCACAAACCAGTTGCATGTGCGGTCACACCAGAACCAGCAATAGCAACATTAAAGAAAAATATCCAATATCAATTTGAAACACACTCGATCCCCTCGGGACCCCATCCAAACATACCAACAAGTTTTATTACACAATACGGACCTATTCGAGGCCTCAAAACACACATAATAATATCAAAACGACGAATCACATCTCAAATCGAAATCTATGAACTTTGAATTTCAAACTTCCACAACCGATGCCGAAATCTATCAGATCACGTCCGATTGATCTCAAATTTTTCACACAATTCACATTCGACATTACGGACCTGCTCTAACTTCCGGAATCAAAATCCGACCTCTACATCAAAAAGTCTACTCCCGGTCAAACTTTTCAAAAATTTCAATATTCGCCATTTCGAGCCATATTCAACCACGGACCTCCAAATCACAATCCGGACGCGCTCCTAAGTCCAAAATCACCCAACGGAGCTAACAGAACCATCAAAATTCAAATCCTAGGTCAAATACTAAAAAGTCAAACTTGGTCAACTCTTTCAATTTAAAGCTCCCTAGTTGAGAATCATTCTTCCAAATCAGTCCTGAATAAATTGAAAACCAAAACCGGCGATTCACATGAATGAAAATACATCATATGAAGCTACTGGCGTCCGTAAACTACCGAGCGAAGTGCAAATGATTAAATGACTGGTTGGGTTGTTACACTACCACTATATTTGCTAACCAATCTAGGTATTTGACCTCCCGAATAGACCCTATTTTAAGGAGTTTAGATACCTCATCCTTGATGAAATCATGTTTGACCTCGGACTGGGGCCTCATCTTCTTCTTGACCGGATGGAACTTCGGGTCCAAGCTCAGTTTGTGAGTGGTTATCTCCGACGGGATCCCTATCACATCAAGGTGGGACCAAGCGAAACAATCGTCATTAGCTATAAGAACTTGAATGAATTTTTTCCTGAGCTCGGGGCTTAACCCCATGCCCAGGTATACCTTTTGGTCGGGGGCTATGAACGATCTGGGGACCCCATAGTCATCGTCCTCGTCTACCCCTCGTTCCTCCGATTCTGTCGAGGCTGGTAACAATGATTGCTATTTGGCCCCATCTTTGACCATCCGATTCAGATCCGATGTTGAGATTGGGGATGCCGAGATTACTTCATCGACCGCGAACATTTCCTTAACAGTCAGTTGTTCCCCATAAACTGTTTTAATCTCACCTGGTGTTGGAAATTTTAACACTTGGTGTAGAGTCGAGGGTACTGCCCTCATGTTGTAGATCCATGGCCTCCCGAACAAAGCGTTGCGCCTCATGTCTCCTTCGATCACATAAAACTTAACTTCCTGGATGGTCCCGGTGGTGTTCACCGGTAATGATATCTCCCCACTAGTGGTTTCACATGCCATGTCAAATCCGTTTAGAACTCGGACTGCATGCACGATTTGATCTTGTAAGACCGAGCTGCTCCACGACCCTCGATCAGATGATATTGGCCGAGCTACCTGGATCAATTAACACACGCTAAACACAAAATTTATTTACGAGTACAAATATTACTAGTGCATCATTGTGGGGCTTCACGATCCCTTCCATGTCCTCCTCGTTAAAAGACAAGGTTTCTTCCGGTATGTAATCTCGAGTTTGTTTTTCCCCCGTGATGGACACTTTGGTGCGCTTCAACATCGGCCTCTGAGGGACATCGACCCCACCAATGATCATGTTAATGACGTGTTGAGGTTCTTCTTGTTCGGTTTGTTTGTTAGAATCCCTATTCCTGAAATGATTTTTGGCTCGGTCGCTCAGGAATTCTCGAAGATGCCCGTTGTTAAATAGTCGGGCTACTTCCTCTCTCAACTGTCGGCAACCCTCCGTTTTGTAGCCGTGAGTGTCGTGATATTTACACATCTGGTTAGGATCCCTTTGGGTTGGATCGGATTGTAGAGGTCGAGGCCATTTGGTATCTTTGATTCGTCCGATAGATGACACAATGGTGGCAACATCGACGTTAAAGTTGTATTCCGATAACCTCGGTGCTTCTTTAGGCCCGATGGGCCTGTCGAAGCTATTGTTTCCTCATAAGTCCCCAGCTGCTCTGACCTCCATCACTTCTCATTTCATTTTTCATAGCGTTCCGCCCGGGCCCACTACTTCTTCTATCTCCATTATATGGCTGATACCGATCCCTGTTTGATCTCGGTTCACAGTCGATGTCTCTTTTGACTCTGTCAATGGTTCTGATGGGATATACGGATCTGGAAGGGGCCCCGAGTTGATCATCTTCGACTCTAATTTTTGATTGATACCGGTTATGCATGTCGGCCCAAGTAACGGCCGGATATTCTGTCATGTTTTGTTTTAACTGATGTGATGCCACCGAGCTTCGAACATTGAGCCCTTAGGTGAAAGTCTGAATGGCCCAATCATCAGCGACAGGTGGAAGGTCCATTCGTTCCATTTGAAACCCGTACACGAACTCTCTGAGCATCTCGTTATCTTTCTATTTTACTTTGAAAAGGTCTAATTTCCTGGTCTCGACCTTGATGTCCACGACGTGTGCTTTTATGAAAACATCTGCAAGCATAGCAAACGATTCAATAGAATTAGGAGGTAAGTTGTGGTACCATATCATAGCTCTCTTTGACAGGGTCTCCCCGAACTTCTTTAACAGGACAGACTCGATCTCATCATTATCCAAGTCGTTCCCTTTGATGGCACATGTGTAAGAGGTTATGTGCTCATTTGGGTCGGTCGTTCCGTTATACTTAGCAATCTTGGGCATGCGGAATTTCTTGGGGATCGACTTTGGAGCCGCGCTTGGAGGAAAAGGTTTTTGCACGAACTTCTTGAAATCCAGACCTTTCAATATTGGCGGAGCTCCTGGGATTTGGTCTACTCTGGAATTGTAGGTTTTCACTTTTTTGTCATTAGCTTTGATTTTTTTCTCCCCTAATTCTACTTGCTTTGTCAGTTCTTCGAGCATCTTTATGATCTCGGGGTTAGCCCCCGGTTCATTTTCATTTGATCTTTTTGCGACCGGTTCATCCCTACGGGTGACTTCCCGGGGTGGATCAAGTTCAACTCTGCTCGGTGCATGGCTTTGGTTCTGTAACTGAGCTATCGCCGCCTGTTGAGCCTGCAACATTTCGAAAATCACCCGTAAACTAATCTCGTCTCCTCCAATATTTGGGGTATTTTGAGCCGCCGATTAGGCTCCACCACGGACGGTATTCTAGGGATCGGTAGGCAGGTTTGTGTTAATAGCCACATGTGAATTAGCGTCAATTGGGTATGCTACCAGAATTCTAATGGGATCAACGGGCGGTACTTCGTCACCGGGCACTACGTTGTTATTTTCACTGTGATGACCGGACTCTTTGCCAACATGTAGGGGTGCTAATTGAGAGTTCAACATTTCAAGTTTTAACCTGAAATTAGAAACACTTCAAAGAACAAGTGTAAAGTAGAGTGTGTTATGGAGATTTCTATCAAATAACCACTATTATCCTTAGCCCCACAGTGGGCGCCAAACTGTTTACCCTCTAAATCGGATAACAATTGAATTTGTAGGTGGTTTTAAGGATAGGTGAACTAACTTGACACAAAATAATAAATTAGATTGTAATTGAAATAAATAATGGTAAAGTAAATGCAAACCACATGAATTGAACAGTCTTAGCCTTGGAAGGTTAATAACCCTCGAACCAGATACGCTTCGATCGATATCAGGACATAAAAGAACAAGAGCTTAAAGAGAAATAATAATGATTTATTGCTTTGGAATGCGTGTTACAATGTATCCAATGAATTATTAGACTCCCCTTTATATAGTAGATGAGTCTTACTTTAGGTATAATTCTATAAAAGGTAAAAATCCCTTGATTTGTTGATTGCCGGTTCCTTACCGATATGCGCCGAGATTTTCGCTGCAACATCTGTCCGGTTACGAATATTTTTTTCTTCCGTTGATTATTCTAACAATATTTTTCTGGGCCCGTTCGGGACTAGGGTCAACTCCGGGGTCTCGGACTCAATATTCTCGGCGGGTTCTAGTCCGGTGTGACTCAAGGCCGATCTTCAGTCTTGCATTGTCATGTTCCGAGCCTGTTGTGTGTGTGTGTGTGTGTGTGTGTGTGTATATATATATATATATATATATATATATATATATATATATATATATATATATATATATATATATATATATATATATATACACACACACACACACACACACACACACACACACACACACACACACACACACTATGCTTTTATTGAACTGAAGTTCTATTGGAAATATCTGTTATACCTTTATACGGTAGAAGTAAAATTTGCTTACATACTATCCTCCTCATATATTGTGGGATCACACTAGATTTTTTATTATTGTTGTTATTGCTAACTCTTTATTCCCTCCATTTTAAATTATCTGTCGACAGAACTAGAAGAATATCTTAGTAGTCCAGAAGAAGTTGATCTAGGAGTAATCAATAGAAATAGTTGGTTTAATTATAAAAGTTTTCTTATTGGAGAAATTCAAGGAGTTTACAATAAAAATATTAGACAAAATAGAAATAATAGGAGAAAAACCTTTAAAACATTGGGAAAGTAATAAGATTATGTGTAAATTACACATATACAAATACAAAAACAACTAAAATAAAATGATATGAGTTTCTGTAAGAGTGTAATATATACAACTCAAAGTTATGACAAAGACAATCATAAAACAAAAGAAATCTCGAGAAAAAGAATATATTAGAGCACTTAGAAGTATAGAACACTTAGCAAATACATGTCCAAAAAGAATTAATAATAAGACAAGAAACTCACAATTAATAGAAGATTTTCAAGAAACCTTAATAAATGTAGACGAATATATGTCAGACAATGAAAGTATATACTCTATAGTAAGTGTAGATATAGAAGAACGAAATCAACTAGACTCTTCAGAAGTAGCCTAAACATGGTTTATAGTCAAATCTCCACAACACATAGAGAGCACATAGCTATCAACAAGTCATTCAACTTTATAATTTCCACGGGACGGACCAAGTCACAATTCCCTCGGTGCACGCCCACACGTTCGTCACCTAGCATGCGCATCACCTCCAAAATAATCATATGATACCAAATTTCGGGGTTTCATACCCTCAAGACCAGATTTAAAACTCTTACTTACCTCAAGCCGTGAAATTCTTATTCTGTAATGTACTTTCCTCGTGAATTGGTCTCCAAACGCCTCGAATCTAGCCATAAATATTCGTTTCAGTCAATAAAATTTATTGGAATTAATTCCATAAGAAAATAATAATTTTCCATAAAAAACCAAAAATTAACTCAAAAATCGCTTCTCGGAACTCGACAAAAGTTATAAAATCCGGAAGCTCATTCAACCACAAGTCTAACTATACCAATTTTATCAAAATCCGACTCCAACTCGACCCTCAAATCTTCAATTTAAACCAAGAGGGTTTTCAAATATTTTCAACTCAATTCACCAATTAAATGATAAAAACAACTATGGATTCGGGTAATTTAACCAATAATGAGTTAAGAACACTTACCCCATTGTTTCCTCTGAAAATCACCCAAAACTCGCCTCAATCCGAGTTCCAAATCGTTAAAAATAGAAAATGGGACGAAGTCCCATTTCTGAACTTAAACTTTATGTCCAGACCTCTCTTCTTCGCGAACGCGACAGGTCCCTCGTGTTCGCGAAGCACAAAAACACTGCTCGCGAACGCGATGCTTTACGGAGCCCTTCTTCGCGGACACGAAGGCAAAAATCCATGCCCATTATTTTTCCCTTCGCGAACGCGATACCCCAAACGCGAACACGATGCACAACCCAGTTCTTCTTCGCGAACGCGAGACCCTCTTGCGAATGCGAAGAGTAAATCATGCCTGCCTGAAATTCCTCTTCGCGAACGCGAGGGCCCACTCGCGAACGCGATAGAGAAAATCCGAAAAATGCAGCAATAGATATCAGTAATCTCACCAAGGCCACAAATGATCCGTTAACCATCCAAAACTCACCCGAGCCCCTCGGGACCTCAACCAAATATATCAACAAGTCCTTAAACATCATACGAACTTAGTCGAATCCTCAAATCACCTCAAACAACGCTAAAATCTTGAATTACACCCCAATTCAAACCTAATGAACTTTGAAATTTCTAATTTCTACAAATGACTCCGGAACCTATCAAATCACGTCTGATTGACCTCAAATTTTGCACACAAGTCATAAATGACATAACGGAGGTACTCCAATTTTCATAATCGGATTTCGACCCCGATATCAAAAAGTTAACCCCCGGTCAAACTTTCCAAAAATTAAACTTTCGGCATTTCAAGCCTAATTCTACTACGGGCCTCCAAATAATATTCCGGACACGCTCCTAAGCCCAAAATTATCATACGGAGCTATTGGAATCATAAAAATTCAAATCTGAGGTCGTTTAAACATCGGTCCATATCCGTCATTTTTCTAAATTAAAATTTTTAATTATGAGACTATGTGTCTCATTTCACCCCGAATTCCTTTCGGACCCGAACCGACTAACCCGATAAGTCATAAATCAATTGTAAGCATAAATTGAGCAGTAAACGGGAAAATGGGATTATAATACTCAAAACGACCAGCCGAGTCGTTACAAGTTTTATTGAGTTGAAGGTCTATTGGAAATATCTTCTATATCTTTATACGGTAGAAGTAAAATTTGCTTACATACTATCATCCACATATATTGTGGGATCACACTAGATTTTTTGTTATTGTTGTTATTGCTAACTCTTTATTCCCTCCATTTTAAATTATCCGTCGTGTTTTTATTTTACGCTGCCCTTAAGAAAATAATAATTAGGAGATCTTTTTGACTATTTTACCTTATTTATGTCTTAATAGTATTTGAACAATCATAATATTACCCCTTATGTGAGGTGTTTGTAGTCTTTAAAAATTATTACTATTAAGGGTAAAAAAAAAAAAGTAGTTAAGTTTGTGTTAACTTTTAAAATGACATATAATTTAAGATAACTATTTTTAGAAATCTTGACATATAATTATTTAATAATGAAGAAGTCATGGGGTCAATTTTTCATACCACGTGTTTCACAGAAAACGTGTATCCTTTTTCCTTTTTTTTTGTTTGTTTTTGTTTTTGTTTTTCCAAAGCATTCTCCTATAAGACTGATGACTCAAGAATTTTTCCCAAAAGAAAACACACGTAGATGTTTTTGTTTTTCGAAAAGAAGTTTCTATAAATGTAATGACTTGTACTACTAATTTAATTTTAACCCTTGGAACAATTCAATTATTTCAATACTGAAATATACATCAATATAGACATTTCAACCATGGTAGACCACTGGTTGATTTACACTATTTCGGTGTTGAACTACCATAGCGTTATAAATATTGGTATCCCGGGGAAAGAGTAGATCTAATACTGGAATGCTTAGTCCATCAAAAAGAAAAAAAAAAGTGTGAAATAAAATGAAAAAAAGGATATATAGTGATAATTTGATTTTTTGTCGCTGTAATAAATAACAGAGAAAAACAAATGTAATTCTTCTTTTTTACAAAAAAAGCTTTATAAAAGATTGAATTTTTTTAGAGAATCACTTTTGGGGTAAAGTGCTACCAAAGAAGACTCAATTTTCAGGCATGAACTCGACACCTATAGTTAAAAAATGAAAGAGTGCTTATTATTCCACCATAACTTTTTAAAATCAAATTAGATCAACCAAGACTTTATCTTGATAAAGTCACTTTTATGTGGAAAATTTATAGCAATTTTTTACGTTTATTTTTTTCGTTCTTACTTTTTCCATCATCTTACCAACCATATCTTCTACTACTTGTTTTACAGAAAATGAAATCAAAACCAATTCTTTAAAACTAATTCTTCACTGTTTACTTAGATTATTGTATAGAAGTTAAAACTGTATATTATCCGTGCTTTGAAGTTGAACTTGTGACTTCATACTAATTGTATACCTCCAATGCATAAAAGTTAAATTTATTACTCCGTCAATCACAATTTATGTGGACGCACTTTCAATTTTTGTGTCCTAAAAAAGAATATTATATTTTTATATTTACAAATAATAATTTTTTATTTTTTATTTAATAAATAATGTATAGCCACTCAAATATCTAAAGTTTGTATTAGATCACAAAATATTTATTTCTTTCTTAAATAGTGTCACATAAATTAAAATGAAGGAAGTACTTTTTACACTTCTTATAAACAATCACCGCATATAAATCAAATTATATATTGTACTCTATACTTTTTTTTACAAAGTGGATTATACACAGATAAGGCCAAAGACTTCTCAAAAGTGTGAACGCTGTTTTAATAAGAACAATTCTCCAACCAAGTGTGAACATCTGCTGACGAAATTATATGTGTAATTTCTTTCCAGAAACCAAATCTGTCTTTATTTATTATACTCCATTATTAATAATAAAAAGGGCAAAAATGGTTGTGTTTTTGTTGTTGGCCAGTTCATGTTATAGGTGTGCTTACATTTCAAACCATGCAACCTAATTTTGTTTGAATAAAACCACTCCATTCACAAAAAATACAAACAAAAACTATTATAAACACCTCTCTTTTTTTGCATTCAATTTCAACAACTACTACTCTTCCATCTTCCCAACTAAATGCTATTCTTATCCTAACTATGGAACTCAAACGCCTTTGCTTTGTTTTGCCTACAGAAATTGATGAAATTGACAAAATTGATCAAAAACAACAAGTTGTACACAAACCAAAGGAAAAAAATGAGTCTTGTTCTAAAAGAAGTTGTGGGGCTCAAATTCTTGATTTTTTTCAAGAATCGTTGTCGAAATTAGTTGATTCCAAATGGACAACTTGTTGTCATCAAGATTTTGGAAAAAACCAATTTTCTGGTGTTTTTCATGATACAGAAGGTATGCAATTAGGTGAAAAAGGTGGTGGTGATCATAATCATAATCATAATCCAAGGATTTTCAGCTATTCTGAGCTGTTTATAGGATCCAATGGATTTAGTGAAGATGAAGTTTTAGGAAGTGGTGGATTTGGGAAGGTTTTTAGAGCTGTTTTACCAAGTGATGGAACAGTTGTTGCTGTGAAATGTTTAGCTGAAAAAGGTGAGAAATTTGAGAAAACATTTGCTGCTGAATTAGTAGCCGTTGCTCATCTTCGCCATCGGAATCTTGTAAGGCTAAGAGGATGGTGTGTATATGATGATCAACTGTTTCTTGTGTATGATTATATGCCTAATAGAAGCCTTGATCGGATTTTGTTCCGAAAACAGGACAATACAGGGTCCCCTGTTCTTGATTTTGAACGTCGAAAAAAGATAGTTAATGGTTTAGCAGCTGCACTGTTTTATCTGCATGAACAATTGGAGACTCAAATCATTCATAGAGATGTTAAGACAAGTAATGTGATGCTTGATTCCCATTTCAACGCGCGTCTTGGCGATTTTGGCTTAGCTAGGTGGCTTGAACATGAACTCGAGTATCAAACGAGGACGCCTTCAATGAAAAACCAGCAGTTTAGATTGGCTGAGACAACAAGAATTGGTGGAACTATAGGGTACTTACCTCCTGAAAGTTTTCAGAAAAAAGGTTTTGCAACTGCAAAATCTGATGTCTTTAGCTTTGGGATTGTTGTTCTTGAGATTGTCTCGGGTAGGCGCGCTCTTGATCTGGCGTCCCCGGATGATCAAATCATTCTTCTTGATTATATCAGGAGACTATCTGATGAAAAAATGGCTTTACAAGCTGGAGATAGTAGACTTATTGATGGTTCTTATAAGCTTTCTGATATGGAGAGGCTAATACATATTGGTCTTCTTTGTACACTACAAGAACCTCAATCAAGGCCTAATATGAAGTGGATTGTCGAAGCACTTTCTGGTCATATTTATGGTAAATTGCCTGATCTTCCTTGTTTTAAGTCACACCCTCTTTATATCTCATTGTCATCTCCAAGCAATAGTACAACTAGCAACACAATCACCACAAGGTCTAGTGTCACAACCAGTAGCAGCGCGACGCCCGGTTTCAACTCCACTGTCTTCATTACAGCCACAGGAGAAACTATGTATCTTAGTGCTGAGAGTGGAAGCAGTCAGAATGAGTCTGGAAATAGTAGCAGCAGACGCCAATCGAGTAATTTCTTGATGGTTGAAACTCCGAGGGAGATCGCATTTAAGGAGATTGTGGCTGCGACGAATAACTTTTCAGATTCAAGAAGAGTTGCTGAGATTGATTTTGGAACTGCTTACCATGGTTTCCTTGACAACAACCAGCATATCCTAGTGAAAAGACTAGGAATGAAGACATGTCCTGCTTTAAGAGTGAGGTTCTCGAATGAGCTTCAGAATTTGGGACGACTACGCCACAGAAACCTTGTCCAACTCCGCGGATGGTGCACTGAGCAAGGTGAAATGCTTGTTGTTTATGATTACTCCCAAAGTCGTCTTCTAAGTCACCTCCTTTTCCATCAGAATCCTAGGAACAATGCCACCATCATAAAATGGCGAAATCGGTATAACATTGTTAAATCGCTTGCCTCAGCGATTCGATATCTGCATGAGGAATGGGATGAACAGGTCATACACAGATGCATCACATCATCTGCCATCATTCTTGATCCAGATATGAACCCAAGGCTTGGCTGCTTTGCTCTTGCTGAGTTCTTGACTCGGAATGAGAATGGCCATCATGTTGTTGTTGATAAAAATACCTCTATTAGAGGAATTTTCGGTTACATGTCACCGGAGCATATGGATTCTGGTGAAGCAACAACAATGGCTGATGTTTATAGCTTTGGTGTAGTGCTTCTTGAGGTAGTTAGTGGTCAGAAGGCAGTAGATTTCCGCCAGCCTGAGGCTCTATTGGTTAATAGAGTACACGAATTTGAGGTCCAGAAAAGGCCATATGAACAATTGGCAGATTGGAGGTTGAATGGAAACTTTAACTCAAGGGAACTGGTGAGGCTAGTCAAATTAGGAATGGCTTGTACAAAATCTGACCCCGAATCAAGACCGAGCATGAGGCAGATAGTGAACATTCTCGACGGACATGATAAATGTTTACTGGAAAATGGACGAAAGAAGGAGAAACCGGAAGAATGGAGAACAAGAAATGCTTCTGCTCTTTCCCTTGTCAGGAGAATTCAAGCTCTTGGTATACAATGATCACTCCCCTAAGATGTAAAATAGTTTACATGTAGATAGATATGAACATTATCCCTTTGTTCTGCTATTTATTCATGAAAGTCTATTACATGTATCAAGTTTTGAGTTGTGTGATTATGTTGCTTCAACAGAACATTCTGTAATTTAATGTCGGCGACTTTGAATGCATTGTGAATTTGATCATGAGTTTTTTTTTTTTTTTTTTTTTGATACAATAGCAGAATATAACTTTAACATGAAAGCTTATTTGTAACATATTTTCAGAAATGCAACAATGTATATGTACAGATACTAGTCTGACCTCGCTTCACTTTCTTTCGTTGCTTGTCTTTGGCCTTGAGCACTCGGTCTACCTTTCAGTCGCGTGATTCTCATCATCTGTGTTTACACCAATCCAATCAAGAAATGCGAAAAGAAATTGCCGGAAGCTGACCTTGCCACTCCTGTCCCAGTCCATTTCTTCTGCAATTATTAATCACATTATCATGTCAGAATTTATCACAGCGAGTTAAGTTGATTTTACACACTTTAGGAGGTGAATGACAGTACTGAATCGAATCCGAGTGACATGAGAAGGGGATTTCTCGGAAGGACAATCGTCGTTTAATGCCTTGACTACTTCTTTCTTGTGCAGCTTCCCATCACCATTTTTATCAAGAAACAAGAATGCCTCAACTATTGTATTGAATGTTGCTTCTAGCTCTGGTGAGCCAATCTTCGGCGTCTGAAATAAATATGATCCTAATGAATATAACTTCACATGATAAGTAAACAGCAGCAGAGCCAGGATTTAGGGGTGTCAAAATTTAAAGAAGTAAAAACACAAATAAGTGGGGGTTCAATACAGAGTATATATATACATAAAAATAACTTCTACTTAATTTTTCGGCGACACCCCTTGGAGCTATGTGGCTCCGCCACTGTAAATAAATATCTTTTAAAATACTGAAAAAAAGAATAGAGAGGAGCCCTTTTTTCACGTACATTGCGAGAGGAGGAGGATGAATCCGTCAAGAGATAGATAAGACATAGAAGAACAATGAACTCATTGAATTGAATCCCTTCGTTTTCATCCACATCACACGAGTGGAAAAGATCATTAATTTCTTCCTCTTTAACATGAAATTGCAGTTTCTTTACGCATTTCTTTAGTTCTTCCCGGTCAATAGTCCCATTCGAATCTTCATCTTAGGAAATAGAACAAGAGGAAATCCATTGGCAATTATCTTGCATAGTAAACTGTAGGAAAAACTCAAAACTCAGCATATAAAGAAGATACTCACCGAACTGTTCAAAGACGGCTTTTATCTCCTTCAACCCCTCTCTAAACTGAGGAAATTTCAAGATTATGCTATTGATTGACCTGAAGTTGGTTTGCCCTGATGAACTTCTCTTAAGTTCTATCATTTTTGTTTCAAGCTTAGCATCCAATCTTCTGTACTTCTTTGGCGCATTCCGAAAACACAGTATGTTTCCGACCTTGTTGGATAATAACTTGAGTACTGGACATGACTGAGCTGAGCCTTAAAACCAAAGAAAGACTTCAAGTTAACGGCGGACATGATCAAGAACAATCAGCATTTCAGTTGGTTCTATATCTTAGACATTGATATATAGCTGTAACTACAGAACATGATGGACAACTCGTCACAACCAGTGATTGTATTTGTGTTTATGTGAATTTTACCTGCTTCAACATGAACTAGCTTGTTTGCAGGCTATTACACATGGGGAGGTTTACCTAGTGCGCACAAAGTGCTCACTACAGAGTGCTCAACCGAAGGGCAGAGATTGTAGCGGCTGCGGGTTTCCCCTCTTACCAAAAGAAAAACACGAACTAGCTTACAGGTAGCACTAGTATACTGTAGTTTTCTGCTTCAAAATATATCACAATTACCATGCTATAATAAGCATGACTCAAGATACTAGCCAACGCTATGTTAGCAGTGGCGGAGCCACATGCACCCAAGGGGCGTCTTCGTCGGAAAATTACATTGTTTAGCTAAGTAATTTTAAAAAAAATATGTATACGAGTCTAGGACTATCTTAAATTCTGCCTATCATTCATCCCGAAACTTCTCATAATTTACAACAACTAAACCTCAGTCCCAAACAAGTTGGGGTCGGCTATATGTATTCTCACTTCTCTATTTAAGCTCAACTCATGTAATCACGGGACTTCTCATGATTAGCCTCGATAAAATTTGATGCATTGATCGTAGGGCTGATTGACTACTGCATACTCCTAGAAACAAGATGATAGTTTTCTACATCTTTTACCTTTCTCAACTATATCACAACTTCAACCACATAGACGTTATCTGAATCCAAGTCCAAATACAGAAGATTCTACAGACAGGTAGATTCTCATATTATAATAACTGCAAAAGACTTGAAGCATTAACATTAAAACATACAATTCTGAATCATATTTTCCATTCTATCCAAATTTCAAGTTTCAAAATAGGCCACATTAGCAAAATTACATGCTGCAAAGTTCTTTTCACCACCTCTAAATACACAATTCAAGAAACTAGCATTGCAAATAAATGTATCCAAAAGGCAATTACAACAGGGAAAAAATGGCAGCTGGGTGCACTAAGCTCCCGCTATGTGCGGGGTCCGAGAAAGGGCCGAACCACAATGTTCTATTGTGCGCAGTCTTACCCTGCATTTCTGTAAGACGTTGTTTCCACGGCTCGAACCCGTGACCTCCCGGTTACACCTTTACCGGTTACACCAAGGCTCCCCTTCCATTACAAGGGGAAAAAAAAGGTGAAAAAGGAAAAGGCAATATATGAATTCTGACAAGAACCAAGAAACATACCTACTGAATCTTTCATGGCTTTGATGATGAAAAAGAGCTCAACACACCAAAAAGGGTCTGCTACTGATTCCTTTAACAAGGAGTAAAAAAGAGCTCAAGAAATCAAAAGGGTCTGCTGCTGATTCCTTTAACATGGAGCAGATTCTATAAATATATACAGGTAAGAGTATAAAAGGGGAATAGAAAAGGGGTGAAGTGGAGAGGTGGCAACGAGGAAAAGAGTATTAGAAAAGTAAAGTAGAAATCCCATTATGCTTTTTTCAATAGAATGGAACTTTCTTTCCTTCTTTCTTTCTCTTCCACTAGCAGAAAATACCATCATTGCTTTGACTATAAGCTTCCATTGATCTATTCCCTTCCTATACATTTTCCAGTATAAAACATACAGCTATAATTCTGTTTGAATTAAGACTAAACGGCCACTGCCCGAAAGCATTATGTCTAGGGAACAGGTTCTATACATCGATGTATTGTCTCTCTCGACCAGATAATTATAAGAAAATACAAAAATACGGTTCCAAAAAAAGAGAAGGCTACAACTAACATAACAGCCAGCCGAAAAACATTAGCTATAGCTAGGCTAGCGCGCAATGGCTTCTGAATCCGTTGTTTAGTTATTACATCAAAAATATTGCCAATGCTTCTTTTTATTTTGTCTTTAGCCTTGCTCTATCGGAAACAACATCTCTGTCCTACCAAGACAGGGTGTCCTACCAAGACAGGGGATTCGAAGATTGCGGGTGCCACCATATTATGCATACAGTATACATGTCAGTAGCTACAAAGACAGATTAGGAATAATGGGTCGGTTCGGTTATTTTTTGGTTAATTTGAATAGGCCTTTCATTCACACAAAGCAAATAAATTCGATTTTAATTCAAATTTTTAACGCTTAATTTAAACACATTCTAAATAAAAATGCAAAAAAAAAATAACGCCTCCAATATAAATATTTGCTTAAAGGGTACCTTAACTACACTATATTCTTTGTTTGACTAGATTAATTTACTTGTATTATTCTTTGTTTATTTTTCCATCTAATTGTTGAGTTATATGATAATTATTTTCAAAGAAAAACCTTCAACATTCAACCTATGATATTCAACTCAAAACGACTATCAATCAAGCCATTTGATTTTTTTTCAAAACCCAATAGAAGATATTGCTCAAATTATATTTCAATATATAAATCAATATCGTTTCATTAAAAATAAAAAAAATTATATTCTAATTAAAATTACTATAGAAAATAATTGTTTATAAAGTAAGGTATAATGATAGAAACAAAATAAGGATTGAAAGTTAAAATAATGAAGAAGAGAGACTTAACAAGTAATAAAAGGAGGAAAAAAACCGAAAAAGAAGGAAAATATATGAGGCCGGTTCAACTAAAAATAAAAGAAATCTTAATAAGTAGAAAAAAGGAAAAATCAAAAGAGCTGCTCCAACAGGGAATCGAACTTGCATTCCTGAGGCCAAGAAAAGCTTTCTAAGGGAAGGCTAAACCAATGGCACCCACTTCCACTTTGTGACTTTTGGGTGCCATTCTAGAAATTTTAGAGAAGCGAACAGGTGCCGTGGTACCCCTAACTTGCAACGTAGATTCGCCCTTGGGTAAGCTGTGTGTACACAATGTTGGTACGACCATGCAACACAAATTCATCTAATAATTCACCTCAATCAAGAATAAGTTGAATTGTTGAGTAAAGCTTTAGACAAACTTGTTTTTCACTCTACTTCAAGATAGTCATTGTGCTTCTGTATGCATTAGTTTTCCTTCTTCTTGTGTTGGTTAAAATTTTTGGCGTTTTTATAATATAGGAAAAGAAAAAGAAAGAAAAAGTTCAACTAAAAAGTGAGAGTTTCCAAAAAAAAAAAAATATAGTAGAGAAGGAGAGGATCACGCTTGGTCTCAAGTAAAAACGTTATTAACCTTTGTTTTTACACCAATTCAATGAATACATGTCATGCGACATACTGTTATGTTAATCAATGCATTCTACATCTCAAATTGCCCTGATATAAATTTACCATATCCTATGCAACACAAAAGCCTAGTATCTACAAAATCACAAGAGTTACTAAGTTTCATCAACCATTTCCAGCCATCATATTCCATGATCCAAATGTCCAATTCGATACCATTTCCTTTGCCACCATATAAACTAAGCCAACCTTTTAAAGTAGACAAACGAAACAACTCATTTTCACCTACAAAATTCGGCGTTGGAAGCTCCTTCAATTCGTCTGACTTCACATCAAGGTGTATGGTTGTAGAAGCTTTACGCACATATTGATCAAGTTATTTATCAAGAGTCCAATATACACAAACTTCAGTGCTAATACCCCGGCTGCAGCATAAATAATGCCATAAAAGAAGTTGATGGAAAATTATTGTAGGGAGAACAAAGAATGAATGGATTGTCATAAAAGAAGTAAGAGTACATATTGTATGATTGAAAACGGCCGCTGCATGCTACCCGCCTACCCGTGGCTTGCAGGTTTGACTGGTGTGTTCTCTCTAACAGCTGCTTCAATCAATGTAAGATAAGACTACATTGACGGAATGAAAAACACCAAACACTGATTTTGTGTTTGTGCAAAATACCTCGGTACAATAAGGACTATTCATGTATTGAATTGATAAAATCTATCAACTCATTCTCCTGATTTTATTTACATCCGGAAGTTAAATTAAACGAGACACCTATACAATCAAACCTCTCGTTTGTTCCGATATTTCTTGACTGCTATAGTGAAGTGCTGTTATAGAAAACATATATTATTAAATAACATGAAGAGTAGTTCCAAAGAAAACTTGGCCGTTATAGAAAAGTGTTGTTATAGAGGATGGCTGTTATAAAGAGGTCTCACTATACTTCAACAATACGTATAGATGTCCCTCCAAAGTATGTTTTTTTTTTCCGGATAACCGGAAATATCAGAAGAGGGAGGGTTTGGGGGGTGGGGGGGGGGGGGGGCAATAGGGTAGTGTTGGAAGTTCCTTCGGCTCATTTGACTTCACGTCAAAGTATATAATGTAGAAGTTTTACCTATATATTGGTCAAGTTTTTGATTCATAGACCAATATACACAACCTTCTGTGCTAATTCCATGACAACACAAATATGAGCTTCCTAGTTTGGAAACTAGCTATAGGGAGGCTTTGCTGTAATATAGGCAGAGTTGTTTTCTTTCTCCAAAAATCCCTATTCGTAGAGAAGACAACATAAAACAAGTTATATTTCAATAATATTCCTACTATTTTAGTGTAAAATTTATCTCATAATTCGCTAATGCCAATAAATAACCAAACATGAAATAAATATAATCTCAATTTTACCCCGGAATTATTATCTTTATCTCATATACCAAATGACCCCTTGCATTACCAATTCCAAGCATGGATAAAGAAAAAATATTGTAATAGGTAACCAAGGTAAAACTAGTCAATTTGTGATGAATCCGCATGTATGCGCTTGCTCACATTGCGAATCACAAGCACAAATAAAAGAAGAGGGTTGCAAAGGTTAACAATAAATGTAAAACTTGTTAAATTGAGATGAAACAGCACAACAAAATAAGGCCCAACTTGCTTGGATTGAGACGTAATTGTTGTAGTAAAAGAAAGAGACAGTAAACCTTCATTTACAACATTGTGAAGCCCACTACAAGCAGGAATGCAGTAAAATGTATCAGAAAACAGTAGTGATTAGAGTCCAACTATACTGTTAGTACACAAGGATCTTCATTTCTGATAAAGGGTACTTAAAAGGTGATGAAATGCAGGGTAAGGCCGCGTACAATCTGGCCCTTCCTCGGACCTCGTGCATAGCGGGAACTTCGGGTACTTAAAAGGTGATATAACTTAGAGAACATACATTTGCAACATTGTTTAATCTTGGATCAAACATATGTAGAAAGGGGGAAACATCACAGAAAATGTGGTAAAAAATACACTGATTTGTTTCCAGAGAGAATTTTGTTCCTGCTTTTGTTCATGTATTACTCATCATCCATTCCACCTGCCTTGTATTGCTTTCCATAGGCAATCCATTCGCGTTGGCAAAAGCTCGCGGTCTCTTCTTTAGATCACCAATTCCATTCGACGGAAAGCAGTCATCAAGCAAGCAGTCGCCAAGTCTGGCTGGCACGTGACAAGCATTTTTGTTTTCGATACTTGGAGCAATCTCATGTAACGAAGGGACATTAACGATCCCTTCACAGTCGTTTGCAACCTTCATTGCTAATTCAGAAAGTTCTTCCCTGTTCACTTCTAGGCCATTCGATTCAATGGACTGGCTACTAAAAGCTTTACAAGCTTTTTCAAGAATTGATTGCAAATATTTTCCTTGTGCTTCAATACGAAGCTGTAGACGGCGCTGTACCTACTTTGGCAAACCGCAAAGATTTTTGTTAGAACATAAAGAATGTGACACTAAGTTACTGATGTATAAAGACTTGATAAGAAGCTGATGTTGCATTTTGTCCTAGCTAAGAAAGCAAGTTGCACTTACGCATACGACACATGATAAACAACCAAAAGTCATTGACAGTGATAAAACAACAACGACCAGCAGCAGAACTTCAACCAAGAACCTTTGATAAGACAAAAGTTGCAGTTGGTCCGAGTTGAGGAAGCAAGTTAGCCCTAGCACATACTACACTAGAAATGGCCAAAAGTCACTGACCTCAACCTGGTCTGGAAACTGCCATTAGCTACTTATCAATGTATTCACTCATTAGAGCAAACTACTCTGCAATTATTCACCACTCTAACCCGTTATAGAGAAGAAAACAAAAAAGAGAGAAAAGGGAATATCGGACAAAAAACACATAGTGCAAAGCTGACTAAAAAAGAGATTCATGATTACGTCTAATGCGAGCACATTTTCTCAATGAATTCAAGATTGAGATTATGAATCAAAGTAGACTTTGGGAAATCAGATTCATCCAACAAATACAACTTAGTAGTAAATGTGGCTTATTGACAGAAGATCTACAAATATAATATGCTCATGGAAGGTGAAGCTATCAGTCTAAGTTTTGCAAAACCAAAAAAGGCGTACTAATATGTAGGAACTGCAACATGGGAAGCTGTGACACTGAGTACACTAACACTATCAGTTGAGCAAGAAGAGGGGCAAGACAAACCTCTAGCTGCTCATGTAGTCTTCGCTGGACTTCCATCTGTACTCGCAAAGCCTCAGTTACTTGGAAACCACTGTTAAATAAATTTAAGAGTTCAAAGTTGATGCAAAGCAGACAGAACCATTTTTACCAGAAAATTTCTAAAAGACATAACATACTCATTTATATCTTGCGCAATAACTCTAGATGAACCTGATGTAGAGGAACCCGTATCTTGACTCTCTGCTGGACATGACACTGCAAACACAAGACAGTAACTATAAAGTGATTGCGGTTTCACGTCTTCTAAAGGGCTGAGAAGCACATCCATTTTAGCCTTTTTTGCTCCGACAGACTATTCTTCTCTTTCTTTATATTATATGTACAATTCTATCACTTATATACTCCCTTCAGAGGTGTTATCCACATTCAGTACATACTTTTATGTGATGATATCAGTCATCTAAAATTACAAAGTATGTATCAACAAATGGAAAAAGTGCAACCTACTTGCTGCAATAAGATGATTTTGGTTAAGGAGTGGAAGTGGATCAGAAAAACCAATCCAACCTATCCTAGACGACGAAATAATAGGACAGTGGTTGGGTGGGGGGGGGCGCAATTCTGACCTTAAACCAATACCAATAGTGATGATTGTCGATTTGTCGTATTTATGAGAAATGTGGAAGTTACTCAATGGGGTTGACATTTAAGTTTTAGCATAGATGAAGTAACTCATCAGCAGCTCTAATCTTTTCCTTGAATTTGAAGTTAAACTTATATATACACTCTTCAGATATAAGAAAAACATGGAAATTTCAAGGACACTGAGCAATTCGCAGGAAGCTGGAGTATTTAATGAAAAGTTCTTCATTACCGTCTTTAGAATTATCAGTTGCCTCTTTTGCAGATTGCTTTCCCAGGCGGTATTTCTGCAAAGGAAATACAAGGATACAGACTTTAGTATCTGCCTGAAAACTTTAAAAAAACAGCATCTTACTAGGTTTTATCCAACTCTCCGAATCAATTACTTGTGATGCCTTTTTTAAAGGACCTTTTTTACTTCTTCTTTGGATAAAACTGAGAGCTTAATCAAATTGTACTTCATCCTTGTTTGGCTAACATCAAATGCAGAATGTAAAATTAAAAATACAGTATACCGTCTCATCAATAAAACCTAGAATCATTTGAATCTTCTTTCACTTGCATTAAGCTTTGAAATGGCAAAAGCAATAAATCAAATTGTTATAGAAACTATAATTTTGAAAGTGGCATGAAGTTGGTCCTACTTCATTTTGTAAAACACTAGGCTAGGGCCGTAAACTTGTGTAGTTGGAGCGTACTGTTACCCTTTAAACCGTGTTTCAATGTCCACGGAATATAGCCAAGAAGCAAACACAGATTGCAATCAGAAAGCATACCTGGAGATGTGACTTCAAATGGTATAAGGTCAGACCTTTCACCCCCATTGTTCTCATAATTGTTTTTGGTGTCGCTTCTGCAAAATGAAGCAACCATCACATAATTAAAATTATGCATAGGAGTACATGTAAACTGTAAAGAGAAGGCAACACGCAAATGAAATAAAGAAATATTTCTTAAGATTTGCACATAGAAAGATTTCCTGGAAACACCACAACTATTACAAGAAAAATAAACACTCACAACATCACAACAGCATAATTCTACCAGTGTACAAGAAGGCTAAAAAGGGCAGCTCGGTGCACTAAGCTCTCGCTATGCACGGGGTCCGGGGAAGGGCCGGACCACAAGGGTCTACCCTGCATTTTTGCAAGAAGCTGTTTCCACGGCTTGAACCAATGACCTCCTGGTCACATGGCAGCAACTTTACCAGTTACGCCAAGGCTCCCCTTTAGTGTACAAGCAGCTAATGAAAAAAATTATCATGCAATGAGATACTAATAAATGGAACATTTCCTTTATTGATCAATTTAATAGTTCCCTCATTCCAAATCTACCACGATTCTTTTATTTGACCCTTAGGGCCTTCAGACAGTTAAATTAGCATACATTTAGAAATCGGGATGGCTCTTTTTTATTTCTTTTTCCATAACGAGTGATGTTTCCCCAAAGGAGCAGCTCAGAAGGAGTATTTCTAATTTAAAATGCTACTATCACATATACTGACTGACAAACACAAACCCTGTAGAGAAGAGGTGAAGTTCAACAAATGACAGCAGAAACTCAGAGCTTATTTTACCAAAGAAGACAGATGCAAAAACTAAAAGAAAACCTAATCTATAGTGCAGTGAAATCCTTCAAAAAGGAACCAGAGCGACAGGGTCAATCAAGTTGCAATTGTAACATCAAAGACGAGCTCCTGTTTTGTATCATGGCTACATGAATGTGCACCAAGTACTTACAGAACCGCTAGAATCCTAATAACACTACGAATAAAGTTCTAGCACTGGCGGATATGTGCCACGCTCCTACTACTAATGACACAGTCCTACTAACACGCACAAGGTTTGACCTCCCACCTAAGAACGTATACCTCTATGGGCAAGAGTGCTTAAACTTGCTAATTCATTTTCACATTGAACATCAAACTTTGAGGTCACTTCTTTAGTGCCTAACAATCTTAAGAAGCATATTTGCTACTCCCTCCGTTCCAGTTTATTTGAACCTATTTTTTTTTGGTTCCTTCCAAAAAGAATGACCCCTTTCTAAATTTGGAAACAACTTAACTTAAACTTTCAATTTTACCCTTAATGAAAAGTTTTTATAATTACACAAATAGTCTGGACCCTTTTTTGACTTGTTTAGGACCACAAGTTCAAAAAGTCTTCATTTTTTTCTTAAACTTCATGCCCAATCAAACAGGTTCACATAAATTGGAACGGAGGGAGTATATAATAAAGGGCAGTCTGGTGCACTAAGCTCCCGCAATGCGCGGGGGAGGAAGGGCCGGACCACAAGAGTCTATTGTATGCAGTCTTACCCTGCATTTCTGTAAGAAGTTGTTTCCACGGCTCGAACCCGTGACCTCCTGACTACATGGCAACAATTTTACCAGTTATCGACATGATTTATTAAAGACGAGAGAAAATTCAGATAGGCATAACAAAACAAGAGCCTCGAGAGGCAAATGTAGTGATTGGGGAACTGGATTAAGAATATATAGAGAACTACTTTTAACCAAGTAACCTTTTCAAGATTCCCTCCTTCGACTTCTGATGGTTTTTATCAAATTTTCAAGTCTAAATTTTTTATCCCTCTTCATTAACTATCTCGAGGATATCACTAAGTTTTCACCTCCGGGGTTTAGAGAGATGTTGTATCCCCTCAGAATATTGAATTGTACCAAGCGCAAGTTTACCTCCAGAAAATATTAGCAACAACCAAATATTTCTTCACCATTTACTTCACATGATAATATTCTTACATGTTATACAATTTACATCCTGTACAAGTAAACAACAACAGCCAACAGACCCAGTATATTCCCAACAGGTGGGGTCTGAGGAAACCTTACCCCTACTTAGTGAAGGTAGAAATCCTGTACAGTGCCAGAAAATAGCACTATAAAAAAATACGAAAATATAGGCGAGTTTTTGACCAATATTGTCCCTTATCTTTGAGGGTAGGTCTATTTTGGTCCCTCGAATATAACCCTGAGCATATTTAGTGCCTTAAATATGCTAAAGTGGAGCATCTTTAGTCTCACTGACACAATATGTTCAAAAACTAACGGTGTTATCCAACTCTGATTCATGAAACAAATCTTCTGCTCTGCAGCAAAGTGTTTCCTCTCCTTTTATTGGATAACATAAATTATCATTTTAATTCCTCATTTTTAGATAATGTCTTCTAAAATTTTGACCTTGAAAATATCCCCTTCTGTGCCAGTTTTCAATGAGAAAATGACACTGTATAGCCGCTGTAAAAATAATAGCCGAAAAAATGTATAAAATTTGTATATATATATATATATATATATATATATATATATATACATTTAAAAATTTCGGTTGATTTTTCCAAAAAGAAAAGTTAAAATTTGAAAAACAATAGAGCTGCCACGATCACTTCTAGGCATATTATTGAAGCAAACGAATAACCAAGTTGTATTATCACTTTTAGCCCGTGCCAGAAACTATTTACATCTGGTAACGGAAAAAGTATATAAAATTTGTATAATTTTTGTATATTAACATACAATATATATATATACACACAAAAAATATATAAATTTTATACATTTTTCGGCTATTATTTTTACAACGGCTATATAGTGTCATTTTCTCATTGAAAACTGGCACAGAAGGGGATATTTCAAGGTCAAAATTTTAGAAGACATTATCTAAAAATGAGGAATTAAAGTGATAATTTGCGTTATTCAATAAAAAGAGAGGAAACGTTTTGATTCAGAGCAGAAGATTTGCTTCATGAATCAGAGTTGGGTAATACTGTTAGTTTTTGAACACATTGTGTCAGTGAGACTAAAGGTGGTCCACTTTAGCATACTTAAGGGACTAAATATGCTCAGGGCTATATTTGAAGAACCAAAATAGACCAACACTCAAAGATAAGGGACAATATTGGCCAAAAATTCGCATAGAGGCCATTGTATTAACCTTTTCACAAAAAAATAAGTAGAGGTCATTATATTGACCTTTTCACAAGAAAATATGTAGAGGCCATCATATAAACAGATTCCCTAATTGCCTAGTTTCTACTTTTCCCAATTGAGAGGGTCAAAAGCTACATATATACATCTCTATCAACACGACCCACAATAATCATGATACTTCACAATAATTAGGTAATTAAGACCATAAAAGCTTTGTCATGAAAAAGAATGCACTTTTGACAAGGAAAAAGAAAAAGAATACACTTAATAAAAACAAAAGTTCCTTAAAATAATATAATAGGACTATGACCCTTTCTTTTTTTGTTAAACCAAAGAAAGGAAAGAGCAGCAAATCAAATGGCTTGCTTTTACTAGTCCAAATGTCTAGAAGAAAAGAAAAGGTCAAAACTTTATAAAGAACAACTATATAATATACAAAAATTATGACCATGAAAAAAGGAACAACTATAGAAGCCTAATGTACAGCATATAGATTCACAATATAGAATTCATGTACAGCATATAAATGCATAAAGTACCCAATAAATTCAAAAAGAAACAATACAGAAAATAAATTATTATATTACTGGAAAAAATCAAAATCAAAATTTAATCATGCAATAAAATATTAAGAAAGAAAAATGATCAAAATACCCCCTCTATTATACGAAATATCTTAATTTAACTTAACCCTCCATTATACTTTAAGGTCATTCATTCTATGTTGCATTTCCCATTTGTACTCGACTTTATCAGAGCTTAAGTCAATTCCGCTAGTCAAAATAATTTGTGAAAAAAATCCAAATTTACCCCTATTTTATTACTAAAGTTTAAAATTACCCTCCATTATACTTCAGGTCGTAGCTACTGAATTCCTAGTGTCAAAATATTGCGTGGTAAAAGTCCAAATTTTATGCCTCAACTTTTGACTATGCTCTAAAACTACCATTCTTAGGATTAAGAACCTCATAATGCCAACAACCCAAAGTATAACTGATGGTAAAATTAAGATATTTTGGTAATTTTTACCCTTCTCCTTCTTAAATAAAGAAAATGCAGATTAATAAAAAGTATTAAGACACTTCCATTACATGTGTCAAAATACTTCCAAGCTTAAGTCGAATTCCATGTGTTAAAATACTTCAAAAAAATTCCAAATTTACCTCTACTATTTTTCACTAAGGTTCAAGGACCCGTTTGTTTATAAATATTTTTTCTATTTTTTTAATTTTTATTTTCAAAAATGTGTTTGTCCGTTTAATTTTGCAAGCTTTTGGAAATTTTTCGAAAATGAGTTTTTCAAAAACCACAAGGCAGTTTTGTCCACCTTTTCAAAATTTTCAGAAAAACTTTTTTACCCGTTCACAATACGGCAATATTTTTTCAAGTGAAATGCATGTACAAACATAATTTCAAATTTCAAATTACAAATATCATTTTTTTCAAATTAGCTCCAAATACTGCTGTTTTCCCCAAAAATTACAATTTTTATGTCCAAACGCCTACTAAAATTACCCTCCATTATGTTTCAGGTTGTAGCTCAAGACAGAAAGGCATCCCGATGCGACAAAACATATTGCGTTCACGCAAGGTCCGTGGAAAAACCGCACCCCAAAGGGTGTTATTCAGATAGCCTATCCTAATAGCTCGAATCCGTGACCTACAGGTTACACGGAGACAACTTTACCGTTGCTACAAGAATCGTCCTGAGGTTGTAGCTCATGATACATACCAGATTTTCAAACAGAGAGTAAAATTAAGATAATTTTTACCAAAAAAGAAAAAGAAAATGCAGATAAATTAGAAGGAAAAAAAACAAGAGAAGAGGAAAATGAGGGACTTACTATCAGGGCCACCAAGTTGAGTAACAGCATCAACAAAGCGTTCATGGAGTTCAGTAGTCCACCTAAGACGAGGCTTAGGATCAGTTGTTAATACTAAACAAGCATCCCCTGGTAAATTTGTACCATCTATTGAAACTGAATTATGAATATTATTAAAATAATCACCACTTCCTCCTAAATTCCTTATAGGCAATGTTGAGTACATTCTTTTCTAGATTAAAAAAAAACCCACAATCTTGAAAATGAAGAAAAATACTGAATCTTGATGTTAGACTATGTGGTGGGGGAAAAATGAGAGAAATGTGAAAAATTTGGGGGGAGAACAATGGAGGGATTTGGGGGGGGGGGGGGGTTAAAAGGGAGGGGGATGGGGTGTTGTGGGGGGAAGGACAAACAAGACAGAGTTGTCTTGTTATGTACTGTCCTTCTCTTGTCTCTTTTTGCTGTCTCTGTCTCTGTTTTCCTCTGTGTGCAGAGTTTAAGCAGTATGTAGGGTGGGGCAGCTTGGGGGGTGGGTGGGGGTTGAGTTTTTTTTTGGTTTCTATCTTGTGTTCGGTATAGAAAACCAAAAAAAAAAAAAAAAAGTTTATTGGGCTCGAACCGTAGAAATAGCCTCTTGCGTACAATAGAATCTTATAATTCTTCTCTTCCCTAGATCCCGCGCATAACGAGAGATTAGTACATTAGGCTGCCCTTTTTTATCTTGTGTTCGGTGTTTATTTTAGGGCTCGACTAATTCCAAACGCTTCTTACCAAAAGACAATTTTATACCTAAAGTGCAAGTCGAGACCGTTAGCTAAAAATAGTGGAGTACTTATCATTTCACAACAACCTTTAATGATAGTTGTGAGTTTGTATTTCCTCTGATATTATTTGATTGGGCACGAAATTAAAAAAAATAAAAAAAAAATTTAAAAATTTGTGGTCTGAAATATACTTTAGATATTTGTGTAAAAATTATAGTAATATAATTAAAGCAACAACAACAAACTATGTGAATTTTCACAAATTGGGTCTAAGGTGAGTAGATACAGAGAAGCAAAACTTATAATATATTTAAATATAATAGAGTAATAGTATTATATTTTAATATATTAAAAACCAAAATGTGCCACGTAACTTGGAATAATAAAGGTGGAAGTGTATGGCTACTGCAACTACCTTGTGGTTCTTTCTTTTTCTTTGTCCAACGATCATTTAGTTGGTTCACATTAAAAAATAGCTTTGACATAAAATTTCACAACTAATGTAATGTTTACGTCAAGTTTTTGTATAACTAATAGAGGTTTAGTATTATTAATATAAAACTTCACATACATAATACTAAATCGTTTGGCTTTAGGTATTGAACAAGGAACACTACACCAACAGCGGTGAATGTACAATTAAAGAAGTAGGTTCGGTTAAATTTAATAATTTTGATTCAAATTATATATATATATATATATATATATATATATATATATATATATATATATATATATATATATATATATATAAAATTTCAAACTCAATAACTCAAATAACTAATTAAATCGATGACACATATAAAATAGCCCGTGAAAGAAATATATAAATAGGAAATACTTTTAAAGTGAGTATTTTTGCATGTCACGATATTATGCTATATTGTATAACAACTAGTAGTATATTATCTTTCATCGAATAAAACTATTCTTGTATTATACTTTTTTCTTGATTTATTTCGGGAAAGAGCGCAAACTATATATATAGTCATTATGTAGGTAATAGAGGAGGCAAAATAGAGGGAGCAACGTGTGTATGAGCGGCATTTCTTGTTTTTATATTACTCCTTTTGGTAATAAATAGAGATTTCGTATCATGTTTGCGATCCTATATATTGTTTTTTTTTAATTCTCGCTTGTTATTTGGTATTTATATTTATATTTGTGTTCAACTAAAGTTGGATTCGCACCGAAAACTTTCATACTGAGACTAAAGTGCTCCCTAACAAATATTAAACTGATAATTTAAAGGTAATAAAGTGCGACTGCAGTACATGTGTTTGCAATAAATTTGTGCTCTTGAAACAATCACACGTTAATTTGAAGTTCAACATAATTTATAATTATGGGTGCTCCAATAATTTAAAGGTAATAAAGTGTGACTGCAGTACATGTGTTTGCAATAAATTTGTGTAGAAAAATAAAACTGCAATCACAAACAACTATAAAGAAAAAACGATTTTATTGATAAACATTACGGGTTACAACTCTGTTTATCCCTTAATTCTTCCCTACCATTTGTTATCCGTAATTCGAGGGCCTTAACGGCGTATTTCTCGAACGTAGGATGATATGCATCTCCTTGATGTATTTGATGATCAAGAAGCACGTAGCAACACTCCATTTGGATCTTGAATGTTGCTAGAACTTTAAGCAAGACATATTTGACATGCCTTTGATCTCTTAAATGAATATTCCAAGATTTTAATGGAATTTCGGAGATTGTATATTTGATTTCATTGTGCATATTCCGGGAGTTTATGGAATTTCTGAGATCGTTTTTGAAGGACATATATAGCCTTATTTATAGGCATAAATTAGGGTTTGGGTGGAGTAGCCACCAAGTAACCCTAATAGACTCCTAATATTTCAAGAGTCGTCTTGAATTTCAGATTTATCTTGATCTGCTAAAATTTCATTGTCTACAAATGCCTCATACTTCAAGGTTTGTCGAGGTGTAGGCTTGCTGAAACTTGAAGACGAGACTTGAAGTACCTAACCATCATAACAGATAATCTTGAAACTTGTAGTTTTCGATTTGCAGGAGAAAGAGATGAAGGGCAGAACTGGTCCCACTGGGCGTGCCAATTTATTTGCAATAAATTTTTGCAGAAAAAAAATTGCAATCACAAACAACTATAAAGAAAAAAGAATTTTATTGATAAACATTGCGGGTTATATCTGTTTATCCCTTGATTTTTTTCTCCCATTTGTTATCCGTAATTCGAGAGCCTTAGCGGCGTATTTCTCGAACGTAGGATGCCCTATACTTCAAGGTTTGTCGAGTTGTAGGCTTGCTGAAACTTGAAGACGAGACTTGAAGTACCTGACCATCACAACAGATAATCTTGAAACTTGTAGTTTTCGATTTGCAAGAGAAAGAGATGAAAGACAGAACTAGTCCCACTGGGCGTGCCAATTTGTTTGCAATAAATTTTTGCAGAAAAATAAAACTGCAATAAAAAATAACTATAAAGAAAAAAGAATTTTATTGATAAACATTGCGGGTTATATCTGTTTATCCCTTGATTTTTTCCTCCCATTTGTTATCCGTAATTCGAGGGATTTAGCGGCGTATTTCTCGAACGTAGAATGATATGCATCTCCTTGATATATTTGATGATCAATAAGCATGTAGCAGCACTCAATTTAGATCTTGAATGTTGCTAGAACTTTAATCAACATATACATTTGACATGCCTTTGATCTCTTAATGAATATTCCAAGATTTTAATGGAATTTCGGAGATCGTATATTTGAGTGCATATTCCGGGAGTTTATGGAATTTCTGAGATTGTCTTTGAAGGACATATGTAGCCTTATTTATAAGCATGAATTAGGGTTTCGGTGGAGTAGCCACGAAGTAGCCCTAATAGACTCCTAACATTTCAAGAGTCGTCTTAAATTTAAGATTTATCTTGATCTGCTAAAATTTCAGTGTCTACAACATGTAATTTGACAAAATAACAAAAATGCATAGGAAGTTTTTATCTCTTTAAGTAGTAAATTTCTTTTTACCTTTTCTTTGGGGGGTCCAGTAGAAATACTTTTTCATGAAAAATGAATTTTTACACAGCATAGTCATCCTTCGAAATACTAGCCGCAAATATATATTTTTTCTATATTAATATATAATACAAATATAATAGAAATATTTTATTATATAATCAATATATATAAATTTATATAATCGACTTCAATTTATTTGGTACTACGTAAATGATCTCTGATTGAAAGAAGATTGAAGGGATTGAACTTTGATCCCATATTTTTCTTCTATGGGATCAAAGGTAATCCTCTCCGTTTGTTTTTCATTAGTTTGATTTGAGAAAAAGTTCCTAATTTTGTTTTATCTTTTTTACATTTACTGGTTTTATTCGATAGCTAGAGGAAACAAAGGAACTAGGAAGTCAAAAGAAAGTTTAAAATATTGTCCATTCTCAGAAAGAGCAAGTTCGAAAAAAAATAGATTAAACGAGAAAATTTTATGTTGCTCTATGTGAATTTGACATATATTTATATTTTATAGTGCCTTCGTCCTAATTTATGTACGGTGTATTTGACTAAATACGAAATTTAAAAAAAAATATTTTTTAAAACTTGTGATTTAAAACAAATGATAGGCATGATAGTATGTGATTTAAATCTACCAAGGATAAAATAGAACATTTAAAATTTAATTATTTCTAAATACAAAAATATATCTTTCTTTTAGCTTTTTATTAAATTACTTTTATCTCTAACGGTTGCCCATATTCTTTTTTTGGATCATATAAAATATCTTTGTAGAGAGAGAGTGAGATTAGCATACACAAAGCCATTTCCCATATTAATAATCATAATGAGCAATTGGGCAGATTAATCCTAATCATAATTCATAAATAATGGTATAGTTAAACGCAATGCAAGTTCTCTTGATAAAATATTATATGTCAAAGTGTCTATTTTCTTTCAGCTTACGTTGTAGCTAAAAATTAGAAACAAAAAAAAACATGAAAATGTTCTTAATTAAAAAGGGCATGACATGTTAAGTCAAGAAACAATAATAAGTAAAGAAAATACATGTATTTATTCAATTACACATATAAATGCCTTTTGTAATTGAAATTATTGCAAATATATGTCATTTCAAAATTAAGAGAGATAATAAGATAGTATTAAATAGTAAACTCAAATTTTTATAAATTTCAAATGATTGAACTCCATGATTGCAGAGTTGTCAACTCAAAGCAAGTAATATTATTATGAAGAAATTGCTTTTGTATTGCCTCCAACATGTCCGTTAGTGCCTAGTGGGATTAATTAAAACTTAAGTACGCTCTAAGCATTAGTTAAGTGAGACAATCTTGTCTTAATAATGACTTGGATTAGTGGCTCATCTTATCATTTTATAATTGCGCTTTTCGGATCAGCTTGTGCGTATCTATTATCTCCTACTAACACATATACCGAATAACACTACCAAGACTTTAACAAATAGAAATAAATTACCTAATATTTTTGTCACCGCTAAAATTTAGAGTCTGAAACGTCGTGTTTCTCAATTCAATTTTTTTTCAAAAAACAAATACTATTAGTGTGTTGTCTCTATCCTGTTTTAAAGTAAGGTAAGTAGATTTAACTTAGTTTAGGTCAATAACTATACACCAATTGATTAAAGTAGTCCAGACTTTATTCTTTTGACCCCTTCTCCTGGCCAATGTGACATTAAACAAGACAGGACATAGACATTTTTGTAATGTCATATCTACAAATAATTTTTGAACTTATTTGGAAAAAGGAAATATATCGTCAACTAGGTTGGTGCAAGTGTCACGCCATTTTGTTAAGCGCTTTACTCCCAACGTGGTACTTTTCAGTGCAATTCGAATTTAGTCGGGCTTCAATATGAGTACCGGACATCGAGTGGAAAACACAAAAAAAAGTGTCAGGCTAGGACTCTAAAAGTCATTTTATGTTTCATTTTTTTCTCTCAATGTAGAGTTCATTTATACACACTCTATATGAATTTTAATAACAATAGTATTTGGTCAGCTTGCGTGCATCTCGACTAATTTTATGGAGTACATGCTATCTTTCAACATCATTCACACCAACATAGGTTACGATTAATTTTGTCCACCAAAACTTAGATAAATGAAAAGAAATCACTTACGTATTTTTGTCTTTATTGGAATTTAAACAGAAGACCTCTTATTTCTCAACTCACTTTATTATTCACTAGGTCACACTCTTGAATGCTACGTACTCTATATTGATATTTGTTATAGTTATTAGATTTATGAATTTTATTAATTCGTTATCACTTACTCTATATCTTCAAGACACTATGTTAGAATTAGAATTTAATTTGCAAATGAAATAATTAAATATTGAGTTAGAACTAATTATGAATGTGTCGCTTTGGATGAAAGGAACTTGGGACAATGTAATAGACACCATAGAGGCAAGTTCTGATATTTTTGCTCAAATTAAAAGAAAAACTCAATGCTAATAAATATGACAAAGAGCAAAGAGGACCAAAAGTTTTGTAACAAAAAGTCTGCCCCAAAACTCTTCTAGTGGGGTTTTGATTTTTTAAATTGACAAGACATTTTTTTTCCTTTTTTTCAAAATTTTAGTCTAGCCTTCAGGGTTTTAATTCAGTGGTAAAAGTGCATATAAAATGTGTGAGATTAAGTAGGCGTTTTGATATAAGAATTGTAAAATTCGAAAAAATAGCGAATTTTTTTTTTTTAGTGAAAATAGTATTTGAAATTTGGGCCCGTTTGGACATAAAATTTGATGGAAGATTTTTTAAATTTTTTTTTTTTCGAAATCAGCGTTTGTTCATAAAATTTCTAATTTTCACTTGAAAATGCATTTTGGAAATTTTCGAAAATTTAAAAAACTGCAAAAAGGTGTTTTTCAAAATTTTCACTCAAATCACTCACAAAACTTCAAAAACAACCCAAACTGAAATTTATGTCCAAACACAACTCTAAATTTCAAATACAATTTTCACTTGAAAACTTTTTTCACCATTTTTTCGAATTTTACAATTTTTATGTCCAAACGCCTACTTAGAGTTGTGTTTGGACATAAATTTTAGTTTGGGTTGTTTTTGAAATTTTGTTAGTAATTTGAGTAAAAAATTTGAAAAATATTTTTTTGCAGTTTTTTAAATTTTCAAAAATTTTCAAAATGCATCTTCAAGTAAAAATTAAAAATTTTATGAACAAACGCTGATTTCGAAAAAAGTAATTTTTTTTTTTAGAAAAATCTTCCATCAATTGTTTTGCCCAAACGGGCCCTAAGCATACACCACGAGTTTTATTTCCGTCATGAATTCAATAAAGGAGCTTGTTCATTATTTATATGTTTTCGAACTGTGTGCCAACGGACTCTTGAATATTTTTCCATTATAAAAAAGATTTATTTTATCCTTGAAAGTCCATTATCGAAAAATAAAAATATTATTAACTTACATTACGGCTCAAATAATGAAATGTTTAATTATTAAAAGAAAAAAAATTAAGTTCATTAAATATTTGTTGATGTATAGAGTAGAGCAGCATTTAAATCACTAGCTACTCGTGACCTTTTTTAACAACAAAAGAAACATAGCATAGTTTAAAATTCAGCTAGCATATTGTATTACTCCAATTAATTTCAAAAATCTTCATCCAAGAAAAAAAAAAAGCATAAGATAACACTTCATCAAATTCAACCCAAAGTACAAAATAATCTATTAACATATTTTATATGCTAGAATTGAATACTTTGTATTGGGCCTACAGTTGAGAAGTGTAGTTTATAAAGAAGTTGTGACTTGTGACAGGCAATATAGGAAGTACAACTTACAATTATTGTTTAGACAATTATATGTGAACTTTATCTTCTCTTATTTATTTAATTATTTATTTATTATTTCTTCTTTTTGAATTTAAATTATTTGCACCGCGGAAAACACTCCCTGTCAGTGGCGGAACCACTCTTTGTCAAGGGGTGTAACTGACACTCCTTGGCTAGAAATTTACACTGCTTAAATATGTATTAGAAATTTACATTGCATAAATATGTAAAATATATATTTTTACGTGTATATTTATTATATATTGACTCTTTTTTTTTTTGTATATTTACTTTTTAATATTTTGACTCCGTCGATAATAATTCTGGCTTCGCCATTGTTCCCTTTTAAAGATTTTTTCATTCTCGTAGATCGAACCCAAAATTTCTAGATGGACGGTTGATGGAGAAGTTGTGAAAAGAAATATGAAAGGTACAACTTAAAACTATTATTTAGACAATTATAAATAATTAGACATATATATTTTTTTTATGTTCATACCTTTGGACCACTATGTAATAAATTTCGCACTTGCCACCCACATTCCTTCCCCTAATGATTGAAGTAAAGTTGGGATTGTCCAAACAAAAGATGACCATTTATCAACTTTACAAATTAAATGAACTGGGGTTTTGTTCCCTTGGTACGTATTTGTTCACCTCATAATTGGAATTTATTGCTACCTTAATATTTTAGAGTGTCATAATAATAATAATAATAATAATAATAATAATAATAATACTTAAATTATTATTACTCTACTACCTAAGTAAAATTTTACCTTGTTATTTAAATTCAAGTTTAAATAATATGTATATAAGTTATGACCATGTAAAATATTCTATCTGAAGTTATCAATTTCATTATTGGTTAACTTGAACTAACACATGGATACAAGGGATTTATAAGTACTTTAGTCAAATAGTTCATCCTAATCTAGGCTGTTCCACTTTATTTAAATCACAAGTTGAGCAAAGGGCAATTTGACAAACCACCAAATGCCAATAAACTACTATTGAAATTATGTCAGCAGTTACTACTTTATGGGTTAGAGTTTATATATTTATTACATATAACAAGAAGATATATGTTTAATTCGTTCTTTAATTATTTATGATTATGCTATTAATTAACTATCCACATGTATATTGATGGTTGGTAGTTAAAACGAAAAAGTGTCAAAATTGTACCTAGACTATGCGAAATTGATAATTTTGCCCTCCGATAAAAAAGTATCTAGTTCCTACCCTTGCCGTTAACAAAGTCGATCACTTTTATCCTTATGGGCTAACGGTATCAGTTAGAGCTATCAAATTTGGCCCAAGCCCAAATGACCCGCATAATCCACTCAAAGTTGGGCTAGTTATTGACCCGCTCATTTATTGAATGAAAAATGACCAACAATACCCCTAACGTATTGAAAATGATTAAAAAATATCTCTGTTAACCTTTTAGTCCGCAAATGCCCCTAACGTTTGTTTTTGGCTCAAACTTACCCCTATATCTAACAGAAGGGCCAACAATACCTCTAACGTATTGAAAATGGCTCAAAAATACCCTCTGTTAATCTTTTGGTCCGCAAATGTCCCTAACGTTTGTTTTTGGGCTCAAACTTACCCTTATATCTAACAAAACTAACCTTGTCAGTTTTTTGACTTTAATTTCGTCATGTGGCATTTTCTTAACCCGCCACGTATATTATTTGTATTAAATAAACCCACCTGTATCTTTTAAAATACCCAACGACCCTGACCCGCTCCTTTATATTTGGAGGGTAGGCTAAAAATAATTACATTCGCTAGTTAAATATATAAAACATATACATTGATTATATATAAAAATATGTATATTATGCATTAATATTTTAATATATATTTTATATGATATTATTTTTAGGAGAAATTATACAATGTAGTTTTCCTTTCAAATTTTACAGATCTTAACAAGTTTAACAAATATAAATTTTAATTTGCAAACATAAAAATGATAATGATCTATTTATATGATTCTAAAGGAGAAGCAAAGAAACAAATGGAAAGGAAATTATTTAAAACCTTTAATTATATACATATCCCACTGCTTAACACATTAATGGACTTCACATGATCTTTTTCAATGAGAACTAATAATATTTTAATATATAATGATAGAGCTAAAATATTAGCAAAAACTGTCGTTCCATTGTCAGATTTGCTCAATAAATTCGAGTTATAGATCATAATTAATAGGAGAAACTACACCGTATAATTTCTCCTAAAAATAATATCATGTAAAATATATATTAAAATATTAATGTATAATATACATATTTTTATATATAATCAATGTATATTTTTTTATATATTTAACTAGCGAATGTAATTATTTTTAGCCGACCGTCCAAATATATAGGAGCGAGTTAGGGTCGTTGGGTATTTTAAAAGATACAGGTGGGTTTATTTAATACAAATAATATACGTGACGGGTTAAGAAAATGCCACATGGCGAAGTTAAAGTCAAAAAATTGACCAGGTTAGTTATGTTAAATATATGGGTAAGTTTGAACCCAAAAATAAACGTTAGGGGTATTTGCGGACCAAAAGGTTAACGGAGGATATTTTTGAGTCATTTTCAATACGTTAAGGGGTATTGTTGGCTCTTCTGTTAGATATAGGGGTAAGTTTGAGCCAAAAAATAAACGTTAGGGGTATTTGCGGACCAAAAGGTTAATGAGGGATATTTTTGAACCATTTTCAATACGTTAGGGGTATTGTTGGCCCTTTTTCGTTTATTGAACACAACCTATCTTGACCTACCTATCTCAACCCATTTAAAGTTGGGTTGATTTTTAGCTCAAATTTATCCATGAGTAACTTTGCCAAAAATATCTTAGAAATAAATTTATTTTTTTGTTTGATATGTTATATATGATCATAACAAAAGAAAAGAAATCTTATTTAGTAATTATACAATTCATAAAGAAAACAACATATATTAACTAAAGATTGATAAGGGTTGGGCAGGTTGGGTTATGACCCAAATTTTAGCCCATTTTGATCCAACCCATCTTAACCCAAGTAACCCGTTTAGACCCGCCTAAAATCGCTCAGCCCGCCCATTTGACACCCCTAGTAGCAGCTAAAGGTAAAATTTAGACTACCCGCAGAGTTCAACTGTTGACCATTTTTGTAGTTATAATAAAATATTGAATATGGTGCGGCTTAAGCTTACTGTGGACATGACCCTTGATGTGAGGGTATGAAGGTCGCGAATTAGGGTAGAAGGTTAGTGGGTAGTCGAGCGTATTTCTGTGTTGTACCAGTAGGTAGTAGTATTAGTCTTGTACTCTCGTATTCTTAGAGTTCTATTATTACGTGTTGTTTCTTTCGCTTCGGTTAGCTTATTATCTTGTTGATATGTTACTGCTTGTTGATTTCTTTCCCTTTTTTCGTTTTTCTTGAGCCGAGGGTCTTCGGACACAACCTCTCCATCTTCGCAAATTAAAGAAAAGGTCTGAGTATGCACTATCTTCCTCAGACCTCACTTGTGAGATTATACTGCGTAAGGTCTATTATTGTTGTATAATAAAATATTGAATATATAAATATGTATTTGTAGCTTGCTGGGTTGCTCTTTTTTAAGCAATATTGTTGAGTCATAAACTTCTATAATGAGGTATAGGGGACAACCAGGTCTTGACTAATTGGATTTTGTTGGCTGCATAAGATCTTTACTGAATAATTTAATAATAGACATGTGAATAAAGCAACTACGGGATGTTCAGAAACTAAGCAACTTGGAAATTAAACATAGTATAATATACCTTCAGCAGCAAAATTAGTGTGTATTGAAATTGGTTGAGTCAACTACAAATTTTGGTTAATGGATTCAATTGAACCCATAACTTTTAACACGGAGTATGAATTTATATGTAAAATCTTACTAAAATCTCAACAAGTATTAAATTTGAACCCATAAATTTAACATTACAATGAATTTATTGCATAAGAATCTTAAAAGCTAAACTCATTAAATTCAATTTCTAAATCCGCCTCTCCCAAATACAAGAGCAGGACTACCAGCAACAACAAGATACCTACATACAACAGAAGAAAACATTACATAAGGTAACAGCAGAGCATGTCCAAGTTAAAGATATCAACTAAATAAAAGTAAAAAAAAACATTGTTAAAGCAACAAATCACTTTCAGTATCATATGTGAAGAAACAATAACGGAAAGGAATATGCTAATTTCCCAACCTTTGTTTTTGTTGCAACCTTAGTCACTTCTGTAGAAAAAAGGACAAATTAGGCTTCTACGTAGATTTCCATCTCAAACCGGTCATTAATATCAATAACGTTTGAACAAGTTATCATTTGAATTGTATATCATGAAAGCTTATCCAAATTTTGAAGGGAAAACTACACCGTATAATTTTTCCTAAAAATAATATCATGTAAAATATATATTAAAATATTAATGTATAATATACATATTTTTATATATAATCAATGTATATTTTTTATATATTTAACTAGCGAATGTAATTATTTTTAGTCGACTGTCCAAATATATAGAAGCGGGTCAGGGTTGTTGGGTATTTTAAAATATACATGTGGGTTTATTTAATACAAATAATATACGTGACGAGTTAAGAAAATACCACATGGCGAAGTTAAAGTCAAAAAATTGACCAGATTAATTCTGTTAGATATATAGGTAAGTTTGAACCCAAAAACAAACGTTAGGGGCATTTGCGGACCAAAAGGTTAACAGAGGGTATTTTTGAGCCATTTTCAAGACGTTAGGGGTATTGTTGGCCCTTCTGTTAGATATAGGGGTAAGTTTGAGTCCCAAAATAAATGTTATGGGCATTTGTGGACCAAAAGGTTAACGGGGGTATTTTTGAACCATTTTCAATATGTTAGGGGTATTGTTGGCCCTTTTCCGTTTATTGAACTCAACCTATCTTGACCCACCTATCTCAACCCATTTAAAGTTGGGTTGATTTTTAGCCCAAATTTATCCATGAGTAACTTTGCCAAAATATTTTAGAAATAAATTTATATTTTTGTTTGATATGTTATATATGATCGTAAAAAAAGAAAAAAAGTCTTATTTAGTAATTATACAATTCATAAGAAAATAACATATATTAACTAAAGATTGATAAGGGTTGGGCGGTTTGGATTATGACCCAAATTTTAGCCCATTTTGACCCAACCCATCTTAACCCAAGTAACCCGTTTAGACCCGCCTAAAATCGCCTAGCCCGCCCATTTGACACCCTTAGTAGCAGCTAAAGGTAAAATTTAGACTACCCGCAGAGTTCAACTGTTGACCATTTTTGTAGTTATAATAAAATATTGAATATGGTGTGGCTTAAGCTTACTAAAGACATGACCCTTGATATGAGGGTATGGAGGTCGCGAATTAGGGTAGAAAGTTAGTGGGTAGTCGAGGCGTATTTCTGTGCTGTACCAGTAGGTAGTAGTATTAGTCTTGTACTCTCGTATTCTTAGAGTTCTATTATTACGTATTGTTTCTTTCGCTTCGGTTAGCTTATTATCTTGTTGATATGTTACTGCTTGTTGATTTCTTCCCTTTTTTTTCGTTTTCCTTGAGCCGAGGATCTTCGGACACAACCTCTCCATCTTCGCAAATTAAATGTAAGGTCTGCGTATGCACTATTTTCTTAGACCTCACTTGTGAGATTATACTGCGTAAGATCTATTATTGTTGTATAATAAAATATTGAATATATAAATATGTAATTGTAGCTTGCGGGGTTGCACTTTTTTAAGTAATATTGTTGAGTCATAAACTTCTATAATGAGGTATAGGGGACAACCAGAGGCGGATTCAGGATTTAAATCATATGGGTTCAATTTTAAAATTTTTAATATTGAACCCATTGGCACGAGATTTGCAAATTGAAAAGTTTATAACTCAAAGTTCGAATCGAGGTGTGAATTATAATTTCAGCGTTGCTTGACGTGATATTAGACCCCGTGTAAGTCCGTATTATGTTATGAGACTTGTTGGTGTAATTGGTTGAGATCCCGGGGGCTCGGGTGATTTTCGGATGGTTAACAGATCAAAATTTGGACTTAAAGAAAAATCTGAAATTTTGGCCTTCTGGTGTAATCGCACCCGCGGTCCATTTTTCGCAGAAGCGGAACCGCACCCGCGGTCAATTTTTCGCAGAAGCGGAACCGCACCCACGGTCAAATTTCTGCAGAAGCGGAAATGCTGGACAGAACACATAAAAAAAATATTTTAGCTATTTTTACTCATTTTTGAGTTTTAAATCTCGGATTTTGGCGATTCCAAAGCGATTTTTCACGACTTTGAATTGGGTAAGTGTTCTATAACCCAAAGTGATTATATTTCATAAATCCATGTCTATATTCATCATTTATTTCGGATTTAGATGGAAGAAATTGAAATTTTTATAAAATCTTCCAACAACGAAAAATTTAGATTTGAAGGTCCATTTGACATCGGAATTGAATAATTTTTGTATGGTTGGACTCATCTCGGAATGGGTGTTCGAATTTTGTAAGTTTTTCCGAGATTTGAAACGTGGGTTCCACTGTCGATTTTTAAAATGAATTTCGGATTTTAATCCGGAAAATTAGTAAATTCATATGGAATTAATTCCTACAATTTATATTAAATATATTGAATTGTTTATGACTAGATTTGAGGATTTCGGACAGTAATTCGCGAGGCAAGGGTATATTGAAAACTTAAAATTTGTTTTCGAAGTGACGTAAGTATCGTGGTTAACCTTGACTTGAGGGAATAGAACCCTTAAACTATTTGTTATGTGAAATGCATGTGAACGACGTATAGGCGAGGTGACGAGTGTCTATACGTCATCAAATTAATTGTTTGTATAATTACTTGAAAAATCATAAATTATTTTAAATCATGAATTAATTATTATAATAATTATTTCTCTCCTATTGTTTGTCAAATATTAATTCTTGAATTCCTGCATTAATTATTACATGCTATTTGAATTATGTGTCTTAATTGTTATTTGATATTTAGCATATTAAATATTAAACTGCCTATTTTCTCCATGACTTTTATAATAATTTGCTATTTGTCATTGTTTGTTTCATAATTAAATCATAATTATTGTATGCTTGTTGTCTTATAATTTTATATTAATTGTTACATTTATTGGGGAAATTTCTTCTACAAGAATTGGTAAATGAATATATTGGAGGAGCGGGTTGCACGCCGCAATAGAATTGATTGAAATGGATATATTGGAGGATCATGTTGCACGCCGCAACAGACTTATTAAAAGTCCATATTAGAGGATCGGGTTGCACGCCGCAACAAACTTATTTAAAAGTCGATACACACACACACACACACACACATACACATATTGGGGGATCGGGTTGCATGCCGCAACAAACTTAATTAAAATAAATATATTGGAGGAGCGGGTTGCACGCCGCAACAGAATGGAATATGAATATATTGTGAGAGCGGGTTGCACGCTACAACAGAAAATTGATGGAAATGATAATTGGTTATGACTGCTGAGTTGACTTTAATTATCATAAATGAGTTACTCGATTTATTTCTATTATTTGTTGTTGTTACTAATATTGCGTACAGGTTAATGTAAGTGACCCGTCTTAGCCTCGTCACTACTTCGTCAAGGTTAGGCTCAGCACTTACTAGTACATGGGGTCGGTTGTACTGATACAACACTCTGCACTTCTTGTGCAGATTTCGGAGTTGGTCCCAGCGGCGTACCATAGACTTGCTCGGATATCAGTTACCCAGAGGAGACTTGAAGTATAACTGCACAACGTCCGTAGTTCTGAAGTCTCTGTCTATTTTACTTTAGCTGTATGTTTATTTCCAGACAGCTTTATTTTATTCAGGCCCTTATTTGAATTATTCTAGAAGCTCGTGCACTTGTGACACCAATTCTGGGATGGTATTTAGACACCGTTATTTTTATGGATTATTCACTATATTTCAGACTTTACTTCCACAATTGTTCTTTATTATTAATAAAGTTATAAATTATTTTAAAAATGGATAATATTATTCTAACGTTGACTTGCCTAACAAGTGAAATGTTAGGCGCCATCACAATCCGAAGATGAGAATTTCGGATCGTGACAATAATATATCTTCAGCAGCAAAATTAGTGTGTATTGAAATTGGTTGAGTCAACAACAAATTTTGGTTAATGCGAACACTTATATATGAATGACATGAAGTATGATGTAAACTCAAATGAATACTTAAAAAGTCTTGTATTTATACTCGTCCACGCAAAATAAATTTGAAATTCCAAGATTTTTGCAAAAACAACCTCAATACGATAACATCATTTATTATATCTCAATTCCAAACAAGTTTTAAATTGTAGATACAAAACTGCATTGCACAGGTAACACCTTAAAAAGATATGGGTTTTCTTTCTTGATTTATAATGTCTATCATCAAACCACTAACTCTAGCTTAATCTAAACATTTTGAACATTCAGCTACTTTGCCATTACTTTCCCAACAACAGCAGCAAACGAGTGGAGTCCCACGAGTGCAGTTTGAAAAAGATAGTGTGTGCTATATACGCAAGTCTTACTCCTACTCTTGGAAAATAGAAAGACTATTTTTCGTAAACCCTTGGTTCAAGAAGAGAAAAGCAACAATAACAACAAATAAACAATATCAACCACAAAGTCAGAAAGATAATAATAGCAATCTAAGAAACAGAAAAATAGGGGGAGCTAAATAAGATCAGTTCAACCAATTAAGCTTTGACAGTTTTTGCCCAATGTGTCTAATCCAAACAAGATTAGTTCAGCCAATTAAACTGTTTGCCCAAGCTTACCAAAAACATCCCTAAATTATACTAACAACCTTAACTATATCCTTAAAGTACTCTAGTGAACAAAAGACGTCGGTAAAGTTTCTCAAAATTAGCAGGTTCCATGGGCTCTCGAGTGGCAGAGGTAGCTTTTTCGGCTACTGGTTCAACTGAACTCATAACTTTCAATACGGAATATGAATTTATATGTAAAAACTTACTAAAACCTCAACACATATTAAATTTAAACTCATAAATTTAACAGTACAATGAGTTTAATGTATAAAAATCTTAAAAGTTTAACTCATTAAATTTAAATCCTAAATCCGCCTCTCCCAAATACAAGAGCAGGACTACCAGCAACAACAAGATACCTACATACAACAGAAGAAAACATTACATAAGGGAACAGCAGAGCATGTCCAAGTTAAAGATATCAACTAAATAAAAGTAAAAAAAAACATTGTTAAAGCAACAAATCACTTTCAGTATCATATGTGAAGAAACAATAACGGAAAGGAATATGCTATTTTCCCAAACACTAAGTACCGGTGTACTAAACTCCCGTTATGAGCGGGGTCTGGGCAGAGGCAGATCCAGGATTCGAAGCTTATGGGTTCCTACCGTAATTTCAAATTAATATGCAATAATATCTGGGTTCACATTTAGATATTTACAAATATTTAGTGAATTTCTTAATATAAATACAAGGTCTACGCAAAAGTTACTGGGTTCCCGAGAACCCGTAGTCAATGCTCTAGGTCCGCCCCTGGGTCTGAAAAGTGCCGGACTACAAGGGTCTATAGTACACAGTCTTACCCTGCATTTTGTACAAGAGGTTGTTTCTACTGCTCGAACCTGTGAGCTCTTGATCACCTGACAACAACTTTACCGGTTGCTCCCCTCCAAACACTAAGTACCGTTACATGAAAATTTAGAAACAGATTATAACCTTAAAACTATAAAGAGTAACAACCTCTTAAGTTTTTAAAATGTAATTCAACTTAAGCACAAGTTCCATGTAATTGGTATTTTTTATTTTCTCTGCCAAGAGCCCTAACATTCCCTTGAAACAGTACTAAAGAGAAAATTATTTTTCCTCACAAAATAGTGCATAAAGGATAAAATGACTAACAAGACCACCTAACAATATAGTTCAAATTAAGAATTATATGTCCTTTGCATGTGCATGGCTTGTTCTATCTTTTGGAATAACAAATAGAATTTAACAGAACTTGAGAAAAAAGTACTCTTACAAGTTATTTGTAGCAAGATTGTGATCTTAGCTTTTCCAACCTTTGTTTTAGAAAAAGGACAAACTAGGCTTTCAACGTAGATTTCCATCTCTCCCCATCGCTCGCCAGTCAAATCAATTGAAATGATGTTTTGTGTAAAAGTAACCCAATGAAGTTTTCCATTCACAAACTTACCTGGAACGTAATGCACCATACTTGGACAAGCATCAACATTTTTCCAAGAATCACTCTTCAAACTATATATTTTGACTTCATCATGTGAACTGTTATTAATGAAAATCACTACCTTATAATCATCATGCAACTCATCATATCCAAAACCGCACATTCTCAAGAAAATATATCTTAATGTAAGCCTAGGATCAGGCAATTTCTTGTATTTTCTAGTTGATGGATTCCATAGAAACATGTCGTCCTCATTGACAAGATAAATCAATCCATTGACAGAACCCATAATCCAAACAGGATACTTCTTCTTCTTGTTCCTGTCCAATCCATTGAATTTCATAGGAAAATTCAAGTCAAATGCCTCGGTAACAGACTCATTAAATAAAGACATAAGACTACAGTCTTTAAAACTATACTTAGGAACATGATACATCATAACCTTGTGGCGGCTATAGTCCTTGTTATTAGCGGATAAGCTGAGATGGGTTTTGACAAATTCAGGACTACATATTAAAGCAAGCCATAATTCCGAAACACACTTGAATCTCAAGAGGGATTTCACAGGAAGCCTTGAGAGGATTTCAGTAACGAGTTCTGCTGGTAGAATAGGGATTGTCAAGCTTGAAGTTGGTGGATATTGAAAATTGGATTCCATTTGTGTTGCAAAAATTCGAACCCTTGAAGTTTAATAATTCCAGAAAAGAAGAAGAAGTTTGATTATTGCTATGGAGAAGCTTTTCGGCGAGGTTTTGTGTTAATTGGTGAGAGTCCTAAAAAGGTTTTGTGTTAATTTGTGAGAGTCCTAAAAAGGTTTTGTGTTAATTCCCCAATGATCGAAACGAAAACTGTATCAAACCAACACAAAAATAGATTTATTCTTATTTAGATAATTTTTAATTTAATATCCCTTTTTATTTAAAAATTAGTCTAAAATATTTGTGATCCTTGCTTGGAGTGTAAATAAGAATAAATCTAGATAATTTTAATTTAATGGGACTGATTTATTTAAATTCTTGATTTTAATGTGCAACGCCACGTTCTTATGAAAATTATTTAGATATTTTAATCTCTTTGTTCTTTCATAGAATAAGTCAAAATTCATTGATATTTTTTGATTTTAAAATATATTTTTATTAAAAGCACAAATAACAAAAAGTCGATCGCCTTTTTTACTCTTTTAAAATAGAATTCATAAATTATTTTTCTAATATTTAAACAAGTAATTTAATATTTTTTTAAATATTTAAGAATAATTAATTAATTATTTGTGCTTAGCATTCTCAATGGGCAGTGACATTTGATAACAAAGATGAAGGGAATTTTAGTTTGTTCAATCTAGTTTCACATTTGATAAGTATAAGTCTTAAAATTGGAAGTAAGATTTGGATTAATTTTGTTTAAGTAACAAAGTGGGTTTGGGTTGAGTTCTCTAATTAATGGGTTCAACAATATAGAACTCAACCGTTTGGATATGTTAGGCTTGAATCCTCTGAAATTTTCTATAGATTGGTTTAGTCTATTCGTGGGCTAGAATCGTGTTTTAAATAACCTTATGTTATCGCAGGAGCAATTTGTTGCATGATGTGTTATTTGTTTGGATGCTATTTATTTTTCTTGAGTGGTTTGTGGGACTTATATTTAAATGAGCTTTCATGTCCGGCCGTAGGGTCGTTGGGCTAAATTGAAATGAAGTATTGAAACTGTAACCTTTATTAATATTTAAAAATGAAGGTTAGGTTTTAAACATGTAACAAATCAGATAATTATGTCAATTATTAATAGTTAAGCGACCGTGCTAAAATTACGGAATCCGGGAGTGACTCACACTTTCTCCTAGGTTAACAGAATTCCTTACCTGCTCTTCTGGTTTTCGAAGACTTTCAAATATAGTCAAATTTTCTCGATTTGGGATTTAAAATAAATCGGTGACTTTGCATGATGTGTTATTTGTTTGGATGCTATTTATTTTTCTTGAGTGGTTTGTGGGACTTATATTTAAATGAGCTTTCATGTCCGGCCGTAGGGTCGTTGGGCTAAATTGAAATGAAGTATTGAAACTGTAACCTTTATTAATATTTAAAAATGAAGGTTAGGTTTTAAACATGTAACAAATCAGATAATTATGTCAATTATTAATAGTTAAGCGACCGTGCTAAAATTACGGAATCCGGGAGTGACTCACACTTTCTCCTAGGTTAACAGAATTCCTTACCTGCTCTTCTGGTTTTCGAAGACTTTCAAATATAGTCAAATTTTCTCGATTTGGGATTTAAAATAAATCGGTGACTTTGCATGATGTGTTATTTGTTTGGATGCTATTTATTTTTCTTGAGTGGTTTGTGGGACTTATATTTAAATGAGCTTTCATGTCCGGCCGTAGGGTCGTTGGGCTAAATTGAAATGAAGTATTGAAACTGTAACCTTTATTAATATTTAAAAATGAAGGTTAGGTTTTAAACATGTAACAAATCAGATAATTATGTCAATTATTAATAGTTAAGCGACCGTGCTAAAATTACGGAATCCGGGAGTGACTCACACTTTCTCCTAGGTTAACAGAATTCCTTACCTGCTCTTCTGGTTTTCGAAGACTTTCAAATATAGTCAAATTTTCTCGATTTGGGATTTAAAATAAATCGGTGACTTTGCATGATGTGTTATTTGTTTGGATGCTATTTATTTTTCTTGAGTGGTTTGTGGGACTTATATTTAAATGAGCTTTCATGTCCGGCCGTAGGGTCGTTGGGCTAAATTGAAATGAAGTATTGAAACTGTAACCTTTATTAATATTTAAAAATGAAGGTTAGGTTTTAAACATGTAACAAATCAGATAATTATGTCAATTATTAATAGTTAAGCGACCGTGCTAAAATTACGGAATCCGGGAGTGACTCACACTTTCTCCTAGGTTAACAGAATTCCTTACCTGCTCTTCTGGTTTTCGAAGACTTTCAAATATAGTCAAATTTTCTCGATTTGGGATTTAAAATAAATCGGTGACTTTGCATGATGTGTTATTTGTTTGGATGCTATTTATTTTTCTTGAGTGGTTTGTGGGACTTATATTTAAATGAGCTTTCATGTCCGGCCGTAGGGTCGTTGGGCTAAATTGAAATGAAGTATTGAAACTGTAACCTTTATTAATATTTAAAAATGAAGGTTAGGTTTTAAACATGTAACAAATCAGATAATTATGTCAATTATTAATAGTTAAGCGACCGTGCTAAAATTACGGAATCCGGGAGTGACTCACACTTTCTCCTAGGTTAACAGAATTCCTTACCTGCTCTTCTGGTTTTCGAAGACTTTCAAATATAGTCAAATTTTCTCGATTTGGGATTTAAAATAAATCGGTGACTTTGCATGATGTGTTATTTGTTTGGATGCTATTTATTTTTCTTGAGTGGTTTGTGGGACTTATATTTAAATGAGCTTTCATGTCCGGCCGTAGGGTCGTTGGGCTAAATTGAAATGAAGTATTGAAACTGTAACCTTTATTAATATTTAAAAGATGTCCTTTACATAGCATTGTCGAGAGAAAGAATAAAAAAATGGAGAAAGATGGGAGAGGAGCATCGGGAATCGAGGTAGAATATAAGGGTAAAAATAGAATATCACTAACTTTTTCAGCTGGAAAAGGCTTTGGAATAAAATCTCACGCCCTCAAATGTGAAGACAATACACGCATTGTGCCAGGTGATCATATTCAAGTGTCCACGAAATACACCTGTGTCAAGTTGAAGTGTCTATATATGTAATCCGAAAGTTGGAGTGCTTACTTGCCAGCTGAGGTCAAATTTGAGTGTCTGTTTATGTATTTGGCGGATAATAAATGGTTAGCTATTAGCAGCAAGGAAAACAAAATTACCAAAAAATGATAAACCAAAATTTTCAACCAAACCAACCAAACAAAGTTATTGGCCCATTTAGCTGCCACAAGTTTCATGTTCCTGGTGCTCTTTATTTTTCTCTATCTAGAGGCATAACATTCCCTTAAAACACTACTCAAGAATACAAAAAAAGTTTAGAGCCATTTAGTTTGAAGTTGAACACAAAATTAGTGTTCCATGAAATACTGCATAAAAGAAAATTGACTAACAAGATCTCCTATTAAGATATCCTTTACTTATACGTATTTTCTATATTTAAAATAACAAACGGAATTTAAAAGAACTTGAGAAGAAAGTACTCTCACAAGTTATTTGTTACTCGATTAATTTGATCTAAGCCTTTTCCATTGCATCCTCAATCCCCTCTCGTTGCAAAAGGACAAATCGAAAGACATGATGCTCTTGCTGTTATGATTAGGACAATAATCATCACTAGTAGCCCAATGAAGTTTCCTATTCACAAACATCCCTCGATCATTTGCTAGCACCCGGCCACCATTATCAACACTTTTCCAAGAATCGCTCTTTAGATTATATATTTTGACCTCACCATCGTCATCACACTTATAAAAACTAACCACTACCGCCTTATAATCGTCATTGGAACTCATCATATCCAAAACCAGATACTCTTCGGTAAATAACCAACTTCGTAGGTCTAGGATTAGGCAATTTCTTGTACTTTCTGATTGATGGATTCAATATAAAATAGTCATTGTCCCGAATGAGAAGACAAATCAATCCATTGACAGAACCTACAAAAGAAACTGAGATGGATTTTGATATATTCAGGGCTAGAGATAAATGAAAGCCAAGATTTCGATACACACGTGAATTGCAAGAGGGACTTCACTGGAAGCCTTGAGAGGATTTCAGTAACGAGTTCTGCGGGTAGAATTGAGATTGTCAAGATTGAGTCATGGTTTGTGAGTTTGTTGTGCTTTGGGTGTTGATGGGAGGCTTCAGATTCCATTTGTGTTTAACAAATTTCAGAGTTTCACTTTTGCTATGTAAAGGAGAGAAGACTGCTAAAGTCAAAAACTTGGTCTTATAATTTTGATCTTGAGAGTTCCTCTTCTACCAGTATAGGGTTTTTTCCCTAACTATTGTGTTTTGTTTTAATTTTTCTGTAGCGAGTAGTATTTTGTTTTTTCTTTAATTAAATGAAAACTGAAAATAGTACTAGTTAAATAATTACATTACGAAAAAACATTATTGATCGACCAGACTCCAAAATTTTCGTTTCAATCTTTCACGTTTGTGCTTTAAAGGGAAAGACAATACAAAAAACTTCTCAGCAATTTCTCTTGTTGGTCAATTTTACAAGAAAATACAGTCTAAGCAAAAATAATAAAAACAACACGAAAAGTGCAGAGAAATTAAATTAAATTAAATTTCCATTTTATCTTACTCCGTTACTCTTGTAGATTTCTTTACATGTCGATTATCTCCTTTTCAAGTTATCACTTTGTGTGAAGATTTATACAAATCGTCACTATTGTGTAGTGATTCGTTGTATTGTTTAACTTCATTATTAGCAAAATATCCTTTACATTGAATAGAATATATATCTTGGTTATACAGTCAAACCTCTCTATAACAACCTTATTTGTTCCGAATATTTTTGGATATTATAGCGAAGTATTGTTATAGAGAACATATATTATAACATAACATAAAAATTGGTTACAAAAAAATTTGGCTTTTATAGAGAAGTGTTGTTATATAGGGATGATGTTATAGATAGGTCTAACTGTAAAAGCTTTCGAAAATGCTTTCTCCTTACTCATGGCATTTTATGGTCATGCAACAAGAATTTGTGATTATATCCACTTTTTCATGTATATTAGTTGTACATGCTGATTTTGTAGAATTTCTTTAACGAACTCTGATTAGCCTGGTTTTTCGTGGGTCCATAGGAAATGACCTAATGACTAATACTCATTACTTCACCGTAACTTTTGGGTTCATTTTTTATTTGTTGGTATTTAGTGTAATACGAATTTATGATTCTATTCACTTTTTCGTGTGTATTAGTACATGCCTGGTCTCAGCTTTTCCAACCTTTGTTTTTGTTGCAACCTTAGTCACTTCTGTAGAAAAAAGGACAAATTAGGCTTCTACGTAGATTTCCATCTCAAACCGGTCATTAATATCAATAACGTTTGAACAAGTTATCATTTGAATTGTATATCATGAAAGCTTATCCAAATGCAATCAAAATTTCACCTTTATTTGACATGAATAAGGTTAGTAAAAACGAAAAATCGTTCTCTTCAGGATTATTAAGAGACTTAATGGTAAACTTCTTTGTCCAAGATTCTTTAACCCCATACTCCTTCATAATCCAAACATGTAAATGAATTTCCTTACAATCACGAAAGTTTAAAAGATCACTTCGCAACACTCCCACCTGAAAAAATCCGATTCTACATTTCTCATTTAACAAATAAATGATTTTGGTACTGTTACAACAGAAAACACGAGGATCACTAGTACCCCATAGAAGTTGCCCCAAACATACACCTATACAAGCCAAGGAAGGCGGTTCAATTGAAGTTTTTTTTTGTTTTTTTTGTTTTTGAGAAATTGTACTGCGAATAGGGCAAAAACTACTTCCATGTTTTATATAGCATTACAAATAGAGGTACACTTGAAATGGAGTTGTGCTTCCATGTTTAAGAGTTACATTTTTCATTTTATCTTACTCCGTTACTCTTGTGGACTTTCTTTAAACGTCGATTTTCTCCTTTTTAAGTTGTCACTTTGTGTGAAGATTTATACAATCGTCACTATTGAATAGTGGAATCAATTTCTTGGATGCTCACCCAAGTTATTGAGATATCCTATCAAATCAAAGTCACTTTTGTTTTGTTTAGGTAAACAAAATCACCAATAATTGCCTAGACCCAAAAAATAAAAAGCACATAAGATGAGATTTTGGCCATGTCATATTAAAATTTTATTTTTTAATAATAAAAGTCATTTAACACATGACTCAAGTACACATCTAACTCATCCAACATGAAAAAGGGTTTACTATCAATATCTTAATGTGAAGAACTGTTTATTTTCAAACTACAGGCAAATCTAAGTATCTAACACGATTACGACTACTGATTCTTAACTTTTGGCAGATGATCCATGTAAAAATAACAAACAGAATTTAAAAGAATCTGAGAAGAAAGCACTATCACACGTTATTTCTCTATTTCTTAAATATCGTGCACAATCAAACATAAAATGAAACAAGGGAAGTGCTATCTAATTACAAAATGAAAGATACACCATCTCTATTTTGTATCTTCAGTTATGTTTTGTTTCTTTAATAGTGCTAACTAATCCTAAACACGCTTTATTAAATCCAGTCATTGTATAACAATTTTTTTTAAAAAAAAGTCAAATCGTAGTACAAGTTGCTTAGATAGGTGATGTTTGACATATTTCGATATGTGTTGATGTTACTTTACCCATGTTTTAACCGCTTCTTGATGTTATTTGATCTTTAAAATGCCCAACATGGTTTAATTATTGGTTTTATGACTAATTGAGTTGTGTGTGGTGAATTAGGGTGTTTGGAGTGCAAAAATATGAAGAAAAGGTACTCTAGGTAGAGGAAGAGAGATTGGATGCATCGCATCCAATCTAGAAAAATATCAGATTTCGTGCACCCTTAGCAGTGAAGTCGGCCCATAGCATCCGCCATAGCATCCGCACCTGGGCAAAGCTGAGATGGAGGAACAAGGGGTGGATGCGTCGCATCCACCCTCGCATGTGAAGCTGAGAAATGGAGGACGAGGTGGATGCGTCGCATCCACCTTAGCATCAATCCCTGAAGCCGATTTGGACTAGGAATAGGAGAGCTTTGGCCCACGACTTTTGTACGCAATATATAAGCAAAAAACGCCTCCTTTAGGTCATCGAACATATTGGAAGGGGAAAAAAGCCACGACAAAGCTGTGGAGGCCGGGTTTCATCTTTTCTTCCACCAAACTTAGTAATTTTTATGTTTCTTTGTATGATTTGTTGTTTTGCTATCATGTCTATATGGAGCTAAACTTCACGTTCTAGGGTTGTGGTTCTTTCATGACTATTGTTATTCGGATATTGATTTTGCCTTCTTGATTTATCATATTAGTTTATTTATTCAATCTTGCGCTTAAATATTTAATTTCTTGATAACCAATTGAATATTATCTACGAATCTAGAATTGAACTCGAAAGTGAAAATTCTATATTGCATACAGGATTGAGTAGGGCAAGTTCTTGAACTCAGGCATCGGGAAACAGATTCGTGGTTAGGATAGACATATACCTAATTGCCTTGCTTGGTTGATTTATAGGAATTATAAATGCGTTCTTGTTGATTCTAACTCCATAGACATATAGGCGGTAGGTTAGCTTGAATAGGCGAGTAAGAACTCGACAGATTCTTATGAGCAATATTAACCCTGTCAACCAATAAGCTAGATAAATTAGTCGGTCAATTCAATTTAAGAATACAATATGATTGTTAGATAGCCCATAACTCTAGATCGTTTTCATTACATTGATATCATAAAAATATGCTCTTTCTCTGTTTAAAGTTCATTATTTATATTTTTTTTATTTAATTAGTTTAGAATCAAATATTTTTAGGTTTAATTCTTGTTTAGATAATTAGGATAGTCTAATTTAGTTAATAGTTAATCACAAGTCCTCGTGGGTTCGACATCCGACTTTTAGTCACTTTATTACTTGACGACAGCGTATACTTGCGTGTGCGTTTGGCTGCAACAAGTTTTTGGCGCCGTTGCCGGGGACATAGAAATTAGCTATTTTTCTAGATTAGACATTTTTTTTATCTATTCATTTTTTTTTTAGTTTAGTTAGTATTTGTTATTTATTTTAACATGGCATCTTAGAATGAAAATTATTCGAATGATGGTTATTCCTATTTTGATGATCCTTGTCCATATTGTGGAGGACCCCACTGGTGGAAAAATTATCAGAATATTTCTGGGATCGATTTGTCCGCACAATCTCAATCCTTTGAGTGGAATATTTGTAATATGTGTGGTGGTCAAGATAGCCATTGGGATGGTTGTCCTAATCCTGTTCATCCTTCTCTGAGCCTTTATTATGATCTTTCTAATGATGTTTCTGAGTTTGATAGGGGCAATGAAGTGCAGGATATGGAACCTGATGCATATACTAGGGATATTCTGAGGCAAGTAGCAGAGCAACATGATGAACTCAAAAAAGATATGAAAAGAATGAGGGCAGCAATCACAAGAATGAAGGCCAATATGGAAGAATTGAATAAAGAGAGCGAGTACCAGCAAGAAGATAATTTTGAAAAAGTGGAGATTTTGAGCCATATGTCGCTGGTGGAACAATCCGAAAGATTAGAAATATATGAGGCTCAACGTGAGGAAATTACAAATGAGATGAGATACTTTATAGAAGGAAGAGCAGAATTGGGACAAGAGATCAATAAATTTGGCACTACTATTCACGACTTAGAGGCTCAATTGAATACAAAGGTTGATGCGTCTAATGCCCAACAAAACAGTAATGAGTTGTGTAAAGCTGAAAATGAGCTTATACGCCAAATTGAGGAGCTAAAAGTGGAGAGCCAATCACTCGAGCATCTTTTTGTTGATGATGACCATGTTGAGAAAAGTACACTAGAGCCATGTGAGGAAGTAGATAATGTTATATTTGAAGATTCTTGTGTATGTAAATATGAGGATGTAAAGAGTAATACAATTCTAGAGTTAGGGCGTATTGGTCCTCATTCCAATCATTTTTCCACATTGTGTTTAGATAGTAAGATAGTAATCAAGCCATCTGAGCCTATGAGGGAGTCAAAGAGTGAGGATGAGAGTGCTTGTATTCTTGAATTTGTCATGCCAAAAAGCAAAAAATACATTCCTCATCTAAAGGCCGAGAAGTGTAGAGTAAAAAATTTATTACTTGGCCTGGTTATCTTTGTAGCCCCAGCACTGGAGCATAGCCGCAAACTGGATGCCATGTTAGGGGCTCAATTCATAAGTTCGAGGTGGAGGCAAAAAGTGGTTCACGTCGTGCCGCTACGTTAAATCAGGCGCTTGTTGGGAGGCAACCCAACTTTACTGCTTTCTTTTATTTTTGTTTACTTTTTATTTTATTTTATTTTTATTATTTTATAGTATTTATATTTATTTTGTAGGATTATGAGCATAGGAAGCAAAGCCATTAGAAGAGTGCAAAAGCGAGCTAGATGGTGAGGACTAAGTGTGGGGTGCCCACACAAAGGACGATGCCTGGGGGAAGTCTGAGTACCTCGTGAGCCGCTATTGCTTCTGCTTTTGGCCTACTAGGGAGTCTCGTTTACCCTCTTGTTATTTATAGTGTGCATTGAGGACATTGCAAAATTTTAAGTGTGGGGTGGATGATTCTCTATTCTTTCTATAGTATTATATTAGTATATTGTTAGTTTCTTATCTTTTTATTGTTAGCTAGCTTCTTATTTTTAATAGCATAGTTAGTAGAATTAATGGTGTAGTATAGTAGTAGTAGTAGTAGTTTTAGTACCTTAATTAAAAAATATAAAAAAAAACAGAAAAACAATTGAGAAAAAATTAAAATTTTGTTTTTGGACTTTTCCCGACGATGGATCTCCTAGACAATTTTCTTGAGGGATTAAAATCTAAACAAAAAAAAAAATAAAAAAATAGAAAAATCCAAAAACATGTTTTTTTTTTGTAGCAATAATCCCCCGTGGTTTTTCTTTGTGCTTCGGTTCTTTTCCATGGGATGTAGTTTGAATCGGGTAGTTTTTTTCTTTCCGAGTAGATTAGGAATTTAGGAAATAAAAGGAGGAAGAATGATGAACCTAAGCGCCCTTGAATTGTTTGATAGTAGCATATTTATGCTTTGGCATGCGTAGTATCTCCCCTATATTTTGATATTAATCTTGATGCCTTTATATATTGGATAGCATGTTTTGTGATGACTATTTCTCGTTTTCTTGACTTGTGTTCACTTTGCGCTTAATACTTAATATCTCGTGGCTCCGTGAATACTTGCATTATTTGAGGGTCGGAATGGGACCGTCCCTTAGTGAGTCATGTGCCATGTGTGGTGAGAATGTTTGTGTAGTCCATGTATTGTACTTGTGTCTAGAACTTGCCCGGTATGTGAGTTGAAGCGAAATTTGAGGTGATGCTCGGTTTGAAAAATAATTTTAGGCTTTCTTTGATCTTTTTGAGTTTATTGCTTATCACAAATAAAATTTATCCCTAGTTAACCATTTTGAGCCTATTGACTTTTATTTGGTACCCACATTACAAGTCTATACCCTTTTTATTCTTAATTGATATTGTTTTGATCCTTTTACCTCTTAAAGTACTTTAATTGTTAGATGAACGCTAAAAGAAGTAAGAAGGGACTAAGTGTGAGGTGACTTTTGAGTGGAACCAATGAAAGAAAGAAGGGTGCACTTATTTTGTAAAATAATACACCACTAGCGGAAATTGAAAGAAAAAAAAAGAAGAGAAAAATCTGGAAAAAAAGAAAGAAAAATATAGATGAATAAATTGTTGTCTTGTTCTTGCTAGTGGGTATGAATTAAAGTAGTGCTTAAAGAAAGAGAAAATATTGTTGGGGGTGATATTATTTGTGAAATTAAAGTGGTGTTGAAGAATTTGCGCTTAAGTTATTTGATGATGTGTTAAAGTGCTTAGGAGGTTGAGTCACTATTCCTAAAATATATCCTACCCTTCCCTTAGCCCACATTACAATCATGAAAAAGTCCTAATTGATTTTAGATCGAGCGAGCTTACATTAGTAGAGATTTACATTAAGGGCAAGCCTATGGTACCAATTGCATGCATGTGACTTCTTTGTGAGAGTGAGCGATTTTCTTTGATATATGTGAGTCATTAAAATATATTTGATCATGAGATTCGAATGTGTGGATTGAACTCGCTCTATTGTTCTTGTTGTGAGGGCACATGGTTTCACGAGGGATAGGTAACGTTATTAGACTTCTCTATGATGTTGGGTGTTCAAGCCATGAGTGCATAGTGACATTAAGTCAGTTTTTGAGGTTAGGGTTGTTGTGAGCATGTTGTCTTTATTTAAATATTTTTAAAGAATGACATAAGAAAAGGGAAGTGTATATGATGCATATTCTAGAGCCTAATTGTAGCAAATAACCATGGTCATATGTGTAGTGTGCTTTGAATGATAAGAGCTTAATTTTGTTTCGTCTACTATAGGATGGTTTGTGCGAGGACGAACAAAGGTTTATGTGTGGGGTAGTGATGTTTGGCATATTTCGATATGTGTTGATGTTACTTTACCCATGTTTTAACCGCTTCTTGATGTTATTTGATCTTTAAAATGCCCAACATGGTTTAATTATTAGTTTTATGACTAATTGAGTTGTGTGTGGTGAATTAGGGTGTTTGGAGTGCAAAAATATGAAGAAAAGGTGCTCTAGGTAGAGGAAGAGAGATTGGATGCATCGCATCCAATCTAGAAAAAGATCAGATTTCGTGCACCCTTAGCAGTGAAGTCGGCCCATAGCATCCGCCATAGCATCCGCACCTGGGCAAAGCTGAGATGGAGGAACAAAGGGTGGATGCGTCGCATCCACCCTCGCATGTGAAGCTGAGAAATGGAGGACGAGGTGGATGCGTCGCCTCCACCTTAGCATCAATCCCTGAAGCCGATTTGGACTAGGAATAGGAGAGCTTTGGCCCACAACTTTTGTACGCAATATATAAGCAAAAAACTTCTCCTTTAGGTTATCTAACATATTAGGAAGGGGAAAAAAGCCACGATAAAGCTGTGGAGGCCGGGTTTCATCTTTTCTTCCACCAAACTTAGTAATTTTTATGTTTCTTTGTATGATTTGTTGTTTTGCTATCATGTCTATATGGAGCTAAACTTCACGTTCTAGGGTTGTGGTTCTTTCATGACTATTGTTATTCGGATATTGATTTTGCCTTCTTGATTTATCATATTAGTTTATTTATTCAATCTTGCGCTTAAATATTTAATTGCTTGATCACCAATTGAATATTATCTACGAATCTAGAATTGAACTCGAAAGTGGGAATTCTATATTGCATACAGGATTGAGTAGGGCAAGTTCTTGAACTCGGGCATCGGGAAACGGATTTGTGATTAGGATAGACATATACCTAATTGCCTTGCTTGGTTGATTTACAGGAATTATAAATGCGTTCTTGTTGATTCTAACTCCATAGACATATAGGCGGTAGGTTAGCTTGAATAGGCGAGTAAGAACTCGACAGATTCTTATGAGAAATATTAACCCTGTCAACCAATAAGCTAGATAAATTAGTCGGTCAATTCAATTTAAGAATACAATATGATTGTTAGATAGCCCATAACCCTAGATCGTTTTCATTACATTGATATCATAAAAATCTGCTCTTTCTCTGTTCAAAGTTCATTATTTATATTTTTTTATTTAATTAGTTTAGAATCAAATATTTTTAGGTTTAATTCTTGTTTAGATAATTAGGATAGTCTAATATAGTTAATAGTTAATCACAAGTCCTCGTGGGTTCGACATCCGACTTTTAGTCATTTTATTACTTGACGACAGCGTATACTTACGTGTGCGTTTGGCCGCAACAATAGGTCCTCTTAATCGAAGTTCATCCCAAAATCCAGTCATTGAATATCTCTTATATTCTTGTTTTTAGTACCCCAAACCCACTCTCATGAGTCATGATCAAACCCCGCTAAGTAGATTATAAGGGTAAAAATAGAATATCACTAACTTTTTCAACTGGAAAAGGCTTTAGAATAACATCTCACGCGCTCAAATGTGAAGACAACACACACATAGCGCCATGTGAGATCCGAGTATCTACGAGATATACCTGTGTCAAGTTGAAGTGTCTATATGTACACTCCTAAAGTTGGAGTGCGTACATACCCGATGAGGCTAAGTTTGAATGCATGTTTATGTACTCATCCGAAATAATGGTTAGCTATTAGCAACAAGGAAAACAAGTGTAACGACCCGACCGGTTGTTTTGAGTATTATAATTCTGTTCCCCTATTTATTGCTCAATTTATGCTTTACAGTTATTTTATGACTTACCGGGTTAGTTGGTTCGGTCCGGAAGGAATTCGGAGTGAAATGAGACACTTAGTCTCATAATTAAAAATTTTAAGATAGAAAAGTTGCTCGGATGTGGACTTACGTGTAAACGACCTCGGATCTAAAATTTCATGATCTCAATATCTCCGTGTGGTGATTTTGGACTAAGGAGCATGTCCGAAAAATTATTTGGAGATCTGTGGTGGAATTAGGCTTGAAATGCCGAAAGTTGAATATATGGGAAGTTTAACCCGGGGGGAGGGGGGGGTAAATTTTTGATATCGGGGTTGGAATCTGATTCTGTAAATTTGAATACCTCCGTTATGTTATTTATGGCTTGTGTGCAAAATTTGAGGTCAATCGGACGTGGTTTGATAGGTTCCGGAGTCGTTTGTAGAAATTAGAAATTTCAAAGTTCATTAGGCTTGAATTGGGGTGTAATTCATGGTTTTAGCATTGTTTGAGGTGATTTGAGGGTTCGACTAAGTTCGTATGATATTTTAGGACTTGATGGTATGTTTAGTTGAGGTCCCGGGGGGCTCGGGTGAGTTCTGGGGGATGGGGTAACAGATCATTTTTGGCCTTGGTGAGGCTGCTGATATTTGCTGCATTTGTCTGATTTTCTCTTTCACGTTCGCGAGTGGGACCTCACGTTCGCGAAGAGTGTTTCCTGAGTGTGAGGTTTTTTTCTTCGCATTCGCGAAGGGGAAGACACGAACGCGAAGGTATGGTCTGTGTGTGCATCGCGAACGCATGAATAGTGTCGCGTTCGCGAAGAGGAGTGAGGCTATTAGGGACCCCAAGTCCTTGTTCTATGTGTTCCCGAAGTGATGGTCGCATTCGCGAAGGTCTGAGATGGTAAAGCTTCGCGTTCGCGAAGTTGTGGTCGCGTTCGCAAAGCCGTGGTCGCGTTCGCGAAGGGTAAGATTCATAAAGCTTCGCGTTCGCGAAGCCACGGTCGCGTTCGCGAAGGGTTAAATTTGTGGGCAGTCGAGTTGTGTTTCGCGAACGCGAGGGACCTGTCATGTTCGCGAAGAAGAGAGGTCTGGACAGAAAATTTAAGTTCACCATTTTTAACGATTTGGAGCTCGGATTGAGGCAATATTTGGGAGATTTTCATAGAAAATAACAGGGTAAGTGTTGTTAACTCAATATTGGTTAAATTACCCGAATCCGTGGTTGTTTTTATCATTTAATTGGTGAATTAAGTTGGAAAAGTTTGAAAACCCTCTTGGATAAATTTGAGGATTTGAGGGTCGAATTGTTATCGGAATTTAGTAATTTTGGTATGGATAGACTCGTGGTGGAATGGAGGTTCATATTTGGTAACTTTTATCGGGTTCCGAGACGTGGGCCCCACGGGCGAGTTTTGTGCAAAATTTCGGATTTTTATGGAAAATTAGTATTTTCTTATGGAATTAATTTCAATAAATTTTATTGACTGAAACGAATTATTTGTGACTAGATTCAAAATATTTGGAGGCCGATTTGTGAGGCAAAGGGATAGCGGAATAAAGAATTTCACGCTCTGAGGTAAGTAACAGTTTTAAATCTGGTCCTGAGAGTATGAAACCCCGGATTCTTTTGTATCATGCGATTACTTTGGAGGTGATGCACATGCTAGGGACAGGTGTGTGGGCGTGCACCGAGGGGATTGTGACTTGGTCTGTCCCGTGAAACTGTAAAGTTGAATAACTTGTTGTTAGCTATATGCTCTCTATGTGTTGTGAAAATTTGACTGTAAGACATGTTAGAAACCATGTTTAGGCTATATGTTGGTATTGCTGGCACCCACAGAGGTCGTGTACATGTTGAATTATTTGCTAAATTATTGTTTGGTACTCAGTCATAGTTTACTTGTTTATTTTATCTCAGTCTCTATTGTTCATTATTGATGCATCATATCATTGTTGTTTGGGCTGATTTTATGATTATTGAGAGCCCGAGAGACTGGAGAGATTTATGACTGAGTGAGGCCGAGGGCCTGATTGTGAGATATTGATACTATAGCACATGAGTTGGACGTGCAGTACGTGAGTTGGTCGTGCAGTATCCAGATATTGATACTATAGCACGTGAGTTGTCCGTGTAGCACGTGAGTTGGCCGTGTAGATCCAGATATTGATACTATGGCACGTGAGTTGGCCGTGCAGATTATAGCGCTTGGGTTGTAGGAGCCCCTTCGGAGTCTGTACACCCCAATGAGCGCGGGTACCAATTGAGTGTGAGTGCTGAGGGCTGAGGGTCGAGTGGTTGAGCTGTTGTGATAAGTTGAGTATCTGTTGCATGAGAGGCTGTACTTGCTTTTCATTTGTTGTTACACCTAGTTGCTATTTGTCATTGTTGTGAAATTCTCTGAAAGATTTTATATCCGGATTACATGAACTTGAACAGTATAAAATTGATTTGACTTAAACTGCCGTATTTGAAAGCATGTCTATTCTTTGCTGGAATTGCTGGAAATGAACTGTAACTGTGTAGCTCGTCATTATCTTTAGTTTCTTATTTATTATTGTTACTTGCTGAGTTGGTTGTACTCATACTACACCCTGCACTTCGTGTGCAGACCCAGGTGTTCCTGGACATAGCGGGTGTTGATTCTTCCGCACAGCTGATTTTCCGAAGATCCTGAGGTAGCTGCCGTGTTTCGCAGACCTTGCTTCTCCTTCCCTATCTCCTTATTTAATGTATTTGGTCTCAAGCTTGTATTCATAATTATATGCTCATGTACTCAGTGACACCAGGTTTTGGGGTGTGTTCGTATAAGTATTTGTGAGATTTTGTATAGTATTTAATTATTGTATTTTCAAACTTAAAGAGAAATTATGGTTTATGGAGATTATTGGTTTGCCTAGTATTGAGATAGGCTCCATCACGACCGATTGATATTTTGGGTCGTGACAAGTTAGTATCATAGCCTAGGTTACATAGGTCTCACGAGTCATGAGCATGGTTAGCAGAGTCTTACGGATCGGTATGGAGACGTCTGTACTTATCTTCGAGAGGTTGCAGAACCCTTAGGAAAATTTCACTTTCTTATATTCTGTCGTGCGAATTTGTTGATTCCGAAAACTAAATTTCTGTTATTATAATCTCTCACAGATGGTGAGGACACGTATTATCGGATCGGACGGTCAGCCACCAGTGCCACCAGGTAGAGCCGTGAGAGGCCAGGGCCGTGGTATAGGCCGGGGCCGAGGTAGAGATCGAGGTGTAGCTCGCACCACAGTTGGATCCTCATCTGTAGTACCACCAGTTGCTCCAGGTTAGGAGCAGATTCCAGTTATAGCTGAGCCGACAGGACCAGCTCAGGCACCAGTTGTGCCCATTGAGATTCCAGGCCTTCAGGAGACTTTGGCCCAGATACTGGTAGCTTGCACTGGTCTTGCTCAGGTGGTTTCGGCTCAAGCCGCACCTGCCACTTCTCCGGACGGGGGAGGTACTCATACCCCTGTTGCGCATACTCCAGACCAGGTAGTACAGGGTCTTCAGATACCGGGGGCACTTCCAGCCCAACCGACTGTAACTGCTCAGGCCCCGGTAGTTCCTGTTATGGCAGATGATGAGCAGAGGAGACTTGAGAGATTTGAGAGGCTTCAACCTCCACCATTTCGCGGTACTAAGTCACAGGATGCTTAGGGTTTTCTTGATAGGTGTCAGCGGATGCTTCGGACATCGGGTATTCTGGAGACCAGTGGGGTTTCGTTCACTACTTTCCAGTTTTCTAGGACTGCCTTCAGATGGTGGGAGACTTATGAGAGGCGCAGGCCATTTGGTGCAGTACCACTTACATGGCAGGAATTCTCCATTCTCGTTTTGGAGAAGTTCGTGCCACAGTCTCGCAGAGAGGAGCTGCGCAGACAGTTTGAGCAGTTATGTCAGTATGGCATGTTGGTGACGCAGTATGAGATGAGATTTTCTGAGTCGGCTCGTCACACAGTCTGGTTGGTTCCCACTGATAGGGAGAGGATTAGGAGGTTCATTGATGGCCTCACATATCAGCTGCAGTTACTTATGACTAGGGAGAGGGTGTCTGGTGCTACTTTTGATGAGGTAGTTGATATTGCTCGGCAGATAGAGATGGTTCGTAGCCAGGAATGTGGAGAGGGGGAGGCTAAAAGGCCTCGTGGTCCAGGTAATTACAACGGTATTCCTTCAGGGAGTCAGTTTTACCACGGTAGGGGTCGTTCTTACAGACACACTCAGGCGGGTCATCCAACTCATCGTGGCGCATCAGCTAGCCACAGTTCTTACAGTGCTCATTCATGCCAGTCTTCATTCAGTGCACTACCAGCACAGAATTCTCATCATGCCTCGTCCGCTCAGGCTTCTACAGGTAATTCCTCGGGATATCAGGAGCAGCAGTTCCGTCAGAGGAGGGGTTGTTTCGAGTGTGGGGAATTTGGTCATTTCAAGAGAGAGTGTCCTAGGCTGTTGAGTGGGGCTCCGCAGTAGAGTCCTCGGCTGATGGCACCAAGACCAGCAGTTCCACCACCCGCCCAGCCAACTCGGGGTGGGGGTCAACAGCTAGGGGTCGCCCAAGAGAGGGAGGCCGATCAGGTGGCGGTCATGCCCAATTCTATGCTTTTCCTGCCAGGTTGGATGTTGCTTCAGATGCAGTGATCACAGGTATTGTTTCAGTGTGTCATATGGAGGCTTCTATTTATTTGACCCTGGTTCCACTTATTCATATGTATCATCATATTTTACTCATTATCTGGATATGCCCTGTTAGTCCTTAGTTTCACCTGTTTGTGTATCTACATCGGTGGGCGATATTATTACTGTGGACCGTATGTATCGGTCGTGTGTGGTATCTATTGGGGAACTGGAGACTAGGGTTGATCTCTTATTATTTGGTATGGTTGATTTCGATGTAATCCTGGGTATGGATTGGTTGTCTCCATGTCATGCTATTCTGGACTATCACGCAAAAACTGTGATGTTGACGATGCCGGGGTTGCCGAAGGTTGAATGGAGGGGTTCTCTAGAGTTTGTTCCTAGCAGGGTAATTTCTTATTTGAGACCCAGTAGCACCAAGCTATCCTGAATTCTTGTGTGTGTCAATTTTAATATTTTCATAATTTTGTATGCTTGTTTTGTAAATTAAATAATTAATTTTTATTATATTTAATTGGATAGAGTATATACCTATGGGTTCCAGGCTCGATATTTGAGGCCCAGTATCACCAAGCTATCCTGAATTCTTGTGTGTGTCAATTTTAATATTTTTATAATTTTGTATGTTTGTTTTATAAATTAAATAATTAATTTTTATCATATTTAATTGGACAGAGTATATACCTATGGGTTCCAGACTCGATATTTGAGGCCCCGTAGCACCAAATCACCAACCTATCCTGAATTCTTGTGTGTGTCAATTTTAATATTTTTATAGTTTTGTATGTTTGTTTTGTAAATTAAATAATTAATTTTTATCATATTTAATTGGACAGAGTATATACATATGGATTCCAGGCTCGATATTTGAGGCCCAGTAGCACCAAACTATCCTGAATTTTTGTGTGTGTCAATTTTAATATTTTTATAATTTTGTATGTTTGTTTTATAAATTAAATAATTAATTTTTATCATATTTAATTGGACAAAGTATATACCTATGGGTTCTAGACTCGATATTTGAGGCCCAATAAACTATCCTGAATTCTTGTGTGTGTCAATTTTAATATTTTTATAATTTTGTATATTTGTTTTATAAATTAAATAATTAATTTTTATCATATTTAAATGGACAGAGTATATACATATGGATTCCAGGCTCGATATTTGAGGCCCGGTAGCACCAAGCTATCCTGAATTCTTGTGTGTGTCAATTTAAATATTTTTATAATTTTGTATGTTTGTTTTGTAAATTAAATAATTAATTTTTATCATATTTAATTGGACAGAGTTTGTGTTTGATCTATCAGTATAAAAGATACTTAAACTACAGGGATTCTACGCTAAAAGGCTATACATTTTACTATGCTAAAATGGCACTAGTCTTTAAGTAAATAAATAATCTAAACTAGATAAAAATAATAAATATATTTTAATCACAAAACAAACACAAAACACTAATATCTTAGTCCGGATAAAAATAACATACTAGTTTAATCGCAAAAAAAATACAAAACAACATGGAAACACATTCAAAACAACTAATATGCACTATTATACGAGTTTTGACATAAACTAAATCGGAATACCTCGATTTATATTTTTCGAAAAGTCGATGAATTGAAAATTTGAGCCCGAAACGAGGAAACCACAACAATAGAAGGCTTGGCTAGGATGTGGGACCTACAATCTTATCTTTTTGTGTGACGGGTGGGGTCCACTATAATTTTTTTAGAAGAAAATTTGGGGGGGGGTCAGAATTAAATTTTTGAAATTGGGGGAGGGGGGTCGTCTGGTTCGAATGTGGGGAAGAAGGAGGGGGACCGTTTATTTATCTATGTATAGCGCGGTATATAACTGCGCTATACATATATAGCGCGGTTATATACCGCGCTATGCATAACTGTCTTATCAGCTCTGTATAATGCGCGGTTTACAGTGGCGTTATATATATATATATATATATATATATATATATATATATATATATATAATGCTTCTCTTTGAGACTATTACATTTTTATATATAGCGCTCTTTTAAAGAGCGCTATACTTTAACGGCCAAAACTCCGTTAAAGTATAGCGCTCTTTAAAATAGCGCTATATATAAAAATGTCATTCTTTTTTTAAACACACATTTTCGTTACATTTGTCCAAAAAAACCACAAATGGATTCTGGGCTCCGATTGAACTATATGGAACTTACCTTTCCAATCCATTGGATTTCGTGGGATAATCCAAGTCTTTTGCCTCGGTAACAGACTCATTAAATAAAGACCTAAGACTACAATTTTTAAAATTGTACTTAGGACGAAAACTCATCATAACCTTATGGTGGATGTAGTCCTTGTTATTAGCAAATAAGTTGTGATGGGTCTTGATAAATTCAGGGATAGAGATCAAACCAAGCCAAGATTTTGAAACACCCGTGAATCGCAAGAGGGGTTTCACATGAAGCCTTGAGAGGATTTTAGTAACGAGTTTTGATGGCAGAATAGGAGTTGTCAAGTTTGAATCTTGCCTTAAACTTGATGGAAATTGAGCACGCTTTGTGGATTTGCTTGGTTTTGGGTATTGATAGGAGGCTTCATCTACTTTAAACTCCATTAGGGTTGAAAAAAAAGTTGAGCTCTTTGAAGTTTGATTTCTTTGGCTATGGAGAAAGGTTTTTACGAGGTTTTCTGTAATTTGGTCAGAGCCCTAGCACGAAGTTTTACACCTTGTTTTTGTAGTTTGAGATTTTCCCGAAATTTTTGTAACCTATTGTTAGTAATATTTCTGGGGTTTAGCTAGCCCTTGTGCTTTTATGGTGTAATTTAATATTTTCGGAAAATATTAAAGTTATGTATATTGAAATTTATTATGACTAATTGAATCAGCCGGTTCTAACCGTGAAAACAACGAGTAAGACTGCGTACAATTGATCCATGCGGTCCGATCCTTTTTCGTAAGATTACGTACAATTGATCCATGCGGTCCAGCCCTTTTTCGGACCCACGCAGACGACCCTTTTTTATGACTAATTATAATTGAATCGTTCTTACTGATGTGAGCTGGGAAATCAACAACTTAGTCTCTAGGGAATAGGAATCCTAAAACGAAAAGGAAAAGGAAATTACAAAGAAATCTTAATCCAACACAAACAATGAAAAAAAAAAAAACGTACCCTAGGAAAAGGAAGACAGCCTCTATATATACACAACTTTTTACTGTTTCTTTATCAATCTTATAGCTTGTGTAAATAAACAATATATATGGCTAAAGTACAAGTTCCCTATTCTATTCTTACAGTATTATTTGTATGATTGTATATGGTCGAAATAGATTTCGGCCTTCCTATGTTCGATCGAGTTCAAGTGGTAAGAAGTCGGAGTGGGATTTTGGGAGTGAGCTTCGAAGACAGTACTAACGAGCCTCGAGTCCAAAGGCTGCTCGAGGAGTCGGTTCGATAACCTTATCGAGCCCGTGACCAAATCGATCCGCAAGGCATTACTTCGAGGTCGGAAATGCGCGACGCCCATCCCGAAGGTCGAACTCGAGCCAAGACCGAAGGGCTCGACCCAGTAACGAGTTCAAGCCATTATCGAGCTCACAGACAAGAGCCGTTGCAACCACACCAAAAGAGAGAATCTTGGCGGGAATCGAGGAAGAGACAAATCATCATAGGTCCTCCACTATATACTTTATTTTATTATTTTTTGTTATAAATAAAGTAATGATCATCTACTATAAAAGGGGAATCTTGTAAGCTATGGACACACTGAATACACTAGAAAAAAGATACCTCATTATGTTTGTTTTACTTCATTTTATTCGTTCTTTCTGATTCATTATTCCCACTGTCATAGTCAAGAATATTCGCATTGCTATCTCTCTATACGATTTGTATCAAAAGGGTATCACGTATCCTTAGAACCATACATAAATTTAACGTTATCCGATTTTTCGGGTAAACAGTTTGGTGCCCACCGTGGGGCTAAGGATAATAGTGATTGTTTGACATAAATCTACAGTACACACCAGTTTACAACTTCAAATCAGCAATGGCTTTACCTATCGACCACGAATCCAGCCTTCAAGATGAAACCAACAACTTGGCACCCGGGGGGGCGGAAGGCCACTTGACGATAGCACTGAGGCTCGAATCGAAGTACCCAAAATTCGAGCCGAAGTACCATTGGATGTCAATTCACGAATAGCTCTGGAGGCGAATTAGCATTCCGAACCGGAAAAAAGCATTCAGGGCGGTACTCGATCCGTAGCTCGAGATACCCATAACGCGGGGGGAATCGGGGCCAGTTTACGTATGATCTTCGAGATGCTACAAGCCCAACAAGTAGCGATAGCCCAGTTACAGAGCCAAACTCATATACAAAGCAGGCTGGAACCCAATCTGCTTCGAGAAATCACCCCAGAACGGAGCCCGCCATAGTGAAATCAAACGAGCAAGAATCGGGGACCACTCCCGAAATTATTAAATTGCTCGAAAAACTCACAAAACGAGTCGAAACCAACGACAAGAGAGTGAAAACATACAATGCCAGGGTCGATCAAATCCCGGGGGCTCAACCAATGATAAAAGGGATCGATTCGAAAAAATTCATACAAAAGCCTTTTCCCTCGAGTGCGGCCCCAAAACCAATCCCCAAAAAATTCCGTATGCCCGAAATTCCCAAATATAATGGTACGACCGATCCTAACAAACACGTCATCTCTTACACATATGCCATCAATGGTAACGATTTGGAGGACGATGAGATCGAATCCGTGTTGTTGAAAAAGTTCGGGGAGACCCTCTCGAAGGTAGCAATGATCTGGTATCACAATTTGCCGCCTAATTCCATCGATTCTTTTGCCATGTTAGCAGATTCGTTCGTAAAGGCACATGCTAGTGCCATAAAGGTTGCAACAAGGAAATCGGACATCTTCAAAGTAAAGCAAAGGGGTAATGAAATGCTGAGGTAATTCGTATTCTGATTTCAAATGGAATGTATGGAATTGCCACCGGTCACAGATGATTGGGCCGTACAAGCTTTCACCCAAGGTTTGAACGAGCTGAGTTCGACAGCATCACGTCAGTTGAAGCAAAATTTAATCGAGTATCCAGCAATAACTTGGACAGATATACACAACCGATATCAATCAAAAATTAGGGTCGAAGATGACCAGTTGGGAGCTCCGTATGGACCCGTGCATCAGAACAGGACAGCTACTAAAAACCAAAGGGAGATCAACAGAGAACAAAGGTCGAACAGAGACCGATATCAACCGTACGTCGCAGATCGGATGAACAACAGTCCAACACGCAATATAGTTCGGAACAATCTAAGGATTGATTGAGGGCAAGAGTGGCTTTGATAAATATGCCGATCCTATAGAAGCACCTCGGTTATCAGAGTATAACTTCAGCGTTGGTGCATCTGCCATCGTGTCGGCTATCGGACGCATTAAAGATACCAAGTGGCCTCGACCCATGCAGACCGATCCTGCCTAAAGGAATCCCAATCAAATGTGCGAATATCATGGCACCCGTCACAGAACGAAAGATTGCAGGCAACTAAGAGAGGAAGTAGCCCGCTTATTTAACAAAGGGCACCTTCGGGAATTTTTGAGTGATAGGTCGAAGAACCATTTTAAAAACAGGGATTTTGGAAAGCAAAACGAGCAAGAAGAACCGCAGCACGTCATTCACATGATCATTGGCTGCGCCGATACCCCTCAGGGACCAATGCTTAAACGCACTAAAACATCGATTGTGAGGAAAAAGCGATCTCGGACTCAAGATTACGCACCCACGGGGACTTTGTCCTTCGATGATAAAGATGCAGAAGGAGTCATCCAACCTCATAACGATGCACTAGTAATATCAGTACTCATGAATAAAACTAAAATTAAGAGTGTGTTAATCGATCCAGGTAGCTCGGCCAACATTATCAGATTGAAGGTCGTAGAACAGCTCGGCCTGCAGGACCAGATCGTACCCGCAACTCTGGATCTAAACGGATTCAATATGGCATGTAAAACCACCAAATACGAGATAATCTTACCAATAAACGTGGCCGGAACCATCCAGGAAACGAAGTTTCACGTGATCGAAGGTGACATGAGGTACAACGCCCTTTTCAGAAGGCCATGGATCCACAACATGAGAGCTGTACCTTCGACCCTACACCAGGTCCTCAAATTCCCGACATCGAGAGGTGTCAAAACAGTGTACGGAGAACAACCGGCCGCAAAAGAAATGTTCGTCGTCGAGGAAGCGAAATCAATATCCTCACCTTCGCCGATAAAGGGATCGAGCTCAGAAGGAGAACGAGACACCAAATAGCAATCACGAATATCGGCTTCGACCCAGCCAGATAGCCAAAAGATCGAAGAAGATGATGGTCAAAGGGTCCCTCGATCTTTCATGATTCCCGATGACTCCGATGCCACCAAATTAACAATTGAAGAACTAGAGCAAATCACACTAATCGAGCAATGGCCCGAGCGAAAGGTATACTTGGGAACGAGGTTGAGCCCCGAACTCATGAAGAAACTTGTTCAATTTCGTATCGATAACATTGATTGTTTTGCCTGGTCCCACTTAGATATAACAGGGATCCCATCGGACATAACGACACATCGGCTAAGCTTGGACCCTAGGTTCAGACCGGTGAAGCAAAAGAGAAGACCCCAGTCCGAGGGAAAGCATGCATTAATAAAGGACGAGGTAACCAAACTTCTCAAAATAGGGTCCATTCGGGAGGTGAAATATCCCGAATGGTTAGCCAACGTAGTTGTAGTGCCTAAAAAAGGGAACAAACTTAGAATGTGTGTGGACTATAAGGATTTGAACAAAGCATGCCCCAAAGATTCCTTTCCGCTGCCCAACATCGATCGCATGATCGATGCCACGGCCGGCCACGAGATCCTCACTTTTCTCGATGCCTATTCCGGGTATAATCAAATCCAGATGAACCCGGAGGACCAGGAAAAGACTTCATTTGTCACCAAATATGGAACATATTATTATAATGTGATGCCCTTCGGGCTAAAAAATGCAGGGGCTACTTATTAACGCCTAGTAAATAAAATGTTCGAAAAATAAATAGGTAAATCAATTGAAGTTTATATTGACGACATGCTAGTTAAGTCCCTGCGCGTAGAGGACCATTTGACCCATTTGCAGGAAACATTCGAGATTTTGAGGAAATACAACATGAAGCTCAACCCCGAAAAATGTGCTTTCGGGGTCGGTTCGGGCAAGTTCCTCGGCTTCATGGTGTCAAATCGGGAATCGAGATTAACCCTGATAAAATCAAGGCCATCGAAGACATCACCATCGTGGGAAGCGTGAAAGTTGTACAAAGACTAACGGGACAGATTGCAGCCTTAGGCTAATTCATTTCGAGATCGTCAGATCAAAGTCACAAATTTTTCTCTCTACTCAAAAAGAAGAACGATTTCGCTTGGACCTCGGAATGCCAACAAGCATTGGAGGAACTAAAACGATATCTATCAAGCCCACCACTACTTCACACTCCAAAAACGGACGAAAAACTTTGTTTGTACTTGACAGTATCGGAAATCTCCGTAAGTGGTGTCCTAGTTCGAGAAGAGCAAGGTACGCAATTTCCTGTTTATTATGTAAGTCGGACCTTAGGAGAAGCAGAAACTAGATATCCGCACCTAGAAAAATTGGCACTTGCACTGATAAGCGCTTCTAGAAAGTAGAGACCATACTTTCAATATCACCCCATATGCGTATTAACCACTTACCCGCTTCGTAATATTTTGCACAAGCCCGAACTATCATGCCGGTTGGCCAAATGGGCCATCGAACTCAGTGTGTACGATATCGAATATCAATCCCGTACGGACATCAAGTCTCAAAATTTAGCAGACTTCGTGGCCAATTTCACTCCAACCCTCGTACCCGAAGTCGAAAAAGAACTCCTGTTGAAATCGGGTACATCATCGGGAGTATGGATCTTTTTTTACGGACGGGGCTTCGAACGTGAAGGGGTCCGGGTTGGGCATAGTTTTGAAACCACCCACCGGTAACACTATTAGGCAATCTATTAAAACTATCGGGTTAACTAACAACGAGGTCGAGTATGAAGCCATGATTGCAGGTCTCGAGCTAGCTAAAAACTTGGGAGCAGAAGTCATTGAAGCCAAATGTGATTCTTTGCTGGTGGTAAGTCAAGTGAACAAAACCTTTGAAGTTCGAGAAGGTAGAATGCAAAGGTATTTAGACAAACTACTTTTCACTTTGCACCATTTCAAACAATTGACTTTACAGCATGTTCCACGAGAACAAAACAATGAAGCCGATGCACTTGCGAATTTGAGATCGTCGGTCGAGGAAGATGACTTGAGCTCGGGGACTGTCGTCCAACTCTCGAGATCGGTAATCAAAGGAGGTTACGCCGATATAAATTCTACAAGATTAACATGGGATTGGAGAAATAAGTATATTGAATAGTTAAAGAGCGGAAATCTCCCATCAGACCCAAAAGACTCTAGAGCCCTACGGACTAAAGCTGCTCGATTCACGCTGGCTTCAGATGGAATTCTATATTGAAGGACATTCAATAGACTGCTGGCAGTATGCTTGGGTCCGGGAGGTACCGATTACATCCTACGGGAAGTGCACGAGGGCGCTTGTGGGAATCACTCCGGTGCCGATACATTAGTTCGAAAAATAATTAGAGCAGGGTATTATTGGACCGATATGGGCAAAGACGCGAAGGAATTTGTTCGTAAATGTGACAAATGTCAAAGGTTTGCGCCAATGATCCATCAACCCGGAGAGAAACTTCACTCAGTCCTATCCCCATGGCCGTTCATGAAATGGGGAATGGATATCGTCGGCCCTCTGCCATCGACCCCAGGTAAAGCCAAATTCATTTTATTTATGAATGACTATTTTTATAAATGGGTTGAAGCACAAGCGTTCGAGAAAATAAGATAGAAAGAAGTTATAGACTTTATTTGGGATCATATCCTATGCCAATTCGGGATACCCGCCGAAATAGTATGTGATAATGGAAAATAATTCGTTGACAGCAAAGTAATGAAATTCCTCGAAGATTACAAAATAAGAAGGATACTATCAACACCATACCACCCCAGTGGGAACGGATAGGCCGAATCAATGAACAAAACTATCATTCAAAACCTAAAGAAGAGGTTGAACGACGCTAAAGGAAAATGGAGAGAAATCCTGCCCGAAGTCCTCTGGGCGTATCGGACAACGTCAAAATCCAGTACGGGGCTGACCCCATTCTCCTTAGTATATGGGTCCAAAGCATTGATATCAGTCGAAGTCGGTGAAACCAGTACCAGATTTTGATTCACGATGGAAGAATCAAATAACGAGGCTATGAATACCAGCCTCGAATTATCGGACGAAAGACGAGAAACTACTCTCGTCCGATTGGCCGCCCAAAAGCAGCGAATCGAAAGATATTATAATCGAAGAATCAAGCTCCGCCATTTCAAGCCCGGGGACTTAGTGTAAAGAAAAGTCACCATCAATACCCGAAATCCGAATGAAGGAAAACTAGGACCAAATTGTGAAGGACCATATCAGGTTCTCAAGAACGTCGGAAAGGGATCGTACATGCTCGGCATTATAAACGGCAAATAGCTATCAAGCTGTTGGAAAGTGTCACATCTAAAACGATACTACTGCTAAGGTATGACCCTTCCATATTTATTTATATTTCAAAACTGACCCCTGCAGAAGTCCGAACAAGAGCTAAGATGGACCCATCGCTTGCACTCTTTTTCCCTTAGACCGGTTTTATCCCAAATGGGTTTTTCGGCAAGGTTTTTAATGAGACAACCAATGATCGTGCTGCACTTACAACAAGTATCCGAGGCCTCCGTACAATCGACCTCGAATACTGGGGGGGAGGGGCATTAGCCCTCAAATATATCAAGTTCCGATACAAGAAAGTTATTTCGCAACAATGGGGTTCCAGTAGGAAAGGTTGTAAGAGCGAAAATGGTCAAAACGAACCATGCTCATGTAGTTGGACCGAACCCAGACGCGATATCTTATATCCAAGAAAAATTCCTCTATTTGGAGATTTATTATGCAATCAGAATTAAGATAAACTCGATCATTACGCCTACGGGCTACTTTTATTTCGAGTTCGAATCATTCACTCGATGACTAAAAGCCTATGGGATACTTTCATTTCGAGTTCAAGCAAGAACTCACTAGACTATTACGCCTACGAGTTATATTTCTTCGAGTTCGAATTATTGACTCAACTAGTAAGCCTAAGGCTACGTCACTTCGAGTCTGAAAAAACAATCAATCATAGAGACTACGAAGTCCAAATTTGATTAAATTGTTAAGATCCTTTTGAAAACATTTGTAAGGCACTTATAAAGTCTTCACAAGTCGGCCAAGTTGTCTATATACAAAAATTTCTACATGATTGATTACAAACGTAAACAATTAAGAACTAAGCTTCCTGATCATCCTCAGGGGCGTTTGTTTCTCTGTCAGGCTCTTCCCTATCCTCGGATCCGCTCTTGCTACCGTCATCATCATTATCATCACCATCAGAAGCCAAGGCTTCAGCTTCAGCTTCGAGCTCGTTGGCCTTTTTTATTTCTTCAGTAAGGTCAAAACCTCGAGCGTGTATCTCCTCGAGGGTCTCCCTCCGAGACCTACATTTAGAAAGTTCGGCAATCTAATGTGCTCGAGTGTCGGCAGTATCCGCCGCCTCTGGTGCCTCCATCTGAGCAGCCTCGGCATCATCCCGATACACGACAATGGACTTAACCGCCAAGATTTTTGATGACTCAACCTCCGCCTTGGCCTCAGCAAGCCGAGCTTCAAGCTCCTCGATCCTCTTAGCTTGAACCGAACCCTTTTGCTTGACGTTTCGAAGCTGAACATTGGCCGTTAATAAGTTGGTCTAAATGGTCTCTTTTTCCGCAGCCAGTCGGTCGATAGTCTCATTCCACCGATTACATTCAGCTTTGATTTGATCAACTTCTTCCTGAAGTGACCCGATCTTTTGAACCTTTTGCTGTAGCTGAGACAACGAAGGGTTAATTTTCACAGTAGAGTCAAACCCATACTCACCTACTTATCGAGTTCGGCCTCTTCTTCACGAGCCTTAGCCAAATCCGCTTGGAGGTCTTTTATAGCCTCGTCCTTTTGGCTGCAAAGAAGCCACATGGCATCTCTCTTCCCCGAGACCTTCTGATGCTCGACCTCACACTGGCTAAGGTCGACTCGAAACCTACTAATGGCCTGCACAGTAGGGAAAGAACACGAGTCAAGTTTGAAAATGAATAAAGAAACCAAGTATAGTAAAATCATTACCCGAGTAATGAAACATTGGGCCTCTTCTAGTAGAAGAGAAGCGTCACCAATATCGGAAGCATCATCGACTCCAGTAAAGCAATCCCGAAAGGGATCCCCTACACTAGAGCCTCTGCCTATATCGGGGGTCTTCAATTCTCGAGCTTCCTTTAACGCCTCCTTAGAAAAGGTTGGAAGGGAAGGCGAATGACCCACTTTCATAGCCCCAAGCGAATCACTCGGAGCTCTTTGATCAAGACTCGAGATCCCGGGGCCAACCCCGACCGGTACAGCCACCATCGGCTCAGGAGCTTTGGTGACCTCGATAGCTCTCGCAGATCGGATTACCAAAGCCGAGGCACCGCCTTCTTCTTCTTCTTCTTCTTCTTCTTCTTCTTCTTCTTCTTCTTCTTCTTCTTCTTCTTCTTCTTCTTCTTCTTCTTCTTCTTCTTCTTCTTCTTCTTCTTCTTCTTCTTCTTCTTCTTCTTCTTATCTCAGTCGTTGGACCAAGTAAATCGGAAGAGAAATTGCCTTCCTCCTCACCTTTCGAGTTTTGGGCTTGGGGTCCTTTGACCGAGAGGTAGCTTTTCGCTTCTTATCTTTCCCCAGTTTTGGGACCGGGGACTTGGTTCCTTCTTCACCGCTCGAAGGCCTCAAAGCGGCATCCTTGGTTACACCTTCTTCACCGCTCGAAGGCCTCAAAACGGCATCCTTGGTTACACCTGCATGAAAGGAAATCGGTAACGAATGGAGCACAAAGAACACTTCGAAGGAAACGAGAAGTAAAACCTTACCGTGATTCTTGGCCTCCCATCTACCTTTTGCCAAATCACGCCAAGCGCGTTCGGCATAAGAGAAAGTCGAGGCTAATTTCTGAACCCAATCCTCGAGGTCGGGCACTGCTTGTGGCATCCAAGGGGAAGCTGTATATCGGAGAAAGACATTAGAAAAAATCGGGAAAAGATACGAAAAGCAACGTCTTATGAGAACCACTTACGGTCAAAATTCCATTCCTCGGGGAACAACATCTTCTCTTCCGGAATAAGGTCACGGGTCCTCACCTGAATATAACGACGCATTCAACCATGATCCTTGTCTTCGTTGATGCTCAACATCAAAGCCTTCGATGCCCAGCGATGAAGTATGATTAGTCCTCGAAAGATTTGAGGCCGATACAATCGTATGAGGTAATTCAGGGAAAAATCCAGCACCCCGGCTTTGATGGAGAAGAAGCGAAGTAGGGTTACTATACGCCATAGAAAGGGATGAATTTGACCAAGGGTGACCTGATATATTTTGCAAAAATCAATGATCACCGGATCGACGGGACCCAATATGAAGGGATAAGTGTAAACACTTAAAAACCCCTCCACATGGATGATGGCGCTCTCTTCGGGGGATGGAATTTGCAACACAACCTCGGAACCCCAGTTGCAGTCTTTCCTAACGGCCTCGTGATGACCCTCCGTTATAGAGCATATGTACATCGACACGTGCTCGCATCGACCCGGAACAGATGAAGGATTCTCAACCTTAAAATCGATTTTCAGAGTACACGGGCCGGGAACATAGTCATAGGTGGACGGCTCCACCGGCGCCTTCGCCGGACGGCCGTGAAGAAGAAGCTTTCTCCTTCTGAGGTACAGTTTTCGAAGTCTTGGCCATTGATTTGAGAGGAAGAAAGGCAAAGGAAAGTGAAAAATTGACGACACCAAAACTCTGGTGTAGATGGCTCTGCAAGCGACGAGATAGAGAGAAAAGATAAGAAAATTTGGGTGAGTGAATGCGTAAAAGTGGTAAATGTTAGATGGAAGGGTTATTTATAGGCTCGCATTATGACGGTTCAATACCAGAGGTGACCGACCACTATCTGACAAGCATTAAATACCTTGAAAGGCTAAATCGATGGGACAACTATCACATACGTCATAATCGATCCCTGTTAAAACGTCAGCTTATAACCCGATCGAACCATCGAAAATCATATCGATTCTCACCGCATCCTTCGTGAGAAAAGAGGGGACTATCTGTATATGGTCGAAATAGATTTCGGCCTTCCTACATTCGATCGAGTTCAAGTGGTAAGAAGTCGGAGTGGGATTTTGGGAGTGAGCTCCGAAGACAGTACTAACGAGCCTCGAGTCTGAAGGCTACTCGAGGAGTCGGTTCGATAACCTTATCGAGCCCGTGACCAAATCGATCCGCAATGCATTGCTTCGAGGTCGGAAATGCGCGACGCCCATCCCGAAGTTCGAACTCGAGCCAAGACCGAAGGGCTCGACCCAGTAACGAGTTCGAGCCAAGCTCATAGACAAGAACCGTTGCAACCGCACCAAGAGAGAGAATCTTGGCGGGAATCGAGGAAGAGACAAATCATCATGGGTCATCCACTATACGCTTTATTTTATTATAAATGAAGTAGGATCCCCCTCTACTATAAAAGGGGGATCCTTGTAAGTTATGGACACACTGAATACACTGGAAAAAATGATACTTCCTTGTACTTGTTTTACTTCATTTTATTCGTTCTTTCTGATTCATTATTCCAACTATCATAGTCAAGAATATTCGTATTGCTATCTGTCTATACGATTTGTATCAAAAGGGTATCACGTATTCTTAGAACCATACATAAATTTAATGTTATCCGATTTTTCGGGTAAACAATGATGCTATTAACTTTCCCACCATTCTCTCGACCAGAAAACTACTCCGATCAATAACAGCTGCCCTCCATATCCGAAGAATATTATTACTATGACGTCCACATTGTTAGCTTCCGATGAAGAAGAAGAAGAGCCAAAAAAGATGCTTGACAATAATACTCCTTCTAATGATCACCGATTAAGCAAATTCGACAAGTTTAATGACAATTTAGTGAAGGTGGTTTTCACTGTTTCGATCCTTTTCGTCCTTGTGTGTCTAATTTGCATTCCGATAATATTAGCATGGAAGGCATGCATGGGGAGAAATTAATATTAGCAAATTTTGTAATTATTTAATATTTACTTATGCATTCTTCTTTATTGTCTCCTATTTGTTGGCATAGATTTATTTTGAGTGACCAAGTAGTTCCTTATGTTTCTCTAGAACTGGAGTGTCTGGACGTCTAGTTACGCTTATTGTTCAAAATGATAAGATTTGATGTAATTATGATTCCTTTAATTTGTTGTCGAAATTTAAGACGTTACGTTGTATCGTTTATAATATATATATATATATATATATATATATATATATATATATATATATATATATATATATATATATATATATATATATATATATATATATATATATATATATATATATATATATATATATATATATATATATATATATATATATATATATATATATATATATATATATATATATATATATATATATATATATATATATATATATATATATATATATATATATATATATATATATATATATATATATATATATATATATATATATATATATATATATATATATATATATATATATATATATATATATATATATATATATATATATATATATATATATATATATATATATATATATATATATATAAAAGAATATGGCCAAGAGTTAAGCTATAGAGATAAAATGATCTACAATAGAGATCCTGGTGTAATGTTGATGCTAATGGCTCTTTAGTGTGTATAAATTTAGTTCTTCTCTATAATTTTATGTTTATTTGATCAATTTTGGTGGGCTGATAGACAACTGTCTGATCAATTTTACTATATATATATATATACTTATATATACTCATTAGATAATGAATTCCTTTGACCTCTTAATGCATTTTTACTTTTTTTTATTTTTTAAATTGCCTTTGTGAAAATCCTAATTCTGTTACTATAGCCATGGTAAATCTTATTGTCTTGCAATAATGGTATTTTGGCTAGCAAAATCTTTGAGACTCGCTTAGCAAAAACCTTTTTTTTTTGTTTTTTCAAGAAAGCAAAATGTTTTTATTTAATTTATAGAGGATTAGAGTCATCATTTAATCAGAATAAGTTGCTACAAATTAGCTATAATTAGCCGTCTCTAGTGGTGGCGATTTACTAAAACTCTAATAGGATAAAATCTTGATTTATCTCATAAGTCCTAGTATAAGTAAAATTCTAAATTTTATAATTTTACCCAATAGTACAATTTAATATCACTAATTAGCCTAGGGAAAGGGAGAAAACCTATATATTGTTGCCTCCTCTATATATACGAGTCTATACATGAATATATTCTTATTCCTAGCTTGCTTGTGCAAATAAGTTATATGGCTAAATCAGTACTATTTCCCTCTTCTCTTTTGAGAGTATTATTTGTCATATTTATTCTACTAACTTTCCCTTCTACCACCCCCTCATCAACCAAAAAACTACTCCAATCAATAACAACATCTCCTCCTCCAAAACAACAAGTTGGCAATATTAATATTGCTCCTAATTGTAATAAACAACAATATGAGAGCTGTAGTAGTAATGATTATGGGAATCAAGATCACAAGAAACATAAGGTTTTCTGCAAAGTGCTTTGTTATGTGAGCCTCTTTCTAAATGTGGTCAGCCTTCTATTTATAATAGTAATATACTCTCCAATAATATCTTAAGTGGCGGAGGCAGGATTAACGCTAAGGAGTTCAAAATAAAAAAGATTGTGGCCAGCAAGAATTGAATCAATGACCTTACAAAGGTTTTGAACCTCGTTGACCACTAAGTAATGCTTTTGGACTATTTCAAGAGGGTTCAAAATATAATATATAAAATTATAAAATAAATTTTACCTTATATGCACAGTGTAAGTTTTTAGCGAAATGGGTGCGGATGAACCCCGTCCGCCCCTCTAAATCTGCCCCGGCCTTTGAAAATGCATGAAAATGAAATCTTGGTTCATAACTTCATTTAGCTTATGAAATTTTGTAATTATCAATTAAATATCTTATGCATTCTACTTTATTTTAATTACTGTAGTAGGCCTTCTTTTTTGTGTCTTGAAATTCATGTATTTACTTGATTGGAATGAGTATCTGTTTGTAATTATGGAAAGGGGAATTTTGTTTATTCAGGTTGGCGAGTATCATAGGGGTTGGAAATCTTACATTTCTTTTAGTCTTGCATCAACTCTTATGTGTTGGATTTATTTTGAACCATTCAAAATTTAATGTGTCTTTTAGTAAGATGCAACTCTTTTCGGAAAAATATGCATCCAATCTTTTTAAGGATATATATATATATATATATGAGAAGCAGAGAATAGCATCAGGCAATAAGGGTTCGCGTTCGCGAAGGAAAGACTGCGTTCGCGAAGGTCAAGCTTGGTAAAGCATCAAGTTCGCGAGACTGCCTTCGCGTTCGCGAAGAAGAAATCTGGGGCAACACAAAAATATGCTTCGTGAACGCGAGAGTACTGTCGCGTTCGCGAAAAAGAAGGACCTGGATAAAATGTTTAAGTTCTGAAAATGGGACTTTCATTTTTTACTATTTGGAGCTCGGGAAGAGACGATTTTTGGGAGATTTTCAAGAAAAACAACGGGGTAAGTGTTCTTAACTTAATATTGGTCAAATTACCCGAACCCATGGTTATTTTTAACATTTAATTTGTGAATTGAGTTGAAAAATTTAGAAAACCCTCTTGGTTTAATTTGAAGATTCGAGGGTCGAGAAGATGTTGGAATTTGGTAAATTTGTGTGGTTAGACTCGTGGTTGAATGTGCTTTTGGGTTTTGTAATTTTTATCGGGTTCCGAGACGTGGGTTTTTGAGTGCCATTTCAGATTTTGTTGGAAAATTTATATTTTCATATGGAATTAATTCCTATAATTTGGATTGACTAAATCGAATTAATTATGACTAGATTCGAGGCGTTCAGACACTAATTCGCGAGACAAAGGTGTATTGGAATCTTTAGTTGGTTGCAAATTGAGATAAGTGTTGTGGTTAACTTTGGCTTGAGGGAGTAAAACTTGTTTGTCTATTTGCTACTTGATTTAATGTGCGGGTACAACGTATATGTGAGGTGACAAGTACTTGTGCGTTGTGGTTGAGTCAAAGCATGTAGGAGAAATTTGTTCATTTGTGAATAGTTACTTATTTAATTAAGATATTCCTGCTTAAGTTTATTATTGATTATTTGATCATTAATCATGAAATTTTTATTGATTTAATTATTGTTGAATATTGTGAAAGAGTGTAAAAGCACGAAGGGTGATGCCGTGCCATTTATATTATCCTTGTCATGGTGAAAAAAAGTGTAAAAGCACGAAAGGTGATGCCGTGCCATTTTCAAAGAGTGTTAAAGTACGAAGGGTGATGCCGTGCCAATTATTATTATTTATTTATCAATTCATGAATATTGTGAAAGAGATCTAAATCACGAAGGGTGATGTCGTGCAAATCTTATTATTTATTTATCAATTTATGGATTTTCCTATTATCAGCTGCTCATTTTATTGTTGATGAATTAATTGGCTGCTACGTGACACTTCTCCTGCTTAAATTATTATATCATTCCCTTTCGCATGTTCCCTCACAAATTTATAAATTATTATTTATTGTGTTATTGTTGCTTCATATTTGTATATACTTGTACAGGATGTTTACATACGTATCTAGTCATAGCCTCGTCACTACTTCGTCGAGGTTAGGCTCGATACTTACGGAGTACATGGGGTCGGTTGTACTCATACTACACTCTGCACATCTTGTGCAAATTTTGGAATTGGTCCCAGCGGCGTACCATTGACTTGCTCGGATTCAGCTATCTAGAGGAGACTTGAGGTATACTTGCACAACGTCCGTAGTTCTTAAGTCCCCTTCTATCTTATTTTAGATGTGTATTATCTTTCATACAACTTGAATTTTGTTCAGACGTTTATTTGTATTATTCTAGTAGCTCGTGTACTTGTGATACCAGATTCGGGGATGTATTTTGATGATTCGGTAGTTATGGTCTTCCGACTTTATTTCAGTAATTGACTTCCGTTTAATTTGATTTGTTTTTAAAAAAATGGTTAAGATTATTCTAACATTGGCTTGCCTACCAAGTGAAATGTTAGGCGCCATCACGGTCCCGAAAGTGAAAATTTAGGGTCATGATAAATTGGTATCAGAGCACTAGGTTACTTAGGTCTCACGAGTGACGAGCAAGCTTAGTAGAGTCTGAAGGATCGGTATGGAGATGTCTGTACTTATCTTTCAGAGGATATGAAGTTTAGGAACAATAACACTTCTTTCTTATTCTGTCGTGCAATTTTAGTTTATCATCGATGATTGAACCATTCTATTCTTATTCTCTCGCAGATGGTGAGAACACGTAATACATCTACTGACTGATAGAGACCAGAGCCCCGGTGGAAACTATGAAAAGGGGTAGAGGCCGAGGTCGTGCCAGAGGCAGAGGAAGAGGCAGAGGAAGATCTCAAGCTAGAGCTCGAGCAGCAACACCTGTAGTGGAGCCTCAGGTGAATCTTCAAGAGGGGGTTCCAGTTCAGACTGTACCTGTTGGACCAGTTCATGTTCCGGAAGGATTCATAGCTACTTCAATGCTTCAGGACGCTCTAGTCTATTTGATGAGCCTTATGGAGGGCGTGGCCTAGAATGGTACATTTCTAGTGGAACCAGTCGTCTCACAGGCTAGGGGAGGAGCATAGACTCCTACTACTCCCACTCCAGAGTAGATGGCTCCCCAGTATCAGGTTCCAGCAGCCCCGCCAGTATGGGTAGTTCAGCCAGTTATTGTGACACAGGCCGGTGATAGGCCCACAATGTCTTTTGAGGTTTTATTGAGGTTGGACAAGTTTACTAAGCTCTTTCCAGTTTATTTTAGTGGTACACCTTTTGAGAACCCACAAGATTATCTTGACCGTTTTCATGAGGTGTTACGGAACATGGGTATAGTTGAGACCAATGGAGTCGATTTTGCTATATTTTAGATGACGGGTTCTGCCAAGAGGTGGTGGAGAGATTATATGTTGACCAGACTAACTGGGTCGCCTGCAGTGACTTGGGAGCAGTTCTCCTAGCTATTTCTAGAGAAGTTCCTCCTTATCACATTGAGAGAGGATTACCTCAAGCAATTTGAGCGTCTCCAGCAGGGAAATTTGACTATTACTCAGTACGAGACCCGTTTTGTGGATCTAGCCAGTCATGCTCTCCTTTTACTTCCTACTGAGGGAGAGAGAGTGGGGAGGTTTATTGATGGACTCACTCACCCTATCAGGCTTCGAATGTCCAAGGAGACAGGAAGTGAGATTTCCTTTCAGGCGGCTGCTAATGTTGCTAGGAGGATCGAGATGGTTCTTGCACAGGATAGAGGGCAGCAGTCTGATAAGATGCCTCGTCAGTTCGGTGGGTTCAGTGGTGCCTCGTCTGGAGGCAGGGGTAATTTTGGTAGAGGCCATCCTCCCAGGCCGTTTCATTCAGCGCTCCAGGCATCCCACAGTGTTTTTAGGTAGTCGCGGCCCTCATATGTCTCATTCTGACTAGCTAGCTTACAGTGCACCACCAGCTCCTATTAGTGCACCTCCGCTCCAGAGTTTTCAGGGTGGTTACTTAGGTCGACAGGGTTAGCAGTCACAACAGCCGAGGTCCTGTAATACTTGTGCTGATCCGAGGCACATTGCTAGATTTTGTCCTCGGGCATTGGGCATCTCACATCAGCAGGGTTCTCGTGCCATGGTCCCGGCACCGGTTACTTCACAGCCTACTCAGCCAGCTAGAGGTAGGGGTCAGACAGCTAGAGGTGGAGGCCATCCAGTTAGAGGCAGTCCCAGAGATGTAGCTCCGAGTGGTGGGGCCCAGCCTAATTTTATGTTTTTCCAGCTAGGACTGAGCCCGAGTCATCCGATGTCGTGATCACAGGTATTGTTCCAGTTTGCCATAGAGATCCTTCAGTTCTATTTGATCCAGGATCTACTTATTTCTAAGTGTCCTCCTATTTTGCTTCATATCTGGTTGTGCCTCGTGATTCTCAGATTGCTTCTATGTGTATGTCCACCTCGATGGGAGATTCTATTGTGTTAGATCATGTCTATCGTTCTTGTGTGGTTACTATTGGGAGTCTTGAGACTAGCGTGGATCTGCCACTTCTTGATATGGTAGATTTTGATGTCATCTTGTGTATGGATTGGCTATCACTTTATCATGCTATATTAGATTGTCATGCCAAAATGGTAACCTAAGCCATGCTGGGGTTACCTCGAATAAAGTGGAAAGGGACTCTTAGACATTCCACCAGTAGGGTTATCTCTTATGTGAAGGCTCAACGTATGGTCGAGAAGGGTTGTCTAGCTTATTTGGCTCATATTCGCGATTCTAGTGCAGATGTTCCTTCTATGGATTCAGTTCTAGTTGTTTGTGAGTCTCCATATGTATTTCCTGCAGATTTGCCGGGGATGCCACCCGATAGAGATATTGACTTCTGTATTGATTTGGATCCGAGCACCAAGCCCATTTCTATTCCACCATACCGTATGGCCCTGCCAGAGTTGAAGGAATTAAAAAAACAATTATAAGAATTGCTTGATAAGGGCTTCATTAGACCTAGTATCTCGCCCTGGGGTGCGCCCGTGTTGTTCGTGAGGAAGAAGGATGGGTCGATGAGAATGTGTATAGATTATCGGCAGCTGAACAAGGTCACTATCAAGAACAAGTATCTGTTACCAAGTATTGATGACTTATTCGATCAGCTTTAGGGTGCCAATGTGTTTGCAATGATTGACTTGAGTTCTGGCTACCATCAGTTGAAGATTAGGGCATCTGATGTCCCTAAGACAGCTTTACGAATTCCTAGTGATGTCATTAAGGTTGACAAATGCCCTAGCAATATTTATGGATTTGATGAATCGGGTGTTCAAACCTTATTTGGATTTTTTTGTGGTTGTGTTAATTGATGATAGCTTGATTTACTCCAGTAGTTGAGAGGAGCATGAACAATATTTTCGGATTATGCTTTAGACTTTGAAGAATAATCAGTTATATTCTAGATTTTCAAAATGTGAATTTTGGTTAGACTCAGTTGCCTTTTTTGGGCACGTTGTATCGGAAGAAGGCATAAAAGTGGATCCTAAGAAAATTGAGGAAGTTCAGAATTGGCCAAGACCTACTTCATCTACAGAGATCCGGAGTTTCCTGGGTTTGACAGGATATTATCGCCGGTTTGTGGGATGGTTTTCAGCTATAGCATCTCCATTGACCAAATTGACCCAGAAACGTTCCCAATTCAGATGGTCAGACAAGTGTGAGTTGAGCTTTCAGAAACTCAAGACCGCTTTGACTATGACGCCAGTGTTGGTATTACCCACAGGTTCAGGATCTTATACGCTGTATTGTGATGCATATCGCGCTCGGCTTGGTGCAGTATTGATGCAAGATGGTAGGGTGATTGCATATGCGTCGCGACAATTGAAAGTTCATGAGAAGAATTATCATGTTCATGACTTAAAATTGGAAACCATTGTTCATGCGCTGAAGATCTGGAGGCATTATCTTTACGGTGTCTCGTGTGAGGTATTTACTGGTCATCATAGTCTACAGTATCTATTCATACATAAAGATCTCAATTTGAGGAATAAAAGATGGTTGGAGCTGTTGAAATACTATGATATCACCATTTTGTATCACCCCGGAAAGGCTAATGTGGTGCCGATGCTTTGAGTACAAAGGTTGTGAGTATGGGAAGCCTTGCGTATATTCCGATTGGTGAAAGACCGTTAGCTGCATATGTTCGGATTTTGGCTAATCAGTTCGTGAGGTTAGATGTGTCAGAGCCCAGTCCGGTTCTAGCTTGCACATTCGCCCGGTCTTCCTTGTATGAACGTATCAGAGAGCGATAGTATGATGATCCTTATTTGCTTGTCCTTAAGGACACGGTACGGCACGGTGGTGCTAAACAAGTTACTGTGGGGGAAGATGGAGTTCGGCAGATGTAGGGTCGGATTTGTGTGCCTAATATGGATGGGCTTCGTGAATTAATTTTGGAAGAGGCCCACATTTTCCGGTATTCTATTCATTCAGGTGCCACCAAAATGTATCAAGATTTGCGGCAACATTATTGGTGGAGGAGAATGAAGAAGGATATAGTTGCATATGTAGCTCGGTGTCTAAATTGTCAGCAAGTCAAGTACGAGCATCAGAGACCTGGTGGTTTATTTTAGAAGTTATAAATTCCTAAGTGGAAGTGGGAGCATATCACTATGGATTTTGTTCTTGGGCTTCCACAGACTCAGAGAAAGTTCGACGCAGTATTGGTCATTGTGGACAGGTTTACCAAGTTAGCACATTTCATTCCAGTAGCAGTTACCTATTCTTCAGAGCGGTTAGCATAGATTTACATCTGCGAGATTGTCCGCCTTCACGGTGTGCCCGTGTCTATCATTTCTGATCGAGGTACATATTTCACTTCGTACTTCTGGAGGGTTGTACAATGTGAGTTATGCACGCGGGTTGAGTTGACTACAACATTTCATCCACAGATAGACGGACAGTCAGAGCGTACTATTTAGATATTGGAAGATATGTTTCGCGCTTGTGTTATAGACTTTAGAGGTTCTTGGGATTAGTTCTTGCCACTTGCGGAGTTTACCTATAATAACAGTTATCAGTCGAGCTTTCAGATGGCTTCGTATGAAGCATTATGCGGGAGGCGGTGTCATTCGCCAGTTGGCTGGTTTGAACCGGGAGATGCTCAGTTGTTAGGTACTGATTTGGTACAGGATGCCTTGGATAAGGTCAAGATTATTCAGGATCGACTTCGTACATCTCAGCCTAGGCAAAAGCGTTATGCCGGTCATAAAGTTCATGATGTTGCATTCATGGTTGGAGAAAGAGTATTGCTCTGGGCTTCACCTAAGAAGGGAGTAATGAGGTTCGGAAAGAAGGGCAAGTTGATCCCTAGGTATACATGACCCTTTTGAAATTCTTGAAAGGGTAGGTGAAGTAGCCTACCGACTTGCACTATCACCTAGTTTATCAGTAGTTCAACTGGTGTTCCATGTGTCTATGCTCCGGAAATGTCACGGTTATCCGTCCCATGTGTTAGATTTCAGCTCAGTCCAATTGGACAAGGATTTGACATATAAAGAGGAGCTATTCTAGCCCAGCAGGTCCGACAGTTGGGGTCTAAGATTTATCCATCAGTTCGAGTGCAATGGAGAGGTCAGCTACTTGAAGCATCTACCTGGGAGTCCGAGTCGGACATGCGGAGTAGATATCCACACCTTTTCACCAGCCCAGGTACTTTGTTTTTCTAATTCCGTTCGAGGACAGACGTTTGTTTTAGAGGTGGAGAATGTGATGACCCGAAAGGTCATCTTTAAATCTAGTATTCATTTCTGTGTTCTGAGACCTCAAATAGCACTATTCAGCTTTCCCCGACTTGCGTGGGTAGTACGTATAATTTTCGGGAAGCTTTTATGTGAAATATTAATAAAAATATGAAATAGTGCTTTAAAACTCACTTAAGTTGACTTCGGTCAAAATTTTGAGCAAACAGACCCTGATCAGTGTTTTGACGATCTCGATGGGCATATATGGTAATTTTGGACGTAGGAGCGTGTCCGAAAAATTATTTGGAGGTCCGTAGTTAAAATTAGGCTTGAAATGGCTAAATAGAAATATGAGCTTGGAAGTTTGACCGGGGAGTTGACTTTTTGATATCGTGGTTGTAATCCGATTTTGAAAATTTGAATAGGTCTGTTATGTCATTTATGACTTGTGTGCAAAAAATGAGGTTAATCGAACTTGATTTGATAGGTTTCGGCATCAAATGTAGAAGTTGAAAATTCTTAAATTTCTTTAAGCTTGAATTGGGTATGATTCATGGTTTTAACATTGTTGATGTGATTTTAGGTTTCGACTAAGTTCGTATGATGTTATAGGACTTGTTGGTGTATTTGGTTGAGGTCCCGGGAGCCGCGAGTGAGTTTTGGATAGTTAACATAATGAAGTTTTGGATTTGGAACCTTGCTGGAAATCTTCTGGTGCAGATCTGGTTTCCTTCATCGCGTTCGCAAAAGGGATCTCGCGTTCACGAAGAAGAACTGGAGGAAGGAAAAAATTTACTCTTCGCGTTCGCGATGAGGGCACCGCGTTCGCGAAGGGTAATGGGCAGTGTTCATCGCGAACGCGTGGGAGTGCTCGCGTTCGCGTAGAAGGGAGAGGCCTGACTGGACACCAGGCGATAAGGCTTCGCGTTCGTGAAGTCCAAGCATGGCAAATCATCGCGTTCGTGAGACAGCCTTCGTGTTCACGAAGATGAAATCTGGGGTAGCACAACAATGTGCTTCGCAAACGTGAGGGTACTGTCGCGTTCGCGAAGAAGAACGACCTGGGCATAATGTTTAAGTTCTGAAAATGGGACTTCGTTTCATTTTTCATTTTTGACTATTTGAAGCTCGGGAAGAGTCTATGTTTGGGAGATTTTTAAGGAAAATAACGGGGTAAGTGTTCTTAACTTAATATTGGTCAAATTACCTGAATCCATAGTTATTTTTAACATTTAATTGGTGAATTGAGTTGGAAAATTTAGAAAACCCTCTTGGTTTAATTTGAAGATTTGAGGGTCGAGATGATGTCGGAATTTGGTAAACTTTGTGTGGTTAGACTCGTGGTTGAATGGGCTTTTGGGTTTTGTAACTTTTGTCGGGTTCCGAGACGCGGATTTTTGAGTGCAATTTCAGATTTTGTTGGAAAATTTATATTTTCATATGAAATTAATTCCTATAATTTGGATTGACTGAATCGAATTAATTGTGACTAGATTCGAGCCGTTCAGACACTAATTCGCGAGGCAAAGGTGTATTGGAATCTTGAGTTTGTTAAAAATCGAGGTAAGTGTTGTAGTTAACCTTGACTTGAGGGAGTAAAACGTTTTTGTCTATTTGCTATTTGATTGAATGTGCAGGTACAACATATATGTGAGGTGAAAGGTACTTATGCGTTATGGTTGAGTTAAAGCATGCAGGAGAAATTTGTTCATTTGTGAATAGTTACTTATTTAATTAAGATATTCATGCTTAAGTTTATTATTGATTATTTGATCATTAATCATGAAATTGTTATTGATTTAATTATTGTTGAATATTGTGGAAGAGTGTAAAAGCACGAAGGGTGATGTCGTGCCATTTATATTATTTATATTATCTTTGTCATGGTGAGAAAAAGTATAAAAGCACGAAGGGTGATGTCGTGCCATTTTCAAAGAGTGAAAATCCACGAAGGGTGATGCCGTGACAAAAGAGAGTTAAAGGACAAAGGGTGATGATGTGCCAATTATTATTATTTATTTATCAATTCATGAATATTGTGAAAGAGAGCTAAAGAACGAAGGGTGATGTCGTGCCAATATTATTATTTATTTATCAATTTATGGGAAGAATGAGAGTAAAAGCACGAAGGGTGGTGTCGTGCCATTTTCATATAATCAGCTGCTCATTTTATTGTTGATGAATCAATTGGCTGCTATGTGACACTTCTCCTGCTGAACTTATTATATCATTCCCTTTCGCATGTTCCCTCCCTAATTTATAAATTGTTATTTATTGTGTTATTGTTGCTTCGTATTTGTATATACTTGTACAAGTTGTTTACGTACGTGTCTTGTCATAGCCTCGTCACTGCTTCGTCGAGATTAGGCTCGACATTTATGGAGTACATAGGGTCGGTTGTACTCATACTACACTCTGCAGTTCTTGTGCAGATTTTGGAGTTGGTCCCAGCGGCGTACCATAGGCATGCTCGGATTCAGCTATCTAGAGGAGACTTGAGGTATACCTGCACAACGTCCGTAGTTCTGAAGTCCCCTTCCATCTTATCTTAGTTGTGTATTATCTTTCAAACAATTTGAATTTTATCAGACCTTTATTTATATTATTCTAGTAGCTCGTGCACTTGTGACACCAGATTTGGGGATGTATTTTGATGATTCGGTAGTTATGGTCTTCCACACTTTATTTCAGTAATTGACTTCCGTTTAATTTGATTTGTTTTAAAAAAATGGTTAAGATTATTCTAACGTTGGCTTGCCTAGCAAGTGAAATGTTAGGCGCTAACACAATCCGGAAGGTTGGAATTTCGGGTCATGGCAGGGTGTTATTTAGACTTGTTAGAAATAGTATAAAGAGGTTGTATATAAAATTTAAAGTCATTTAATGGATATTTGGACTGGTGTTTGAACAATAATTGCTACTGAAAATAGTTGAAAAAGTTTGTCTACTTGTATAAATGTGTATAAATGTGTATAATAGTGTATAAGAGGTGTTTATACACCCATATACACAAGTATATAATATTATACATCATTATACAAAAACTAACTTCGTCTTCTTCTTTGCATCTTTTCTGAAATTTAAGTCAAATCTTTTCCAAATCACTTCAAATTTAAATTTTTAACTCCTTTTATAATGACTCAACTTTTCGTTTTAAGAAATTAAGCCCCATTCAGCGACTTAAGGTCCCAAGCAGCTATGTAATGTGTATTATGACTTGAGAGTGTGATCGAGTTTGGTTTTCGGATGATTCAGGATCAAATTGGAAGAATAATTCTTATTTAAGAAGCTTAAAAAAAAGAGTTGACCGGAGAGTTGACTTTTGAGAAAACGACTCTGAAATAGAATTTTGATAGTTCCAATAGCCCCGTATGGTGATTTTGGACTTAGGAGTGTGTCCGGATACTTACTTGGAAGTCCATAGTTGATTTTGGCTTGAAATGGCGAAACTTCGAATTTGAAGGTTTGGAAGTTTGATCGAGAGTTGACTTTGGTGATATCGCGGTCAGAATGCGATTTCGAGAGTTGGATTAGCTTCGTTATGTCATTTGGAACTTATATGCAAAATTTGACGTAATTCCGGGTTAATTTGATATGTTTCGGCACACGTTTTGAAAATTGGAAGATTTGGAAATTTATGAGTTTGATTTTTGGTGCGATTCGTGGTTTTGATATTGTTTTATGTGGTTTGAGGCCTCGAGCAGGTCCACGTTATATTTTAGAACTTGTTGGTGACACAACCCAAAATCCTGACATGTCGTAATGACGCATATCTCAATACTAGGCAAGCCGACAGCATCATTATCCCACCATTTCTTTTAAATAATGAAAACATAATAAATAAGTTTTAGAGAAAATTCCACAAATACTAGGAGTGCATTTATACTATGTTTTTTAGCATTGACTAATAAAAACATTGTCTGAAAGTATAGAACAGTACAATAACTGAAATAAAAAGAGTCAAACATATCTTCCAATATCTGAATAGTGCGGAAAATCCCATCGCACCTGCGCACCAGTACACATTTGCTCCCATAAGCCCGCTTCTGCGGTCATGTAGGTGCGGCACAATCTTTGCACCTGCGACCTGTGCTCACCTCTCCCTTGGCCTCTTCTGCTGCTTTTTTTCCACTTCTGCGGGCTCGCACCTGCTGTTCCTACTCCGCAGGTGCGATTACACGAGGAATGGAAATCCTTGAGCAACCTTACAACTTTAAAACTTGATCCGTTAATCACCCGAAATCCACCCGAGGCCCCCGGGACCTCAACCAAACATACCAACACATCTTAAAACATAAAACCAACTTAGTCAAGCCTGCAAATCATCTCAAACAATGCTAAAAACACTAATCACACATAGATTCAAACCTAATAAACTTTGAAACTTTCAATTTCTTCAAACGACGCCAGAACCTATCAAATCACGTCTGATTGACCTCAAATTTTATACATAAGTCGTAAATGACATAACGAACCTATTCAAATTTTGAGAATCGGATTCCGGCCCCGATATCAAAAAGTCACCCCTAGTCAAACTTCCCAAAAATTCAACTTTCGCCATTTCAATCCTAATTCCACTACGAACTTCCAAATCACAATCCGGATACGCTCCAAAGTCCAAAATCACCCAACGGAGGTAATGTAACCATCAAAATTTAAATACAGGGTCGTTTACACATAAGTCAATATCCAGACAACGATTTCAACTTAAGTTTTCAATTATGAGACTAACTGTCTCAATTCACTCCGAAATCCTTTCGGACCCGAACCACCTTACCCGGTAAGTCATAAAATAACTGTAAAGCATAAATTGAGCAGTAAATGATAAAACGGGATTATAATACTCAAAACGACAAGGCCGAGTCATTACAGTTGGTATGTTTGATTGAGGTCCCGAGTAGCTCGGGTGAGTTTCGGGGTGAGTTTTGAATGAGTTTTGGCATTTCGGCACTCTAATAATGTTCTGGAACAGTTGAAGCGCGGAGGGCACATTTTGGATTGCAGATGTGCGGCCGCAAACTCCTAAAGTGCGGAGGAAGCGGTAATTGTGCGGACCGCAGTTGAAGATGTACGTACTGCAGTTGAAATTGTGCGATCCGCATAATTCTTCTCGTTGCCGCAGAAAGGAGATTCTGCAAATTTGATGGTCCGACTTCGGAAGCTTATATATTTTGATCAATAAGGAATTTGGAGATGATCTAAAAACGAAAGTTGTATCCCTTTGAGTCTAGTTTTCAGAAAGGTAAACCAATCATCATTTGAACATTTTTGCCAAAGTTTATGGTCAATTTACTGATGCCTGGTAGTGCAGTATCTGCTGAAGTATGGCCGCACAATTTGGATTTGCGACCGCAGAGACCTTAAATATGCGGACCGCACAAAATAATGTGTGGTCAGCACTTTTGAAGTCGGATTTAGTACCATATAGACGAGGTTTTCATCTAATTTCTCAATTTTGGACCTAGAGAGCTCGGTTTGTAGCGATTGTTTTGTTGTATTGTGTTGGTTTTGCTTTTTCGTATGAGATTCCGAGGATTTTTATTTCTAGTTTGTACTTGTTTTCGATGATTGAGTTGTTTTAAATAAAACAAATTACTCTTATGTTTTAATTTAATAAGTTTTACATCCAATAGGTAGCTTATCTGATGCTTTATTTTAATTGAAATGTCATTTTCTTCACTCAAACGGTTTCTAAAATAAACTCATTTCTTTGTTGACTTCTTACTTGATTTAAAGATTTTAACCTTACTTTATTGAAATTAAATTGATCCTACAATTTTTATATATTGATATTTTGGGCACGTGAGTTGTATGTGGGGTTGTGATATAGACATGGGCACGAGGTGCCATGGAATATAAATGTGGGTTGGGACCTGTATTTTATGACTATGAGATGAGGTAGCACATAGTGATTTTATTATGAAAAACTTTGTGTTTGAAAGATTTGTTTAATTGGCTGTATTTGTATTCCTTATTTGGTAGGACAATAATTGTGGTATTCTTATTGCCTTGTTGTTGATACCATTGGTCGATTCTTATTGGAAAGGATTATATTCTAGAGATTTCTATTGAAAAACTTATAGATGAAAGATGTATACTTTGAAGTAAGGGTGGCAAGTGGGCCAGTCCCGGGCCTAAACAGGCTAAGTGGTCAGGTCCAAACGGTCCCGGTCCCAAATTAAACAGCCTAAACGGTTCCGGGCTAAACGGTCTTTTTGTAGGGACCGGCCCGGGACAGGGACCGTTTGGTCCCGGGCTAAACGGTCCCGGCCCACGAGCTAAATGGGCTAAGTGGGCCCAACGGATTTTTTTTTAAAAATTAAATAGAAATGAGAGATAAAAGATTGTTAAAAATAATATCTAAGTCTAAAGTCAAAAATATTGTAAGGAGATATGCCTTGTAATTTTATTATAACATTAAACAATATAGCAATATCTTTCTTAGTCTTCATCCCCCTATGGAATGAGCACAACAAGGTGTTAATACCACCATTGAGAAGAAAAAGAAACTAATCAAGATGTGCCAAAATATAAGTTACATAATACATACTAATTTTTGTTCATACAAGTTACATGGTATCTCTTACAAACTTCATAAATCTATCAAGGTCCGGAGGAATTTTCGTTGGTGGTGGCGGAAAAGTAGCTTGGTCATCGCCACTTCCGGGCGAAGCAACATCCTCCACAAGTTTAGCTAGCATTTCTTTGTAAGCTTCATCTTCATCTAGTTGTGATTCAGCAAGTCCAAAATTTCTTCTTTCCGACCGAATCCAATCTCTGAAAAGTACTGATTTTTCCAAGCTCTCCCTCATAGATGCTCTATAATCACTGAGTTGAAGTCTTGCTTGACTGAAAGCGCTCTCTGATGCCACTGTTGAAGCTTGAATAGTTAAAATGTCTCGGGCCATCCTTGAAAGAACCGAAAAGTATTTTTCTTTGTCCTTCCACCATTTTAAAAGATTAAAGGAGCCGTCGGGATTCACTTCCTCAATTCCCTGCGACAAATAAACTTCAAGCTCATTTAGTTGTGAAAAATCACTACTATTAGAACCTTGAGAACCCCTAAACCCCCCCCCCCAAGCACTAAGTGCTCTTACTCCCGTAGTTTCTTTAGATGATTGAGAATCAGAAGAAGAAGGAGTTGGAACATTTGGTGTAGCATGATTTAATGCAACTTGATAAGTATTAAAAATAGTTTGAGCATTTATTCTAATTGAGGCTATTGCTTCCGGAAGTTGAGATAATTCTTCATCCTCAAGTGCTAAACCATTATAAATAGTTTCATATCAAAAATGAGGACCTCCTAATTTCATACAAGGATTTAACAAAGCAGAAACACCATAAATAGGAGAAATAGGGAAAAAATATTTTTTATACTTTTTTCTCATAGAATCAATAGCAAGTTTATAAATTTCCCCATCCTCTGAAAAATGAGAAAACAAATTTGCAAGTTCTGCAATATAAACTAAACAGTTAGAAATAGTAGGATAATATTGCCCAGAAAATTCATTTGTAGCAATATGAAATTTTTCTAAAAAATTTACAAGTATTTTAACATTAGCCCAATCCCCATTTGTAAGGTGCTCATCATCATCACTTACATGTGCATTAAATGTTGAGTTTATGGGGTTTCTATATTCATATGCAACAATCAAACTTTCATACATGTAATTCTATCTAGTTGGACAAGGTTTAGGAACCTTTCTTTCTCTTAGGCCAAATTCATCGCATCTTTTAAAATATTCTATAAGTCTACTTCTACGGTTTGAATAAAAAAGCCAGTTAAGAGCCATTTTAACATTTTTAATTTAAATATTTAAAATTCTCATACCATCACCCACAACTAAATGGTAAATATGACAAATACATCTAACATGAAAAATGTTACTAAATGCAGGACTTAGTGTAGTAGTAAGCAAGGCTACAACATTTGTGTTACTAGTAGCATTATCCATTGAAACTGACATTATTTTATCACTAATGCAAAAATATCTACAAATATCCGTGTAACTGTGCTAGCAATAAACTGCCCTGTGTGACGTGAATTAATTATTCTATAAGAAATAATGCGCTTTTGCATTATCCAATCCTCATCAATCCAATGACTGGTAACAGTAAGGTAATCACAGTCGTTACCACTTCTACCAATATCAGTTGTAATAGCAACACGATAATTTATATGAGTAAATAAATAGCGCAAATATTGTTCATATTCATGTTTATATTTATAAATATCGCTCTTTACGGTTGTGCGAGAAAAATCTTTATAAGTAGGATAAAATATTTTTCTAATATAATGCACAAAGTTAGGGTCAAAAGGAAAACTATAGGGTAAACGCATAACAATTACCATTTTTGCCAACTCTTCCCGATCTTTTTTTGGATCATAATATAAAATACCACTGGTAACAGTGTTAATTTCCGGTTGAAATTGATTTGAATCGGTACTAGGGTCAACCTGACTAGGAGTAGGTAGACTTTTCCCCTCGGCCAAATCTTTCAGACGAAGATATCTCACTCTATCTTGAGGGTGTTTCATTATGTGTCTAGCCAAAGTTCCCCCCCCCCCCCCCCCCAAATATTTAAACACTAACTCCGTGCCACAAGTTTTACACTTAGCCTTATTTTCTGGAATTAGTTGAGTAAAAAATGGCCAAAAGGGAGATGTTTCTGTCTGTTTGCTAGGTTGTCTAGAAAAAGTAGGGGTAGTAACAGGAGTATCAGATGGGGCATTATTTGGATTAGCAGGGTTATCACTAGTTGGGTTAACATCAAGAGCAGGACTAGTTGGTATATCATCATCCGGTTGAGTTTCATCAAAATCCATTTCCTCGTCATCATTTTCATCAATAGTTGGATTAGAATAAAGAGCATTCATTAATTCATGGTCTAATTGTTCACCAGCTCTAATATTATGGAAAAATTGACTTTCAGTAAATTGTAATAAACCATTATCGCTATCAAGAATAGCAAGAATAGATTGAGCACTAGATTCGTCACTCTTGGATTTTTTCTTATTTTTACCAATTGTTTTTAAGGAAGTCATCTTCATTAATAAAGTAATAAAAAATAAATAAAACAAACAAAATTATAATATTAAAACTTAAGAGTTGGAACGAGTTTACCGAATTGACGAACAACTTGTTGAAAATTGATTATCGTTGAAGACTCCAATTCACCAACTTCACAATTGTTTCACAAATTGTAACAATAAAGTAAGTAATATTAGCAATTATAGAAAAAAATTAGAAAGAGATTGTGATAGATTGATGATTTTGTAAGAAAAAATGAAAGAATGAGGGGGTATTTATAGTTGAAAATAGGGAAAAAGTCTAATTATAAAAAGTTTGGGATTAAAACAAAATTGGGGGTTAAATGGCTATTTTATAAATAGCCAACAACTATTTTTGACAGCCCAACGACTATTTTTGACAGCCCAACGGCTAAGGGACTGGTCCGGTCCTGGTCCTTGGCGGGCTAATTGGTCCCGGGCCTGGCGGACCAAAATCATAGGACCGGCCCAGGCCCACTAAAATCGGGCCAAACGGTCCTGGCCCGTGGTCCCGGGCCTGAACCGGCCCACTTGCCACCCTTACTTTGAAGGACTTGATTATTGGTTGTACTTGTTTTCATTAACTTTTTGAGCAATATGTATGGAGTTCTAACTGCCTTGCTATTTATATCACTAGTTGATCATTGTTGCTATCACTGCTATTTGTTTTTCTATTATTTTTGTATACTATAGTGCATAGGTTATTTGACTAGTGAGTGTCTTGACTGTACCTCGTCACTACTCCACCGAGGTTAGTCTTGATATTTATTGCGTACCGACTGTGGTATACTCATACTACACTTCTGCACATTTTTGTGCAGAGCCAGGTATTGGAGATATCGGATTCAGACAAAGATTAGAGTGTGATCGCAAGGATTCAAGGTAGGGCTGCTTGGTTGTCTCAGTCCCTTAGAGTCTTTCTATTTTTATTGTACTGTCCACTCTTATTCGAATAGTATTGTATATTTGATCCTTGGGATCACTGTATGTACTCAGTTAGAGTTCGTGACTAAATATTACTAGTCTTGGGAGGTTTTTATATTTGTTTCCACTTTTGATTTCGACACTTGTATTAAATTATATGTTTAAAAGAAATGGCTCTAAATATAATTATAATCGGCTTATTTAGTCTTAGAGACTAAGTACCATCACGATGCCTGTGGTGGGATTTTGGGTCGTGACATCTTTTGATTTTTGAATCAATTGGAACAACACCCAATCCAAACAACTAACAAACTTAAAAAATCCTATTTCAAAAGCGAAGCTTTGAATGGCCTTCAATGGTGGACTTCTACTCTTTAATTTTTTTACATTACAACGAGGTGACATAGGGGAGAAGCAACAATGGTGACTCCTTGAAGCATATGTAGAATATGTGAGAAGAAGAGAGAAAGAGAGAGAAAGTCAAATAAAAAATGAAAAACTAACTTACAATTTAATGTGAGGCTAATGCGTGCAAAGAAAATTTTAAAATATATACAACCTGGGCCAAACCAAGTTAAGGCTTCAAATGTGGGTCATTTTTGGATGAGTTGTAGGCCCAACTGATATCTAATGTAATAATGACTAAAACAATAACACACATTAATTAAAACTTGCTGAGATTTGGACCGGTTGAGCTATGACCCAGATTTTAGCACATCTTAACCCAGTTCATGTAACGACCTGACCAGTCGTTTTGAGATCTGGAACGTCGTTCAGCGGTTTGAGGCCTTGAGTAGCTTCACTTCAGGTAATGACTTGTACGTGTGGTCGGAATCAAATTTCGAGAGGTTTGGTGTTGATGTGGGAAACAAATTCTAAATTCGGAAGCTTTAAGTTGGAAGAAGTTACTAAGTTTTGGATTTTGAGTAAACGACCTCAGAATCGGGATTTGAAGGATCCAATAGGTTCGTATGATGATTTCGGACTTGGACGTATATTCGGGTCGAGTATCGGGTGGTCCGGGAGTATTTCGACGATTATTATGGAAAGTTAATATTTTGAAAGTTTAAGAATTTCCTATGTTTGGGTAGTAGTGGATGTCATATATTAGGACTGGTCGAGCAGGTTCATGTCATATATTAGGACTGGTCGGTATGATTGGACAGGATCCCAGGGGCTTCGGGTGTGTTTTGGGATGGTTTCGGGTCATTTCCCCATGTTTTTCTGCTGCTAATGCTGGTTCTGGTGTCCTTCATCGCGGACGCGTGGTGGCTATCACATTCGCGATAGAGGAATTTTGGGGCAGGTGGAGGTTACACATCGCGAAAGTGATACAGAGGTAGCGAACGCGAAGAAGAGTCTAGGGAACCTACGCGAATGCGAGAGGGCGGTCGTGAACGTGTAGAAGGAATTGGGGGAGCTGGGCCTAGAGAAGTTTGGCCTTCGCGAACGTGTCTCGTGGACCATGAATGCGGCTCATGGACCAAGAACACGAAGGGTATGATCACAAGGCTTCCCGAACGCAACAAGGAGGCCACGAACGCGAAGAGTAAATTTGGAGACTGAGATTTTTGGTCTTCGCGAGTGCGATGGCCTTTCCGCGAACGCAAAGAGGAACAAGCCTGGGCAGACTGGTTTTAAAACGGGGTTTGGATTCATTTCACCCATTTTCCACACGTTTCAGGTGTTTGTTGGAGCTCTTCTAGGGGGTATTTTCATCTTCTAATGCAAGGTAAGTGACTTCCACATCATGTTAGTGAAATACATGGATTATATGTGGATTTAAACATGCAAATTAGTAAAAATTTGGGATTTTGAAGAAAAACCTAGAAAGTGGTATTCTCGAATTTTTACCATGAAATTGTTATAGGTAAAGTTTTATCTTCGAAAAATTTCGGAATCCGGGCTTGTGGACCCGAAGGTGAATTTTTGTCGACTTTTCGAGCGTAGTTGGAAATTATTTAAAGTGATTAGTTATGGGTATTAGAACATATATTGATTGATTTGCACGTTGTTTGTATAGTTTTGGATAGACAAACATCGGTTTGAAGTGTTATTGTGGCGTTGAAGCCGGCTATAGAACTTCAGTGTGAGGTAAGTCTCTTGTCTAACCTTGTAAGAGGGAATTTACTCCATAGGTGATTTAAATTAATATTTGCTTCTAATTGTGGGGGCTACGTACACACGGGGTGACGAGAGTCCGTACGTAGCTACTAATTATGCTATGTCCGGGTAGTTTAGGACCCAAATCATGAACTACTTGTAATGTTTGCATCCTTTATTAATTGAAATACTTGAATTTTTGTACAAATTACTCGACCGTTAATAGAAATTGTGCATCCTTATGTGTTAGCCTTGTGATAGCTTTTCATTCTGGAGGTTCATAAAATGTTCTCCTTTCTTGTGGAGCGGGCCGAACACCTCAGTAGTATAGATGCATCTATGGTTCGTGTCGTTCGACCTTCGTCAGTATACACATTATTCCGGATTGGGCCAAATGACCTCGGCAGAATCGTGCGTTATATCGTTTGTAGCCCGAATATTCGCAAGCAAATCCTCCCACTGATGCCTGACATTTTATTTGGTATTCCATATTTGTTTGACAATTATACTTGACATTTTCTGAGCTGTTTTGATAGAATACAAGATTTAGAAATTTATGCCTTAAAGGAAATATCTGGAAGACTAGGTAACATACTAATTCACCCCATTATTTCCATGTGCTTCATATCTGCTCACGCTTTTATTACGCTACTTTATTGGACCTTTAGTAAATGTAAATGTCGACCTCTCGTCACTACTTCTTTGAGGTTGTACTTGATACTTACTGGGTACGCATATATTTATGTACTCATACTACACTTGCTGTACATTTTTGTGCAGGTACATATATGTCTAGTGATCTTTTGGGCGCAGAGGCGCAACAATCGCGGGGACTTACAGTGAGTTGCATTCCACGTGACAGATCCGGAGCATACAGAGTCTCCATCATTGTTATTTACATACTCTTGTCTAATTTGTATTCCAGACAGATGTTGCAATTTATCATATTTCCTAGTTGATGCTCATGTACTTGTGACACTGGATTTTGGGGGTCTTTCAGGTTGTTTCTTATTATGGTACGTGTAGATACTTTCACTTACTGTGTAAATTTTATTTCATACAGTCAAAATAAGGAAAAATATTGATTTCAAAAATACTAAAACAGGTAATTAAATTGGTAAATTACCGTTGGCTTGCCTGATGGTGGCGTTAGGCGCCATCACGACCCATAGAGGAAATTAGGTCGTGACAACATAGTATCAGAGCACTAGGTTCACGTAGGTCTCACGAGTCATGAGCAATTCTAGTAGAGTCTTACGGATTGGTACGGAGACGTCTGTACTTATCTTCGAGAGGCTATTGGGTTGTTAGGAGCACTTCCTTTCTTGATTCCCTTATCGTGCGGTTTGATTCCATTGAGGCTTGTGCCTTTATTTCCTTCCTACTCATTCTTATATGATGTTGAGTGCTCATGTAAATTGGGTATCGAGGAATTTCAGGGGTACTACAGATGTGGAGCAGGATGTTTCTCCCTGCGCATTCAAAGAAGTTATTATTATCTTCTTGCGAAAGGAGGTTCTGTCATTTCAACTCAGTATCGGTAATTTCTATGGTTTTGAGGCTATGCACGGTGTTGGTGTAATAGTAGGGTGCATTTCTATATGTCGAGATCGTGAACGACTAAAAAGGGAGGATTTCTCAATACATGGTTTAAAGGTGCAGTATTTAATTTTAGCAAAGGAAAGGCGATTGGACTATAATGTTCAGGTTTGGGTTGATGGAGTAACGAGACTTGGTATTTTCGAGTGTGGTGGAATTTTTATTGTGATGCGGCATCGTCGTCCTTGTTTGAATGCATTTTCGGTTTGCCGGTGCTAGGGTCTTTTTGATTTTGCCTTCGGGGCGAGGTGTTGTGAAATGGTGCCTGAGCTGCGGTGTGCAGCGATTTAGGGGTCGAATTGGTATTTCTAATGTGACAGCTCGAGGAAGATGATCTTTCGATAGGCTTAAAGCTGGTAGAAATTCATTACCTCAGGTTTACAGTGATGGATTTTGATTTGATGCAACACTGGGTAACAATGAATGAGGAAGGACATGGGGAGGTGTCTTGCGGTGATTAATTTACTAGCAAGTCAAGTATAAGAAGCGGAAGTCGAGAAGTTGCTTAAAGGAGATAGTTTGACTGGAGTGGGAGATGTAGAGTAACATGTGAATCCTATGGTAGGATAGCCACATACCTTGAGAAAGTGTTGAACGATTTGGAAATCGTAATGGAAGGTGATTTGGTCTACGTATCTTATTGGGGATGATAGTTATTGTACGAAGAAAGGTTTTATGTGGCCGTAGGGGTTTTCTTGAAATGAAGAGGGGTGTGAAGATTTTATTATCGTTTCAGATACGATATGACTTGAGTTTGGATGATATTGTTGAACTCTCAGTTGATGTCAATAGGGAATGAACGGATTTGTACAGCTGGTGGATGAGTTTGGGCTCAGGGGCACTTACATATTTCGTGGTAGTTGTACCCCGTACGACTTCGTGGGAAGATGTCGGTAAGGAATTCCACAGGTGGGTTATCTCCCATGAGCAAGATATCGGTGCAAGATCATGGTAATTGAGAAGGAGGAATCATTGGGGACTCAACATTATGTAATTATAGCTTAAAGCTAAGTGGGGGAGCCCTACCGTCTATGATTGGATCATGTGGTTGTCTGCTTGTGCGGGTTCTGGCTATCGGTGCATTGGTGAACTATTTATGACTAAGAAAAGAAAGACACCAGGAGTAATTTGAGTAAGGAACTTAATAAATGTGTGCAAAACTCCGTCTTATCGATTCAGTCGGTTGCTTGCTTGTGAGGGTATTCATTTACTAACAGAGCAATAGAGGTTGGTTATATTTGAGACCAGGCCAGAGTGGGAGACTCTCAACAACGGTCCCAGAGAGTTCAAGAATTAAAGTGCAGAGCCAAAGGATTTCGAGCCAAAAGGACTTGGAGTGTTCTATGTTATCATCGGGTATGCGGTGTAGTATTGGAGGAAATGAAGAAATAGCTTTGGATTTGCAGGAGGTCTTGAGGAATGGGTACATTAGTTGGAAATGCCATTGTGTGCATGAGGAAGGTATGAGATGACTCATGAGTATTGAGACGATGTGGTCTCGGGATGCGAGACACTCGATATGAGTGCAGATTTAGTTCGTTATCTTTTGAATGGAGCTTCTATTATCTCCAAGGCAAGTCAAGAGTAAATTTAAAGGAATTAGGTCGGTTAGTAATAGTTGAATCAACATGACTGTGGTTTGTGGTTGTACGCGTGGTCATGAGCACCACTACACTTTGTTTGATTTTGGAAGTATTTGATTCAAAGGGATTTGTGGTGTAAATGGATTTCCAGAAGAGTTGCGATGGTTTAGACCACCGCTTGAGGTTTGTATTTTCTGCGGTTTGGGGATCCAGTTGCGTGTTGAATTGGTTCTTCTGAAATGAGCTGAGCGAAGGCTTTTCTAGCCAATGAACTGTTCAGTCTACAAGTAGTTCAGGAGTTATGATGAATTCTGGTATTTTCGCATAACGGCATTTTACGTGCAATGAGAGACATGGGAAATTGAGTTGAGGATCAAGGTTGTGATACGGAGTTGTCAAGAATGTCACAGGCTCAGATGAGCAAGGGCAAATTCAGATGTTCAGAGTAAGCTGGCATTTTCTTTAGTGTCACCCGAGAATGACATTCTGGGTAAGAGACTTTGGGTGTTGATTTGTGAGTTCTTGAATTACCTTACATATTAGCATGGTCGGTGGTATAGAAATGCAGACTTTGCTACCTGGTGCGGAATGGTTGTGGGAGCGTACCCCACGGGGTGATTTGTATCAGTGAGGCTTGGTAGTCACCTGATTGTTATAGATTGAACCAAGTATGGAGATTTTGATGATATCGCTAATGTGTGAGTTTATACTAGAGTGGCATTCTATTCCTTAGACTGTGGACTGTGTGAGTTTGTTTCGGATTTAACGACTGTTATTGTGTGTCATGGAAAAAGGTTATTGTGGATTTTTGGAAGGATATTGGCTTAATATGGTATGATCAGAATCGATGTGAGGTCCCGTGTAGCTTTTAGTGTTATGTGAGCAGGATGGCTCTCAAGATGCAGGTCATTCATTGCACCTTAGTTGTACTTGGGTTTCATTGCGTATGGCGCTATCCGTCTCCCTAGGGAATTGTATTATGCACTCGACGTGCTTGTGGCCGATATTCGGGCATTTTGTAAGAACAAGAGTCACGGCTTGATGTACATTTTCTTCTTGATTGTTATGTGTGGATCGGGTTGCATGCTGCAATAGTGAGACGTTGAGTATGGTTCCACATATTTTTTTCTATGTATTTTGTTTCTCATTCACTGAGGAGAGTTCATAGCGTCTGTTCGACCATTTTATTTGCTACGCGGGCTGGGAAGTTCCATTCCAGAGTTCACTTTTCCTTATGTATCACATTCAAGTTCGTAGCCTATTGGCGCATGGTTGGCGTCGTACGAGATCTTGGTCGGTGTTTGAGGTAACTTATTTCCTGGGTAGCTTATACTGGGTAAGACGAGACTATTGGACCTAAAATCAGTGCAATCAGATTTATACAAGGTATATTAAAGAGAGAATATCGTTATTCTGTTCAGAATGAGGTTATGGTCCTTGTCAGGAGAAGTGACTCCATGATTTGATTGATTCAGCAGGTGGTTATGAATTTCTACACATCTTCTCTGTCATCACAGCATTGTGAGGATTGAAATCGGGCTTATTTGTGTTATAAGGTGTATTGCAGGAATCAACTTCGTGAAATTTTAGCTATTGTGGTTGGGGGATGTGACTATGGGCAACCGATTTATGTGGCACGTGGTGTGATTTCAGCACATTTGCACAATCATGTTTTAGTATAGTGTGTGGTGATTGGTACAGTGTTCGTATGTTAGAGTCAGGTATTGTTAAGAAATTCGGACATTGGAATTTGGTTCTAAGGATTATTGATTAAATAAAAGGGAGGACCTTTAGTATGGCTCGAGCTGAGGTGCCAAACTAGGATTGTGATGGCATGGGTAGGTGCACAAGGTGTTAAACGGTAATTTTGGACAACTCTGGAGTAGTTCTTGGCACGCTTGATGATGAACGTATGTTTAAGTTAGGGAGAATGTAATGACTCGATCGGTCGTTTTGAACTCTGGTGTGTCGTTTGGTGGTTTGAGGCCTTGAGTAGCTTCACTTCAAGTAATGACTTGTAAGTGTGGTCGGAATCAAATTTCGGGAGGTTTGCAGTTGACGTGGGAAGAAAATTCTAAATTCGGAAGCTTTAAGTTGGAAGAATTGACTAAGGTTTGTATTTTTAGTAAACGACCTCGAAATAGGGATTTGAAGGTTCCAATATGTTCATATGATGATTTTGGACTTGGACGTATGTTCGGGTCGAGTATCGGATGTCCCGGTAGTATTTCAACGCTTATTATGGAAAGTTAATATTTTAAAAGTTTAAAAATTTCCTAAGTTTGGGTTGAAGTGGATTTTGATGTCCCGGGGCCTCAGGTGTTTTTCGGGATAGTTTCAGGTCATTTTCCCATGTTTTTCTACTGCTAATGCTGGTTCTGGTGTCCTTCATCATGGACGCGTGGTGGCTATCGCGTTCACGATAGAGGATTTTTGGGTCAGGTGTAGGTTACACATCGCGAAAGTGACCAAGAGGTTGCGAATGCGGAGAAGAGCATGGGGAACCTACGCGAATGCGAGAGGGCGGTCGCGAATGCATAAAAGGAATTGGGGAGCTGGTCCTAGAGAAGTTTGGCCTTCGTGAACGTGGCTTGTGGACTGCGAACGCGAAGGGTATTGGTCACAAGGCTTTGCGAATGCGACAAGAAGGCCGCGAACGCGAAGAGTAAATATGGAGACTGAGATTTTTGGCCTTCGCGAACGCGATCGCCTTTCTGCGAACGCGAAGAGTAACAGACCTAAGCAGATTGGTTTTAACACGGGGTTTGGGTTCATTTCACACATTTTCCAGACGGCTTGGGCGATATTTGGAGCTCTTCTAGGGTGTATTTTCATCATCTGATGCAAGGTAAGTGACTTCCACATCATGTTAGTGAAATACATGGATTATATGTGGATTTAAACATGAAAATTAGTAGAAATTTGGAATTTTTAAGAAAAACCTAGAAATTGGTATTTTTAGATTTTGACCATGAAATTGGACATGAAATTGGGAATAAAACATATATTTAAGTTCATAAGGTCATGGGTAAAGTTTATGTAATGACCCAACCGGTCATTTGACTTTTAGAACCCCGTTCCTCTAAACAAAATTTTTTCATATGTGCTTTTATTATTTTATGACTTGCGGGGATGGTTGGTTCGGGATTTGAAAGTGTTCGGGTTGAAATCGGAATACTTGGTTCCTTAAGTTGGCCTTAAAATGCCAAGTTTGACTCCGTTCAATATTTTTTAGTAAATGACCCCGGAATCGGGATTTGACGGTTCCAATAGGTTCGTATGATGATTTTGGACTTGGGCGTATGTTCGAATAGTGGTTTGGACAATCCGGGAGCGTTCCAGAGCTTAATAGTGAAAATAAACTATTTGAAGGTTTGATATTCTTTAAATTTGGTTTGGAGTAGGTTTTGAAGTAATTGAAGTCCGTTTGAAATTCCGAGATCGGGAATAGTTCCGTAATGTCATTTAAGACTTGCACACAAAATTTAGCGTCGTTCGGAGTAGTTTAAGTACGTTTCGGCGCATTGAGAGTGAATTGAAGAACTCGAAGTTCATAAGTTTGATTCAATTGGTTTTGGGGTGTGATTTGCAGTTTTAATGTTGTTTCGGGCGTTTCGAGAGTTCGAGCAAGTCCGTTTTAAAAAAATGAAAAACCTAGATTTTTATAAAAATGAGATTTTAACCACGGAAATGGTTATGGAATTGGATGGAAATTGCATATTTGAGTTCTTGAGATTATGGGTAATAATTTCCTTTGAATATTTCCGGAATTCGGGCACGTGGATCCGGGGTGAATTTAAGAAATTTACCATTTTGGATAGGGTAATTTATTTAATAGTCGAATTTCTAATTATTGAGCATGTATTAATTATTTTATATAACGTTTTGATAGTTTCGGATTTTTCGAGACCAAATTGAAATTTTACGTGACATTGTGATCGGGAAGTGGGCTTTGAGACAAGGTAAGTCTCTTGCCTAACCTTGTAAGGGGGAATTTACCCCATAGGTAATTTACATTAATAATTGTTGCTAATTGTGGGGGCTACGTACGTACGAGGTGACGAGAGTCCATGCGTAGCTACTAATTATGCTATGTCCGGGTAGTTTAGGACTCAAATCATGAATTATTTGTGATAATTGCTCCTTTTATTTAATTATATTACTGGAATTATATTGTAAATTATTAGAGAAAATAGTAAAAGATGAAACTTCATATACTTGAATTTTGTGTAAATTATTAAATTGTTATTAAAGATTGTACATCCTGCGTGTTAATATTATAATAACTTCCCATTCCGTAAGTTCATAAGAAAATGTCCTCCTTTCTTGTGGATCGGGCTGAATGCCTCGGCAGAATAGATGCATCTATGGATCGCGCCGCACGTCCCTCGGCAGTGTACATGACACTCTGGATCGGGCTGTACGACCTCGGCAGAAATCGTGCCTAATAATAACAATTACACGATATTTTGATATTTTAATTGCAGCTTGTGAAGCTAATTGATAAATTGAAAATTATTAAAATTTAATGAATTAATTATTTCTGCTTGTTCAGAAAATTACTGTTTTTCACCTAAAAATCATGTTTAATTAATTATATTCTATTATGATATTATTGACCTTTAGTGAGAGTCAAAGTCGACCTCTCATCACTACTTCTTCGAGATTAGGCTTGATACTTACTAGGTACACGTTGTTTACGTACTCATGCTACGCTTGCTGCACTTTTTGTGCAGGGCCTGAGACAGGTACTATCAGAGGACCTACTGAAGCATACCCCAGATACCCCGAGACTTAGTGGTGAGCTGCTTCTTGAGTCGTTCTGCAGCCCTTGAGTCTCCTCTTGTATTTGTATTCTGTCTATTTTATTTCAGATAGTATTTAGAATTTTGTATAATCTAATAGATGCTCATACACTTGTGACATCAGGTCTTGGCACACACACTAGTAGAATTTGTGGATTTAATTATTTTACTTGGGTTCTAATTTATCTTATTTTCTCATATATTTCTTAATTTTTGAAATTTCGAAGAGTTTGATTACTCGGATAATTTTTAAAGAAATGAATATATGTTTAAATCATTAGTTTGCTTGCCTAGTTGGGATGTTGTATGCCATCACGACCTATAGGTGAATTTAGGTCATGACAGTTTATCTTCGAAATATTTTGAAATCCGGGCACGTGGGCCCGAAGGTGAATTTTTATTGACTTTTCGAGCGGAGTTGGAAATTATTTAAATTGATTATTTATGGGTATTAGAACACATATTGATTTATTTACACGTTGTTTGTATAGTTTCGGATCGACAAGCATCGGTTTGAAGTGTTAGAGTGGCGTTGGAGCCGGCTATGGAACTTCGGTGCGAGGTTAGTCTCTTGTCTAACCTTGTAAGAGAGAATTTGCCCCATAGGTAATTTGAATTAATAGTTGCTGCTAATTGTGGGGGCTACGTACGCACGAGGTGACGAGAGTCCGTGTGTAGATACTAATTATGCTATGTCCGGGTAGTCTAGGCCCCAAATCATGAACTACTTGTAATGTTTGCATCCTTTATTAATTGAAGTACTTGAAGTTTTGTGCAACTTACTCGACCGTTAATAGAAATTGTACATCCTTATGTGTTAGCCTTGTGATAACTTCTCATTTCGGAGGTTCATAAAATGTCCTCCTTTCTTGTGGAGCGGGCCGAATGCCTCGACAGTATAAATGCATCTATGGTTCGTACCACTCGACCCTCGACAGTGTACGTATTATTCCAGATATGGCCGAACGACCTCGGCAAAATCGTGCGTTATATCGTTAGTAGCCCGAATATTCACGAGCAAATCCTCCCACTGATGCCCGACATTTTATTTAGTATTCCATATTTGTTTGATAATTATACTTATCATTTTCTGAGTTGTTTTGATAGAATACAAGATTTAGAAATTTATGCCTTAAAGGAAATATTTGGAAGACTAGGTAACATACTGATTTACACCATTATTTCCATATGCTTCATATCTGCTCACGCTTTTATTATGCTGCTTTATTGGACCTTTAGTAAGTGTCGATGTCTACCTCTCGTTACTATTTCTTCGAGATTAGACTTGATACTTACTGGGCACGCGTTGATTTATGTACTCATACTACACTTGCTATACATTTTTGTGTAGGTACATGTATGTCTAGTGATCTGTGGTCTTTTGGGTGCAGAGGCGCAGCTATCGCGGGGACTTACGGTTTGTTGCATTCCATGTTACAAATCCGCACAGAGTCTCCATCAGTGTTATTTACATACTCTTGTCTAATTTGTATTCCAAATAGATGTTGCAATTTATCATATTTCCTAGTTGATGCTCATGCAATTGTGACACCGGGTTTTGGGGGTCTTTCAGGTTGTTTATTATTGTGGTACATGTAGATACTTTCACTTACTCCGTAAATTCTATTTCATACTGTCTAATTAAGGAATAATATTAATTTAAAAAATATTAAAACAGTTAATTAAATTGGTAAATCACCGTTGGCTTGCCTGACGGCGGCGTTAGGCACCATCACGACCCATAGCGAAAATTGGATCGTGACAGCTCATCTCAATAACTTTTGGGCAGGTTAATGACCCGCCCATTTATTGACTCAGCACATTTTAACCCGTCCAAATTAGTCCAACCCGTCTATTTCACACCCATGCAGTACCTTTTTTATCTACACGAAATCAAAAGGTTTCATTGGAAACTTGAAGGACAACTGTACAACTAATAGAAAAAATTTATCCACCCCCTATCACCAGTGAAACTAGAAAATTATACAAGTGAATTAAAAAAAAAGTTAGAATGTTACTGTTAGGAATTTAAATTTATGGCTAAAGCAACTTTTGAAACCCTTCCACTATAATATTTGAATTTGTTTTCTTTCCAAGAGTATTCAACAGCTCATATATAATCCAAAGGTTTTTTTAAATTTGCATAATATAATTTTCGACGAAGTGTTTTCTGTTTAAACCCCTTCGCTCCACTTAGTTTTGCCACTGCTCCCGATACTTAGACAAATTTATTATTTTGTCATGGTTAATGAAAATTTAAAACGAGAATGTGTACTAAGTGTATTATACAAAATTATATTAGTTTTTATTTAAATGCACATTCGGGAAGTATGTGAATCATCAAAGTCTTTTGCCTCAGTTTTTATTTTTTTGAACAAACAGGAAATATTTATATTAAAACTATATAGTGTTTAGTACATCACTTACATACTTTGTGTCGCTTAGGACACATTGATTACCTAGGCTTGCTAACACATTGCAAGCATCATAAGATAGATTTTTAACAAAAACATATTGTTCTTCTAGTTCATTTCTCAAAAAAGATTCTACATAAGAAGGCGGTTGAACAAAATGTCTTTTCCCCTTTGCTTGAGTATTTGCCTTCTTTGTCAATTGATGAGCTACATTATTCCCTTGACGGAATACGTGCTGGAGGGCTACTTCCTTCTCTTGGCGTATTAACAACCTGCATTCATTAACAATGTCGTCATATAATCTGTTACCTTATTGTATAGAGTGAATTACCTCCGTGGAGTCTGTTTCTATTTCAAGAGGGAACATTCCCCATTCCTGCGCTGTTCGGAGTCCCTCTAGGAGTGCCTTGATTTCTGCCTCTAATGATCCGTTTGCATGGGTAGATTTTGCAAAACCAACCACCCAACTTCCATTAGAATTTCTGAATACACCACCCAGGCCACATTTTTGGTTGTTGTTTTTGAAACTTGCATCTATATTTAATTTGAAGCATCCTCTTGGTGGTTTGTGCCATCTTACTTTGATTGGGATATTGTTTTGAGGGTTTTGGCTTTTTCCCGTTAGGAGATTGAATTCGGTTGCCTTTTGAATAATTATATCACAGTTAATAGGATTATAAGTGCTGTTTTAATTATTGCTATTCCTATTTAACCAGATATACCAGATGGCAAAGGGAAAGAAAGATTTCCAATTAATAAACTTGTTCTTTAGTACGTAGTCAAAGTCTTTTAACTGAAGAAGCCAATGGTAGCCTTATGGTTTAAAAACGTTTTGCTATCCTAGACTATCCCAAAAGTGTTTGGTGATTTTACAATTAAAGAAAATATGGGTGATGGATTCTTCTTCATTTCTTTTGCATGTAGGGCAGATTGGATCTATGTTTATACCAATATTAGCAAGGTATTTCCTACATGGTATCCTATTGTGAAGACATTGCCATAAGAAGAGTTTAATCTTATTAGGACAACTTAGATCCCAAATCCATTTGAAGTCTAATTGGTTGTTTGGAGGGGGCTCTATAAGGTTGTAGCAAGTCTTAGTAGTGAAAAAACCTTTTGTAGTTAGTGACCATATAGGAATATCACTTGTTACTCCCTTTGAACGAATTTTAACTTTTGAAATTTTTTCTTTGATGTCATTTGGGATGTTAATAGTTAATTTACTGAAGTCCCATTTTTTTCCACTATAGATGTCCTTAATTTTTAGGGAATAATCACTGATCGAGAGGGGTCCTTCCACAACATTTCTAAGGCTTCCTAAATTGGGAATCCAATGAGTATGCCATATATTCATATTAGTACGATAGTGGGGTGACCATGTAATACCCCTTGAACATAATTCCCACTCCATTTGAATGCTTTTCCAAATGAAGGAGTGCTTGTTTTTAGCAGTACTAGTTCCATAAGAGGTGATGATAAGTCTAGCCCAGGGGGTTGTGGCATTGGTAAGGATTAATTCTCCATACTAGGCTAGCTAAGGTGCACATATTTTTAGCATTAGCATTATGGATGCCAAGACCTCCATTGGATTTTTGTTTGCAAATATTAGACCATTTTACTAGGTGAATGTTTTTCTTTTATGTGGTAGTACCCCATATAAAATCCCTTTGAACATTATCTATGTTATTTAGGATCTTTTTAGGAAGTAAGGTGTATTGCATGTAGTGGTTTGGTATTGAATTAAGGCACGAGTGGGCTAAAGAAGTTCTTCCCGCTATATTAATAAATTTCATTTTCCAGGCAGCTAATTTTGTTCTCATTTTATCAATTATAAATTGATAATCTACTTGCCTTGGTCTTTTGATTAATATAGGGAAACCTAGGTAGGTACCAAAATATTCACTTTTTTTATTACCCAGGCTATTTGTAACAACATTAATTAAAGAAGGCGGATAATTTTTTGAAAAAAGGAATTTTGATTTTGAGGTAATAATACTTTGTCCGGACAATTTACAAAAATAATCTAAACCATTATTAATAGCTTGGCATGATTTGTTATTAGCTTTAGACATTAATGTAAGGTCGTCTGCAAAAAATAAGTGAGAAAAGTTAGGGAATTTTTTTCCTATGGTTATTGGATCCCATTTTCGGATATCAACCTGATGATTTATATATCTGGATAACATTTCCAAGCATAGGATAAAGATGTAAGGTGATATGGGATAACCTTGACTTGGCTCGAAGAATTTAGTGATGGAGCCATTAACTAATATTGCTATAGAGCTAGTTGATATACAATTTAATAAAAGTTTGGAAAATTTATGTCACGACCCAAATTTCCCCTCCGTATGATGTCGTAACGGAACCTAATCTCTACGACTAGGTAAGACTAATATTTGCGGAATAATGAAATGAAAACATAATTTTAGCAACTAACCGTTCAAAAATACACAGCAATCCCAAAACCCGGAACATCGTGAATCACAAACTATAGAGGAAAATCTAGTGTCTCTACAGATTAGAGTTTAACAAAGGAAAAATACAGAACATAATGAACATGAAAAAGAGTAGAAGGGGACTCCGAGGTCTGCGTACGTGAAAAATATACCTTGAAGTCTCCAAAGCTGTCCCGGCTCACTGATAGTGCGGCTGATAAGGAGTACCTGGATCTGCACATGAAAAAAATATGTACAACAGAGTAGCATGAGTACACCACAATCGGTACCCAGTAAGTGCCAAGCCTAACCTTGGTCGAGTAGTGACTAGGCCAGGTCAGGGCCCTACTGGTATATATATAATAAAATAAGATAGAATGAAATACCGCAGTAAAATAAAGACTGAAAATTAACAAAATGAAATCATAGAAGACAACAGCTCAGTACACAGATATAACAACAGGGGATCTCCCGAGATACCGTCTCGTAATTCCAAACGTAAATGTGCAGTACAAGGGGATCTCTCAGAATACCGTTCTGTAGTCCCAAAGTAAATATGCAGTACAGGGTGATCTCTCGGAATACCGTTCCGTAGTCCCAAAGTAAATATGCAGTACAGGGGGATCTCCCGAAATATCGTTCTGTATTCCCAAAGTAAATATGCAGTGCAACAATCAAAATACAACTACATCGCGAAATCTTATGATTTAGACTAAGTACCAGTCATGGAAAAAACAGAAAATTCATTAAGCATGCTGCACAGAGTTCTCATAAGCAACTAGGACACGTAGACATGTTGTATTAGACTAAACAGGATAGCTACACATATTGGAATAACTCAATTAAGAATGAAAATAGATTAATACTCATAAAAATGGTATAACTCAAAATAAAAGGAAAACAGGTTGCTGCTCAGTAAGAAAATCGATTTTTTCCACAACTAGTCCGTGTACATACTCGTCACCTCACGTACACGATGCTCATATATAAAAAATAGTACAAATCCTGCGGGGAGTTCCCCCCACAAAGTTAGGCAAGCCACTTACCTCGAACCAAGCTCAATAATCGGTCACAATGGCTTTCCCACGAATATCCGACTCCGAATAGTCCAAATCTAGCCAAAAGCAATCTAATTAATGATATCAACACTTTAATAAATATTCCAAAATTAACTCAAAAATCGCCCGTGAGACCCACGTCACGAAATCGAGTAAAAGTCGTAAAAATACAAACACACATTCACTCACGAGTCTAACTATATAAAAATTACTCAAATCCGACCAGAAATACCCTTTCAAAACTCGAAATCTTTGTTGATGAAGTTCTTCCAATTTTTTCCCTATTTCAACCCCAAAATCCGAAATTAAATGATGAAATCAACCATAGATTAGTGGAATATAACCATAAAGGAGTTAAGAATCGTTACCCAAAAACTTCCTCCGAAAATCTCTCCAAATTTCGCCTCCTACCGAGCTCTCAATCAAATTTTGAGTTATGAACCAAAAACCCTCGATTTTGAACTTTAATTCTGCCGAGATATGTTTCCTTAATCGCGATCGCGGTAACACCCTCGCGATCGCGAAGAACAACTTCGCTGCCCCATTATTTTACACTACGCAAACGTATAACTCTCCATGCGAACACGATGAAATAGCTCCTCAGACTTTCGCGATCGCGACTGATCTCTCGCGATCGCGAAGAACAACACCCAATTCCACTGCTGCCTTATTTCTTCTTCGTGAACGCGGCTTAACCCACGCGTACGCGATGCATAACCTGATGAACCTACGCGATCACGTTCCATTCTTGGCGAACGCAAAGAGATAACCCAACTGGTCTCCCAATTACTCTACGCGATCGCGAGCCTTCTCACGCGATCGCGATGAAGGAAACCAGCTACAGAAAACCAGCAAACCCTGCCAACTCCTTAAGTCCAAAAATGACCCGTTGAGCATCCGAAACATGCCCGAGGACCCCGGGATCCCAACCAAATATACTGACCAATCCTAAAACACTATACAAACTTAGTCGAGCCCTCAAATCACATCAAACAACGCTAAAAATCGCAAATCACCCTCCAATTCAAATCTTAAGAACTTGAAACTTCTACATTCTACAACCGATGCCGAAACCGATCAAAACCACGTCCGATTGACCCCAAATTTTACTTACAAGTCATATTCAATACTACAGACCTACTACAACTTCCATAATCGGATTCTGACCCCGATATAAAATATTTCACTACCGGGCAAAAACTCCAAAAATTCGACTTTCGCCATTTCAAGCTTAAATGGGCTACGGGCCTCCAAAACACAATACGGACATGCCCCTATATCCAAAATCACCTAACGGAGCTAACAGAACCGACGAAATTCCATTCCGGAGTCATCTTCATACAGTTCTGACTACGGTCCAAATCCTAAGGCTTAAACCTCTATTTAGGGACTAAGTGTCCGAAAATACTCCGAAACCAAAAACAAAATGTCCAGGTAAGTCACCTAAGCAGAAAAAGGTACGGGGGAAACAGTAAATAGGGATCAAGGCTATTACTCTCAAAACAACCGGTCGGGTCGTTACATCCTCCCCCTCTTCAAACACTCATTCGTCCTCGAACGTGCATAGAGACATACCTGAAGTGGTGAAAAGATGAGGATAACGGCTGCGCATATCCTGCTCGGTCTCCCAAGTCGCCTCCTCGACTGGCTGTCCCCTCCACTGAACCTTCACTGAAGCAATGTTCTTTGACCTTAGCTTTCTGACTTGCTTGTCTAAAATAGCCATTGGCTCTTCAACATAAGATAGATACTTGTCCAATTGGACTGAGCTGAAATTCAATACGTGAGTCGGATCATCGTGATACTTCCGGAGCATCGAAATATGAAATACCGGATGGACCCCTTCTAGGCTGGGAGGTAAGTCAAGCTTATAAGCAACCTCCACAACACGTCGCACCACCTCAAAAGGACCAATGAACATTGGGCTCATCTTGCCCTTCTTTCCGAATCTCATAACGCCTTTCATGGGCGAAACCCGGAGCAAGATCCGCTCTCCAACCATGAATGCAATATCGCAAACCTTTCGGTCCGCATAACTCTTCTGTCTAGACTGGGCTGTGTAAAGTCTATCCTAAAGCACCTTAACCTTTTCCAAGGCATCCTGAACCAAGTCCGTACCGAATAATCTGGCCTCGCCCGGCTCAAACTAACCTACTGGGGACCGACACCGCCTACCATACAGAGCCTCACATGGTGCCATCTAAATGCTGGACTGATAACTATTGTTGTAAGCAAACTCTGCAAGTGGAAAGAACTGGTCCCAAGCACCCCCAAAATCTATCACACACGTACGAAGCATATCTTCTAATATCTAAATAGTGCGTTCGGACTGCCCGTCCGTCTGAGGGTGAAATGTTATGCTCAACTCAACCCGAGTACCCAACTCATGTTATACAGATCTCCAGAACCGTGATGTAAACTGTGTACCCCGGTCAGAGATAATAGATACCGGCACGCCATGAAGCCTGATGATCTCACAGATGTAGATTCGAGTTAGCTGCTCGGAAAAATAGGTAGTCATCACATGAATGAAATGAGCTGACTTGGTCAGCCTGTCCATAATCACCCAAACTGCATCAAATTTCCGCTGAGTTCATAGGAGACCAACAACGAAGTCCATAGTGATCCGCTTCCCATTTTCACTCCGGAATCTTTATCTTCTGAAGCAACCCACCCGGTCGCTGATGCTCATACTTCACCTGCTGGCAATTTAGACATCTAGCCACATACTCTACTATGTCCTTCTTCATTCTCCTCCACCAATAATGCTGCCTCAGGTCGTGATACATCTTCGCGGTACCTGGATGAATGGAGTACCGCGAGCTGTGAGCCTCCTGAAGAATCAACTCATGCAAACCATCTATATTGGGCACACATAGCCTGCCCTGTATCCTCAATGCACCATCATATCCAATAGTGACCTTCTTGGCATCACCGTGCTGGACCGTGTCCTTAAGGACAAGCAGATAGGGGTCATCATACTGACGTTCCCTGATACGATCATAAAGGGAAGACCGAGAGACCACACAAGCCAATACTTGACTCGGCTCAGAAATATCCAATCTCACAAACTGGCTGGCTAAGGCCTGAACATCCAACTCCATGGGCCTCTCTGCTGTTGGTAGATATGCTAAGCTCCCCAAACTCTCTGCCCGACGACTCAAAGCATCGGCCACCTCATTGGCCTTCCTAGGGTGGTACAAAATGGTGATATCATAATCCTTAAGCATCTCCAACCACCTCCTCTGGCGCAAATTAAGATCCTTCTGCTTGAACAGATGCTGCAGACTCCGGTGATCGGTGTAAATCTCACAAGGAACACCATCCAAATAATGGCGCCAAATCTTTAGGGCATATACAATAGCTTCTAACTCAAGGTCATGGACAGGATAGTTCTTTTCATACACCTTTAGCTATCTGGATGCGTATGAAATCACCATATGGTTCTGTATCAATACCGCGCCGAGACCAATCCGCAATGCATCACAATATATACAGTATAAGACCCTGAACCTGTAGGCAATTCCAATACTGGGGCTATAGTCAAAGCTGTCTTGAGCTTCTGAAAACTCTCCTCACATTCCTCTGTCCACCTGAACGGAGCACCCTTCCGGGTCAGCCTGGTCATAGGTGCTGCAATAGATGCGATTCCCTCTACAAAACAATGGTAATACCTCGCCAAACCAAGAAAACTCCAGATCTCTAAAGCTGAGGACAGTCTAGGCCAACTCTGCACTGCTTCAATCTTCTTTGGATCCACCAGGATCCCCCCACTCGATACTATATGACCCAAAAATGCCACTGAGTCTAACCAAAACTCACACTTTAAAGTTTTTGCATATAACTTCTTTTCTCTCAAGGTCTAAAGTGTAGTCCTCACGTGCTGCTCATGATCTTCCCGAGTCCCAGAGTACACCAGAATATCGTCAATAAACACAATGATGAATGAATCAAGATAAGTCCGGAACACACTGTGCATCAAGTGCATAAAAGCTGATGGGGTATTGGTCAGTCCAAAAGACATCACAAGGAACTCATAGTGACCATACCGAGTCTGAAAGGGAGTCTTCGGAAAATCTGGCTCCCGAATCTTCAACTGATGATAGCCGGAACGTAAATCAATCTTGGAAAACACTCTAGCACCTTGTAACGGATTGTGACTTTGTTCAACTGGTGGTAATCAATACACATCCGCATAGAACCATCCTTCTTCTTCACAAATAAGATAGCAGCACCCTAAGGTGACACACTGGGGCGAATGAAGCCCTTATCAAGCAATTCCTATAACTGCTCCTTCAACTCCTTCAATTCAGGAGGAGCCATACGATATGGAGGAATAGAGATAGGCTGAGTTCCCGACAACAAATCAATGCCAAAATCAACATCTCTGTCGGGCGGCATGCCCGGAAGTTCAGTTGAGAATACATCTGGAAAGTCCCTCTTTACTAGAACTGACTCAACTGCAGGGGTATCAATACTGACATCTCTCACATAAGCTAGATACGCGTCACACCCCTTCTCAACCATTCGTTGAGCTTTAAGAAATAAAATAACTCTGCTGGGAGTATACTCTAAGGTACCTCTCCACTCTAATCGCGGTAAACCTGGCATAGTCAGCGTCACGGTCTTAGCGTGATAATCAAGAATATCATAATGGGGCGACAACCAGTCCATCCCAAGATAACATCAAAATCTACCATGCTGAGTAATAATAAGTCGACTCTGGTCTCAAAACCACTAAGAGCTATCAAACGCAACCGATACACGCGGTCCATAACAAGAGAATCTCCCACAGGAGTAGACACATAAACAAGAAAACTCAAAGAATCCCGTGATACGCCCAAATACGGGGCAAATTAAGAGGACACATAGGAATATGTACACCCGGGGTCAAATAATATCGACACATCTCTATGATAGACTGGAACAATACATGCAATGACTGAATCAGAACCAACTGCCTCTGTATGAGCGGAAATGGCATAATATCTGGCCTGGCCTCCCCCTCTAGGGTGACCTCTATCTCCCCGACCTCTACCTTGGGCTGGCTGAGCAGGTGAGGTGGTAGCTGGTGCTGTAATCATCGCCTGGGGACCCAGTGGAGAATGTTGTGGATGAGAAGTCTGTGGAGGTGCACCCCTCCTAAATTTGGGGCAATCCTTCACCATATGGTGAGTGTAGCCAACTCAAAACAAGCTCTGGGAGGGCGTGGCTGGCTCGGACCAGGTCTGCTGGACTAGCCACTAGGAACACCCCGTGCAGGAGGCACACTAGATACTGGCAGTGTATAATAAGGTTCCCGGGGCCTAGAAGGGACTAGAATACCACTGGCGGCTAGAAGAGCTGAATGATCGGGGTGACTCACATAACCTCTACCATGGCGAGCTGTTGGGGTCACGAGCACCAGAATAAGAACTAGTCTCTCGATACCTCTTGGCCTACCTCTCCTCTCTATCCCTGGGGCAAGCCTGCCCTCCAATCTCCTGGCGATACTCATAACATGCTGATAAGAAATATCCATCTCCAACTCCCTGGCCATACTAATCCGGATGTTGGGGTGGAGTCCCTCAATAAACCGTCGAACCCTCTCTCGAACTGTGGTAACCAAGGCCGGTGCATGTCAGGCCAAATCACTGAAGCGAACTGCATACTCTGACACAGTCATAGATCCCTGGTGCAGTTGCTCAAACTCCGCATGCCATGAGTCCCTGAGGCTTTGAGGAACATACTCTCTCAAAAATATGTCCGAGAAGTGAGTCCATATAAGTGAAGTTGCCTCAGCCGGACTACTCCACTCATAAGCACGCCACCACTGATAGGCTACTCCTCTAAGCTGGAATATAGTAAAAGAAACCGCTCTCGTCTCTGCTACGCCCATAGTACGGAGAATACGATGACACTCCTCTATAAAACCCAGAGCATCATCTGTAGCCAATTCGCTGAAGGTAGGTGGGTGGTACTTCGTGTACCCCTCAAGTCTGAGCTGCTCCACCTACGAAGTTGCTGCCCTAACCTCGGGCCGATTTGGAGCTACCGGCTGCATTGGTACAATCTCTGGACCTGGTCTACCTTAACCCGCTACTCTGGAGTACTGGCGACGGGATTCTGTGCTCCTCCCCCGGCCTGAGATGTGGCAAGAGCAAGTGGAATCAATCCAGCTTGAGCTAAGGTGCTGAACATGCTCAAAAACTGGGCTAGAGTCTCCTGGAGGGCTGGTGCAGAAACAAATACCTTAGGTGTCTGCCCTCCAGCTGGAGCTACTGGGGACTCCTCTGTAGCAGCTCGTGCGGGTGCTATGGTTGCACAACGTGGATGTCTTCGGCCTCTACCCTGGCCCAGACCTCTCGCGGCTCTAGCAAGGAGCACGGGTGCTTGTTCATCAGATCTGCTTGTACATGTCCTCACCATCTGTGAGAGAATAGAATACAGAAGTTTAGAATCTTTGAAGCCAACAATTTTCGCACGACAAGGAATCAAAGTAGTGAAATTTTCCTAACAGTTCCATAGCCTCCCGAAGATAAATACAGATGTCTCCGTACCCATCCGCGAGACTCTAATAAACCGGCTTGTGACTCACGACACCTACGAACCTAGAGCTCTGATACCAACTTGTCACGACCCAAATTTCCCCTCCGTATGATGTTGTGACGGCACCTAGTCTCTACGACTAGGTAAGCCTAACATTTGCAGAATAATGAAATGAAAACATAATTTTAACAACTAACCGTTCAAAAATACACAGCAATCCCAAAATCCGGAACATCGTGAATCACAAACTACAGAAGGAAAATCTAGTGTCTCTATACATCAGAGTTTAATAAAGGAAAAATACAGAAGATAATGGACATGAGAAAGAGTTGACGGGGTCTGCGGATGCGGTAGATATACCTTGAAGTCTCCAAAGCTGTCCCGACTCACTGATAGTGCGGCTGATAAGGAGCACCTGGATCTGCACACGAAAAAATATGTGCAGAATAGTAGCATGAGTACACCACAATCGGTACCCAGTAAGGGCCAAGCCTAACCTCGGTCGAGTAGTGACGAGACCAGGTCAGGGCCCTACTGGTATATATATAATAAAACAAGATAAAATAAAATACCGTAGTAAAATAAAGACTGAAATTTAACAAGAATGAAATCATAGAAGAAAACAGCTCAGTACACAGAGATAAAAACAGGGGATCTCACGAGATACCGTCTCGTAGTCCCAAACATAAATGTGCAGTACATGGGGATCTCCCGGAATACCGTTCTGTAGTCCCAAAGTAAATATGCAGTAAAGGGGGATCTCTCGGAATACCGTTCCGTAGTCCCAAAGTAAATATGCAGTACAAGGGGATCTCCCGGAATATCGTTCTGTAGTCCCAAAGTAAATATGCAGTGCAACAATAAAAATACAACTACATCGCGAAATCTTATGATTTAGACTAAGTACCAATCAAGGAAAAAGCAGAAAATTCACTAAGCATGCTGCACAGAGTTCACATAAGCAACTAGGACACGTAGACATGTTGTATTAGACTAAACAGGATAGCTACACATATTGGAATAACTCAATTAAGAATGAAAATTGATTAATACTCATAAAAATGGTATAACTCAAAATAAAAGGAAAACAGATTGCTGCTCAGTAAGAAAATCGGTTTTTTTCACAACTAGCCCGTGTACATACTCGTCACCTCACGTACACGATGCTCATATATAAAAAACAGTACAAATCCTACGGGGAGTTCCCCCCATAAAGTTAGGCAAGCCACTTACTTCGAGCCAAGCTCAATCAATCGGTCACAATGGCTTTCCTACGCATATCCGGCCCCGAATGGCCCAAATCTAGCCAAAAGCAATTACATATCATAAATACAACCATAATAGACTCATCTAATTAATAAAATCAACACTTTAACAAATATTCCGAAATTAACTCAAAAATCGCCCATGGGGCCCACGTCACGAAATCGAGTAAAAGTCACAAAAATACAAACACACATTCACTCACGAGTGTAACCATATAAAAATTACTCAAATCCGACCACAAATCCCTTTTCAAAACTTGAAATCTTTGTTGAAGAAGTTCTTCCAAAGTTTTTCCAATTTCAATCCCAAAATCCGAAATTAAATGATGAAATCAACCATAGATTAGTGGAATATAACCATAAAGGAGTTAAGAATCGTTACCCAAAAACTTCCTCCAAAAATCTCTCCAAATTTCGTCTTCTGCCGAGCTCTCAATCAAATTTTGATTTATGAACCAAAAAACCTCGATTATTAACTTTAATTCTGCCCATATATTTTTCCTTAATCGCTATCGCGGTAACACCCACTCGATCGCGAAGAACAACTTCGCTGCACCATTATTTTACTCTACGCGAATGCGTAACTCTCTACGCGAATGCGATGAAATAGCTCCTCAGACTTACGCGATCGTGACAGACCTCACGCGATCGCGAAGAATAACACCCAATTCCAGTGCTGCCTTATTTCTTCTTCGTGAATGCGGCTTAACCCACGCGTTCGCGATGCATAACCTGATGAACCTACGCGATCGCGTCCTATTCTTGGCGAACGCAAAGAGATAACCCAGCTGGTCTCCCAATTACTCTACGCGATCGCGAGCCTTCTCACGCGATCGCGATGAAGGAAACCAGCTACAGAAAACCAGCAAAACATGCCAACTCCTTAAGTCCAAAAATGACCCGTTGAGCATCAGAAACATGCCCGAGGACCCCGGGACCCCAACCAAACATACTGACCAATCCTAAAACACTATACAAACTTAGTCGAGCCCTCAAATCACATCAAACAACGCTAAAAATCGCTAATCATCCTCCAATTCAAATCTTAAGAACTTGAAACTTCTACATTCTACAACCGATGCCGAAACCGATCAAACCACGTCCGATTGACCCCAAATTTTGCTTACAAGTCATATTCAACACTACAGACCTACTCCAACTTTCAGAATCGGATTCTGACCCCGATATAAAATATTTCACTACCGGTCCCAAACTCCAAAAATTCGACTTTCGCCATTTCAAGCCTAAATGAGCTACGAACCTCCAAAACACCATCCGGACAAGCCCCTAAATCCAAAATTACCAAACGAACCTATCGGAACCGACGAAATTTTATTCCGGAGTTGTCTTCACACAGTTTCGACTATGGTCGAAATCCTAAGGCTTAAACCTACATTTAGGGATTAAGTATCCCAAAACACTCCGAAACCAAAAACAAAACCTCCCGGCAAGTCACCTAAGCAGAAAAAGGTACGGGGGAAATAGTAAATAGGGGATCGGGGCTATTACTCTCAAAACGACCGGCCGAGTCATTACAATTTAAGAGGAAAATTGAAGTACCTAAGAGTGTGATGTACAAAAGACCATTCTTAACGATCAAAGGATTTTTCTAGATTAAGTTTTTGGATCATGTGACCTTGTTTGCCTTTCGGTTCCTTTAGATTGAAAACTAATTCTTGAATGATGATTGTATTATCAGAAGCTCTTCTATTTTTCATGGAGCTGGCTTGAAAATGACTAATAATTTGTTCTAGGAATGGTTTTAGGCGATTTACAAGAATTTTTGTAATTAATTTGTAAATAGTATTGCAAAGGCCAATTGGTCTAAAGTTTTTAATGTTATTAGCATTTGGGATTTTTGGGATAAGACAAAGATATGTTCTATTTATGTCTCTAGGGATTTCTTGACTTTTGAAAATATTATGACAAAGATTCATTACAGAATGTCCTATAATTTTCAGTATTTTTGGGAAAAAAATGGGTGAAGGTCATCCGGCCCTGGGGCTTTGAAGGGTTTAAAAGAGAAAATAGCCGTCTTAATTTCAATGTCTAGTAAAGGATTATCTAGTGATGTAAGGTCTAAATTAAGGTGTGTGAAATAGCTTTTCAGTGGACTATCCCAGTCTGTTAAAGGGTGAGAGGTGGTGAAAGCATTAGTAAAGTAATTAAGAACGTGTGACAAGATCAACTGGTGTTCATTGAGCCAATTTCCAGCATCATCTTTAAAGTAATTAATCTTATTTCTTCTTCTCCTATTAGATGCTGAAATGTGTAAAACCTTTGTGTTAGCATCTTCTTCATTTAGCCACATTATCCTAGATCTCATTTTCCAGTAGTCCTCCTCTATTCTTAGGATATCATTATATTCCCTTTTTAAATTATATTCTAGTGTTTGAAGGAAATTACTCTAGGCATAGTTGCTGGATTTTTGGATTCCTTGGAGCCTTGCTAGAATTTTTCTTTTTTTTTTTCCCATTATATCACCAAAGGTTCTGTCTTTCCAAGGCCTAATACTATCCACAAAGTTTTTGCTAGCACTACAATAATCTATTCCATACCAATTGTTTTAACAATTGTTTGAAATTCAGGATGCTTACACCAAAAGGTTTCTAGTCGAAAAGGTTATTTATGACCTTGTTTATTTCTAGGAATTAGTTCTACTAAGATTGGGTTGTGATCTGAATAAATCTTAGGAAGGTGGATTATAGAGCTTTTAGGGAATAGTTCAACCCACTCTTCATTTCCTAGAATTTTGACTAATCTTTCCATAATGAGGCCCTTATTTCTTTGTCTATGATTTGACCAAGTATATTTGCACCCTTTATAGTCAAGATCTATTAAATTACAATTGTTAATCTTAGACCATAGGTAATTAGCTCTATTATTGTTAATAGGTCTTCCACCAAATTTCTCATTAGAACCCAAAATGTCGTTAAAATCTCCTCCTACCATCCATGGTCCTTTATAGTCTGTACTAATGTTCTCTAGGTTTTCCCACATAATGTTTATATTATACTTATCAGTACTAGCATATATTGAAGGAAAAATTCAATTTTTACGAATAGGTAGTACCTCTATTGTTGCATGAATTTCTTGATTCCCACGGATGAAGTTGTGGACAGTGACCACTTCATGGTTCCATATTACCACCATGCCGCCTGCCTGTCCTTCAGCTGGCACTTCTATCATCTCCGAGAAGCCAAAATCATGAAACATTTCAGTAAGATTTCCCATCCTAGTCTCCAACAAAGTCACCATGCAAGGCCTGTGTGTCTATCATCTCCCTAAAATTCCTCCTAAAGTTGTCATTGTTCCCGCCCCTTATGTTCCATATAATGAAATTAGTTGGACGATTCATATATAGGTTTAGGTTCATATTTTCTGGATCCCCATTCTCCCCCACTTCATCTAGAAGGACATGATTCCTTTGAGTGATGGAACTAGAATCATGGCTCTGTTGCCCACTGTTGGATCCTGGGGTGGTCTGATGTCCATCGAGAACTTGTATAGTGCTAGGGGCAGTTGAGCACATGCCTCTTCTCTTCCATCTCCGTGAAGAGATACACTTTTACCCCGTCTAGGTTTGAGAACTCTAGGACTTGTTCTAAGCCTAGGTTGAGGGGTTCCTCTTCCTCCTCCATGGTTGCTTCTTCGAGTTCTGGTTCCTGCATTGCTTGGTGGTGTGGTGGTGATGCTTGTTGGTATATAGGAGCAATTGGTTGCTCCTGGGCTTGCTGTGTGTTCTCCCATGGCATCAAGATAGGATTTAGTTGGGATAGCATTTCTGGTGGAAAGAAGGGTATGTCTAGGAGGGCATTCTGGGGATAGATTGAATTGAAATATGATGGCATATTTCATTGGTTCCTCATTGCATGCACCAAGTGTGGGTTCAGGGATGGAGTTAAGGGGTGAAGAATATTGTTTAGCCAAACCTGATTGAGGTAGTTGTTCATTGCAAGCCTCATTCCCCCGCTTACCAATTGCGCTAGGTATTGAGTGTTGTGGAGGATAACTATCGACTCCTGGCCATTGATTTGAAGATTGAATGAGACTACATGTCCCATTAGACCCATTTCCATCCACGAGCCAGTCTGGTAATCCTGAGCTTGTGGAGGTTGGACATAAACAACTTGAGGATTTTCTAGTTGTGGAGGGAAGGGAGGTATGTTTTCCATCGTTTGAGATCTGTGTTGTCTTAGTGTTTGGATGAGTCTGTGCCTTCTCCTTAGAGTTGATGGGAGTCTTGGCATTTTTTATAGAATGTTGTATACTTATAGGCTCACTGGCAGGCGTGGGTTTAGAGCTATCAGCAGTGAGAGAGATTGGTGGATAGGGTAATGATTGGGGCTTCAAAATGCATGGCTTTTGGGTGGCCAAGGTTTTGCTGTATAGCTTGATATTCCATGGATATAGTATCCATTTCGTGTTCTAGGGTGGAAGCCATTTGTTCATCACTACATTCTTTAGATGACATTTGGACGACATGCTTTGGGGGATATTGTTTTCTTATCTAATAGAAAGATTTTGTTCATTAGAATTGGTTAAAGAAGGATTAGTATCAATCTTTTGATTTAGTTGGTTGATAGGCAGTGTAGGTTTATTATTAGTTAGGGGGTTAATTATGTCTTTAGGGGTAATTTGTTGCATGGCACTATTTCCGTTATTACTAATAGTAGACACATAAGCTTCCAGCATGTCCATGTCCTCCTTTTGAGTGGACATGTGTTCATTTGCATGCATAATTTTTGATTTAGTATTTTTATTATTATTAGTGGTTTTACCTAAAACTATTTGCTTGCTATCAAGGAGAGAGAAGTTGTTTTGGATTGGGATGGTGGTTTTTTCCTTAACCATGGTGGCCGGAGTCTTTCCACCATTGTTCTCTAGGAATTTTGTTGGATCCTTTGATTTATAAAATTTGAGTGTCCATGTACTTACCCGTATTTGCATTGAACAATTTAACCGAGATACCTGGACCCCTGTTGTTCTCCACCGGATTATTGATGGTTTGTTGATTGCCTCTCGCTCCTTGCTTCTTTCCTTTGTTGAAAGAAACTGTTTTGCATTCCTCTTGTGGATTTTCTACTCTTGTTGTAGATTGTTCTTTGGCTGAGTATGAGCTTTCTTTAATGTTCTTTTGAATATGAATACATTGTCCTAATGTGTGCCTAAGTCTTCCACAATTTTTGCAAAGGAAGTTTTCACCCTCATAATGAATGTATTGCTTGTGGTGACCAACATACAAGAAATGTTGCACTGGAATTCCATCGGAAGTTCCACACAAAGCCTTGCATAACGACCCGCAATGTGGTTGATGTACAAACATCAATTTTTAGTAGACGTCCAATTGCCTTTCCAATTTTTTCCAGAATTTTCCCATCATAAAATTCCGTTGACAGTTGTGGAAGCCTAATCCATACTGCTGAGGTAGTTAATTTTTCCTTTGTAGCCACAAAGTTTGCCTTCCACCTTGTAATGGAAAGAAAATGGCCATTAATGAACCACAGACCTTGATGAATAGCCGACTCCATATTTTCTTTTTTCTTGAATTTGATTATGTAATAAGCCTCTCCTAGATCAATTAACGAGAAATCCTCCGTTACACGCCATAATTCTTGAATCTTTTTTTTAAGTAATGGTGCAGAATACGTTTTCCAACAAGCTTCACAATTATAGAGCATTTCCAGGGCTCATAAATTCGCTGTCTATCTTCCTCTGTTAACGAGATCAATTTAATGCCTCGTGTGCTTGTGGTCATTGAATGCTCGAACGTTTCTTCTTCTGAGGAAGTTCCTGTCAGGTCTATGTTGGATTGGCTCAGATTTGGTGCAAAGATCATTGGGTCGGAGGATATTAGCATATCTTTGAAGGATGCTTTGTTTTCCAAACCATTCTGTATGGATTTTGCATGTTCAATGTCAGGAGGTTTTGGTGGTATTTTGTTTAAAGTTTCATAGGGTTGTGGATTCATTTTTAGAGAGAGTTTTCTTCCTACAAGTTGTCTTTTGCCTCAGTTACATACTCATAAAGTGAAGACACAAGATTACAATATTTAAAACTGCAATTAGGAAGATAATTTATTAAACCGCTTAAGGTTGGGCCGATCATTGATACCTATACCTCTGTTTGTTGAACTTAGCTCATCTTAACTCAATTTATTTAAAATTAAGCCTAATTTTTACCCAAAATTAATCCATGAATAAATTTATTAAAATTGCTTAAGAATAATTACTTTTTTTTATATGTTATATATGACTATAATAAAAGAAAAAAGTCTTATATGATAATTAAACAATTCATAAGAAAACAACACACGTGAATTAAAGCTTGATAAGAGTTGGGCGGATTAGGCTATGATCCAAACATTAGTCCATCCTGACCCAGTTCATCTCAGCCCAAGTAACTTTTGGGCGGGTCATTGGCCTGCCCGTTTATGTAGAAATAACACCAGATAGTAGGGCTCTGCATAATTTGGAAAATACCGAATTACCATACCGAAACCGAAAATTTTGGTATTCGGTATTCGATATTTTGGTATTCGGTATGGTATTTGATTTAAGTTTTAAAACAAAATTGGTATTAGATATGGTATTTGATATTTTAAAATGAAATACCGAAATATCGATACCGTACCTATATATATATATATATATATTATATTACACAATACACATTTTATTAATTAAAACTTAAATATAAGAAATCTAAAATTTTACTTTCCTTTATTCTCTAAGTTAATCAATTAACTCTAAGCAAGTAACAAGATATTTCTCTAAGTTTTCTCTCGCAAGGTTGGTATTTGCTGGTTTGGGACAAAACTTTTGTCAACAAACGTTTTTAGTTTTGTACTTTTGAGTACTTTAATTAAGAATATTACTGTCTATGACTCTATGCACTAGTTAGTATTCAAACCAAATAAACCGAAACCGAAAGGAGAAAAACTGAACCATACCGAATTTAATTAGATACGGTATTGGTATAGCATTTTACGAAACCGAATACCAAAAATACCGAACCGATATGTCTAAATATCGTACTGTACCGACCGACGAATACCCCCACCAGATAGCCACTTTAAAGGGCTGTTATTTAAAAATTAGTCAATGCGTCCTGAATTTCAGTTTTTCGGTTCAATTTTCTAGGACAAAAATATCTTGAGTTGTCCTAAAGTTAAGATTTTCAGTTTAAAATTTCAGGACAAAATAAGTACTGGCTAATACTTATCCCCCCTTCCCCATTTTGATCGGCCCAAAATTAGCCCAATCCGCCCATTTGAAACCCCTAATTTTATTAAAAGTAGAGAAATTTGGGGCATTCCCTCATTCTCTCGTATCCTATTTATGTCAAAGGTTTAACCAGTTACCTTTAGCTTTATGGATTTCTTAGTTTTTTGGTTTATTAATAAAACTTGCTACCTCTTGGTTTTTTTTTTTTTAAAAAAGGAGAAGGCTCAATTTTTCTATTTAAATATTCATAATATGATTTATTTATCATTCAGATTCACTGTTTACTTTTTCTAACGGGTATACATAAATTATACATATATTATATATAGTTATACCCATATAATGCATGAATTATACATCTATTATATATATGTCTACTATTTTCAGTTTAAGCGATTAGGTGGGCAGGGTGTCTCAGCTATTTGAATTAACTCTTCGATTAAAAACTTTTAAACGCTCATAATATTTAGCTGAGATGTGTTCCAATTTGGTAAAAAGTTTTCCCCAATGATTTCTTAAATCAGTATCTTAATAATTAATTTTTCTTTATAAGAGGTATAAAGAGTAATGTGTTAAATAGCTTTCCTATGCCAACATGAGCATCTCATTTTATAAAGAGTAATATGTTAAACAATTTTCTACTTCAATTAAATTAATAAATGTTTTACTTAATCTGGTTGATTTTATTATCATCTTATGGAGAAAATATTTGGTAAATTATCTATTATTCATTAACAAGTATTCTATAAGGATAGCCCATTCAGATTTATAATTACTTTCAACGAAAATCTTTCTAAATAAACTAAACAAATTACCAAATATTATGTGGTAATAAGATTAATTATGACCAAAAATTAATTTTTTTTCCTTCTTATTGTTTTGCTTTCCATATATAACATAACTAAGTCTCAACACATTTCTCCTATACAAAAGCATCCTAATAGTTTTCTCAACATGGTTCACTCAGTGAAGATTATTTTCTTGTTATTTATCATCATGCCCTACAACATTCTGGGAGGTTATCATTGCAAATTATTTGATTTAGATCGTCAGGTGCACATTCTCAATAATCTTCCTGAAAATACTCCTCAACTGGAACTTCATTGTGCATCTGGAGACGATGATTTGGGTTACAATTACCCTGCCCTGAAAACAGATTTCAGATGGGAGTTTTGCGGCATGTCTAATACTTTATACTTTTGTCACTTTTGGTGGGGTACTAAAAATACTGTATTCGACGTATTTAACACTCCAGATTATTGCGTAGAAGATGAAAGTAATTTTATTCCAAGAGGTACTAAAAGATGCATATATAATGTGAAGGATGATGGTATCTATATAGGTTTTGAAGATCCAATTAGTGGTCAGACTATATATAAAAAACACCGTGATTGGTCATGAGCAGCAACTCTTTTATTTGCATAAGTGTATTAGAAGAAAAAATGGACTGCCCATAATATTGATTTGTTTTAGCAAACTTGCATTCTTTCTTTTATATAAAAGTTATGTTCTGATCATGGTTGTATTTTATGTGATATTTCCAATAATGCAAGAACTTGTGGCATTTCCCCTTTAATTTGCTAGAAGTTACTGCCTGCAATTTCTTTTTCACCATATTGAAGTGTTAATTTAATTACAAGTTAATATACATTTATCAATTATTTACAGAATAATGTATTAGACCCTAAACATCCTCATTTTCTTGCATTTGCTATTTGTTCTCAAATTTCCATTGCTTGTCTCATTTTGCTGCCGCTTCAAGTTGTAATCTATCAAATATAGATTGGATATTTCAGAATAGTTATAAAATATATTAATGCACTAATTTTGCCAAATTAATGTAGAATTAACTGTCAGGTATTTGAACAATTTAATACACTCCTTGAATTTTCAGTTTTTCATAAGAAAATATGAAATAGATCTTCAAAATCTTCTCCAATGTTTGCTACTTTGGATGTCGGTTAAGTTTAAGGGCCAACGAAATGTAAGGACATGAGTCTAAACTCCGTTGAAAATCATTTACAAGTTTCAAAACTTTGAACTCGAAAATCAAAATTTGCGAAATTGTTATTTCCGTGGATTGGGTACTGTTGCAAATGATTGGAATATCTTTTGGATATTAATTTATATCTCAATTTTGAGAGAATTTGATGAAGATTCGAGGTGGTTTTGATTAAAATTTTGTATTGAAACTCGAAGAAGAGGACATCAACAAATTGTATTTATCTTGTATGTCGGGTGTAGAAACGGCACTCAAAATTGTAACGACCCGGCCGGTCGTTTTGAGTATTACAATCCCGTTTCCCCATTTGCTGTTCAATTTATGCATTTCAGTTGTTATATGACTTGCCGGGGTAATTGGTCCGGGTCCGGTGAGATTTTGAAATGAATTGAGATGCATAGTATCCAAGATGGAAACTTAAGTTAAAAGGTTGACCGGATGTTGACTTATGTGTAAACGACCCCGGAATAAAATTTTAATCCAATAGCTCCGTATGGTGATTTTGGACTTAGGAGCGTGTCCGGATTCTGATTTGGAGGTCCGTAGTGGATGGCAAAAATTGAATTTTTGGAAAGTTTGAACGGGTTATTGACTTTTTGATATCGGGGTCAGAATCCGATTCTAGAAATTGGAATAGGTCTGTTATGTCATTTATGACTTGTGTGCAAAATTTGAGGTCAATCGGACATGATTTGATAGGTTTCAGCATCGGACTTGATTTGATAGGTTTCGGCATCGAATGTAGAAGTTGAAATTCCTTAGTTTTATTAAGTTTGAATTGAGGTATGGTTCGTAGTTTTAACGTTGTTTGATGTGATTTTGAGGCCTCGACTAAGCTCGTATGATGTTTTAGGACTTGTTGGTATTTTTGGTTAAGGTCCCGAGGGCCTCGGGTGAGTTTCGGATGGCTAACGGATAAAATTCGGACTTAAAACTACTGCTGGAAATTTTGCCTCTGGTTTTCTCGTACCTGCGGAGGTTTGATCGCAGGTGCGAAGCCGCATGTGCGCACCAGCCCATCGCAGAAGCGGCTAGGCGTGAAGAGGGCCAGTGGTCGCAGGTGCGAAGAAACTGCCGCACCTGCGAGGTCGTAGGTGCGAAGCTATGCGCGTAGAAGCGGAACAGGGGAAGGGAGGTGGCTTCATAGAAGCGAAGGAATTCTCGCACCTGCGAGACCGCAGGTGCGGTTAAAAATCCCGCAGAAGCAAAAACTACCCCTAGATAGTACAAAAAAGGAGGGGTTGCGAGCTTTTGTCATTTTTGGGCATTTCAAGCTTGGGCTGGGCGATTTTGAGTGAGCTTTTCACGGGAATCCTTGAGGTAAGTCACTTGTGACCATTTTTAGTCAATAATATTGAACTATCGTCGATTATTCCGACTAGATTATGTGTTTTGAGGTGTAAATCGGGAATTTAGAGCTAGAAATTTAAAAATAAGAATTTGAGATTTGGAGGTCGAGTTGAGGTCGGATTTAGGTAAAATTGGTGTGGTTAGACTCGTGGTTGAATGGACTTTCATATTTTGTAACTTTCGCCGGGTTCCGAGACGTGGACCCCACGGGCGATTTTAGGGTGAAATTTCGGATATTGATGGAAAATTATTATTTTCATATGGAATTAATTTCTATAATTTATTTTAACCGAATCGAATCAATTATGGTTAGATACGAGGCTTTCGGAGACCAATTCACGAGGCAAGGGCATAGCAGAGTAAGAAATTACACGGTTTGAGGTAAGTAACACTTCTAAACTTGGTTCTGAGGGTATGAATCTCCGAATTTGGTGTTATATGGCACACACGATAGTTGACGAGCGTGTGAACGTGAACCATGGATATTGTGACTTGAATAAATTATGTGAAGTTATAAAAATTAAAGAATCATGTTATTATTCGAACATTTTTCACGTGTTAGGAAAATTGAGCTGCGACTCGTATTAAAGATCATGATTGGGCTACATGCTGATATTTTGGAACCCACAGGGTCGTGTTGCTGTTGAATTTAATTGTTTTAAAATGTACATTTCATACTTAGTCATGTTCATCTATTATGAGGATATTTATGGGATCGGGGCTGCCCGCCTGCAGTAGGCCATATTAGTTTTATTATTATATGGATCGGGGCTGCTCGCCTGCAACAGGCCATATCGGCTTTATATCATGCTTGGGTTGAAGGAGCCCCTCCGGAGTCTATACACACCCCCAGTAAGCGTATATGATTATATATTCGGGATGGACTTCCCAGGGCATGGACTTGCCTTACTTATTTATATTGTGATGAATTTTTCTGGATATGAATCTTGTCCGTATCATTTACATTTGGGGATAGATTACCCCAGGGCTGGATTGGCCTTATACGGTACTGAGTGACTGACTGTCAGTCGCTGTGTGTATATATACTGGATGGAATATCCCTGGGCAGGATTGGCCATAAATAGTACCGAGTGACCGAATGATTAGTGACCAGTAGTACATGAGGTCTTTTCACTGAGATGTCATATTCCTCATATCATGCAGTATTGATCTATTTTGCTTGTACTGAGTTTAACTGTTGAACTTGAAAGCATGCCTACATTTCTGTGTACTGGACTGTACCTGCGGAGCTCGTCACTACTTTCATCCCAGAGGTTTGTCTTGTTACTTATTGAATTGGTTGTACTCATACTACACTCTGCACCTCGTGTACAGATCCAGATGCTTTCGGACACGGCGACTGTTAGATCTCAGAGTGCTATCAGTTGGAGACTATCAAGGTAGCTGCCTGGAGTCCGCTGACCTTGACTCTCTTTCTTTCAGTTATTGTACTATTTTATACTTTCAGACAGTGTTTTGTCAGTCAGACTTTGTATTCATTTTAGATATTCATGTACTCAGTGACACCGAGTTTTGGGAGTGTTTATATCTATATATATATATATATATATATATATATATATATATATATATATATATATATATATATATATATATATATATATATATATATATATATATATATATATATATATATATATATATATATATATATATATATATATATATATATATATATATATATATATATATATATATATATATATATATATATATATATGAGCTATAAAATTAAACCTCTTTGAGTCTAGTTTCTAACACTTCAAACCGTTTGTCTTTTGGACACTCCTACAAGAGGTTATGGCCAAATTACTAAAGGCTGGCAGAATGCAATTCTGTGACCACAGAATCATTCTGCGGGCCGCAGAAATGGTTATGCGACCGAAAAATGGTCGCAGACCTGTCCAGTGAAGCCCATTTTTGGGCATCAGTTTTGCAGTGCATTGTGCAACCCGCATACCAATTGTGCGGTCCATTATGTGACCGCAGACCTGAGTTCGGAGGGCTAATTTTTCTATTTTCATAACTCAGCCCCATTTTGATAAATAGCCTTTGGGGCTTATTTTGGGGTGTTTTTCTAAGGGTTTTAGAGAGAAGTAAGAGCATTTTAGAGAGAGAAGGAGGGAACCTAACATTCTAATCATCCAATCTTGTACCAATATTCAAGAATCAAGGAAGCCAATTATAAGATCTTCATCTAAGAGGTAAGATTCAAACCCCTAGCCTTCAATTTCGAGTTTGAGGTGAAAGATGGGTGATTGGGAGTATGATTCTTGGGTGTAAGAGTATTATGCGTATATTCTTGTACCAATAAGGTTTGTGGAAAGATTGTTGAGCTCAAATAAGTAAGGATTGGATTGTGGAGTGAAGGAAATCTTGTAACCAAATTTGCACACCTAATGTTTGATAAAATGCTCAAATGAGCTGAAACCATGAATATCTTCATAATTATGCTTCACTTTTGTTATGTTTCTAAATAGATTGAAGTTTATAGGATTTTCGGAACCTCGTAGTAATGTAAGGAAGGCTCAAGAATGATTGGAGCCATCCAGAGGTCAATTCACGTGAGAAAGCTATTTTGGAATATCGGCCTAACTTCAAAAAGGTAAGTATCTTGCCTAACCTTGAGTGGGGGAATTACCCCTTAGGCATTGAGTCTTATGTGAAAATTGTGTAATTAAAAACCATGTACGTGAGGTGATGAGTACGTACTTGGTTTAGATGTGCAAATTATATCGGTTGAAATTCGTAGACGCCCTTATGTATTAAGTTGGAAAATTGTTGGAACTTAGTAAATCCTTGTTTTGTTATGCCTCATTCCTTGTTTGTCGAGTTTGTATTTTATATGATAATTTGGTGTGATAGCCACTTGGATTTTTATGTGAATTTCGTGTGTTTGTTGATTTAATATTTCTTGGAAATAATCACATTATGGATTTTTCAGCTGTAAGTAATTAATTAAATAAGTTTAAATTGAGGCGTTTATATATTTATCTAAAATTTGGATTAAATAGGCGTTGTCCTATGATGAGTTATTTTCCCATCCTTGTGGTTGTTTTTGAGATTTTATATATATTGTGTTGAGCCGTGGACTATCTGTTGTGAAATTAATTGACTTTATTGTACCTTTGTAATGGTTGTAGCCTACGGGAAATTTTTAAATACGAGTTGATGATGTTGTGCTGTTGTGATAATATTCTGTGTGAATTGTTGTGTGATTTGGATAACTGTTAAGCGGCGTGTAAGGGTGGCATTCCATTGTTGACATTATGTGGGCATAAGGGTGGCATTTCACTGTTGTTATGTGTGTTGGGATATTTTCTGGGCGGAGTGATAAGGGAGGCTATTAAACGGAGCAATAATGGAGGCTATTATAGGAGCGATAAGGGAGGCTATAAGAGCGATAAGGGTGGCTATTGATATTGTCAGGGCGGAGGGATAAGCGAGGCTATTATATGAGTGATAAGGGTGGCTATAAGAGAGATAAGGATGGTTATTGTCAGGGATGATATGTGATGATGTGGGGTTATTATGTTGATGATTGTTATATGATGATGTGTGATTATGGTGTTGATGATTTTTGTGTAATGTTGTGATTCTCCTTGTGTTTATTATTATATCTTGTGTAACTTGTCTTGTTGTTTCAGTAAACTTGATAATAGTCTGATCCATGTTAAAATTGTGAGCTTGTTGCTATTGCCGGGCGGATTATGTTAATGGTACGTGATTTGTCCGTGTATATGTGATATGAAATGTGGGCACGAGGTGCCGCGAAAATATGATGATTATGATATTGGCACGTAAATTGTTCGTGCAGTTGTGATATGAGATGTGGACACGAGGTGTGTGAGTAAATAATAATTGTATTATTGGCACTGAGTTGTCCGTGCAGTTATGATAGAAATATGTGCACGAGGTGCCATGGAAATGTGAAAGTGGGTTGAGACCCGTGTTACAAGAATATGAAAGTGGGCTGAGACCCATATTTTATGATTATGAAATGAGGTGTTACAGAGTGAATTTTATTTGAATGAAGTATATTCGAAAGACATTTATTTGAAATAAGTATATTCGAAAGATATTTATTTTAAAGAAGTATATTCGAAAGATATTTATTTGAAAGAAATATATTCAGAAGGTATTTATTCAAAAGAGTTATATGTGAAGGATTTATATTTGAAGGACATGTTTAATTTGTTGTACTTGTGTTCCTTATTCGTTTGAGTAATAATTATGGTGTTCTTGTTGCCTTGCTGTTTATATCTGTGGTTGATTTTGTTGCTATTATTGCTAGTTGTTTCCAGTACCATTGTATACTGCTATATTGCACAGGTTATTTGACTAGCGAGTGTCTTGACTGTACCTCGTCACTACTCCACCGAGGTTAGTCTTGATATTTACTAGGTACCAACCGTGGTGTACTCATACTATACTTCTGCACATTTTTGTGCAGAGCCAGATATTGGAGATATCAGCCTCGGATAGAGTTAGTGGGTTGATCGCAAGGATTCAAGGTAGAGCTGCTTGGTCATCGCAGTCCCTTGGATTCTTTCCATTTTATTGTACTGTTAATTATTATTCGAACAATATTGTATATTCGATCCTTGAGATCATTTCATATTTCTAGTTAGAGTTCGTGACTCAGTATTACCAGTTTTGAGAGTTTGTTTGAATATTTTTGTTGTTGGTTTTGACACTTGTATTAAATTATATGTTTCAAGAAAGAAAATGACTTGAATTGTTGTTATAGTCTGCTTACCTAGTCTTACAGACTATGTATCATCACGATGCCTGTGGTGGGATTTTGGGTCGTGACAATTTGGTATCAGAGCTCTAGGTTCATAGGTTCTACGAGTCACGAACGAGTTTAGTAGAGTCTTGCGGATCCATATGGAGATGTCTGTACTTATCTTCGAGAGGGTACTGAACTGTTAAGAAATTTCCACTTCTTTCATTCTTGTCGTCCAGAATTTGTTGAATTTGGAATTTGAGCCTTTCCATCTCTATTCTCTCACAGATGACGAGGACATGTGCTACCGGGTCAGCTGAGCAGACACCCATGCATACTGCTAGGGCCGTAAGAGGCCAGAGCCGAGGTAGAGGCCGAGGAAGGGCACGTGCCGCGACTAGAGCACCTGTCAGAGCAGCAGTTGAGGAGTAGCCAGTAGATCCAATTGGGGGACAGGTACCAGAAGTACCTGTTGTTACCCCTGGACTTCAGGAGACTTTAGCACAGTTCTTGAATATGTTTGGTACATTAACTTGGGCGGGATTCATCTCTGTTGCACCAAATATTGAACAGATTGGGGGAGTAACTCAGAATCCTACAGCCCGTGCTTCAGAACAGCAGGTTCACATTAGTCAGGTTTCGGGTATAGTACCGGTACATCATGTTATTCCGGTTGAGCCTGAGGTCAGGCCAGAGGCATAAGAAGAAGAACAAAAGAGACTTGAGAGATTTTAGAGGTATAGTCCACCTACTTTCAGTAGAACAGCTACTGAGGATGCCCAGGGATTTCTAGAAAAATATCACCGTATTCTTCGCAACATAGGTATTATGGAGGTGAGCAGAGTTGCCTTTACTACATTTTAATTGTCAGGAGCAGCATATCGATGGTGGCAAACTTATGAAGAGGGCAGACCAGCCGATGCAACACCACCAACTTAGGCTCAATTTTCGGAAATATTTTTGAAAGAGTTTGTTCCCCAGACTCTACGGGATGCATGGCGCACAGAGTTTGAACGGTTGCGTCAGGGCACCATGACAGTGTCAGAATATGCTATCAAGTTCAGTGAGTTAGCCCGACACGCACCTATCTTAGTTCCTATAGTCAGAGAGCGAGTCAGCAGATTCATTAAAGGGCTCGATTATGATTTTTAAATAAGCATGGCTCTATAATTACAAACTGACATTCCATTTCAGCAAGTAGTAGAGATTGCCAGAATGTTAGAACGTGTTCGAAGTGAGGAAAATGAGTCTAAAGAGACCAAAAGGTCTCGAAGCTCTGGAGGGTTCAGTGGATTTTACTCTTCAGTTATGACCCATTATGGCGGAGGCTCGAGCAGTCGTCCAGCTCAAACCGCACATCAGATTACTCGGGGTGCTCTAGTATGTTCTTATAGTACACCACCGACACGAGGTTCTTATAGTGGTTATTCTAATTATCTGGTACAGATACAATACGAGCAGCCGCGACCTCAGAGGAGTTGTTATGAGTGTGGTGATACTAGACACATCATGAGAGATTGTCCCAGACTTGGGAGGGGTGGATTTCATCAAAACACTCAGGCTACAAGCTTTATTCTAGTTAATACTCCACGTGCACAGCAAATTAGGGGCGGAGGACAGGCGGGTAGGGGGCGCCCTAGAGTAGGAGGCCCATCCCGTTGATATATTTAATATGGTGTGGCTGAGTCCACCATACCAGATGGTGTCGTTACAAGTATGATCCCGATATGTTATAAAGGGATATTTCCCATAATTTGATTCGGTTCTGAATATTGAGGCGAGTCCTCCTATTATGCTCAGCTTATGGGTGAGCTTCGTAATTTTGTGACACACTTATATATTTATCCCTGTTGGGAGATTTGATAATGTTAGCCTGTGTCTATCATTTTTATTTTTGTACACGATCGAGGGCTATAAGTCCAAAAATGACTTTCTATTACTCACTACAGTGGGTTTTGATGTGATTTTGGAATAATTGGTCTCAATTTTATGAATTATATGCCCTATTGGTATGGGGGGTTCATTATGTGTTGTGAAAATTATTTACGGAATTTATTAAAAAGAAGAAAGAAAGGGAATGAAAAATCTCAGTTGGCACAATGTGCAAAATACTTGTGATTCGGAGTTGAGGACGAGATCCTCGCATTTTTATATGATGTGAAATATTTAAACTGGGCTACAAACCGCAATAGAAGTTATATAAAGACGAGGTCCTTGTGGTGAAAACTTTATGAGTTTAAATTCTTCCTTTATGAAATTAAATTTGTACTATAGTATTAATAGGGAGTCATGCCTGTTAGGCTTATTTGATAGTTTTGTATGTATTTTCTGTGCATATTTAGCCATATTCGTACTGTAAATATTGAGTTTTAGCCTATGAGATGAGTGCTCAGGTGGCGTTAAATGTGACTCATTAATTCGGATAAATAATTATGAGGTCTTCATGCCTCACGTATTGTTGTCAGTGTTGTGAAAAAAAATTAAAACGAGATTTTGGTTAATATAAGATTAATTGAGGATGTTGGAATTAATTATGAACAATTATTGTGACCAGAGATGTGATTACGGGCATATGTATAATGTGTGTGTAGGCACGAAATTACTACCGCCGGTTGAGACTAATACAGTGTGTTAATATGGGAAATTAGGCCTTATGAAATCTGAAGGAAATGGGCCAAACTATGAGCATGATGTTTCCCCCATCATGGTCCTCCATGTACACGGTATTTTATGTGCCTATGTATAAGAAGGTAGTTGGAAATCCTTTATGTATTATTCCGGTGGAAGCTAGTGGAGGTGAAGTTAATGGATAATTAGCTTACGAGAGGTACCTAATTGTCATCCTTGTTAGATAAGTCCGAAAGTTGGGATTGCCTACGTTAATGTGTTATGGAAAAGTTTGTAAGTCGAGAAGGTCACCTTGAAGGCCGAAAGTGTTGTGGAAAGAAAATATTTTCGCTTGATTGTATAGAAATTGGTTTTGATTTGAAAGGTACTTTCTAGGTGTTATGATTTAAAAATGTGCAGTTCATGTACATATATCATTCTTCATAATATAATACCGGTAATGTTGAGATTAGTATTGTTGATATACATTGTGATGCTTTATCGAGTTGTGTATGTGTTGATAGGGTGGTTTCTAGGATTCTCTGGCAGGTGGATAGGCTCAGTTACAGGGGAAACTCTGCCGAAATTTCTTTTTTTGAAAATTTAGACAAATTTTAAGGGCCATAAGTAAGTTGAGATTTTGGATAGGAAGTATAAGACCCATGTAGTCATAAGTGCCTATGCATAATGGTTGGAGGTAAAAGGATGATAACTCTATTATTAGAAGTGACTTTTAAAACATTCGAGGACGAATGTTCTTAAGTGGGGGAGAATGTAACACCCCAAAAAATTTTGAAATACTTAAGTGCTATTAAGAAAGTTGATGTGCTATAATTATATTATTTTGTGTGCAGATGAGGACTATTAATATGATGAATATTAATTGGATATTATAATAAGTGTACGAGGCATATTATAAGTGGTGTGGGGTCTAAGGCGAGCCTTAAGTCTTGGACATTTCATGATAGACTAAAGTTTCAAATAGGTACGCACAAGACCGAACTTTGGACGAGCATATCTGCATATATATAAGGAGTTATATGATGGATGACCTATTCAATTAAATCTCTTCGAGTCTAGTTTCTAATGCTTTAAACCGTTCGTCATTCGGACACTCCAAAAGAAGTTATGGCCAAATTACTAAAGGCTGGCAGAATGTCCAGTGAAGCCCATTTTTGGGCATCAGTTTTTACGATGCATTGAATGGCATTTCATTGTTGACATTATGTGGGCATAAGGGTGGCATTTTAATATTGTTATGTGTATTGGGATATTATCTAAGCGGAGTGATAAGGGAGGCTATTAAACGGAGCGATAAGTGAGGCTACTATAGGAGCGATAAGGGAGGCTATATGAGCGATAAGGGTGGCTATTGATATTGTCAGGGCGGAGGGATAAGGGAGACTATTATAGGAGTGACAAGGGTGGCTATAGGAGAGATAAGGGTGGTTATTGTCATGGATAAGATGTGATTATGTGGGGAACGAAAATATTCAAACAAACTCCCAAAACTGGTAATACTGAGTCACGAACTCTAACTAGATATATGAAATGATCTCAAGGATCGAATATACAATACTGTTCGAATAATAATTAACAGTACAATAAAATGGAAAGACTCCAAGGGACTACGATGACCAAGCAGCTCTACCTTGAATCCTTGCGATCAACCCACTAACTCTGTCCGAGACTGATATCTCCAATATCTGGCTCTGCACAAAAATGTGCAGAAGTATAGTATGAGTATACCACGGTTGGTACCCAGTAAGTATCAAAACTAACCTCGGTGGAGTAGTGATGAGGTACAGTCAAGACACTCACTAGTCAAATAACCTGTGCAATATAGCAGTATACAATGGTACTGGAAAACAACTAGCAATAATAGCAACAAAATCAACCAGGGATATAAACAGCAAGGCAACAAGAATACCATAATTATTACTCAAACGAATAAGGAATACAAGTACAACCAATTAAACATGTCCTTCAAATATAAATCCTCCACACATAATTCTTTCGAATAAATACCTTCCGAATATATTTTCTTTCAAATAAATATCTTTCAAATATACTTCTTTCAAATAAATATCTTTCGAATATACTTCTTCCAAATAAATATCTTTCGAATATACTTCTTTAAAATAAAAGTCACTCTGTAACACCTCATTTCATAATCATAAAACACGGGTTTCAACCGACTTTCATATTTTCGTAACACAGGTCTCAACCCACTTTTACATTTCCACGGTACCTCGTGCACATATTTCTATAATAACTGAACGGACAACTCATGTGCCAATAATACAATTATTATTTACTCACGCACCTCGTGCCCACATCTCATACCATAACTGCACGGATAATTCATGTGTCAATATCATAATCATCATATTTTTGAGGTACCTCGTGCCCACATTTCATATCACATCTACACGGAAAGATCACGTGCCAATAACATAATCCGCCCGGCAATAGCCACAGGCTCACAATTTCAATATGGATCAGACTATTATCAAGTTTACCAAAACAACAAGATAAATTGCATAAGATATAATAATAAACACAAGAAGATTCACAACATTACACAAAAATCATCAACACCATAATCCCACATCATAATATAAAAATCATCAACAGACACTTGTATTAAATTATATGTTTCAAGAAAAAAAATGACTTGAATTCTTGTTATAGTCGGCTTACCTAGTCTTAGAGACTAAGTGTCATCACGATGCCTGTAGTGGGATTTTGAGTCGTGACAAGTTGGTATCAGAGATGTAGATTCATAGGTTCTATGAGTCACGAACGAGTTTAGTAGAATCTTGCGGATCGGTACGAAGACGTCTGTACTTATCTTCGAGAGGCTACAAAACTGTTAAGAAATTTCTACTTCTTTCATTCTTGTCGTGCGGAATTTGTTGAATTTGGAATTTGAGCCTTTGCAACTCTATTCTCTCACAAATGGTGAGTACACGTGCTACCGGGTCAGCTGAGCAGACACCCGCACATACTACTAGGGCCGCAGAGGCCGGGGCCAAGGTAGAACTCGAGGAAGGGCACGTGTCGCGACTAGAGCATTTCATTTTCTGAAGTTCTAAAAATAAGAGTTATAAAGAGTAATAGGTTAAACAACTTCCCACGTCAATTAAATTAATAAATGTTTTACTTAATCTGGTTGATTTTATTATCATCTTATGCAGAAAGTATTTGGTAAAATATCCATTGTTCATTAACAAGTATTCTATAGGGATATTCCATTCAGATTTATAATTACCTTTCAGGGAAAATCTTCCTAAATAAACTAAATAAATGACCAAATCTTTTGTGGTAATAAGATTAATTATGACAAAAAGTTAATTGTGTTTCCTTCTGATTGTTTTGCTTTCCATAACATAACAAGTCTCAACATATTTTTCCTTATATATATATACCATCAAAATAACTTGGGAGGAAGCAAAGGAATTAATTTCATAATTTCAGAAGAATATATCCTAGTTGTTTTCTCAACATGGTTCACTCCTTAGTAAAGATTATTTTCTTGTTATTTATCATCATGCCTTACAACATTCATGGAGGTTATCATTGCAATTTTGCTAACGTAGCTCGTCAGGTGCACATTCTCAATAATCTTCCTGAAAATTCTCCTCAACTAGAACTTCACTGTGCATCTGGAGACGACGATTTGGGGTACAATTACCCTGGCCTGAGAACAGATTTCAGATGGGAATTTTGCGCGTATCATAATACTTTATACTTTTGTCATTTTTGGTGGGGTGATAAAAATACCGTATTCGATGTATTTAACAATGAAGATTATTGCGTAAATGATAGTAATTTTATTCCAAAAGGTACTAAAAGATGCATATATAATGCGTTGGCTGATGGTATCTATATAGGTTATGAAGATGCAAATAGTGGTCAAACTATTTACCAAAAATACCGTGATTGGTCATGAGCAGTAGCTCTTTTATTTGTAAAAGTGTATTAGAAAAAAAAATGGACTGCGAATAATATTGATTTGTTTTAGCAAACTTGCATTCGTATATATAAAAGTTACGTTATTTTATGTGATATTTCCAATAATGCAAGAATTTGTGGTATTTTCCCTTTAATTTGCTATAAGTTACTGCCTGCAATTCCCTTTTCATATACATGAAATCAAAAGGTTTCGTTGGATTACGCAAAATTACATTAGTTTTATTTAAATGAACGTTTAAGGGGTATGTGAATTTAACCCTATTCCATTTAGGCATGTAGAAAAACTATGAGCACCTTGAAATTAAGTGTAAATTAATCACATTTTTTTCCCTTTTAAATTGGATTACGCAAAATTAAGTGTTCTTTTCTCTGATTTTAATGTTCTTTATATGGTGTACTAGTGTTATTTCCTTGCACATAGAGCAAGACTTGCATATGCTAATCGTTGTTATCTATCTATACTAATTTTGATACTTAATTACCCTCAATATTGAAATTTTAATTTAATTACAAGTTGATACACATTTACCAATTATATACATAGTGATATATTTGACCTCAATCTTCCCCATTTTCTTGCATGGCTTTGCTATTTGTTCTCAAATTTCCATTGCTCCGTCATGACTTTGCTGCCACTTCCAGTTGAAATCTATCAAATATAGATTGGATATTCCAGAATAAATATAAAATATATTAACGCACTAATTTTGCCAAACTAATATAGGATAACACTGTTAGCTATTTGAACAATTCAATATACTCCTTGAATGTTCCGTTTTTCATAATAAATATGAAATAGACCTTCAAAATCTTCTCCAAGTTTTGTTAATTTGGATGTCGGTTAAGTTTAAGGGCCAACGAAACGTGAGGAAACGTGTCACGACCCAAAATTCACTATAGGTCGTGATGGTACCTAACGCCGCCGTCAGGTAAGTCCTTGATTTTACCAATTTAATTACTCATTTTAGTATTTTTGAAATCATAATTTTTATTAATTAAATGGTATGAAATGAAATTTACAGGGTAAGTAAAAATATTTACACAAAAGACAACAATGAATAACCTGAATGAAACTCCCAAAATATGGTGTCACAAGTGTATGAGCAAATTTTCAAGGAGTACAATAATAATACAATATCTGTCCCGAATATAATAAGACAGAACAAAATAAATAGTACAATGGAGACTCGGCAGACTGCGATGCGTAGCCTGGAATGCAGCTCCCATAAAGTCTCCTCAACATGTGCGCCTACGCGCCGAGGTGATCCTCAAATGAACAACTCAGATCCTGCACATTTAGTGCAGAAGTGCAGCATGGGTACGTATATTAACGCGTACCCAGTAAGTATCTAGCCTAACCCTAGATAAGTAGTACCAAGGGATCGACATCAACACTTACTAAAGGTCCAATAAAGCAATATAATAAAACATAAACAGATGAGAAGTATACGACAATGATGAGGTAAATCTGTAAGTTACATAAGCTTCCAAATATTTTTTTAAAATATAAATTTCTCGCTCTTGTATCCTACCGAACAGCTCAGAAAATGCCAAGTGCCAATATAAAATAAATAAGGAATACCGTAAAAATGTCGGGCATCAGTGGAAAGTTTATCTTGCGAATATTCGGATTACTAGCGATATCACGCACGATTATGCCGAGGTCGTTAGGCTGGATCCAGAATAATGTGTACATTGCGAGGGTCGAGCGGCACGAATTATAGATGCATCTATATACTGCCGAGACGTTCGTCCTGCTCCACAAGAAAATGAAGGAAGTTACCAAAGTACGAGACACATGTTTACAATACCGTACATGAGTACAAAATGGATATAATCTTTACCGTTTCTCAAATAACTCACCCACAACTCAAAGTGTTAAGGCTTGGCCTAGTATATATATATTTATTTCTAAATCAATTTCATTTATAACTTCAATTAATTAAGCCAGCAAAATGAGTTCAAATAATTCAAATATTACATGATAAGATCCTAAGTCTAACCGGACATAACATGTTTTAGCTACGTACGGACTCTCGTCACCTCGTGCGTACTTAGCACCCACAACTAGTTGCACATAACAATAAATATTACCTAGGGGTAGTTTCTCCCTCACAAGGTTAAACAAGAGACTTACCTCGCTCCGAAGTTCCATAATCGGCTTCACAACCTCTCTTACACCTCAAACTGATGTTTGTCGGTCCAAAACTAGTCAAACAAGGTGAAACCAATCAAAATATACCCAAATGCTCATAATAATTCATTCCTTAAAAATTTCCAACTCCGCTCGAAGAGTCTATAAAACTAACCCTCAGGACCAAGTGTCCGGATTCCGAAAATTCTCGAAGATAAACATTACCCATAACATTACAAACTCAAATATATAATTTATTCTCAATTCCATGTCCAATTCCGTGGTCAAAATCCAAAAATATCAAATTTATGGTATTCTAACCAAAAACCCCACAATTTCAACTAATCTCCATGTTTAAATCCTTATACAAACCAAATGTTTAACTTGTAATAGGTGGGAGTCACTTACCTTGTATTGCTTGATGAAAATCTCCTCTTGAAGCTCTCAAAAATCGCCCCAACCAAGTGAAAATGGAAGAAAAGCGGGCCAAATCTTGTTTATATAAAAACCTTACTGCCCAGCGACCCTTTAACACCTACGGTTCGATAGCCGCTTATGTGGCTCGGCACAAGTGAAAAATCCATCGCAAGTGCGGCTCCAACTCAACCCAGCAGCCTCCGCATTTGCGGCCCAAATAGCGCTTTTGCGCTTCCGCTTCTGCGAAGCGCTTTTGCGCTCACGCACCTACGGGCCAAAGTCCTCTTCTGCAGCCGAGGCCTTCTTGGCCAATTCCGCATCTGCGATCTCCCCTACGCATCTGCAGCTTTGCGGGTGCAGACTTTTCGTTGCACCTGTGCTCCTGTCACGATCCAAAATCTAACTAGTCGTGATGGCACCTAACCCAACCCGCTAGGTAAGCCAATTATTAACTATCCAATTCCAATGAAATTTAACAAGACGATTTAGTAAAAGAAATATCTAAATCTTATACATTCTCAAAGGACTGGTAGTACAAATCATGAGCTTCTAAGAATAGAGTTTACAAAGCTGGTATGAAATAAATACATTATCTGTTCGAAAAGTACATAAACAGATTTATACATTCTAAGGCTACCATGAACAAGAGGCAGCTACAACCGGAGCGCATGTACATCTTCAAATCCAGCTTCATCGATCTCAGCAACATCAATAGCCAACATTTGCACACAAGGTGCAGAAGTGTAGTATGAATACAACCGACCCCATCTACTCAATAAGTAACAGACCTAACCTTAGGTTGAAAGTAGTGACGAGCTTGTACCAAAGTCAGAGTCCAACTCCAATAACCAACAACAATTCATAACAACATAACACAAGTAATAAAAGAAGTAACTCAAAGATATAATGCTCACCTAAACCATGTTTTCTAAAAATAGTTCTGCCTTTCCAATATATCAGGGGGGAAACCCAAATCGTTTACCGAAGTTATCAAAAATATGAGTAAGTTTGAAAAACAGTAAAAAATAAATCTCCAAAAATCCTTTCAATGACAAATAAGATGTTTCATTTTCTTTCTAGATAGACAATGTAAAATGCTTCACTATGCCAATATGCCAATATGTGTGAGAAGTAATGAATGATGTGATACCGTACAAAATGAGGAAAATACATTTCTATGCATGTATGTCATGTGTGCATGTTAATGCAATGTATCTCAGAGATGAACTCATGTACACACACTATCAGAGTACTCAATCTCACTGTCTCACACATTCCACTCATATTGCTCAATCACTCGGTACTGTATATGGCCAATCCGGCCCAAGGAAGATCCATCCCGAAATATATACATCCACTGATCATCAGTCACTTAGTAAATAGTAGGGCCAATAAAACCCGTGGGGAAAATCCATCCTCAGGTATAAGTTCTTCGGACAAGATCCATGTCCAGGGAAGATCCATCCCTCAATATAAATCAACCGCACTCACTAAGGGTGTGTGCAGACTCCCAAGTGCTATCATAAATGAATATTACCACTGCGGCGTGCAGCCCGATCCCATAAATATCATTCATAATCAAGTACTCGGCCTCACTCAGTCATCAATCTCTCTAGTCTCTCGGGCTCACAATGACATGAACTAGCCCAAAAATGATGATATGATGTATCAATAAATAACAACAGAGACTGAGATATGATATGCAATGAATGAATATGACTGAGTATGACTTTGCAATGTAAAGAAATCACTCAACAGCAGTAATGACCTCAATGGGTCCCAACAAAATAAGCATGTAGCCTAGACATGGCTTCTAACCTGGATCACAGCTCAATATCTCTAGTACATAGAGATTTTCATGATTACCGATAAGTTCAGGTAACTACACAGTATCACAGAATAACAGAATCACAGTTCGCACGGTGCACGCTCACCCGTCCGTCACCTAGCATGTGCCTCACCTTAACACCAAACACATAACATGTATAATCAGGGTTCATACCCTCAGCTCCAAGATTAGAAGAGTTGCTTACCTCGAACAAGCCGACTCCAATGCCGAGCAAGCTAAACAATGCTCCAGAATTTTCATTCTACGCGTATCAACTACTGAATGCTTCCTATCTCCTTAGTTCAAGCCAAACGATCCGTATCTATTCAAACAACGCGCAAATAAATCACAATTTACTCCAATGAATACAAATTAACAATTTATGAAAATTCCTCACTCCGCTCAAAAAATCGATCGTAGGGCCCACATATCGAAATTCAACGAAACTCATAAAATCCGATAACCCATTCAATTACGAATTCAACCATACGGATTTCACCCAAATCGGACTCCGAATCGGCGTTCAAATCTCAAAAATTTATTTTTTTGAAATTGTAGAAAATTTCTCCGATTTCTCTTGAAAAATCAACAATCTAACGCCCAAAACGAAGATTAACTCATGTAATATAATCACAAAGGAGTCGAAAACAAATACCCCAAGTTGTGTGGAAAGTTTCCTCTCCAAAATCGCCCAAACCAAGCTCCAAAATTAAAAAATGGCTAAAAATAGCAAAACCCTGAACTTAAAGGTTCTGCCCAGTGTCTTCCGCACCTGTTGTCGCATAGCCGCATCTGCGACCTCCGCTATGCGGAAGAAGCTCTCATCTACGACTGTTGTCGCTTCTGCGACGTGCAAACTGCATCTGCGGTCACGCTTCTGCGCGCAATGGGACGCTCCTGTGCAAGCGTTTCTGCGCCCGCATCTGCGGCCTCTGTCCAAAGCCTCCTCGGCCTCTTTAGCTGCTCCTTTGTCGTTTCTGCGACCATCGCACCTACGCAAACCAGTCGCAGGTGCGGTCACAACAGAACCAGCAATAACTATCTATAACAACATGAAGAAAAATGATCCGAAATCAATCCGAAATGTGCCTGAGCCCCTCGGGACTCCGTCCGAACATACCAACAAGTCTCATAACATAATACAGACCTACGCGAGGCCTCAAATCACACCTAACAACATCAAAACGACGAATCACACCTCAAATCAAAATTTATGAACTTTGAACTTTCAAATTCTATATCTTGGGCCGAAATACATCAAATGAATCCGGAATGACTTTAAATTTTGCACACAAGTCATAAATGACATAATGAATCTATTCAAATTTCCAGAATCGTATTTCGACTCTGATATCAAAAAGTCAACCCCCGGTCAAACTTTCCAAAAATTCAACTTTCGCCATTTCAAGTCAAATTCCACTGCGGACCTCCAAATAATTTTTCGGACACGCTCCCAAGCCCAAATTCACCATACGGAGCTACTGGAAATATCAGAATTCAAATCCGAGGCCGTTTACACATAAATCAATGTTCGATCGACTTTTCCAACTTAAGCTTTTCAATATGAGACTAAGTGTCTCAATTCATTCCGTAATCTCTCCAGACCTGAACTAACTAATCTGATAGGTCATAATACAACTATAAAGCGCAAATAGAGCGGTCAATGGGTAAACGAGGTTGTAATACTCAAAATAACCGGCCGGGTCGTTACATTCTCCCCCACTTAAACATATGTTCGTCCTCGAACGTGCCAAGAGTTGTTCCTAAGACTTTAAATCAGTGTTCCACCCTACCATGCACATACCCGGGGGTGCTCCCACGTCACCCTATTCTGTATAGGTCTGACGACACAACATCACTGGAAGTCATTAATTCAACCTTAGCCAATAGACCTTTTCAATTTCCAATATTCAGAATTTCTTTTAAAGACACGAATCTCACATCTACACACTGTATGAGTTTGAACAAGCTGTGTCAAGCCATAACCACATCCCCATATATAATCACATAACATACTACACAACTCGCAAGCTCGCAGTACCATTCCCAATCACAGTAACTACTCCAAACCGACCAAGTACTAGTATTGAACCTCACATCAAATCAACAAGTCGTGGAGCTCTCTCGCCCCAACCAGAACCATAATCACTTTCTTAGCTGACTTTCAATGTCATCCTCCCAAACATACTGTAATCAATCCCGATAGTACCCATTCTAGGTCCAATGACCATATATTATTAAACACAACTATCCCATAGACATGCCACACCAATATAACTCAAGCCACAACTGCACAATCTGTGTACCGAAAAATGGAAAATGTCTCAAAGAAGAGAACCATATTGCAAGTTCAACAAGCACCACCGCAACTGCAATGCTATAAGCTCATCATATATAGTAGAACCAAGACACACAGATCTAACAATGGTAACCAGCTCTTCTAGGGCTCACATTAACATTAACCGCACAACATGGTCACAGGCCTCCACTCCCAGCATATCATACAGGAGAAATTAAACAAGTACACATGTATGTGATAATAAAATAAGATTCTCATGCTCCTGGACCGGTGTAAACAACACGCCATAGTGTAGGAATGTGCAAAGTCTGCTATCACAACTCAAATCGGCAAGTTAATGCAGAAATAGTAACTACCAAGTTTACTCAGGGAATTAGCATCTTTGTAACCTCAAGTATAGCCCAGATAGTTCTCCACAAAGGTACGAATAAGAGAAACATTGTAACTTTATGCTTAACAGTCAACTCTAGGCATATCATAGCCTAAGCATTCTTCCGAGTACGAATACTTGCCCCGATGCCCGCACGTGGCTCGAACCTTACATATATGCACACTCATAGCGCGTAGCTATCACAATTAATTAACACAACTAGTGCCTCCGCTGAGTTTAAATAAAATACTTACCTCAAATAGGTCGCAGCCCTAAAACAATATGCTTCTGAGAACTCCCAAATTCCAAATTTATAGGACATATGAATCATCATAGTTGATCCCAATTCTAGCATTCGAATGACTAACACATCTTTTATGCACGATCATCCCACGAGGAATACTTCCATAATTCTTCCTTTCCACATAGCAATAATTTGAATATCAGCAGTCTATCAACCATGTGAGTACCGCAATACTAATTAAACATCCGTAAGTCAAAACACAATGCGCCTTCTGAAATACGCACCCTTCTCATGCAATACCAAGTAGTAGTAACATTCATCTAGTCATTTGGAACCGCATATGTTGTCTAAGAATTCATGACCATCCCTTCAAAACTGAACCGTATACTTGCACATGCAAATCTCAGTCTCACTCCACGCGCCGCCTCTATTAGGCCATTACATGAAAACACAAGAACCTTATTAACACTCTGAGTCACCAGCAAATTACATGCCCGGTCAGTTAGAATCCTTCATCTTGCTTCCTTCTAGAAAGAAAATCAAAATACACAACATGTTCCCCACACCGGTAGAAAATATCCGGTTCAAACCATGGTAGAAACCATCAAGAACACTTTGAAACCCATTTGCACATAACCAAGCTATCAGAACTAAATTTCTCTAACTCGACCAAGCCACGCAGGTCACCAAACCCAAGAATATTGCCGCCAAAACATTTGTAGAGCCTCACCATATCCTAATCATCCAAAAAACCCGAGCATGCCATTACCATACTGGTCTAGCCTACTACCCAGTTATCCTATTTTCTCCGAGTTTCTTCTGAATTACCCTCAAGTTGACACTTCTCCCTATCAAAACACTACGATCCTTACCCAAAGCTCACTATAAGACATCCTAACATAAAACCACACCGCCCTAAACCCCATAAGCCGTTGTATTCTTCTTAAGCACCCCATAAATACCACAACCGTGAAATCCACTCTGAAAGACCTTATATGAAATTTAAAAATATTCCTCTTCCCTTTCTTATACTGAAATGTAGAATCCATAGTCATACATAATTACCGCAAATCTCGACGCCATCCAATGTAAATAACCGATTCTAGCGATATACGAATCCGAAAAATTTTCAATCGCCACTTATAGATTTTTGCATCCATTAGCACCTTCTCGAGAGTCACCCACTTTTCTCAAATATAAATTGCACCACCCAAATGGGCTTAAAGACACGTGCCCCATTAGCACAACAACACTCAAAGAAGTAATCCTGCCTTAACACCACTGATCAAATTCATACTCCGTGCGCACTACATCATTCACAAATAGCAACTCACTCATCCCATGATTTTTCATATAATCATAAAGCGCAATATAACCCGTATTTAGGAATTTCAGTACTCGAGTCATCCTCGATCTCAACCTCTGCAAGTCATAACTAATCCATACTTATGCCTTAGACCAAAACTAAATTTTAACATATAACCATGAATTGAATTGTCAATAGCAGGCTCCCCCACTTGGCTCAAAACCATAGAACAAAACATTCCATAACTCACAATACCTATACTCTATTACTGACATAATACCACAGTCAGTTCGACAAAAAGTATTCTTAAGCTCATGCAACACCAACCATAAAATACCTCAATCATTCGTTATACTCGCATTCATTCTCTTAACACTCAAGTCAACTTTCTCAACTAGATTCAAATTCAAATCTCAACACATACGGCCCGTTGGCAGAAAAGAAACTCTTCACTTACATTATAAGGAACACACCTATATAGATTACTCCGCAAGGGATAACCCACCTGCTTAGCCTCAAATTGGTATCTTGTTATACCCTTTTTCAGTCACAATTACTATGCAATCACTTAGTCTATCTGAGTCCAAACTCATTAACCAGACATGAGAATTTAATTTGTCCGAAAATTTAACAACGTGAAATATCTTTCAAAACATTCATTCTTGAGACTGTACATCACATCAAATCGTCTTACCACATCCCGCAGTCACATCATACTCATCACAAAGCCATTCCACCGCTCATCGAGCCACAAATTCCACTCGTAGGGACATTACCAGACATATGAGTCCAAATGTACAAGTTACAACTGAAGCTACCGAGATTAAGACGCGGTCTAACCCTGGCCTCAAGTCCTCCAGACTGGTCCATCACCAAAATACAGAATACACATTGCAAACCTCGTTCATGGAATCACAAGCTGGTGATGCACGGCAGATACCGAGCGCTCACATGCGCACACGAATGCGTGAAAAGAATTTAAAGAGTTATGTTTCAAACTAAATCAATTCCTCACGATAAGGAAAGAAAGATGGGAAATTATCCTAAATTCCTTGTAGCCTCTCAATTATAAGTATGGACGTCATCATACCGATTCGCAAGACTCTACTAGACACTTGCTCATGACTTGTAGAACCTATGAACCTAGAGCTCTGATACCAACATGTCATGACTCAAAATCCAACTAGTCGTGATGGCACCTAACCCAACCTGCTAGGTAAGCCAATTATCAACTATCCAATTCCAATAAAATTTAACAAGACAATTAAGTAAAAGAAATATCTAAATCTTATACATTCTTCAAGGACTGGTAGTACAAATCATGAGCTTCTAAGAATAGAGTTTACAAAGCTGGTATGAAATAAATACATTATTTGTTCGAAAAGTACACAAACAGATTTATACAATCTAAGGCTATCATGAACAAGAGGCAGCTACAACCGGTGCGCAAGTACATCTTCAGATCCAGCTTCATCGATATCAGTAACATCAACAGCCAACATCCGCACATAAGGTGTAGAAGTATAGTATGAGTACAACCGACCCCATGTACTTAATAAGTAACAAACCTAACCTTAGGTTGAAAGTAGTGACAAGCTTGTACCAAGGTCAGAGTCCAACAACAATTCATAACAACATAATGCAAGTAATACAAGAAGTAACTCAAAGATATAATGCTCAGCTAAATCATGATTTCTGAAAATAGTTTTGCCTTTCAACTATATCAGGGGAAAAACCCAAATCGTTTTCTAATGTTGCAAAAAATATGAGTAAGTTTGAAAAACAGTAATTGTTTTTTCCAAAAATCCTTTCAACGATAAATAAGATATTTCATTTTCTTTCGAGATAGCCAGTGTACAATGCTTCATTATGCCCATATGCCAATATGTGAGAGAAGTCATGAATGATGTGATACCCTACAATATGGGAAAAATACATCTGTATGCCTGTATGTCATGTGTGCATGTCAACGCAATGTATCTCAGGGATGAACTCATATAGTCACACTCTCACTATCTCACACATTCCACTCATCATGCTCAATCACTCAGTACTGTATATGGCCAATCCGGCCTAGGGAAGATCTATCCCGGAATATACCCATCAACTGATCATCAGTCACTCAGTACCGAGTAGGGCCAATCTAGCCCGTGGGGAAGATCCATCCCCAGGTATAAGTGCTTCAGACAAGATCCATGTCCAGGGAAGATCCATCCCTCAATATAAATCAACCGCGCTCACTAAGGGTGTGTGCAGACTCCGGAGGGGCTTCTTCAGCCCAAGCGCTAAAATCTGCACGAAAAACTCACGTGCTATAGTATCAATATTTCAAAATCATGCCCTCGGCCTCACTCAATCATCAACCTTTCCAGTCTCTCGGGCTCACAATGACATGAACTAGCCCAAAAATGATGATATGATGTATCAATAAATAACAACAGAGACTGAGATATGATATGCAATGAATGAATATGACTGAGTATGACTTTGCAATGTAAATAAATAACTCAACAGCAGTAATGACCTCAATGGGTCCCAACAAAATAAGCATGTAGCCTAGACATGGCTTCTAACCTGGATCACAGCTCAATATCTCTAGTACATAGAGATTTTCATGATTACCGATAAGTTCAGGTAACTACACAGTATCACAGAATAACAGAATCACAGTTCGCACGGTGCACGCTCACCCGTCCGTCACCTAGCATGTGCGTCACCTTAACACCAAACACATAACACGTATAATCAGGGTTCATACCCTCAGCTCCAAGATTAGAAGAGTTGCTTACCTCGAACAAGCCGACTCCAATGCCGAGCAAGCTAAACAATGCTCCAGAATTTCCATTCTACGCGTATCAACTACTGAATGCTTCCTATCTCCTTAGTTCAAGCCAAACGATCCGTATCTATTCAAACAACATGCAAATAAATCACAATTTACTCCAATGCTTACAAATTAACAATTTATGAAAATCCCAACTCCGCTTGAAAAATCGACCGTGGGGTCCATTTCTCAGAATTTGACGAAACTCACAAAATCCGACAACCCATTCAATTACGAGTTCAACCATACTAATTTCACCCAAATCCGACTCTGAATCGGTGTTCAAATCTCAAAAGTTCATTTTTTTGAAATTTTACAAAATTTCTCCAATTTCTCATGAAAAATAAATAATCTAACGCCGAAAACGAAGATTAACTCATGTAATATAATCACAAGGGAGTCGAGAACACTTAACCCAGGTTGTGTGGAAAATTTCCTCTTCAAAATCGCCCAAACCGAGCTCCAAAATCTTAAAATTGCTAAAAATAACGAAACCCCGAACTTAAAGGTTCTGCCCAGCGTCTTCTGCACCTGCGGTCGCATAGTCCGCATCTGCGACCTCCACTTCTGCGGAAGAAGCTCGCATCTGCGATTATGGTCGCTTCTGCGACGTGCAAACCGCATCTGCGGTCGTGCATTTGCGCGCATTGGGCTGCTCCTGCGCAAGCACTTCTGTGCCCGCTTGTCAGCATCTGCGGCCTCTGTCCAAAGCCTCCCCGGCCGCTTCTGCAACGATCGCACCTGTGCAAACTAGCCGCAGGTGCGGTCGCACCTGAACCAGCAGTAACCATCAATAACAACATGAAGAAAAATGATCCGAAATCAATCTAAAATGCGCCCGAACCCCTTGGGACTCCGTACGAACATACCAACAAGTCTCATAACATAATACGGACCTAGTAGAGGCCTCAAATCACACCTAACAACATCAAAATGATGAATCACCTCTCAAATCAAAATCTATGAACTTTGAAGTTTAAAATTCTATATTTTGTGCTTAAACACAATAAATGAATCCGGAATGACTTCAAATTTTGCACACAAGTCATAAATGACATAATAAAGCTATTCAAATTTCTAGAAATGGATTTCGACTCCGATATCAAAAAGTCAACCACCGGTCAAACTTTTCAAAAATTTAACTTTTGCCATTTCAAGTCAAATTCCATTGCGGACCTCCAAATAATTTTTCGGACACGCACCCAAGTCCAAAATCACCATATGGATCTATTGGAAACATCAGAATTCAAATCCAAGGTCGTTTACCCATAAATCAACATCCGATCGACTTTTTCAACTTAAGCTTTCCAATATGAGACTAAGTGTCTCAATTCGTTCCAAAATCTCTCTGGACCCGAACTAACTAATCTGATAGGTCATAATACAGCTATAAAGCAAAAATAGAGCAGTAAATAGAGAAACAGGGCTGTAATACTCAAAACGACCGGCCGGGTCATTATAGCTCCATCCACAGCTTGCCTAGAACCTCATCTGCGACCCTCTTGGCAGCTTATGCGGCTGCGCACCTACGGCCAAAACCTCGCAGGTGCGGTTACACCAGATGCCAGCTACTTCAGCATTTCTCCTAAGATCAAAATCATCATACAAACATGTTAGAACCTTCAAATCCCGATTCCAATATCGGTTTCTCAAAAGTCAAACATTAGTCAATTCTTCTAACGTAAAGCTTCCGAAATTAGAATTTTCTTTCCAAATCAACTCCAAACTTCCCGAAATTCAACTCCAACCATGCGTACAAGTCGTAGCACCTGAAGTGAAGCTACTCAAGTCCTCAAATCGTCGAACGACACACTAGAGCTCAAAACGATCAGTCGGGTCGTTACATTCTCCCCCACTTAAACATACGTTCGTCCTCGAACGTGCTAAGAACTACTCCGGAGTTGTCCAAAAACACGGTGCAACACCTTGTGCACCTACCCGTGCCACCACAACCTAGTTGGGCACATTAGCTCAAGCCGGACCGAAGGTCCTCCCTTTTATTTAGTCAATAAGCCTTAGAACCAAATTCCAACCTTCGAATTTCGCTACAAGACTTGATTCTAACGTATGAACACCGTACACATCACCACACACCGTACCAAAACACGATTGTACACCTTTTGCTGAATTCACACCATGCCCCACATAATTCATGTGTCTATAACAACAACATCCGACCACAATAGCTGAAATTGCACAAATTCGATGCCTATAATACATCTCATGACGTATATAAATCCTGTTCCAACTCTCGCAATACTTCCACGATGAAAGAGACGTGTAGAAACTCATAACCACTTGCTGAATCAATAATTCGTGGAGTCTCTCCTCCTGACAAGAACCATTACCCTATTCTGAACTGAATAACGTTATTTCCCCTTTAATGTATCTTATATAAATCTGATTGCACTAATTTCAGGTCCAATAATCTCGTCTCACCTAGTACAAATTGCTCAGGCAATAAGCCACCTCAAACACCGTCTAAGACCTTATGCAGCACCATCAAAGCGCCAATAACTACCACTCGAATAAAACTCTTAAGGAAAAATGAACTATGAATAGATGCTATGAACCTACCTCAGGGATGAAAAATAAGACACACAAAATAAGTGTAAGGAACTATGCTAAACATCTCGTTGTTGCGACGTGCAACCCGATCCGACATGACACTATTGCGGCGTGCATCCCGATCTAAAAATGACAATGTTGCAGTATCTTACCCGATCCAAACAATATACTCATGGCGGCGTGACACCTGATCCGCACATAACAATAAAGAAGAAAACACACACATCAAGCTGTAATGCTTATACTTACGAAATGCCCGAATATCAACCACAAGCACGCCAAGTGCATAATACAAATCCTGGGGACACGGATAGCGCCATATGCTACGAAACCCAAGCACAACTAAGGTGCACTAAATGACATGCATCTCGAGAGCTATCATGCTCACATAACACCATAAGCTACGCGGGGCCTCAATACGTGTGCGAATAATCAAGCCGCCTCACAACCCACATGGCACAATAGATATTTACATGAAATAGCTAACGACTGTAATAACATCCAAGGCCTGATGCCTCCTCCGTAAGAAATGCTATGACAGACGAACACATCCGACCTGACGTAAAGCACACACTCATATTAGACCCACCAATGGACCTCACACAGATTCTGATCATACCATACTGGGCCAACAACCTTCCAAGGATCCACAATGGCCCTATTAATGACACACACGAGCAACCGTCCAATCCGAAACAAACTCTTACGGTCCACAACCAAAGGAATAGAGCGCCTCTAGGGCATAAACTCTCACATTAACGATAGTACCATAATCTTCTGTCACGGCCCAAAATCACACATGTCTTTATGGCACCTATCTCAATACTAGACAAGACGACAATCTCAGTAAACCACTATATATTTTAAGTTTAAAAACATAATATTTAAATTCAATGGAAAAAATCTCACAATACAGTTATGATCACTCTAAAAACCCGGTGTCACTCAGTACATAAGCATCTAATATGAATACAAACTGTCTAAAAGTATAGAACAATACAATAACTGAAAGAAAGAGAGACAAGGTCAGCGGACTCCAGGTAGCTACCTTGATAGTCTCCAACTGATAGCACTCTAAGATCTAACGGTCACTGTGTCTGAAAGCACCTGGATCTGCACACGAGGCGCAGAGTGTAGTATGAGTACAACCAACTCAATAAGTAACAAGACTAACCTCTAGGCTGAAAGTAGTGACGAGCTTGTACCAAGGTCAGAGTCCAATATAAATATTGATACAGAAATGTAGGCATGCTTTCAAGTTCAACAACTAAACTCAGTACAAGTGAAATATATCAATACTGTATGATATGAGGAATATGACATCTCAGTGGAAAGACCTCATGTAATATTGGTCACAAATCATTCGGTCACTCGGTACTGTTTATGGATAATCCGACCTAGGGATATTCCATCCCGTATATATATACACATCGACTGACAATCAGTCATTCAGTACCGTATAAGGCCAATCCAGTCTTGGGGTAATTTATCCCTAAATGTAAATTATACGGACAAGATCCATGTCCAGGGAAATTCATCACAATATAAATAAGTAAGGCAAGTCCATGCCCTGAGAAGTCCACCCCGAATATATAATCATCTACGCTCACTGGGGGTGTGTACGGACTCCGGAGGGGCTCCTTCAGCCCTAGCGTGATATAAAGCCGATATGGCCTACTGCAGGCGGGCATTCCCGATCCGTATAATAATAAAGCCTATAAGGCCTACTACAGGCGGGCAACCCCAATTCATTAAATAATATTATATATAAAGCCAATATGGCCTGATACGACGTGCAGCTCGATCCCATAAATATCCTCACAATGGATGAATATGACTAAGTGTGAAATGTAGATTTTTAAAATAATTAATTTAAGAGCAACACGACCCCAGGGTCCCAAAAATATCGACACGTAGCCTAAACATGATATTTAATAAGAGCCTCAGCTCAATTCCTCTAACACGTGGAAAATATTCAGATACTAACATGATTCTTTAATTTTTACAACTTCACAGAATTTATTCAAGTCATAATTTCAATGGTGCACGTCCACACGCTCGTCAACTATCATGTGCGTCACCTCCAAACAATTTATATAACACCAATTCGGGGATTCATACCCTCACAACCAAGTTTAGAAGTGTTACTTACCTCAACACCGCGTAATTTCTTACTCCAATATGCCCTTGCCTCATGAATTGGCCTCCCCAACGCCTCGAATCTAGCCACAAATAATCTGATTCAATCAATAAAAATTATTGGAATTAATTCTATAAGAAAATACTAATTTTCCAATAAAATCCGAAATTTAACTCAAATATCGTTCGTGGGGCCCACATCTCAGAACCCGATAAAAGTTACAAAATTTGAAAGCCCATTAAACCACGAGTACAACCATACCAATTTTAGTAAATTCTGACATCAACTCGATCTCCAAATCCTCAAATCTTATTTTCAAATCCCTAGGTTCAAATTCCCGATTTACACCTCAAAAACATGTAATCTAGTTGGATAAATGAAAGATAATTCAATATTATGGAGTAAAAATGATCACAAGTTGATTACCTCAAGATTTCCCGTGATTTCTCGCTCAAAATTCGCCTCAACCCATGTTGGAAATGTTAGAAATGATAAAAATCTCAGACTTCTCTATTTTTAACATTCTGTCCAGGATTTTCGCACCTGCGACCACCTATCCGTACCTGCGGAACCGCTTCTGCGGTGAAATTTCTGCTTCTGCTGAAGCCACTTGGTTTCCCAAACTCCGCACATGCGCTCCATCTCCTGCGCCTACGGAGCTGCTTCTGCCTTCCTTCGCCCGCACCTGAGAAACATGCCTTTCCCTCAACTCTGCCTTTGTGGGCTCGCAGATGTGGTTTATCCCCTCGCACGTGCATCCTACCTAGGCCAGCCCAGCTCCGCTTCTGCGTAAAATGAGCCGCATCTGCGGCCAGTTCCTCGCAGGTGCAATCACACCAGAAGGCAAATATTTTCCAAATTTCTTCTAAGTCCGAATTTGATTGGTTAACCATCCGAGACTCACCCGAGACCCTCGGGACCTTAATCAAATACACCAACAAGTCCTAAAACATCATACAAACTTAGGCAAGTCTTCAAATTAGATCAAACAACACTGAAAACACAAATCACACATAGATTCAAGCCTAATGAACTTTGAAACTTCCAATTTCTACAAACGACGTCAGAACCTATCAATTCACGTCTGATTGATCTCAAATTTTACACACAAGTCATAATTGACATAACAGACCTATTCAAATTTCCAGAATCCGATTCCGACCCCGATATCAAAACGTCAACCCCCGGTCAAACTTTCCAAAAATTTGACTTTCGCCATTTCAAGCCTAATTCTACTACGGGCCTCCAAATAATTTTCCGGACACGCTCCTAAGTCCAAAATCACCATACGGAGCTGTTGGAATCATCAGAATTCAGAATTCGAGGTCGTTTACACATAAGTCAACATCCGATTAACTTTTCCAACTTATGTTTTCAATTATGAGACTAAGTGACTCATTTCACTACGAAATCCTTCCGGACCCGAACCAACTAACCTGGTAAGTCATGTAACAACTGTAAAGCATAAATGGAGGAGTAAATGGGGGAAACAGGGTGGTAATACTCAAAACGACCAGCCAGGTTGTTATATTCTCCCCCACTTAAATATACGTTCGTCCTCGAACGTGCCAAGAGTTGTTTCCAAGCCATCACATCACTATTCCATCTTACCACGCACATACTCGGGGGTGATCCCACATCACCTTATTCCCTATAGGCCTGACGACACCACATAACTGAAAATTACTAATTTAGCATTTGCCCATAAACCTTGGAATCCAATTTCCAACATCCAAAAATTTCTTTTCAAGACCTGAATCTCACATCTACACTCGGTATAAGTTTGAACAAACTGTATCAGGCCATAGCCATAACTCCAGATATAATCGCATAACCTACTACACAACTCGCATACTCACAACACCATTCTCGATCACAGTAACTACTCAAAACTAACCCGGTACTGGTATCAAACCCCATATAAAACAAAACCTCATTCTAAACCTTCGTACATTGCTGATAATGAAAGAAACACATAGAATCTCATAACCCCTTATCAGATCAATGAGTCATGGAGCTTTCTTGCCCCAACCCGAATCATAATCATCTTATAAGATGACTTTCAATATTATCCTCCCAATATACCGTAATAAAATCTGATAGTACCCATTCTAGGTCTAATGACCATATATTATTAAACTCAACTATCCCACTGACATGCCACACCAATACAACTCAAGCCAAAACTGCACAACATTGTACCAAAAATGGAAGATGTCTCAAGGTAGAGAACCGTATTGCAAGTTCAACAAGCACCATGACAACTACAATGCTATAAGCTCATTATATATAGTAGAACCAGGACACACGAATTTAATAAGAGTAACCAACTCTTCTAGATCTCATATTATCATCACTCGTACGGACAACTCACGTGCTATAGTATTAATATCTGGACCCGTACGGACAACTCACGTGCCAATAATATTAGTATATGGATTCGCACAAACAACTCACGTGCCAATAGTATCAGTATATGGATCCGCACGGACAACTCACGTGCCAATAATATAATCCGCCTGGCATGGTCACAGGCCTCCAGTCCAAGCATATCATGCAGGAGTAATCAAATAAGTACACATGTATATGATAAATGAATTATGATTCATATGCTCTTGGACTGGTACAAATAACACGCCATAGAGTAGGAAGGTGCAAAGTGTTCTATCACTACTCAAATCGACAAGTTAATGCAGAAATAGTAACTACCCAATTTATTCAGGGAATTAGTCTCTTAGTAACCTCAAGTGTAGTCCAGATAGTTCTCGAGAAAGGTACGAATACGAGAAACATTATAACTTTACGCTTAACAGTCAACTATAGGCACATATCTTTGCCTAAGAATTCTTCCGAGTATGAATAGTTGCCCCGATGCCCGCACATGGCTCAAACCTCCCATATGTACGTACTCATGGCGCGCAACTACCACAAATAATTAATGCAATTAGTGCCTCCATTGAGTTTAAATAAAATACTCACCTCAACCAGGTCGCAACCCTGAAACAATTTGCTTCTGAGAACTCTCAGTCTCCAATTTCATAGAACACATGAATCACCGTAACTGGTCCCAACTCCAACACTCGAATGACTAACACATCTTTCATGCACAATATTCTCACCAGGAATACTTTCAAAATTCTTCCGTGCCACATAGCAATAATTTGAATATCAGCAGTCTATAAACCATGTGAGTACCGCAATACCAATGAACATCCGTAAGTCAAAACACAATGCACCTTTTGAAATACGTACCCTTCTAAGGGATTACCGAGAAGTTATAACATTCATCTAAATATCTGAAACTGACCATTCTGTCCAAAATTCATGCTCTTCCTTTCAAGAATGAACTGCCACCTTGTACATGCAAATCTAAATCCCGCACAACACACCACATATATCATGTGAAAAGCACGAGAATCTCATTATAAATTCTGAGTCACCAGCAAATTACATACCCTATTAGTTAGAAACCTTTCTCTTGCTTCTTTCCAGGAGGAAATCACAATACACAACATGTTCCCCACACCGGTAGAAAATATCCTGCTCAAACCATGGTAGAAACGATCAAGAACACTTTGAAATCCATTTGCACATGACCAAGCTACCATAACTCAAATCCTCTAACTCGACCAAGCCACACAGGTTGTCAAACCCGAGAGTATTACCACAAAACACCCGTAAAGCCTCACTACTTCATAGGTACCCAAAGAACCGATCATATCACACTAGTCCAGCCTACTACCCAGTCGTCCTATTTTTCTCCGAGTTTCTTCTGAATTACCCTCAAGTTGACATTTCTCTCTGTCAAAACTTCACGATACTTACCCAAAGTTCACTACAAGACATCCTAACATAAAACCACACCGCCCTAAGGCCCATAAATAATTGTATTCTTCTTAAGCACCCCCAAAAGTACCACAACTAAAATGCACACTCTGAAAATACCTTATGTGAATTTAAAATTGTTCTTTTACCTTTCTTATACTGGAATATAGAATCCATAGTCATACAGAATTATCGCAAGTCTCGGCCAAATGAAAATGCCAGTTTCTATCCACACGAATCCGAAAATTTTTTTGATTGCTATATATAAATCTTGAACCTATTAGAACCTTCTAGAGAGTCCTCCACTCTGCTCAAATCTAAATTGCACCACCCAAACAGGCCGAAAGACACGTGCTCCCTTAGCTTGACCACACTTAAAGAAGTAACCCTACCTTAACGTCACCAATCAAATTCATACTTAGTGCATACTACGTCCAACAATAACAACTCGATCATCCCATGATTTTAATATACTCATAAAGTGCAATATAACATATATTCAGGAATTTCTTTACTCGAGTCATCCTCGATATCAATCTTTGCAAGTCATAACTGATTCACATGTATGCCTCAAACCGAAACCAGTACAACACATAATAATGAAATCAAGTCGTCAATAGCAGGCTCCCCCACTTGGCTCAAAGCCATAGAACAAAACATTCCATAACTCACAATATCCATACTCTATTACTGCCATAATACTACTGTCAGTTCAACAAAATTTCTTCACATGCTTAGGTAACACAAACCACAAAATACCTCAATTCATCCGCTAAGCTCGCTTTCATTCTCGTGATAGTCAAGTCAACTTTCTCAACCAGATTCAAATTCAAATCTCAATACATACACTCCAGTGGTAGAAAAGAAACACTCCACTCAACATTATAAAGAACACACCTATGTAGATTACTCTGCAGAAAATAACCCACCTGCTTAGCCTCAAAATGGCATCTTGTTATACCCTTTCGCAGTCATAATTACTACACAATCACTTACTCTATCTGAGTCCAAACACATTAACAAATATGAAAATTTAATTTGTCCCACAATTTAACAATGTGAAAGATCCTTCAACACACTCACAATTCAAGACTATACGTCAAATCAAGATAGAAATCAAGTACCCAATAGCCAACTCTTGAGTCACAAGTAACTTTATTCGTCAAATTCAACCCCTCTGAACATATCCCGCAATCACATCATACTTATCATATAATCATTTAACCGCTCATCGATTCATAAATTCTTCTCGTAGGGACATTATCGGATATATGAGTCCAAATATACAAGTTCTCACAACCAAAACTGTCGAGTCTAAGCTGCGGTCTAAACCTTGACTCAAGTCCTCTAGACTGGTCCATCACCAAAACACAAAATACACATCTCAAACCTCGTTCATGGAATCACAAGCTAGCAATGCACAACTGATACTGAGCGCTCACATGCGCACACGAATGCGTGGAAGGAATTCAAAGAGTTATGTTTCAAGCTGAATCAATTCCGCATGATAGAATACAAGAAAGTGAAATTTTTCTAAGGGTTCAGCAGGCTCTCAAAGATATGTATAGACGTCTCTGTACCGATCTGCAAGACTCTACTAAACCTGCTCATGACTCGTGAGACCTATGTAACCTAGGCTCTGATACCAACTTGTCCCGACCCAAAATCTCACATGTCGTGATAGGGCCTATCTCAATACTAGGCAAGCCGACAATCTCAGTAAACCACCATATCTTTTAAGTTTAAAAAACATAATATTTAAATTCAATTGAAGAAATCTCACAATACAGTTATAATCACTCCCAAAACTCGGTGTCACTGAGTACACGAGCATCTAATATGAATACAAAGTCTGACTGATAAAACACTGTCTAAAAGTATAGAACAGTACAATAACTGAAAGAAAGAGAGACAAGGTCAGTGGACTCCAGGCAGCTACCTTGATAGTATCTAACTAATAGCACTCTGAGATCTAACGGTCGTCGTGTCCGAAAGCACCTGGATCTGCACACGAGGTACAAAGTATAGTACGAGTACAACCAACTTAATAAGTAACAAGACTTACCTCTGGGCTGAAAGTTGTGACAAGCTTATACCAAGGTCAGAGTCCAATGTAAATAATGATACAGAAATATAGGCATGCTTTAAAGTTCAATAGTTAAATTCAGTACAAATGAAATAGATCAATACTGCATGATATGAGGAATATGACATCTCAGTGGAAAGACATCATGTAATACTAGTCACAAATCATTCAGTCACTCGGTACTGTTTATGGCCAATCCGGCCCAAGGATATTCCATCCCTTATATATACACATCAACTGACAGTCAGTCACTCAGTACTGTATAAGGCCAATCCAGCCCAGGGGTAGATTTATCCCCAAATGTAAATAATACGGATAAGATCCATGTCCAGGGAAATTCATCACAATATAAATAAGTAAGGCAAGTCCATGCCCCGGAAAGTCCATCCCGAATATATAATCATCTACACTCACTGGGGGTGTGTACAGATTTTGGAGGAGCTCCTTCAGCCCAAGTGTGACATTAAGCCGATATGGCCTACTGTAGGCGGGCAGTCCCGATCTGTATAATAATAAAGCCTATAAAGCCTGCTGCAGACGGGCATCCCCGATTCATATAATAGTAAAGCCTATAAGTCCTGCTGCAGGCCGGCAACCCCGATCCATATAATAATAATATATATAAAGCCAATTTGGCCTACTGCGGCGTGTAGCTCGATCCCATAAATATCCTCACAATGGATAAATATGACTGAGTGAAATGTACTTTTTTAAAACAATTAATTTAACAGCAACACGACCCCATGGGTCCCAAAAATGTCGGCACGTAGCCTAAACATGATCTTTAATAAGAGCCTCAGCCCAATTCCTCTAACACGTGGGAAATATTCAGATAATAACATGATTCTTTAATTTTTACAACCTCATAAAATTTATTCAAGTAATAATTTCAATGGTGCACGTCCACACGCTCGTCAACTATCATGTGCATCATCTCCAAACAAATTATATAATACCAATTCGGGGATTCATACCCTCATAACCAAGTTTAGAAGTGTTACTTACCTCAACACCGCATAATTTCTTACTCTTCTATGCCCTTGCATCGTGAATTGGCCTCCAAATGCCTCGAATCTAGCCACAAATAATCCAATTCAGTCAATACAAATTATTGAAATTAATTTCATAAGAAAATACTAATTTTCCAATAAAATCCAAAATTTAACTCAAAACTCATCAGTGGGGCCCACGTCTCGGAACCCGACAAACATTACAAAATCCGAAAGCCCATTCAACCATGAGTCCAACCATACCAATTTTACTAAATTCCGACATCAACTCGACCTCCAAATCCTCAAATCTTATTTTTAAATCCCTATGTTCAAATTCCCGATTTACACCTCAAAAACACGTAATCTTGTCGGATTATTCGATAATTATTCAATATTATGGAGTAGAAATGATCACAAGTGGATTACCTCAAGATTTCCCGTGATTTCTCGCTCAACAATCGCCTCAATCCGTGTTGGAAATGTTAGAAATGACAAAAATCGCAGACTCCTTTGTTTTTAACATTCTGTCCAGGATTTTTGCACCTGCGACCACCTATGCGCACATACGGAACCGCTTCTGCGGTGAAATTTCCGCTTCTGTGGAATGCACTTGGTTTCCCAAACTCCACACTTGTTCATGTCCCGCTCTTGCGGAGCCACTTCTGCGCTTCTTCGCTCGCACCTACGGAACATGCCTCTCCCTCAACTCCGCATCTGCGGAGCTTCGCTCACACCTGCGAGCTCGTAGATGCGGTTTATCCCCTCGCACATGTGCTCTACCTAGGCTAGCCCACCTCCGCTTCTATGTAAAATGTGCCGCATCTGCGGCATCACAGCTGCGGCCAATTCCTCGCAGGTGCGATCATACTAGAAGACAAATATTTTCCAGATTTCTTCTAAGTCCGAATTTGATCCGTTAACCATCTGAAACTCACCCGAGACCCTCGGGACCATAACCAAATACACCAACAAGTCCTAAAACATCATACAAACTTAGTCAAGTATTCAAATCACGTCAAACAATAATAAAAACATGAATCACACATAGATTCAAGCCTAATGAACTTTGAAACTTCCAATTTCTACAAACGATGCCAGAACCTATCAATTCACGTCCGATTGACCTCAAATTTTGTACACAAGTCATAATTGACATAACAGAACTATTCAAATTTCCAGAATTGGTTTACGACCCTGATATCAAAAAGTCAACCCTCGAGGAGCTATTGGAATTATCAGAATTCAAAATCCGAGGTCGTTTACACATAAGTCAACATCCGGTCAACTTTTCCAACTTAAGTTTTTAATTATGAGACTAAGTGTCTCATTTCACTCCGAAATCCTTTCGGACCCGAACCAACTAATCTGGTAAGTCATATAACAACTATAAAGCACAAATGGAGCAGTAAATGGGGAAACGGGGTGGTAATACTCAAAATGACCAGCCGGGTCGTTACATCTTCATACTTGGTTTCAATCTTTAACAATCAAGTGACTAACATGCCATGCTTATACAATCTTCTTGTGGGCCATGCTCCCACGACCTTCTGCACCAGGTAGAAAAATCTGCACCTCCATACCACCAACTGTACTAATTCTATAAGGCAAATCACAATCAGCAAATCAATACACAATGCCTCTTCCACAGAATACCATTCTCAGGAGACACTAAGATAACATCAGCTTACTATAAACATCTGAATTATTCCCCGCTCATCCGAGTTCGTGACATTCTTATCAACATCGAATTGCAACCTTGATCCTCACTTTCCAATTCCCATCCCGATCACTGCACCCATCATGCCGCTACACGAAAATACAAGATTTCATCATAACCCCTGAACTACTACTAGAATGAACACTTCATTGGCTAGATACCTTCACTTAACTCGTTTCAGAAGAACCAATGCAATACGCAACTGAATTCCCCAAACCGCAGAAAATACAAACCTCAAGTCTTGATCTAGACTGTCATGACTCTTTCGTAATCCATTTACACAACAAGGCCATTTGAATTAAATACCTCCCAAATCAATCAAGTTATGGTGGCTGTCAAGCCCGCACGTACATCCATAAACCACATGTATAACTTCACACGCCGAAGGAACTGATCTTTGCCATAATCATGCTGATTCAATCATTACTAACCGACCTAACTTCTTTCAATTTACTCTGGACTTGCCTCAAAAATAATAATACCTACATTCAAAACATACGAACCCAATCTGCACTCATCCCGAGTTACCCGAATCGCGAGACCACATCGTCTTGATGCCCATGAACCACCTCATACCCTTCTCAAGAGCACAATAGCATCTCCAACTGGTATACCAATTTTGCAAGACCTTCCGCGAATCCGAAGCTATTTCATCCTTTACTCCAATACTGCACCGCATACCCGGCGAGGACATGGAACATTCCAAGTTTCTTTTGTAATCCACTACAAAAACTCGGTCCTTAACCACACAGCGGACACGAAATACTTAGGCACTGTACTTTAATTCTTGAACCCACTAGGACCACTGTTGAGAGTCACCCACTCTGACCTGTTCTCAAATATAACCAGACTTCAATGCTATGCTAGCACATGAACACCCCCTCAAAGAAGCAACCGGCTGAATTCTTTTCCTTGTACATTACATCCACAAGAAGCATAAACTCTGAGTCTTCCCAAATCCTGCACCTCAATCGATAAGGCGAAGTATAACACACATTCATCGAGTTCCTTGTTCGAATTACTCCTGACATTTCCGTTTTCCTAGTCGTAGTTAATCCACCAACACATCGATAACCAGAAATCGCACAAGCAGACAACCACGCGATCCAATCATAAACAGTAGGGCTCCCCCACTTAGCTTTAAGCTACCATTACATAAACCCAAAACCCACGAGGATTCCTCTTTCTCAATTACCATAATCTCGAACCGTCAACCCACTAAATGTTTTTGTAGTTTCTTATTAAACGTTTCATGAACATTCCTAATTATTAGCCATAATCATATACTCGACCTTCTATTGGGTAGTATGTTGGACTCTTCGTAGAAACTTCATCAAAATCACACAACCGCTAATTCTTCTTAGAGGAGATCACTCACTTGTGGAATTCCTTACCGACATCTTTCTACGACTTTGCACTGGGTACAACTACCACGTAATCAGTAAATTCTCCTGAGCCCATGCTCGCCCACCAGCTGTAAAAATCTGTCTCTTCCCCATTCATATCAACTGAAAGTTCAACAATACCTTCCAAACTCAAGTCATATTGCATCTGAAATGATAATCAAATCTTCACACCCCTTTTGATTTCAAGAAAACTACTTTCTGCCATATTCAATATTTCTTCGTACAGTAACCATCATTCCAAATAAAATTCGTAGACCAAATCACCTTCCATCACGATTCCCAAACTGTTCTACACTTTCTCAAGGAACGTGGCTATCCTACTACAAAATCCATATGCTAATCTGCCACTCTTGCTTCGGTTAAACCATCTCCTTTAAGAAACTTCTCACCCTCTACTTTTCATACTTGACCTGCTAGTACTTCAACCACCACGAAACACATCCCGCCATATACTCCCTCATACTTTGCTGCCCAACTGTTGCCTCAAATCAAATCCATATCTGTAGCACCTAAACTAATAAATTTATACCCACTCTAAACCACCTGAAAGAACATCTTTCTCGAGCCATCAACATTAGAATCATCAATTCGATTCGTAACCGCTACACACCGCTATCTCTGACAACCATGTATTAGGCACCATTTCACAACACCCTACCCCGAAGGCAAAAATCAAAGAAGACTATAACACCGACGGACCTTAATGCATTCCAAAAAGGACGACGATGCCACATCACAAATGAGAATTCTACCACGCTCAAAAAAGTCTCGTTACTCTATCAACCAAAGCCTGAACATCCATAGTCCGATTTCCCTTCTTTTGCTGGAGTTAAATGCTGAACTTCTAAATCATGCGCTGAGAAATCCTCATTTCAAGTCATTTAGTGCCCCGACACATAACCAAACACCTTACCATTACACCAACATTGTGGGATAACAACGCATAGACATCGTAGCAATCCGTGCATAGTATCGAAACCATAGAAAATACAAATACTGAGCTGGAACAAAAGAACATCCTTCCATAAGGCGACGATAATAGCCTGCCTGAACACACATGGAAAAACAACCTGCACCACGTCTGCAATACCAATACAACTCCTGGACGTCTATTTGACAACAAGCGCTTCACGTCGCATAAGATTGAGTATGAAGGAAATAAAGGCATAAGCCTCAACAGAATCAAATTGCACGATGAGGAATCAAGAAGGGAAGTGATCCTAGCAGCATTGTAGCCTCTCGAAGATAAGTAAAGACGTCTCTGTACCGATCCGTAAGACTCTACTAGACTTGCTCATGACTCGTGAGATCCAAGTGAACCCAATGCTCTGATACCAAGCTTTCACAATCCAAAATCTACTATAGGTCGTGATGGCGCCTAACGTCGCCGTCACGTAAGCCAACAGTGATTTTACCAATTTAATTACTCATTTCAGTATTTTTGAAATCATAATTTTTATTAATTAAATGGTATGAAATAGAATTTACAGGGTAATTAAAAATATTTACACAAACCACAACAATGAATAACCTGAATGAAACCCCCAAAATCTGGTGTCACAAGTGCATGAGCAAATTTCTAAGGAGTACAACAATAATACAATATCTGTCCCGAATGTAATAAAACAGAACAAAACAAATAGTACGATGGAGACTCGGTAGACTGAAATGCATAGCATGGAATGTAGCTACCATAAAGTCTCCTCAACATGTGCGCCTACGCGCCGTGGTGATCCTCAAATGAACCTATCAGAAACTGCACATTTAGTGCAAAAGTAAATCATGGGTATGTAAATCAACGCGTACCCAGTAAGTATCTAGCCTTACCCCGGAGAAGTAGTGACAAGGGGTCGACATCGACAATTACTAAAGGTCCAATAAAGCAATATAATAAAACATAAACAGATGTGAAGCATACGACAATGATGGGCTAAATCTGTAAGTTACATAATCTTCTAAATATTTCTTTTAAATTATAAATTTCTCGCTCTTGTAACCTGCCTTAATAGCTCATAAAATGTCAAGTACCAATATCAAATAAATAAGGATTATCGTAAAAATGCCGGGCATCAGTGGAAGGTTTATCTCGCGAATACTCCGACTACTAGCGATATAACGCACGATTCTGCCGAGGTCATTCAGCCCGATCAAGAATATTGTGTACACTGTCGAGGGTCGAGCGGCACGAATCATAGATGCATCTATATACTGGCGAGGCGTTCGGCCCGCTCCACAAGAAAAGGAAGGAAGTTACCGAAGTACGGGATACGTGTTTACAATACTGTACATGAGTACAAAATAGATGTAATCTTTACTGTTTCTCAAATAACTCACCCACAACTCAAAGTGTTAAGGCTTGGCCTAGTATACATATATTTATTTCTAAATCAGTTTTATTTATAACTTCAATTAATTAAGCTAGCAAAATGAGTTCAAATAATTCAAATATTATATGATAAGATCCTAAGTCTACCCGGACATAACATGCTTTAGCTACGTACGGACTCTCGTCACCTCGTGCGTACGTAGCACCCACAACTAGTTGCACATAATAATAAATATCACCTAGGGGTAGTTTCCCTCTCAAGGTTAGACAGAAAACTTACCTCGCTCCAAAATTCCATAACCGGCTCCCCATCCTCTCTTACACCTCAAACCGATATTTGTCGGTCCAAAACTAGACAAACAAGGTGCAAACAAATCAAAATATATCCTAATGCTCATAATAATTCATTCCATAAAAATTCCCAACTCCGCTCGAAGAGTCTATAAAATCAACCATCGGGCCCATGTGCCCGGATTCCAAAAATGCTCGAAGATAAACATTACCCATAACATTATGAACTCAAATATATAATTTATTCTCAATTCCATGTCCAATTTCATGGTCAAAATCCAAAAATACCAAATTTTAGGTATTCTACCAAAAAACCCCCCCCCCCCCAAAACACACAATTTTAACTTATTTCCATGTTTAAATCCTTATACAAACCTTGTATTTAACTTTCAATAGGTAGGAGTCACTTAACTTGTGTTTCTTGATGAAAATCTCCCCTTGAAGCTCTAAATCATCGCCCCAACCAAGTGAAAATGGAAGAAAAATGGGCCAAATCCCGTTTATATAAAAACCTTACTTCCCAGCGACCATTTCGCACCTGCGGAAAATCCATCGTAGGTGCGGCTCCAACTCAACCCAGCAGCCTCCACATTTGCTGCCCAAATAGCACTTCTGAGCTTCCTCTTTTAAGGTCAACCAGCGTTTCTGCGGTCACGCACCTGCGGGCCAAAGTCTGCTTCTGCGGCCTAGGCCTTCTTGGCCAATTCCGCATGTGCGATCTCCCTTACGCATCTGCGGCTTCGCAGGTGCGGACCTTTCTTCGCACCTGCGCTCCATGCCCAGCTGGACCAGAACAGCTTCTGCTACCCTCTTGGCCGCTTCTGTGGCTCTGCACTTGTGGCCAAAAGCTTGCAGGTGCGGTTACACCAGATGCTAGCTTCTTTAGCATTTCTCCCAAGTGCAAACTCGATTCGTTAACCATCCGAAACTACCCCGAAGCCCCCGGGACCTCTACCAAACCTACCAACAAGTCCTAAAACACAATACGAACTTAGTTGAGCCTTCAAATCACATCAAACAATGCTAAAACCACGAATCGCACCCCAATTCAAGCTTAGTGAACTTTTGAACTTCAAACTTCTACATTCGACGCCGAAACCTATCAAATCAAGTCCGATTGATCTAAAATTTTGCACACAAGCCATAAATGACATTACAGAACCACTCCCACTTCTGGATTCAAGATCCTATCCCGATATAAAAAAGTCCACTCCCGGTCGAACTTTCCAAAAATCATCTAATTTCCAACTTTCGCCAATTGACGCCATAATGACCTGCGGACCTCCAAATAAACATTCGGACATGCGCCTAAGACCAAAATCATCATATGAACCAGTTGGAACCTTCAAATCCCGATTCCGAGGTCGTTTACTCAAAAGTCAAAACTTAGATAATTCTTCCAACTTAAATCTTCCGAAATTAGAATTTCCTTTCCAAATCAACTCTGAACTTCCCGAAATTCAATTCCAACCATGCATAAAAGTCGTAGCACCTGAAGTGAAGCTACTCAAGGCCTCAAACCGCCGAACGACGGGCTAGAACTCAAAACGACCGATCGGGTGGTTACAAACATGAGTCTAAACTATATTGATATCTATTAAAAAGTTTCAAAGCTTTAAATTTGAAAATTTAATTTTGCGAAATAGTTATTTGTTTGGATTGGGTGTGTTGTTGCAAATGATTGACAACATATTTTGGAGTTTATATCTTAATTTTGAGAAACATTGGTAAAGATTAGAGGTGGTTTTAGTCAAAATCTTATACTGAAACTCGAAGAAGAAAAATACATAAATAAATTGTATTTATTTTGCATGTCGAGTGTAGAAACGACATACAAAATATATACAACCAACGTAATTATATACAAGTTGTATATAAACTGTATGTAAATTGTAATTGACCGAATTTGTATATATTGTTCATATCTTTATTCAAAAATATAACTTTTGCAAAACAAAATGAAACCAGAAACAAAAAATAGAAACAAAACCAGATGAATAAAGTTCCGAGTCCAACAGAAAACTATGTTTTTTAAGGAATTTAATTCCCTTACTATTGCCCAAGGTTGTTGGATTAATTCCTCCTAGGATAGAACGTGTCACGACCCGAAATTCTCACCTTTGGGACCGTAATGACGCCTTACATTTTACTTGCTAGGCCAATGTTAAAATAATTTTAACCATTTTTAACAATTCATTTAAATCAAATAGTAAAAAAGCCAAACAACTAGAATAATGTGTGAATTAAAGTGAACAAACCAAAATAATAACGATGTTGAAATACAATCCCAGAACTATTGTCACAAGTGCACGATCTTCTAGAATAATACAAACAAGGGTTTGAATAAAAATAAAGTTGTCTGAAAGGAAGCACATATCTAAGATAAGGTAGAAGGGGACTTCAGAGCTGGGAACGTCGTGCAGCTATACCTCAAGTCTCCACTGATAGCTGAATCCGAGTAAATTTACAGTACGCCGCTGGGACAAACTCCGATATCTGCACAAGAAGTTCATAGTGTAGTATAACAATAACAATAACAATAACAATAACAATAACAATAACAATAACAATAACAATAACAATAACAATAACAATAACAATAACAATAACAATAACAATAACAATAACAATAACAATAACAATAACAATAACAATAACAATAACAATAACAATAACAATAACAATAACAATAACAATAACAATAACAATAACAATAACAATAACAATAACAATAACAATAACAATAACAATAACAATAACAATAACAATAACAATAACAATAACAATAACAATAACAATAACAATAACAATAACAATAACAATAACAATAACAATAACAATAACAATAACAATAACAATAACAATAACAATAACAATAACAATAACAATAACAATAACAATAACAATAACAATAACAATAACAATAACAATAACAATAACAATAACAATAACAATAACAATAACAATAACAATAACAATAACAATAACAATAACAATCAATTATTTCTTTTATTATTCTGTTGCGGCGTAATAAGAGGAATAAAGATAAGACAGGTAAATCACATCAATAATTGAAGCCAATTCAGCAGTCGCAACCAATTATTTCTTTTATTATTCTGTTGCGGCGTGCAACCCGTTCCCACAATATAATCCTTCAATTAAATTCCATTGCGGCGTGCAACCCGCTCCAACAATATAAACTTAAAATAAAATCCGTTGTGGCGTACAACCCGACCCAATAATATAATCTTTCAAATAAATTCCGTTGCGGCGTGCAATCCGCTCCAACAATATAATTTAATAACACTTATATGTAAAACTACTTCAATAAATACCATAATTAATATGAAATTATTAGGCAACAAGGTATACAACAATTGTAAATTATGTAGGAAACAAATAAGGGAAAGTAACAATTAAATGTAGAATCATGGATAAGATATGCAATTTAACATATAAAAGACTAATTATCAAGTAACAATTATGGCACAAAAATCACATAAGCATGTAGCAATTAAGGCATGATAGTTGGCAATAAAAATAAGAAATTCAATTAATATAACAATTAGTTCATGAAATAAGGTAATTAATAAAATACGTAAAAACATGGAAACAGGCAATTCGACGACATATAGAAACTCGTCACCTCGTCTATACGTCGCTATACATAAAATTCACATAACATATAGTACACGGGTTCTATTCCCTCAAGTCAAGGTTAACCACGATACTTACCTTGCTTCACAATTCAAGTGATCACTCAACCACGGCTTTTCCTTTCGAATTATTCTCCAAACCAATCAAACCTAGCAATTTACTTACCAACAATTTAATTTGAGCTTTAGAAATTATTCACAATTCGAAAGAGGCTTAATTTAGGTCATTTTCGAAAAAGTCAACCAACAGTCAACGTGGGGTCAACTTTTCGAAACCCGATAAAAAATCACGCAATCCAAACTCCCATTCCGATACGAGTTCAACCATACAAAAATTATCGAATTCCGACATCTGATTGCCTTTCAAATCTTCATTTTTCATTTTTGGAAGTTTTACAAAAATCTGATTTTCTCCCATTAAATGTACGGATTCATGATGTAAATAAGTATGGAATCATGAAATATAATCAATATAGGATAAGGAACACTTACCCAGTTCGAAGTTGTGAAAAAAACCCTTTGAAATTGCCAAATCCGAGACTAAAAACTCAAAAATGAGTAAAAATGGCAAACTTCCGAATTTATGGACTCTGTCCAGTCTTTTCGCATCTGCTGACACAAGTTCCGCATCTGTGGACTCGCATTTGCGAGACAAGGATTGTATTTGTGATGCCAGGATGCCATGCAATGTTCTGCATTTGTAGACATTTCTGTCGCATTTGCGACTGCGTAAAAGCGCTGATGGAGCCGCAGAAGCGATAGGTTCGGTATTAGCGGTACTCCATTCGTAGAAGCGGTGGTGCACCTGCGCGAATCATCTCTGCAGAAGCAAAGCAACAGACCAAGGCCTAAGACGCAAAAGCAACCAGCTTCTCGCAGAAGCGGTTGCGCACCTCCGGTCACCATTTCGCAGGTGCAATTGCACCAGGTTCTGCCAAGAACCAACTTCTTTCAATATGCCCTAAACAATTCGAATTTCGTCTGAAACTCACCCGAGCCACTCGGGACCCCGTCTAACTATACCAACCAGTCCCGTAACATAACACGGACCTACTCGAGGTCTCAAATCACGTCAAACAACGTCGAAACTACAAATCACAACTCGATTTTGGACTTATGAGTTTATGAAATTTTTAATTCTATAACTCGCGTCAAAACGTATCAAATCAATCCGGAATCACCTCAAATTTTGCACGTAAGTCCCAAATGACATAACGGAGCTATTCCAACTCTTAGAATCTCAATCTGACTCCGATATCAATAAAAGACAATTTGTGGTCAAACTTTGAAATCTTTAAGCTTTCAAATTTCTAATTTTCAATAATTGGCTATAACTCAAGCTAGGGACCTCCAAATTAAAATCCGGACATACGCCCAAGTCTCAAATTACGATACGGACCTACCGGGACTGTCAAAACACCGATTCGAGTCTGTTTGCTCAAAATGTTGATCGAAGTCAACTTAAGTGAGTTTTAAAGTATTATTTCTCATTTTTATCAATTTTTCATATAAAGTCTCGGAATAATACACGGACTGCACATGCAAGTCGAGGAATGCTAAATGGTGTTATTTGAGGTCTCAGAACACAGAAATGAATATTAAATTTAAAGATGACCTATTCGGTCATCACATTCTCCACCTCTAAAACAAACGTTCGTCCTCAAACGGAATTAGAAAAAGTACCTGAGTTGGTAAAAAGGTGTGGATATTTACTCCGCATGTTCGAATCGGACTCCCGGGTAGATGCTTCTACTGGCTGACCTTTCCATTATACCTAAACTGAAGGATAACTCTTAGACCTCAACTGTCGGACCTGCCGTGCTAGAATAGCTACCGTCTCCTCTTCATAAGTCAAATCTTTGTCCAATTGGACCGAGCTGAAATCTAATACATGGGACGGATCACCATGATATTTCCGGAGCATAGACACATGGAACACCGGATGAACCGCTTATAAACTAGGTGGTAATGCAAGCCTGTAGGCTACTTCGCCCACCCTTTCAAGAATTTCAAAGGGTCTGATATACCTTGGGCTCAACTTGCCCTTCTTTACGAACCTCATTACACCCTTCATAGGTGAAACCCGGAGCAATACTCTATCTCCAACCATGAATGCAACATCACAAACTTTACGACCGGCATAACTCTTTTGCCTAGGCTGAGCTGTGCGAAGTCGATCCTGAATAATCTTGAGCTTATCCAAGGCATCTTAAACCAAATCGGTACCCAACAACAGAGCCTTTCCCGGTTCAAATCATCCAATTGGCGAACGACATCGTCTCCCATATAATGCTTCATTAGAACCATCTGAATGCTTGAATGGTAGCTATTATAATAGGAAAACTCTGCAAGCGACAAGAATATATCCTAAGAACCTCCGAAATCCATAACACGAGCGTGAATCATATCCTCCAATATTTGAATAGTGTGATCGAATTATCCGTCCGTTTGAGGATGAAATGCAGTACTCAACTCAACTCGCGTGCCTAACTCATGTTGTACAGCCCTCCAGAAGTGCGAGGTGAACTACGTACCTCGATCAGAAATGATAGACACGGGCACACCGTGAAGGTGGACAATCTCGCAGATGTAAATCTTTGCTAACCGCTCTGAAGAATAGGTAACTGCTATTGGAATGAAATGTGCTGACTTAGTCAATCTGTCAATAATGATATATACTGCGTCGAACTTTCTCTGAGTCTGTGGGAGCCCAACAACAAAATCCTTAGTGATACGCTCCCACTTCCACTCAGGAATTTCTAAATTCTGAAGCAAACCACCAGGTCTCTGATGCTCGTACTTGACTTCCTGACAATTTAGACACCGATCTACATATGAAACTATATCATTCTTCATTCTCCTCCACCAATAATGTTGCCGCAAAGCTTGATACATTTTGGCGGCACCTGGATGAATAGAATACTGGGAATTGTGGGCCTCTTCAAGAATTAATTCACGAAGCCCATCCACATTAGGCACACAAATACGACCTTGCATCTGCAGAACTCCATCTTTCCCCACAACAACCTTCTTGGAACCACCGTGCTGAACCGTGTCCTTAAGTACAAGCAAATGAGGATCATCATAATATCGCTCTCTGATGGGCTCACACAAGGAAGACCGATCGACTGTGCAAGCTAGTATTCTACTGGACTCTGAAACATCTAACCTCACGAACTGATTGGCCAAAGTATGAACATCTGCAGCAAACGGCCTCTCACCAATCGGAATATACACGAGGCTGACCATACTCACAGCCTTTCTACTCAAAGCATCGGCCACCATATTGGCCTTTCCGGGGTGATACAAAATGGTGATATCATAGTCTTTAAACAACTCCAACCATCTTCTGTCCCTCAAATTGAGATATTTTTGTTTGAACAGGTACTGCAAACTATGATGATCAATGAATACCTCATGTCATGACCCAAAATCCACTATGGATCATGATGGTGCCTAACATCGCCGTCAGGCAAGCCAACAGAGATTTACCAACTTAATTACCCATTTTAGTATTTTTGAAATAAAATTTTTACTTAATTAGACAGTATAAAAAAACTAGGATTTGTAGAGTGAATGAAAATATCAGCACGAACCACAATAATGAATAACATGAAAGAACCCCCAAAATCCGGTGTCACAAGTGCATGAGCATCAATTAAGAAATATGACAAAATACAATATCTATCTGGAATGCAAATTAGACAGGAGAATGTGAATAACTTTGAGGGAGACTCTGTATGCTGCAGATTCGTAACATGGAATGCAACTCACCCTGAGTCCCCGCAATAGTCATGCCTCTGTGCCCACAAGACCACTAGACATATATGTACCTGCATAAAATGTGCAGAATAAACACGTACCTAGTAAGTATCAAGTTTAACCTCGAAGAAGTAGTGACGAGAGGTCGACATCGACACTTACTAAAAGTCCAATAGAGCAATATAATAAAAGCGTGAGCAGTTATGAAGTACACAACAATAGTGGGTAAATCTGTAAGGTTTATAATCTTCCTATTATATATTTTAAAGCATAAGTTTTCTTGATCTTGTATTCTACATCAATATCTTAGAATAATGCTAAGGGTCAATACCAATTATGTAAGAAATACCATAAAATGACGGCTTCGGTGGAAGGTTTATCTTGTGAATATTCGAACTACTAGCGATAACGCACGATTATACAGAGGTCGTTCGGCCCAATCCGGAATAACGTGTATACTGCCGAGAGACTTGCGGCAGGCGTTCGGCCCGCTCCACAAGAAAGGACACTTTATGAACCTCCGGAATGAGAAGCTATCACAAGGCTAACATGTAAGGATGTTCAAACTTCTATTAACGGTCGAGTAACTCGCACAAAAATTCAAGTACGTGAAATTTCGGTCTTTTACTATTTCCTTTAAAAATTTTCAATATGATTCAGGTACTTCAATTAACAAAGGATGCAAACAATACAAGTAATTCATGATTTGGGTCCTAAACTACCCGGACATAAGCATAATTAGTAGCCACGCATGGACTCTCGTCACCTTGTGCGTATGTATCCCCCACAATTAACAGTAGATATTAATTTAAATCACATATGGGGTAAATTCCCTCTTACAAGATTAAACAAGAGACTTACCTTGCTCCGAAATTCCATAGCCGGCTCCATCGCCACTTTAGTACCTGAACCGATGCTTGTCGATCCAAAGCTATGTAGACAATGAAAAAATAAATCAATATATTTTTTAATTCCCATAACTAATCAATTTAAATAATTTCCAACTCCGTTCGAAAAGTTGGAAGTGGGGCCTACATCTCGGAACCCGACGAAACTCACAAAATCCTATAACCCATCCAATTATGAGTTCAACCATACTAATTTCACTCAAATCCGACTCTGAATCGGTATTCAAAACTTCAAAATTCGTTTTATGAAATTACATAAATTTCCTTCGATTTCTCTTGAAGATTCGATAATAATAAACAAAAGATGAAGATTAATTCATGAAATATAATTACAAGGGAGTCAAGAACACTTAACCCAAGTTGTGTGGTGAAATTTCTCTCTAAAGTCGCCCAAACCGAGCTCTAAAATAAGAAAATGGGTGAAAATATCAAACCCTCAAACTTAAAGGGTCTTGCCCAGTCATTTCCGCTTCTGCGGACACAAGAGCCACTTATGTGGCGTTGCTACTGCGACACGAGTCCGCTTCTGTGGAATCCACTAGACAGTTGACCCCTCGCACCTGCGGATCTCCATCCGCTTCTGTGCAACTGCAGGTGCGAAGCCAAATGCGTTTCTGCGCTCCGTATCGCTTCTGCGCTCAAGGCCCTCACTTCTGCGGGGCCGCAAATGCGCCCCAATTTCCGCTTCTACGATCCTCCGCAGCCAAGCCTACTTGCGCTTCTATGATCAACTATCTGCATTTGCGGACTTGCATCTGCGCCCATTCTTCCGCAGATGCGGAATAACCAGAACCAGCATACCTACAACAATGCAACATGAAACGAAAATGATCTAAACCTCGTCCGAAACTCACCCGGGGTCCTCGGGACCCCGTTCAATCACACCAACCATTCCCAATACATAACACAAACCTTCTCGGGACCCCAAATCACACCGAACAACATTGAATCCATGAATCACACCCCAATTCAAGCCTAAGGAACTTTAGAACTTCAAACTCCTACATTCGACGTCGAAACCTATCAAATCAAGTCCGGTTGATCTCCAATTTTTCACACAAGTCATAATTGGCATTACGGACCTACTCCCACTTCCAAAATAGGAATTCGACCCCGATGTCAAAAATCCACTCCCGATCAAACTTCCCAAAATCATCCATATTTCCATTTTTTGCCAATTGACGGCGAAATGACCTACGGACCTCTAAATCAACATCCGGACACGCTTCTAAGACCAAAATATCCATACGGAACTATTCCCACCCTCAGAATCTCAAACGGACATAGATAACATTAAAATCCACTTCAACTCAAACTTAGGAAATTATTAAACTTTCAAAATGCTAACCTTTCGCAATAAGTGCCGAAATACTCTCGGGCCACCCGATACTCGATCCGAACATACGCCCAAGTCCGAAATCATCATACGAACCTATTGGAACCTTCAAATCCTAATTCCGAGTTCATTTACAAAAAAATTCAAACCTTAGTCAATTCTCCAACCTAAAGCTTCTGAATATAAAAATCTTCTTTCCAAATCAACTCCGAACTTCTCGAAATTCGATTCCGACCACACATGCAAGTCATAATACCTGAAGTAAAGATACTTAAGGCCTCAAACAGCCAAATGACGTGCTAGAGCTGAAAATGACCAATCGGGTCGTTACATTCTTCCCCACTAAAACATACGTTCATCCTCGAACGTGCTAAGGACTGCTCCGGAGTTGTCCAAAATCGCTATTTTAACACCTCGTGCACCTACTCGTGCCATCACAACCTAGTTTGGCACCTCAGCTCTAGCCGGACTGAAGGTCCTCCCTTTTATTCAATCAATAAGCCTTAGAACCAAATTCCAACCTTCGAATTTCTTTACAATACCTGATTCTAACATACGAACACTGTATCAATCACTACACACTGTAAGAAACATGATTGTGCACTTGTGCTGAAATCACGCGATGCACCACATGAGTCGGTTGCCCATAATAACATCCTCCGACCACAATAGTTGAAATTTCATGAGTCCGTTGCCCGCAATACATCTCATGACGTATATAAATCCTGTTCCAATTCTCGCAATACTGCCACGATGAAAGAGTCATGTAGAAACTCATAACCACCTGCTGAATCAACAAATCATTGAGTCTCTTCCCCGGACAAAAACGATTACCCCATTCTGAATTGATTAATGATATTTGCTCTTAAATATACCTTATATAAATCTGATTGCACTAATTTCAGGTCCAATAATCTCGTCTTACCTAGTATGAGCTACCCAGGCAATAAGCCACCTCAAGCACTGACCAAGATCTCGTAGGACGCCAACAGGCTACAAACGTGGATGCGATATGTAAGGAAAAACGAACTGTGGAATGGAACTTCCCAGCCCGCGTAACAAATAAAATAGTCGAACAGACGCTATGGACTCTCCTCAGTGAATGAGAAACATAATACACAGAAACAAATATATTGAACCGTACCCAACATATCATTGTTGTGGCGTGCAACCCCATCCAAACACTGTACCATTGCGGCATACAACCCGATTTGAACAACATACACATGGCGGCGTGGCATCCGATCCGCACATAACAATCAAAAAGAAAACACACACATCAAGCTGTAACGCATATACTTACGAAATGCCCCAAAATATCGACCATAAGCACGCCCAGTGCATAATACAAATCCTGGGTAGATGAATAGTGCCATACGCTACGAAACTCAAGCACAACTAACGTGCGATTAATGGCATGCATCTCGATAGCCATCCTACTCACATAACACTACAAGCTACACGGGACCTCACACTGATTCTAATCACACCATATTGTGCTAATAACCTTTCAAGGATCCACAATGGCCCTATTCATGAAACACACGAGCAACCGTCCCAATCCGGAACAAATTCCCACATTAACGATAGTACTCTAAAATCTCCATACTTGGTTTCAATCTTTAACAATAAAGTGACTAATAGGTCACATTATACAAGTTTACCCGTGGGATACCCTCCCCCAACCTTCCGCTCCAGGTGACAAAGTCTGCACATCCCTAGCACCAACCGTACTAATTCTGTAAGGCAAACTGCAATCCACAGATCCAAACACAATGCCTCTTCCACAAAACACCATTTTTAGGCGACACTGAATAACGTCAGCCTACTCTAAACATCTGAATTAGTCCTTGCCCGTCCGAGCCCGTGACATTCTTATCAACACTGAACACCAACCTTGATCCTCAACTTCAAATTCCATACCGCTCACTACACCCATAATGCCGCTATATGAGAGTACAAGAATTCATCATAACCCCTGATCTACTAGTAGAATGAACACTTCATTGGCTAGACACCTTTCACTTAGCTAATTTCAGAAGAACCATTGCAACACGCAACTAAATTCCCAAACCGCAGAAAAATACAAACCTCAAGCCGTGATCTAAACCTCCATGACTCGTCTGGAAATCTATTTACACAACAAGGTCATTTGAATCAATACCTCCCAAATCAATCAAGTTATGGTGGCTGCTGAGACCGCACGTGTAACCACGACCACATGTATAACTTCATACGCTCAAGGAGCTGATCATTGCCATAATCATGCCGATTCAAACCATTACTAACCTACCTTAATTCCTTCAATTTACTCTTGACTTTTCTGAGAAATAAAAGCAACTCCATTCATAACATAATGAACTCAATCCGCACTAATCCCGAGCGACCCGAATAGCGAGACCACATAGTCTTGATGCCCATGAACCATCTTGCAAGACCATACCCCTTTTGCAAGACCTTCCGCGAATCTGAATCTATTCCTTCCTTTCTTCCCATATTGCACCGTATACCCGGTGATAACATAGAATACTCCAAGTCCCGTTAACAATTCACTACAAAACTCGATCCTTAACCGCACAGCGAACCTGAAATCCTTAGGCACTGCACTTAAATCGTTGAACTCACTGGGCCGTTATTGAGAGTTACCCACTCCGTCCTGGTCCCGAATATAACCAAACTCCAACACTCTGCTAGCACATGAATACCCTCTCAAATAAGCAACTGGCTGGATTGTTTTTCCTTACACATTACATCCACAAGAAGTATAACTTTAAGTCTTCCCAAAACCTGCACCTGAATCGATAAGACGAAGTTTGGCATACATTCATCAAGTTCCTTGCACATGTTCATTAGTTATAAATAGTTTACCCATTCACTGATAGCCACAAACCACACACGCAGACAACCACGCGATCCAATCATAGACGGTGGGGCTCCCCCACTTAGCTTTAAGACACCATTTCATAATGTAGAGCCTACAATGATTCCTTTATCTCAATTACCATGATCTCGCACCGTTAACCCGCCAAATTTCCTGAAGTCTTTTGTTAATCTTTTCATGAACATTCTGAATCATTCGTCAATCTCATATTCGACCTCTTACCGGGTAGCAAATAAAATCCTTCGTAGTAGCTTCATCAACATCACGTAACTGCTAGCCTGTTCACATAAGATAACCTACCTGTGGAAATTCCATGCCGACATCTTCTAACGACGTTGCATTGGGTGCAACTACCACACATTCAGTAACCCTCCTAAGCCCATGCTCGTCCACTAGTTGTACAAGTCCGTTCATTTCCTATTGACATCAACTGAGAGTTCAACAATAACATCCATCTAAAGTCGTATTACATCTGAAACGATAATCAAATCTTCACACCCCTCCTCATTTCAAGCAAACTTCTTCCTGCCATATTAAATCCCTCTCCATACAATGACCATTATTCCAAATAAAATACGTAGACCAAATAACCTTTCATCAAGATTCCCAATCCGTTCAGCACTTTCTCAAGGCACGTGGTTATTCTACCACAGAATTCATATGCTACTCATCCTCTCCAACTTTTGTCAAACCATTTCCTTTAAACAACTTCTCAAATTCCGCTTCTCATACTTGACTCACTAGTAATTCAACCACCGCAAGACACCTCCCACATGTCCTTCCTCATTCTTCGTTACCCAGTGTTGTATCAAATCACAATCCATCTCTGTAAACCTGAGCTAATAAATTGCTACCAGCTTTAAGCCTCCTGGAAGATCATCTTCCTCGAGCAATCACATTAGAAATACCAATTCGACCCTAAACCACTGCACACCGATATTTCTGACACCCGCCCCTCAGGCACCATTTCACAACACCTTGCCCCAAAGGCAAAACTCAAAACCATAGAACCGGCAAATCGAAAATGCGTTCAAACAAGGACGACGACACCGCATCACAATCAAAATTCCATCACGCTTGAAAATACCAAGTCTCGTACTCCATTAACCCAAACCTAAACATTCATAGCCAATTGCCTTTCCTTTGCTGGGATTAAATACTAAACCTCTAAAGCATGCACTGAGAGATCGTCCTTTCGAGTCATTTACTAGCTCGACATGTAGACAGGCACCCTACCATTACACCAACACTGTGCATAGCCTCAAAACCATACCAATACTGAGCTGAGATGACAGAACCTCCTTCTGCAAGGAGACAATAGTAACTTGCTTGAATGCGCAGGGAAAAGCATCATGCACCACGTATGTAGTACCACTAAAACTCCCCTATGTCCAATTGACAGGAGCGCTCAATATCATATAAGAATGAGTAGGAAGGAAATAAAGGCACAAGCCCAAATAGAATTAAACCACACGATAAAGGAATCAAGGAGGGAAGTGCTCCTAACAACCCTGTAGCCTCCTGAAGATAAGTACAGACGTATCTGTACCGATCCACAGGACTCTACTAGACCTGCTCATGACTCGTGAGACCTAAGTGAACCTAACGCTCTGATACCATGTTGTCACGACCCAAAATCCACTATGGATCAAGATGGCGCCTAACATCGCCGTCAGGCAAGCCAACGGAGATTTACCAACTTAATTACCCATTTTAGTATTTTGAAATCAAAAAGTATCCTTAATTAGACAATATAAAAAAATATGATTTACAGAGTGAATGAAAATATCAGCACGAACCACAATAATGAATAACCTGAAAGAACCCTCAAAACCCGGTGTCACAAGTACATGAGCATCAACTAAGTAATATGATAAAAATACAACATCTGTCTAGAATGCAAATTAGATAGGGGAATGTAAATAACTGTGAGGGAGACTCTGTATGCTGCAATAGCCGCGCCTCTAGACCCACAAGACCACTAGACATATATGTACCTGCACAAAATGTGCAGCAAGTGTAGCATGTGTACGTAAATCAATGCATACCAAGTAAGTATCAAGTCTAACCTCGAAGAAGTAGTGAAGAGAGGTCGACATCGAGACAACTAAAAGTCCAATAGAGCAATATAATAAAAGCATGAGAAGTTATGAAGTACACAACAATGGTGGGGTAAATCTGTAAGGTTTATAATCTTCCAATTATTTCTTTTAAAGCATAAGTTTTCTCGAACTTGTATTCTACATCAATATCTTAGAAAAATGCCAAGTGTCAATACCAATTAAGTAAGAAATACCGTAAAATGACGGCTTCAGTGGAAGGTCTATCTTGTGAATATTCAAACTACTAGCGATAACGCACGATTCTGCCGAGGTCGCTCGGTCCGATCCGAAATAACGTGTACACGATCGAGGGACTTGCGGCATGAACCATAAATGCATCTATACTGCTGAGGCATTCGGCCTGCTCCACAAGAAAGGAGGACACTTTATGAACCTCCGGAATGAGAAGCTATCACAAGGCTAACACGTAAGGATGTACAAATTTCTATTAACGATGGAGTAACTCGTACAAAAATTCAAGTACATGAAATTTCGGTCTTTTACTATTTCTTTTAACAATTTTCAATATTGTTCAGGTACTTCAATTAAGAAAGGATGCAAACATTACAAGTAATTCATGATTTGGGTCCTAAACTACTCGGACATAAGCATAATTATTAGCTACGCACGGACTCTCGTCACCTTGTACGTACGTATCCCCCATAATTAACAACAGATATTAATTTAAATCACCTATGGGGTAAATTCCCTCTTACAAGGTTAGACAAGAGACTTACCTCGCTCTGAAGTTCCATAGCCGGCTCCATCGCCACTCTAGTACCTCAACCGATTCTTGTCGATCCAAAGCTTTGTAGACAATGTGCAAATAAATTAATATGTATTTTAATACCCATAACTAATCAATTTAAACAATTTCGTACTCCGTTCGAAAAGTTGGAAGTGGGGCCCACATCTCGGAACCCGACAAAACTCACAAAATGTGACAACCCATCCAATTAATAGTTCAACCATACTATTTTCTCTCAAATCCGACTCTGAATCCTTATTCAAAACGTGAAAATTTGTTTTATGAAATTATAGAAATTTTCTTCGATTTCTCTTGAAGATTCGATAATCATACACCAAAAATGAAGATTAATTTATGTAATATAATTACAAGGGAGTCAAGAACACTTACCCCAAGTTGTGTGGTGAAATTCCTCTCAAACGTCGCCCAAACCGAGCTCCAAATCCGAAAATGGGTGAAAATATTGAACCCTCGAACTTAAAGGGTTCTACCCAGTCATTTCCGCTTATGCGGACACAAGATCCACTTCTGCGGCGTCGCTTCTGTGACATGAGCTCCGCTTCTGTGAAATCCACTAGCCAGTTGACTCCTCGCACCTGTGGATCTCCATCCACTTCTGCGCTACCGCAGGTGCGAAGCCAAACGCGCTTCTGCGCTCCGTATCGCTTCTGCGCCCAAGGCCCTCGCTTCTGTGGGGCCGCAGATGTGCCCCAATTTCCGCTTCTACGATCTTCCCCAGCCAAGCCTGCTTGCGCTTCTACGATCAACTGTCCACATTTGTGGACTCGCATCTGCGCCCATTCTTCTACAGATATGGAATAACCAGAACTAGCATACCTACAGCAATGCAACATGAAACGAAAATGATCCGAACCTCGTCCAAAACTCACCCGGGGCCCTAGGGACCCCATCCAATCACACCAACCAGTCCCAATACATAACACGAACCTGCTCGGGACCCCATATCACACCGAACAAAATCGAAACCATGAATCGCACCCCAATTCAAGCCTAATGAACTTTAGAACTTCAGACTCCTACATTCGACGCTGAAACCTATCAAATCAAGTCCGATTGATCTCAAATTTTGCACACAAGTAATAATTGGCATTACGGACCTACTCCCACTTTCGAAATCGGAATTTGACCCCTATATCAAAAGTCCACACCCGGTCAAACTTCTCAAAATCATCCAAATTTCCATTTTTTGCCAATTGATGTCGAAATGACCTACAGAGCTCTAAATCAACATCCAGACACCCTCCTAAGACCAAAATCTCCATACGGAACTATTCCCAGGCTCGGAATCCAAAACAGACATCGATAATATTAAAATCCACTTCAACTGAAACTTAGGAAATTATTAAACCTTCAAAACGCTAAGCTTGGATAATAAGTGCTGAAATACTCCCAGTCCACCCGATACTCGACCCGAACATACGCCCAAGTCCAAATCAACTCCGAACTTCCCGAAATTCAATTCCGAGCACACATGCAAGTCATAATTCATTAAGTGAAGCTACTCATTGCCTCAAACCGCCAAATGACGTGCTAGAGCTCAAAATGACCTGTCGGGTCGTTACACCTCACACGAGACACTGTAAAGGTAATGACTCCAAATCTTCATCGTATCAACAATGGCTGCCAATTCTAAGTCATGAACGGGGTAATTCTTCTTATGAACATTCAAATGTCATGACACATATGCAATCACCCTGCCATCTTGCACTATACTGCACCAAACCCAATGCGAGATGCATCATAATACACCATATAAGATCTTGAACATGTGGGAAATACCAACACTGGCGTCGTAGTCAAAGAAGTCTTGAGATTCTAAAAGCTCAACTCACACTCGTCTGACCATCTGAATGGGGCACCCTTCTGGGTCAATTTGGTCAGTGGGGATGCTATGGATGAAAACCCCTCCACAAACTGGCGATAATAACCTGCCAAACCTAGGAAACTCCGAATCTCTGTAGCTGAAGTAGGTATAGGCCATTTCTGAACTGCCTCAGTCTTCTTAGGATCCACTTTATGCCTTCTGCCAATACAACATACCCCAAAAGGGCAACTGAGTCTAACCAAAATTAGCATTTTGAAAATTTGGCATATAACTGATTATTCTTCAAATTCTAAAGCACAATCCGAAGATATTGCTCATGCTCCTCTCGAGTGCTGGATTAAACCATGATATCATCAATGAATACAACCATAAAAGAATCTAAATAAGCTTGAACACCTGGTTCATCAAATCCATAAATGTTTCTGGGGCATTTGTCAGTCCAAATGACATCACTAGGAATTCATAATGCCATACCGTGTCTGAAAAGCTGTCTTAGGGACATCGGATGCCCTAATCTTCAACTGATGGTAACCTTACCTCAAATCGATCTTTGAAAACACAATGGCACCCTGAAGCTGATCAAATAAGTCATCAATTCTTGGTAATAGACACTTGTTCTTGATAGTATCCTTGTTCAACTACCGATAATCTATACACATCCGCATTGAACCATCTTTCTCTTTACAAATAACGCTGGTGTACCCCAGGGCGAGACGCTAGGTCTAATGAATCCCTGGTCAAGCAAGTCTGGTAACTGCTCCTTCAATTCTTTTAGCTCTGGCGGGGCCATACGATATGGTAGAATAGAAATGGGCTAGCTGCCCAAAGCCAAATCAATACATAAGTCAATATCTATGTCGGGTGGCATCCCTAGCAAATCTGCAGGAAATACATCCGAAAACTCATGGACAACTGGGACTGAATCCATAAAAGGAACATCCACACTGGGATCACGGATATAAACCAAATAAGCTAGACACCCCTCCTCGACCATACGCCGAGCTTTCACGTAAGAGATAACCTTGTTGATAGAATGGCCAAGAGTCCTTTTTCCACTATATTCAAGGTAACCCCGGCATGGCTAAGGTCACCGTTTTGGCGTGACAATCCAATATAGCATAATAGGGTGACAATCAATCCATACCCAAGATGACATCAAAATCTACCATATCAAGACTTAAAAAATCCATGCTAGTCCCAAGACTCCTAATAGTAACCACACACGAATGATAGACATGATCTACATCGATAGAATCCCCCACCGGTGTGGACACGTGCACATAAGCACTCAAAGAATCACGAGGCACAATCAAATATGAAGCAAAGTAGGAGAACACATGGGAATAAGTAGATCCTGGATCAAATAGAACTGAAGCATCTCTACGGCAAACTAGAGCAATACATGTGATCACGACTTCAGATGACTCGTCCTCAGGCTGGAAAAGCATAAAATTGGGGTTGGGCCCCACTACTCTAAACTACATCTCTGGGACAGGCCCTAGCTGGCTGGCCTCCAACTCTAATAGTCTGACCTCCACCTCTAACAGTCTTACCTCCACCTCTAGCTACCTGACCCATGCCCCTAGCTGGCTAGGCAAGCGGTGGAGTAACTGGTGCCGGTATGATGGCACGATAATCCTGCTGAGATCTATTGCTCGACAACCTAGGGCAATACCTCCTGATGTGACCAATGTTCCCACAGTCATAACACCCATCCTGTTGTCGTGGCTGCTTAAGCTGGAGCTGACCCGAATGGGCCGGATAACCATTGTAGTGACTCTGGAGTGGTGGTGCATTGATAGGAGCTGAATGTGCACTAAATGCTGGCTGCTCAGAGTAAGGCATATAAAGACCATGACTCCCTGAAGCACCGTGAGATTTCTGAAGTGCTGAATAAAATGGCCTGAGAGGACGAACCCTACCACAAGTACCCCTGCCTCCAGATGAGGCGCTTTTGAAATTACCGGAATGATGGGGCCTCTTATCTGACACTGGCCCTCTCTCCTGAGCATGATTTAACTCGATCCGCCTAGCAATATTCACGGCTGTGTGGAAGGAAATATCACTCCCTATCTCCTTGGCCATTTGAAGCCTGATAGTATAAGTGAGTCTATCAATGAATCTCCTCAATCTCTCCCTTTCAGTAGGAAGCAAGATGATGGCATGACATGATAAGTCCACAAATCGGGTCTCATACTAGCTAGCAGTCATACTACCCTACTGGAGAAGGTCAAACTACCTGCGATATTCCTCTCTCAGTGTAATAGGAACAAACTTCTCCAAATATAGCTGTGATAACTGCTCCCAGGTAAGTGCAGGCGAATCATCTGGTATAGTAAATATATAATCTCTCCACCACCTCTTGGCGGAACCGGTCATATGAAACACATCAAAGTCGACCCTGTTGCTTTCAACTATTCCCATGTTCCGCAGTACCTCATGCCAGCTGTCAAAATAATCCTGTGGGTCCTCAGAAGGTGTACCACTGAAGTGAACTGGAAAGAGCTTAGTAAACTTGTCAAATCTCAATAGGGCCTGAGAAGACATGGCGGGCCTATCACCGGCCTGTGCCGTAACAACCGGCTAAACTACCCCAACTGGAAGGACTACTGGAGCCTAATACTGTGGAGCTATCTGCTCCGGAGCGGGAGTAGTGGGAGTTTGTGCTCCTCCCCAGCCTATGAGAGGGCTGGTGCAACTAGAAATGTACCATCCTGGGTCACACCCTCCATTAGGCTCACCAAACGGACTAGAGCATCCATAAGTACTGGAGTAGCTATGAATCCTTCCGGGACCTAAACTAGTCCAAAAGGTACAGTTTGAGCTGGAACCTCCGCTTCCAAATCCACCCGAGGTTCTACAACAGGTGTTGCTGCTCAAGCTCTAGACTGAGCTCTACCTTTGCCTCTACCTCGGCCTCTTGTATGACCTCGGCCTCGGTGCCACCGAGGGCTTTAGCTTCTGTCCGGCGATATATGTAGTTCGTGTTCTCACCATATGCGAGAGAACAAGAATAGAATAGTTCATTCATCGATGATAGAATAAAATCGCACGATATAATAAGAAAGAGGTGATATTGTTCCTAAACTTCATAGCCTCTGGAAGATAAGTACAGACATCTTTGTACTGATCCTTCAGACTCTACTAAGCTTGGTCGTGACTCATGAGACCTAGGTAACCTAGTGATGTGATACCAACTTGTCATGACCCGAAATTCTCACCTTCATGACCGTGATGCCGCCTAACATTTCACTTGCTAGGCAAGTCAACGTTAGAATAATTTTAACCATTTTTAACAATTCATTTTAATCAAATAGTAAAGAAGCCAAACAACTGGAATAATGTTTGAATTAAAGTGTACAAACCAAAATTATAACGATGTCGAAATACCATCCCAGAACTGGTATCACAAGTGGACGAGCTTCTAGAATAATACAAACAAGGGTCTGAATAAAAATAAAGTTGTCTGAAAGAAAGCACACAACTAAGATAAGGTAGAAGGGGACTTTAGAATTGCGAACGTCGTGCAGCTATACCTCAAGTCTCCTCTGATAGCTGAATCCGAGCAAATCTACAATACGCCGCCGGGACCAACTCCAATATCTGCACAAGAAGTGCAGAGTGTAGTATGAGTACAACCGACTCCATGTACTCTGTAAGTGCCGAGTCTAACCACGATGAAGTAGTGACGAGGCTAAGGCAAGTCGCTTACATTAACATGTATGAAATAATAATAATAATAATAATAATAATAATAATAATAACAGGAATAGAGGTAAGACTGCTAAATTATAACAATAATTGAAGCCAGTTCAGCAGTCACAACCAATTATTTCTTTTATCATTCTATTACGGCGTGCAACCTGTTCCCATAATATAATCCTTCAATTAAATTTTGCTGCGGCGTGCAACCCGCTTCAACGATATTAACTTAAAATAAAATATGTTGCGGTGTACAACCCGATCCAAGAATATAATCTTTCAAATAAATTCCGTTGCGGCGTGCAACCCGCTCCAACAAAATAATTTAACAACACTTATATGTAAAACTACTTTAATAAGTATCACAATTAATAAGAAATTATTAGGCAGCAAGGTATACAATATTTGTAAATTATGTAGGGAGCAAATAAGGGCAAGTGAAAATTAATTGTAGAATCAGGGAGAAGATATATAATTTTACATATAAAACACTAATTATCACATAACAAGTATGGCACAAAAATCACATAAGCATATAGCAATCAAGGCATGATAGTTGGCAATAAAAATAAGACATTCAATTAATATAATAATTAATTCATGAAATAAGGTAAGTAATGAAATACGTAAAAACATGGAAACGGGCAATTCGACGACGTATAGACACTCGTCACCTCGTATAGACATCGCTATACATAAAGTTCACATAACATATAGTTCAAGGGTTCTATTCCCTTAAGTCAAAGTTAACCATGACACTTACCTTGCTTCACAATTCAAGTGATCACTCGACCACGGCTTTTCCTTTCGAATTATTCTCCAAACCAATCAAACCTATCAATCTATTTACCAACAATTCAATTTGAGCTTTAAAAATTATTCACAATTCGAAAGAGACTTAATTTAGGTCATTTTTAGAAAAGTCAACCAAAAGTCAACGTGGGGCCCACTTTTCGGAACTCCATTCCGATACGAGTTCAACCATACAGAAATTATCGAATTTCGACATCGTATTGCCTTTCAAATCTTCATTTTTTATTTTTGGAAGATTTTACAAAAATCTGATTTTCTCCCATTAAGTTCGTGAATTCATGATGTAAATAATTATGGAATAATGAAATATAATCAATATAGGATAAGTAACACTCACCCAGTTCGAACTTGTGAAAAATCCCTATGAAATCGCCCACGTCCGAGACATAGAACTCAAAAATGGGAAACATCCGAATTTATGGACTCTGTCCAGTCTTTTCGCATCTGGGGACACAAGTTCCGCATCTGCGGACTCGCATTTGCGAGACAAGACTCACATTTGCGATGCCAGGGTGCCAGGTGAATTTTCGCATCTGCGAACATTCCTGTCGCATTTACGACTGTGCAGAAGCGCTGATGGAGCCGCAGAAGCGAGAGGTTCCGCATTTGCGACCCTCCATTTGCAGAAGCGAAGCAACATCCCAAGGCCTAAGTTGCAGAAGCGGCTGCGCACCTATGGTCACCATTTTACAGGTGAGATTACACCAGGTTCTGCCAAGAACCAGCTTCTTTCACGATTCTCCAAACGATCCGAATTTCGTCTGAAACTCACCCTAGCTACTCGGGACTCCATCCAATTATACCAACCAGTCTCGTAACATTACGCAGGCCTACTCTATGTCTCAAATCACATCAAACAACATCGAAACTACAAATCAAAACTCGATTCGGACTTATGAGTTTATGAAATTTAAATTCTATAACTCGCGCCGAAACATGTCAAATCAACACGGAATCACCTCAAAATTTTCAGCTAAGTCCCAAATGACATAACAGAGCTATTCCAACTCTTGAAATCTCAATCCGAGTCCGATAACAATAAAAGACAATTTGTTGTCAAACTTTGAAATCTTTAAGCTTTCAAATTTCTAATTTTCAATAACTGGCGATAACTCAAGGTAGGGACCTCCAAATTAAATTCCAAGCATACACCCAAGTCCCAAATTATGATACGGACCTGCTGGGAACGTCAAAATACTGATCCGGGTTTGTTTACTCAAAATATTGACCGAAGTCAAGTTAAGTAAGTTTTAAAGTACTATTTCACATTTTTATCAATTTTTCACATAAACGATTTCCGAACAGAATATACGGACTGCGCACGCAAGTTGAGGTATGCTAAATGGTGCTATTTGAGGTTTCAGAATATTGAAATGAATATTAAATTTAAAGATGACCTATTGGGTCATCACAGAACAGAACAACTGTTTTGTAATATCGGCAATGGAAATTACAGAACTTCGTCGAACTCAACAAACGGTAGTAAACCACATTGATGCGTACATTTTGCTGTTGGAAAGCAATGCAGAAATGCAAAAGAGAGGGGAGAGTATGCAAATTTAGGTGCTGAAAAATTATGCTACTCCTCTGTATTTATAGCCAACGATTTGGGTTTCAACAAGTGCCAAGATAACTGTTCGTTTGAAGAAAATAAATTATATAACGGAAAACATAAAATAAATTTGGTCCAAAATATTATCAATTAAATCAATTGACCAAAGCCGAGCTGAGCGAGTGACGATAACGACGGCTCGAGGCACCAGTTCTTCTTAACTCTTTAAGAGCTAGAATATGTTCTTCTCTATATAAGCACAAAGATTTTCTTTCCATTTTTCGATGAGGGACAAAGTGCATTAGTAAAGGAAATAACTTCAAACTTTTTGTTTCCCTCCAAATCGTCTCCCTCCATTTCCCTTTCACGCATCTTATTTAATTTAGATAAAAACCCAAAATCCCCATATGAATGGGGAATAGCTAACCGAAAATATGCATGCATGAAACACTGTGTGATTTACAAGCAACGATTAATCGCATCTGGATAAGTAGGTTTCCCTTTTAACTTTCCATAGTGAACTTATGTCGAATATACTCGATCAATCGGAAGATTTGATATCTTTGAACCGTCGAACTTTGGTGTATACCTAGACAACCATAAGTCACACAATAAACCCTTTAACCGCCTTTGGTTCCCATTGTTGTGTTTGTTTCAGACATGAACACCGTCTGGTTCATAACTGTCACGACCCAAAATCCTACCACAGGCGTCGTGATGGCACTTAGTCTCTAAGACTAAGTAAGCCGATCATAATAACAATTCAAGCTATTTCTTATAATTCAATATAAGTGTCAAAACCAATAGCGAAAATATTCAAACAACCTCCCAAGACTGGTAATACTGAGTCACGAACTCTAACTGAATACATGAAATGATCTCAAGGATGAAATATACAATACTGTTTGAATAATTATTAACAATACAATAAAATGGTAAGACTCTAAGGGACGGTGACGACCAAGCAACTCTACCTTTAATCCTTGCAATCAACACATTAACTCTCCTCGAATCCTATATCCCCAGTACCTGGCTCTGCACATAAATGTGCCAAAATATAGTATGAGTACACCACAGTCGGTACCCAGTAAGTATCAAGACTAACCTCGGTGGAGTAGTGACGAGGTACAGTCAAGACACTCACTAGTCTAATAACATGTGCAATATAGCATACAAAAAATAATAAAAAACAAATAGCAGTGATAACAACAATAATCAACTAGTGATATAAACAACAAGGTAGCAAGAACACTATAAATATTTCCCAAACGAATAATGAATACAAGCACAACCAATTAATCAAGTCCTTCAAAATATACATCTTTTATCTATAAGTTTTTCAAATAAAAATCTTTAGAATGTAATCCTTTCAATTACATATATCTGGAATATACTTCCTTCAAATAAATATCTTATGAATATAATTCTTTCAAATAATATCTTACGAATATAATTCATTTCAAGTAAATTCTTTCGAATATAATTCTTTTCAAGTAAAAGTCACCATGTGACACCTCATTTCATAATCATAAACATTACGGGTCTCATCCCACTTTCATATTTCCATAGCACCTCGTGCCCATATTTGTATCACAACCGCACAGAAAACTCACGTGATAATAATAAAATTATCATATTTTCCCGGCACCTCGTGCCCATATTTCTTTCGTAACCGCACGGACAACTCACGTGACAATAATAAAATCATCATATTTACCCGGCACCTAGTCCCCATATTTCTTTCATAACTGTACGGACAACTCACGTGCCAATAATATAAACCGCCCAGCAATAGCCACATGCTCAGAATTTCAACATGAATCAGACTATTATCAAGTTTACCAAAATAATAAGACAAGTTGCTCAAGAGATAAAAATAAACAAAAGGAAAATCACAACATCACATCAAAATCACCAACACAATAATCCCACATCATCACATATCATCCCTGACAATAGCCACCTTTATCTCTCCTATAGCCACCCGTATCAATCCATAATAATAGTCACCCTTATCCCTCCGCTCTGACAATATCAATAGCCACCCTTATCGCTTATGTAGCCATAATTATCTCTCCTATAGCCACCCTTATCTATCCTTATAATAGCCTCCATTATCTCTCATCCCAGACAATACCCCAACACACATAACAACAGTGATATGCTACCCTTATGTCTGCATATTATCAATAGTGAAATGCCACCCTTATTCCTCATAACAATAACTCAAATCACTCAGTAATTTGCACAGAATATCACCATAACAACATAACACAATCAATTCATATCACAAATTGCCCAATGGCCACGACCAATTCCAAAGATACAACAAAATCAATAAATTTCACAGCAAATAGCCCAAGTCTTCACACAACGTATATAAAACCTCAAAAACAACAACAGAGATGAAAAAGTAACTCAGCATAGGACAACGCCTTCTTTAATCCAAATTTTTGATAAATATATATTAATGCCTCATTTTAAACTTATTTAATTAATTATTTCCCGGAAATGTCAACTCAACAAACACACGGGATTCACATAAAAATCAAAGTGGCAATCACACCAAATTATTATACAAAAACAAATTCGACAAACAAGGATTTGAGGCATGGCAAATAGAGGATTTAATAAATGCCAACAATTATCAAATTTAATACATAAAAATGCATAAGACTTTAAACCAATAACATTTACACATATAATCCCGAGTACGTACTCGTCACCTCGCGTACACGACTTTCAATCACACAATTTCCACATAAGACTCAATGTTTAAGGGGTAATTACCTCACTCAAGGTTAGGCAAGATACTTACCTTTTTGAAGTTAGGCCAATATTCCAAAAAAGCCTTCTTGTGTGAAATAACCTCCGTACGTCTCAAATCTAGCCAAATAAATTATATAACTTCATTAAAATTTATCGAAAATAATTCTGGATAATAAAATGTCTACTTAAAATTTCACATTAAAAAGTCAACCCGAAAGTCAACGCAGGGCCCGCATCTCAGAACCCGATAGAATTTTCACAAAATCCGAACACCCATTCCGATACGAGTTCAACCTACCAACTTTACCAAATACCAATAACAAATCGACCTCCAAATCTTAAATTTTTATTTTTGAAATTTTTTGTAAAAATACTAATTTCTTCCATTTGATTCACTAATAATAGATAAAATAACCATAGAATCATGATATATAATCATTGGACAACAACTATCAAGTACGATTTCCAATCTTAAATTGATCCATAAAACCTCTAGACATATATCTAGTACGAGTGGAGTAGCTGCACAATATAGCTTGACTCCGACAAACATCCTCCGAGCTCTGGTAACTCATGACATAGATACTTTAAAGGCTCTTGACAATCCGAGGACCGAAAGAGTAGCTCTAGTACCTACATACAATCCTATTGACGCTTTTGGGGTGGAAATGGGTCAAGACTGGCATGAAGAAGGGGAAGAGGAAGAACTACTGGATGCTTGCTTTAAAAATGTGGCTAGGGAGGGAGACCTATCACCCAGGCAAATGAGAAGTGGATCCAACAAAAACAAGAAGAAACCACCCGAGAGGTAACATAGTTGGGACGGCAAGGTGACACACGATATTGTCATTAGGAAACCTCCAATGCGGGTTGAAAAGCAAAAGGGGGCTGCCCCTACAACCTCCACAAGGTCAAATAGGTCAAAGCAAAAATGATAAATTTCGAAGCACTGATGAAGATTGTTGAAGAAGAAGTCAAGGAGTTACAATTTGAAGAGTTCACAAGGATGCAAAAACAGGGGCAAGACACTATTTACTACATAATTTTATTTTACCATTTCATAAGTATCATCATATGTAATATCATCGTAGAGTACGTCATAAACTCTATGATGATCATACAATACTTAGTATGTTCTACTTCATATTTCTTACATTCTTGTTAGTAGCTGAGGCTATTATTGCCTTAGTAGAAATTGTAAGGTAAGGCCTAGCGCAGTATGTGCTTGCTTATGTCCTACGCCTTTGGAAAATATCCTTACGGCTAGGAGATCATTTGCCCTTGTAAGACGATGACGATAGCCTATTAAGCCTGCACATAAGGCAATGGAGGCGCAGACGGATGATTATATAGGCAAGGCATAGAGGCAAAACTACTGTAGCTTTTGTCCCCCTTACCGGTACTCATCCATTGTGGTTTTTTGTCCTTTTTATTATTAATACAAAATTTGCTAGGCAACATACCTAGTAGTATATTTGCAAAAATAAATAATCACTTTCGGATACAGAACACTTACCCCAATCAAGCTTGTGAAAACTCCCTCCAGGATCGCCCAAATCCGAGCTCCAAAAATCCAAAAATGAAGAAAATGACCAAACCCCCGAATATATGTTCTGTCCAGGGATTTAACCTTCGCAATTGAGGAACATTATTTGCGATCACGAATCACAAAACAATTTCAGAACAATTTTATTCTATGCGATCGCGATGAACAAATTCTATTAACTCTTCCCAAACTCTTCTTAGACAACATATAGTGTAATAGCCTAAACATTTTGTACATAACTCCAAATTCCAAACGGTTTAATTTTCTACAAAATAGACACAAAGAACTACAACTTTTATTTTTGGGTCATCTCCAAATTCCTTATATATTGCATGATATAAGCTTCCAAAGTCAGGATGAACAACTTCTTCAACAACTATTTCTAAACTATTCACAGACAGCCTGTAGTTTATCTACCATAACCTTTCGTACATAACTCCAAATGCCAAACGGTTTACATTTCCAAAAACTAGACGTAAAGGGCTACAACTTTCACTTTTGAATCATCTCCAAATTCCGTATAGATTGCAAGATATAAGCTTCCAAAGTTGTGTGAGTGCAGCAAAATTTCCTTCTCCACGATCGCGACCCTTCCTTACGCGATTGCGATACACAAGGCATGGATTGCACTTTACTCTTCGCGATCGTGGCCCAGACCTCCGCGATCGCATAGCACACCTCCGACACCAGTTATCAGCAGTTCCAAAAGGCCTAAACGTGGTCCGAAACCACCCCAAAACTTACCCGAGGTCCGAGGAACCCGTTCAATCATTCTAACAAGTTTATATACCCTATGTAAACTTTTCCGATGGCTCGGAACACAAATTACAACATCAAAACCAAGAATTAAGGATCAAACTCAATTTCTTAAACTCTCTTAACTTTCAAACCTTCATCCTTCGTCGAGCGCATCCCAATCACATGTAAACATTTTGGAATGATGCCAAATTATGCGTACAAGTCATAAATCACAATACGAACCTATTCCAAGGCTCGAAATCCAAAACGGACATCAATAACACAAAAATTCACTTCAAATCAAACATAAGAAATTCTTAAACTTTCAAAATGCCAACATTCCATAATGAGCACTGAAATGCTCCCAGACCACCCGATACTCAACCCGAACATACGCTCAAGTCCGAAATCATCATACGAACCTATTAGAACCATTAAATCTCGATTTCGTGGTCGTCATCATACGAACCTATTAGAATCATTAAATCTCGATTTCGTGGTCGTTTACTCAAACTTCAAACCTTGGTCAACTCTTTTCATTAAAGCTTCAAAAGTAAGAATTGTTCTTCAATTTTAATTCTGAATCTTCCGAAAACCAAACTCGACCGCACACGTACGTTATAAAACATATTACGAAGCTGCTTGGTGCCTTAAACCGTTGAATGGGACACCAATTCACAAA